>NC_086324.1:179277708-179877708 GCF_036172605.1 Pelobates fuscus | reverse complement strand
CACCTGACCATATCAAAGGCTTTCTCTGTATCCAACGACCGTGCCAGGAGGGACACTTTTTCGCATTGCGCCATGTCCAGAATACCAATGAGTCTCCTGACGTTCGAAATAGAAGATCTACTTTTAATAAACCCAACCTGATCTCTATGCATAATTAATGGGATTATTTCTTTATTCTAGCTGCTAACATAGAAGAAAATATTTTCACACAAGCTTTTAATAAGGAAACAGGTTTATAGTTTGCTATGATGTCTAGATTTTTATTTCACTTAGGTATAGCGACAATATGGGCTTTTAGGATCTCCCCAGGACTCTCACCTGAAAAATCACAATAATGAAATAGCTTGGTAAAGGTGCTAACATTGAGTAAAAACAGTCACTGAAGCCATGTGATCCAGAGCATTTATTAGTCTTGAGTTTTTTTTATAGCTGTCTCAACTTAATTTACGGTAATTTTTTGTATTGTTCTTAAATCTGTTAGTCAGTAATTTATTGGCTTTATTGCCTTTATAGTATCAAGTGATTTTAAACCTTTCCAGAGTATTCTCTCTCCAGACGGTTTAGAGCTATAATTTAGCAAAATTCAGATTATGTAATCGTTTTCCCTAACTAACCAATATTAGATGACCTTTGATCATATATTTATATGCACACTATATCGTTGAGAGTGAAATGTCAGAAGAATCATTTTCTCTAAAAACACCTAACAAACAAAATAAATAAATAACACCTCAGTGGCGTCCTTGAACCTCTCTAGGCACTGTTCTTTTTGCAAAATACGGTCGGACAATCTCCAATTAGATCTAGTTTTAATAAAAAAAACTGCCTTGTGATTTGACCTGGTGATAAAAATGTTTTTAGCCATTTTGGGTGTGCCTATTCTAGAATACACCGGCTGCGAAAATGAAAAACAAGTAATCCCTCTCCTGAGGGTGCAAGACGCGCCACAAATCTAATATGCAATTATTCCTCAGGATTTCATTAAAGCGTTTAGTGAGATTCACAACATTTTTATGTAATCTATTTATATCAAGGATCACATGAGTAGTTAAAATCACCTAGAAAAATTATTTTACCATACTTTATTTTTTCAGCCCGGGAGACAAATCTTTATATAAGATAAGGCCAGGGACTAATGAAAGTATTTAGAAAACTGGGCAGACTAGATGGGCCGAATGGTTCTTATCTGCCGTCACATTCTATGTTTCTATGTTTCTATGTTTCTATATAAACCTTCTAGGAGAATGGTTTCGGAGCATAAACATTAACCATTGTATAAATATGAATTTTAATTTCACATATAAGGATTTGAGACCTGTCTTCAGGAGTTTGAATGCTAATCTACTAGCAATTAGGTTGGCTTTTTTGGGGGGAGAAGATTTAACCATATGCATAAAGTCATTGGTTCTAATCCACTGTATATCTGTAGACCTCCAGTGAGTCTCCTGGACTATACCAACACGTAACTATTCCTTTCTAGGACGCCAGTGAGTCTCCTGGACTATACCAACATGTAACTTTTCCTTTCTAGGCCGCCAATCAGTCTCCTGGACTATACCAACACATAACTATTCCTTTCTAGGCCACCAGTGAGTCTCCTGGACTATACCAACACGTAACTATTCCTTTCTAGGCCACCAGTGAGTCTCCTAGACTATACCAACACATATCTGTTCCGGTTCAGGCCGCCAGTGAGTCTCCTGGACTATACCAACATGTATCTATTCATTTCTAGGCGCCAGTGAGTCTCCTGGACTAAACCAACATGTAACTATTCCTTTCTAGGCTGCCCGTGAGTCTCCTGGACTATACCAACACGTAACTATTCCTTTCTAGGCCGCCAGTGAGTCTCCTGGACTACACCAACATGTTACTATTCCTTTCTAGGCTGCCAGTGAGTCTCCTGGACTACACCAACACGTAACTATTCCTTTCTAGGCCGCCCGTGAGTCTCCTGGACTATACCAACACATATCTGTTCCTGTCCTGGCCGCCAGTAATTCTCCTGGACTATACCAACATGTAACTATTCCTTTCTAGGCTGCCCGTGAGTCTCCTGGACTATACCAACACATATCTGTTCCTGTCCAGGCCGCCAGTGAGTCTCCTGGACTATACCAACATGTAACTATTCCTTTCTAGGCCGCCAGTCAGTCTCTTGGACTATACCAACATGTAACTATTCCTTTCTAGGCCGCCAGTGAGTCTCCTGGACTATACCAACATGTAACTATTCCTTTCTAGGCCACCAGTGAGTCTCCTGGACTATACCAACACGTAACTATTCCTTTCTAGGCCGCCAGTGAGTCTCCTGGACTATACCAACACGTAACTATTCTTTTCTAGGCCGCCAGTGAGTCTCCTGGACTATACCAACATGTAACTATTCCTTTCTAGGCTGCCCGTGAGTCTCCTGGACTATACCAACATGTAACTATTCCTTTCTAGGCCACCAGTGAGTCTCCTGGACTATACCAACACGTAACTATTCCTTTCTAGGCCGCCAGTGAGTCTCCTGGACTATACCAACACGTAACTATTCTTTTCTAGGCCGCCAGTGAGTCTCCTGGACTATACCAACACGTAACTATTCCTTTCTAGGCTGCCAGTGAGTCTCCTGGACTATACCAACACGTAACTATTCCTTTCTAGGCCACCAGTGAGTCTCCTGGACTATACCAACACGTAACTATTCCTTTCTAGGCCACCAGTGAGTCTCCTGGACTATACCAATATGTAACTATTCCTTTCTCAAGTAAAAAAAATAAATAAATGATTCTCTTTTGTGGGGAATTCAATCCTCTGATGTCCAAAGAGGCGAATTTGATCATGCTGACCAAGATTTAACGGTTTATTTATCTTTGTCTTTCTGCTAAGTGTCAAAATTTGACTTCCTGACAAAGGGATAATTTAAAAAAAATTCAGACACTGCTAGAAGATATTATAAACTACGTTCACATGTGATAGTGAATTTATCATTTGTATTAGGAGGTCTGGAAATTCTAGCTGTTTTTAAGCAAATGAAGGAAGGATGTTTACCGTAGATTGTCAATAAAGCCCAGCTAGAAAGATTGATGGTTCTGTAAGCTTTTCCTTGCTTAAAGAGTGTAGTAGCTATGGTGCTATGAGTCCCCTGGCACTTTCCATTGTAAAGAGTAATTTTACAATGTTTTGGCTTCTAACCCGGGGTTCACCAGAACCATGACTAAGCTGTCCACAAATGTGTGATCAGCACCAGGGTTGTGTCTAACCTCCCTGTAGCCTGCCCTGCCTCCGTTCAGTTTTTTTCTATGGCTCCCTCCCCATCTTGGGAGTTTTGCCTGGTGCTGGATTGTAGGTAAGTAATGCTTTGCCCTCTCCAAGTGATTCTGTCTTTTTTTGGGGGTACCGGTTCTAGGCCAGTCAGCCTCTGTCCTAGTTTACGTACCTCCTGTGTTGGTCTGCATGCCTAAAATGTGTAGTGGGTGAAAACGTCTGAAAAGCATTATCCGTCTGTCTGTCTAGGTGGACTTGCTGCTCTCATGTACACAGATACTGTGCAGACATTTGTAATCATCGGAGGATCATGTGTGCTCGCAGGGTATGGTAAGTCCTGAGAGATGGCTAAACTGGATTTACATCTGTCATAACCAGTAAATATCACCCCATATCACAGTCCTTCATTAACTCTCAGTCTTATGGGGTGATATGATGGAGAAGGCAGATTGAGGGGTTCAGACTCTGTTATGGGGAGATATGGAGAAGGCAGATTATGGGGTGATATGACAGAGAAGGCAGATTGAGGGGTTCAGTTTGTGTTATGGGGTGATATGATGGAGAAGGCAGTTTGAGGGGTTCACACTGCGTTATGGGGGAATATGACGAAGAAGGCAGATTGAGGGGTTCAGATTGTGTTATGGGGTGATATGATGGAGAAGGCAGATTGAGGGGTTCAGATTGTGTTATGGGGGGAATATGATGGAGAAGGCAGATTTAAATGTGGGTTTGATGCATGGGAGAACACCTTTGGGGAGATTTAGCAAGGCAAAGAAAAATGCTATTCTAGGATAGATGCTAAATTAGGAGCAATCACTATCAAACCCCTCTTGTCTTGCAGCATTCCAGGCTGTCGGTGGCTATGATGCTCTCATGGTTCAGTACATGTCTGCAGTGCCTTCTGTTCTGGGTAATGTGTCTGTAGCATGTGCTTCTCCACGCCCTGATGCTCTTCACCTGTTACGAGATGCTCGTACTGGAGACCTCCCATGGCCTGCCCTGATTGTTGGATTGACTATTGTATCCACGTGGTACTGGTGCAGTGATCAGGTGATTTTTGCAGTGATATCCTCTCTCCGTCTCAATGTCTTGCTGATATACATTACTGTATAGATTTCATGCACCTTATATTCTCTACATATCACCGGGACTCAAAATGTCTGTAGGCCAACTAGCCATTAGTATGTGCAAATTCAGCCCTTGTGAGCGTACCATGGCTACCACACACCTACAATGCTGCTCAATGTTCTTTGAAAGCAGCAGTTTATTAATAGCGTAGCTACAAAGAGTGACATGTTATTATAGAATTGGGGACTAACCTCTTATGCTCTGTAGAGATTGTAGAAATCTGCCCACAGGCCACCAGCCCTCATCGCAGGCACACTGCATTGAGTACATAGAAAGTTTAAACATGCAGCATGCATACTTTAAGGCAGAGAGATTTATGAAAGAGAGATCATAAGTAAGTTCCTCCCTCTACCCTATACGTGAATACGTGCAGGAACATATAAAAGGTATTTAGCATCACAGACTGAAAGGGAAGGTTTGTGTTAACAAAATGCATTTCAATTGCATACTATTAATGCATTAAATAAAAATGTGCATTTGTTAAAATTCCTTTTCTATTAAATCAAATTTATCAGTAATTACCTGCAGAACTGACTGACTTCGGCACCTAATGACCATCTGCTCCCACGTTTGCCCAGCAATAGACATGTGCAATTTGTTTCAGTCCAAATTTAAATTTGGCTGAATTTCGGCAATTCGGACATTCAGATGCTTCTGATTGTCCAAATTGCCGAATTTCGGAAGTGCCAAAGTGCCTTGTGTGGCGAAAGTAACCTCGCCACTTGTACTTTCAGGGGCCTGCTTGCCAGCCTCCTGCCCACAGACTATGGGCCCTGCAGGGAAACCTGTAAAAGACTACCGAACCTTGACCGACTGTTAGCACTGATTTCCCTGGAACTGTTTTGGGCATAGGACCATGTGCATGGTCGGTCAAAACTATGACTTCCAGTAAAATTCCTGAACCCCTGAACCGATCTGGTTGATTTTTGGATATGTTGTTCACCCAGATCGGGGCTATCAGGGGATGTTTTATGTGTTTTTTTTTTTTTTTTTTTTTTTTTTTTTTTTTCAGATTTTTAAATTCTTTATTTTTTCGTGCAGTAGGGTGTACATACAGGCCTGAAGTGCCACGATAGCAGGACAAGCTTATCAACAGATACATTATCGTGACAGGATTGAATTGCACATTTTAGTTTTTTGTTGAAAGAACGAACATAACATTAAAGTAGAAACATAGCTGTGTAGCCGGAGGCTAGTATTTTACGGGTGCTTAGTAACAGAAGTGGCGTAATTAACTTTAGCGGTCAAAAGGTTTTAACATAATTTTGCAGGATTTTGCATATTGCCCTTGCTTAGGCCCTAGCGTACTCTGAGTGGTGTGGTCTGTCAGGGCTATGGAATAGTTTGGTCTTGTGTCTCCTATGCTGGCTGGATTGCGGCCCCTGCATGGACTTCTTTATGCTCCCAAAGTCCTTTGGGAGGTCACTGTCGGGGGATAACATAGTGTGTAAGCTGGGGACTGCGCAAATTCCGGAGCGTCGTCAGGTTGGTGCGGCATCAGGGTCTGGGTGATTAGCTGAGACTTAAAAAATATAACACCTCTGGGTGCAGCATAAGTGGGTTAGGGATTGTCCTAGGGTGCATAGGTGGGGGGGGAGGGGGGATTGATTATGGGTTCTCCGTGGGCGGGCCACAGTGGCCCCCGTCGGTGGCTTTGAGGTCATGTTGGCTATATGGTCACAGTAAACAGAAACATACATGCATGAACAATATTTAACTAATACAGTAGGTAAATAAACAAAATTAAACGATCTGCTCAGGTTGCTTCAGTGGCACGTCTGTCTGCCGGGATAAAGGGGGTGATTCTTTCTGGGTCCCAGACATGCGATGGCTTATTGGCCCCTCTGGTGTTAAGCCCCTTAAGTGAGTCCTTCGGGAGGCCCAGTGTTGCCAGTATGGCAGCGGCTTCATCAATATCTCGGATTTCGTGAGTGATGTTTCCCTGTGTGATTTGTAGTTTCCGAGGGGTGCGCCATCTATATGGAATGTCGCCATTTCTGAGTGCTGTGGTGAAGGGTCGCAGGGAGTGCCTCCATTTGAGTGTGTCACCTGAGAGGTCGTTGTAGAATGTCAGCGACATGTTTTCGAACCTATAAGCTGATAGTCCTTTTAGTGCCGTCATTATTGCTGCCTTATCTCTGTTACAGGTGAGTCGTACCACTATGTCTCCAGTGGTGGTTGCAGGTGCTTGGTGTGGCTTCGGAATTCTAAAAGTCCCGTCTATGTGGATGTTCTTGGCCTGCTTGGGGGTCATTAGGGCGCAGAGCAGTCTCCGCATCATGTGCGGTAGTTCCCCTGCCGGGATTTCGTCCGGGACCCCTCGTACCTTGACATTGTTTCGGCGCCGTGCATCTTCCATGAGGGCAAACCTCTGTTCAAAGGTTGTCTGCTGCTTACGAAGGCGCTGTATTTCCTCCCCCAGTGAGGTGATCTGTGTGGTTTGTTGCATGGCCGTTGTTTCCACGGTCTCAATGCGTCCCACTAGGCCCAGGAGTTCAGAACGCAGGGAGGCCATGTCAGCCTGCAGTGTTTTCTGGAGGCCTGCTAGCAGTTCTTTTAGGGTGGCCGTCGTCACAGGCTGGGTGTCAGCACTCTGTGTTAGAGCCTGGGCATGGTGGGGATGTGGCATGGGAGGTGACTCCCTGTCCAGAAGCGATTCCCCTGAGGAATCCGAGAAGTCTGCATAGTCGGCGGCCATCTTGGGTCCGCTCGCGCCATGCGCTCGTCGCAGGAGTTCCCCGATGTGCATGCCCGGTTTGGGCTGATCCGGCTTAAGCTTCTTACTTTTGCGCCCCATAGGTAAGCCTGCCACTGTTTTCGGGTCGCTGTGGGTGTTTTTTCGGTGGTGATTGCTGGTTTCTGCACGGAGCCCATGTAATGTGCGTCCGTTGTGCTTGGCTGCTTGGCTCCGCCCCCCGTTTTATGTGTTTTTAAGGTACTTTTTGGGGTTTCATAAAATTGTATGTTTTTCTGTGCTTGGAGATAATTGGGTTAGATTAGTTCAGTTCCTGATTCAGTTATCTCCCAAGCACAGAGGAGGGATCTATTATTTGTGTATTGGAGTGTCTCATTGTATGACTGTTTTTATTGGTTTATTCACTTTGTGTCCCTGTGCCCAACAAGGTTCACCTCGGTGTCATCCTTGTTGGGAAACTTAGAACAAGAACATTTTAATATAAAAGCGCTAAAGGGAGGGTAAGGGGAGAAAAAATGGGAAAAAACTTTTATCCACCACCTTAAAATAATATACACCCAAATTCAGGGGTACCAAGATTATATATACTAGGCTGCTACACACCTGTGTTTTACCCAAAATGTGGGCTTTTATGTGTTTTTAACCCCTTAAGGACACATGACGTGTGTGACACGTCATGATTCCCTTTTATTCCAGAAGTTTGGTCCTTAAGGGGTTAAGGTACTTTTTGGGGTTTCATAATTGGGTTAGATTAGTACAGTTCCTGATTCAATTATCTCCCAAGCACAGATGAGATATTCTATTGTTTGTGTATGGGAGTGTCTCACTGTATGACTCTGTGCCTCCATAAAAAAATCTGTTCCTGCTTAACCACAACATAGAGTCTCATCTCATGTGTGGGGGAAATGGCTGTATCTATCCTGGGGATTGCTATATCACTATACTCCCCAGGAATTATAATCACTAGCTCTTATAAGAGCTGTTCCTGCTACGCTCTCTGGGAGTAGGAGAGGTCTGCCCACTGGAAGCTGGATCCTGGTTTTGGGTTCAGGGAGGATGAAGGACGACGAGACCCTGGCACAGCTGCATTGCTGGAAATGGGGTCTGCAGTGCTTATGGTGTCTGGTGGAGTGCCGGAATTCCTCGGTGAGCACTAGGAGCATCGATTGGCAGAGGCACTTGGTTGGAGTGCCAGGCGGTCCGTCACACTTCGCATTTCTGAATAGTGGAAAAACAGGAGAGGGAGGGAAAATTAAGGGAATGGTTATAGGAATCTAACCCTAGCCCTAACCCTTACCCTAACCCTAACCAAACCCCTAACCCCAAACCTAACCTTACCCTTACCCCTAACCCTAATAGGGGTAGGGTTGGGGTTAGGTTGGGTTAGGAGTAGTGTTAGGGGTTGGGTTAGGCTTAGGGAATTGCCGAATTTCAGAAGTGCCGAACCAAACCAAATTTTTTGCCCATGCACATCCCTACTCAGCACTAATTTCCTTGTTATTGCTGGACATCATCCAGTTAAATGCTTCTCATAGTGAAGCACTGAGGACAAGCTGCGCGTGTGTGATAAGCACCAGAGAGCAATTGGTAGTCTCTATGAGAAGCATTGGCATAACAATCAGAATAGCTACTTGCTGGTAATGACCCATTGGCAGTGGTCCCCATACGCTGTATGTCTTTATGACCAAATACGGTGGCTGCATAAACAACCCCATTCAAACTCTCGCACCTTACTCTCATCACACGGTATATTACTCTGTCCCAACCTGACAAGCTAAATAAAATTTAACCAAAAAGGTGGTTTGTTGCTAGTTTTTATACTAGGATCTTAATGTTATTATTGCTCAGCTTCATGGCACTAATATTATTGACCTTGAAATGATGAGAGGTCCTGGCCGATATCAAACCTGTGATTATGAGATACAGTAGCTGGGCATATTGCTCTGGCATCAAACCATGTGGAGATCCTTTACAAACAAACAGGGTATCCAGGTAAACTACCCCAGTGGCTTGCACTGCCCTCTCCAATCATGCCTGCAGTTCATCTTTGTTCATTTAGACAATGTAAAATCTTTATTTTGTCTGAGGCCGACTGCTGACAGAGCTAAGGGAATCCACCTCTTTAGACCAGCTTATCCATTATCTTGCTGAAACTGATACATGTGTATGATAACACAAATTGAGCTTGTTTGCAAGTCATGTGTGTTCTCAGTCTATAGGTGACCACTCGGAAAGCGTTGTTCTATACGTGATCATAGAGTGTTCCCAACACAAAGTTCATTATGTAAAATACTCTTTAGGTGACCATGGTGATTATATTCCCCTTTGCAGATCATTTGGCTGATTCCATTCTCAGTCTTAACACTATGTGGTTGCCTTATAGAGATTTTTTGGATTGTGCAGATTATTTTTCTGTTCTATATATGTTCTTGTTTACAGGTTATTGTACAGCGTTGCCTGGCTGCCCGATCACTTACGCATGTTAAGCTGGGTTGTGTTCTATGTGGATATCTGAAGATTCTTCCTATGTTTCTAATGGTAATGCCAGGAATGATAAGCAGGGTGTTATACACAGGTAATTGTCTCACACATTGTCAAAGGGATTTGAAAATGGGTTTTCAGTGTTAGAAATTATCCTATTACATGCAAGGTTGCCCATCGTATTGGTTGAGGTTATTATGAATTAGTGTGTTAATAGATGAGATTGCCGTGGTATTGATTGGGTTATTATGAATCAGTGTGTTAATAGATGAGATTGGCCGTGGTATTGATTGGGTTATTATGAATTAGTGTGTTAATAGATGAGATTGGACGTGGTATTGATTGGGTTATTATGAATTAGTGTGTTAATAGATGAGATTGCCGTGGTATTGATTGGGTTATTATGAATTAGTGTGTTAATAGATGAGATTGCCGTGGTATTGATTGGGTTATTATGAATTAGTGTGTTAATAGATGAGATTGCCCATGGTATTGATTGGGTTATTATAAATTAGTGTGTTAATAGATGAGATTGCCCGTGGTATTGATTGGGTTATTATGAATTAGTGTGTTAATAGATGAGATTGCCCGTGGTATTGATTGGGTTATTATGAATTAGTGTGTTAATAGATGAGATTGGCCGTGGTATTGATTGGGTTATTATGAATTAGTGTGTTAATAGATGAGATTGGCCGTGGTATTGATTGGGTTATTATGAATTAGTGTGTTAATAGATGAGATTGCCCGTGGTATTGATTGGGTTATTATGAATTAGTGTGTTAATAGATGAGATTGCCGTGGTATTGATTGGGTTATTATGAATTAGTGTGTTAATAGATGAGATTGCCCGTGGTATTGATTGGGTTATTATGAATTAGTGTGTTAATAGATGAGATTGCCGTGGTATTGATTGGGTTATTATGAATTAGTGTGTTAATAGATGAGATTGGCCGTGGTATTGATTGGGTTATTATGAATTAGTGTGTTAATAGATGAGATTGCCGTGGTATTGATTGGGTTATTATGAATTAGTGTGTTAATAGATGAGATTGGCCGTGGTATTGATTGGGTTATTATGAATTAGTGTGTTAATAGATAAGATTGCCCGTGGTATTGATTGGGTTATTATGAATTAGTGTGTTAATAGATGAGATTGGACGTGGTATTGATTGGGTTATTATGAATTAGTGTGTTAATAGATGAGATTGCCGTGGTATTGATTGGGTTATTATGAATTAGTGTGTTAATAGATGAGATTGGCCGTGGTATTGATTGGGTTATTATGAATTAGTGTGTTAATAGATGAGATTGGCCGTGGTATTGATTGGGTTATTATAAATTAGTGTGTTAATAGATGAGATTGCCCGTGGTATTGATTGGGTTATTATGAATTAGTGTGTTAATAGATGAGATTGGCCGTGGTATTGATTGGGTTATTATGAATTAGTGTGTTAATAGATGAGATTGCCGTGGTATTGATTGGGTTATTATGAATTAGTGTGTTAATAGATGAGATTGGCCGTGGTATTGATTGGGTTATTATGAATTAGTGTGTTAATAGATGAGATTGCCCGTGGTATTGATTGGGTTATTATGAATTAGTGTGTTAATAGATGAGATTGCCGTGGTATTGATTGGGTTATTATAAATTAGTGTGTTAATAGATGAGATTGGCCGTGGTATTGATTGGGTTATTATGAATTAGTGTGTTAATAGATGAGATTGCCCGTGGTATTGATTGGGTTATTATGAATTAGTGTGTTAATAGATGAGATTGCCGTGGTATTGATTGGGTTATTATAAATTAGTGTGTTAATAGATGAGATTGGCCGTGGTATTGATTGGGTTATTATGAATTAGTGTGTTAATAGATGAGATTGCCGTGGTATTGATTGGGTTATTATAAATTAGTGTGTTAATAGATGAGATTGCCGTGGTATTGATTGGGTTATTATGAATTAGTGTGTTAATAGATGAGATTGCCCGTGGTATTGATTGGGTTATTATAAATTAGTGTGTTAATAGATGAGATTGGCCATGGTATTGATTGGGTTATTATGAATTAGTGTGTTAATAGATGAGATTGCCCGTGGTATTGATTGGGTTATTATGAATTAGTGTGTTAATAGATGAGATTGCCCGTGGTATTGATTGGGTTATTATAAATGAGTGTGTTAATAGATGAGATTGCCCGTGGTATTGATTGGGTTATTATGAATTAGTGTGTTAATAGATGAGATTGGCCGTGGTATTGATTGGGTTATTATGAATTAGTGTGTTAATAGATGAGATTGCCCATGGTATTGATTGGGTTACTATGTGTGTACAGTGTGGAGGGTTTTGGTTGCTATATATGTTTATATTACTGTGTGGATGGTTTCGTTGCTATAAATGTTTACATTACTGTGTGGATGGTTTTGGTTGCTATATATGTTTACAGTACAGTGTGGATGGTTTTGGTTGCTATATATGTTTACAGTACAGTGTGGATGGTTTTGGTTGCTATAAATGTTTACAGTACAGTGTGGATGGTTTTAGTTGCTATAAATGTTTACAGTACAGTGTGGATGGTTTTGGTTGCTATATATGTTTACAGTACAGTGTGGATGGTTTTGGTTGCTATATATGTTTACAGTACAGTGTGGATGGTTTTGGTTGCTATATATGTTTACAGTACAGTGTGGATGGTTTTGGTTGCTATAAATGTTTACAGTACAGTGTGGATGGTTTTGGTTGCTATATATGTTTACAGTACAGTGTGGATGGTTTTGGTTGCTATATATATTTACAGTACAGTGTGGATGGTTTTGGTTGCTATATATGTTTACAGTACAGTGTGGATGGTTTTGGTTGCTATATATGTTTACAGTACAGTGTGGATGGTTTTGGTTGCTATAAATGTTTACAGTATAGTGTGGATGGTTTTGGTTGCTATATATGTTTACAGTACAGTGTGGATGGTTTCGTTGCTATAAATGTTTATATTACTGTGTGGATGGTTTTGGTTGCTATATATATTTACAGTATAGTGTGGATGGTTTTGGTTGCTATATATGTTTACAGTACAGTGTGGATGGTTTCGTTGCTATAAATGTTTATATTACTGTGTGGATGGTTTTGGTTGCTATATATGTTTACAGTATAGTGTGGATGGTTTTGGTTGCTATATATGTTTACAGTACAGTGTGGATGGTTTCGTTGCTATAAATGTTTATATTACTGTGTGGATGGTTTTGGTTGCTATATATATTTACAGTATAGTGTGGATGGTTTTGGTTGCTATATATGTTTACAGTACAGTGTGGATGGTTTCGTTGCTATAAATGTTTATATTACTGTGTGGATGGTTTTGGTTGCTATATATATTTACAGTATAGTGTGGATGGTTTTGGTTGCTATATATGTTTACAGTACAGTGTGGATGGTTTCGGTTGCTATATATGTTTACAGTACAGTGTGGATGGTTTCGGTTGCTATACATGTTTACATTACAGTGTGGATGGTTTTGGTTGCTATATATATTTACAGTACAGTGTGGATGGTTTTGGTTGCTATATATGTTTACATTACAGTGTGGATGGTTTTGGTTGCTATAAATGTTTACATTACAGTGTGGATGGTTTTGGTTGCTATAAAAGTTTACATTACAGTGTGGATGGTTTTGGTTGCTATAAATGTTTACAGTACAGTGTGGATGGTTTTAGTTGCTATAAATGTTTACAGTACAGTGTGGATGGTTGCTATATATGTTTACAGTACAGTGTGGATGGTTTTGGTTGCTATCAATGTTTACAGTACAGTGTGGATGGTTTTAGTTGCTATAAATGTTTACATTACAGTGTGGATGGATTTGGTTGCTATATATGTTTACATTACAGTGTGGATGGTTTTAGTTGCTATATATGTTTACAGTACAGTGTGGATGGTTTTAGTTGCTATAAATGTTTACAGTACAGTGTGGATGGTTTTGGTTGCTACATATGTTTACATTACAGTGTGGATGGTTTTGGTTGCTATAAATGTTTACAGTACAGTGTGGATGGTTTTAGTTGCTATAAATGTTGACATTACAGTGTGGATGGATTTGGTTGCTATATATGTTTACAGTACAGTGTGGATGGTTTAGCTTTCTATAAATGTTTACATTACAATGGAGACGGTTTTGGTTGCTATAAATGTTTACATTACAATGTGGATGGTTTTGGTTGCTATATATGTTTACAGTACAGTGTGGATGGTTTTGGTTGCTATATACGTTTACAGTACAGTGAGGACAGTTTTGGTTGCTATATATGTTTACAGTACAATGGGGACGGTTTTGGTTGCTATAAATGTTTACATTATAGTGGGGATGTTTTAGGTTGCTATAAATGTTTTTATTACAGATGAGGTAGCCTGTGTGGAGCCTTCAGCTTGTCAGGCTGCATGCGGTGCAGATATAGGATGCTCAAACATTGCATATCCAAAGCTGGTGGTACAACTGATGCCAAAGGGTTAGTATTTGACTATTTTGTCTCTGTGTGTCTCTCTCTGCCGTTTCTCTGTGTGTCTGTGTGGTACATAAGCACATGGAGATTGTAGTTCATCATAACAGCATAGGAAGCAAGGATGATTTTAGAGGGTCAGCTTAGACACAATAAATGTTAATCACAGTGTGACAGATCACCCGCTCATTGACCTGCTTGACTTCATTCGCACCTTCACAAAAGCGCAGTTACCCTAACATTCGAAGTGGTCGGCTGGGTGGCCGCCGCTCGTATGGACGCATACGAGGCGGCAGCCATCTTGTTCTCGCGAATGCCAACAGAGGTGTTTGGTCATCAAGTGTATGGAACTATTATTGGTATTCGATGGCGCGAACACTGCTGGGACTTCCACCTCCACAGGTGTTCGGTTCCATTTGTCTGAGAAGAGCGGCGTTCAGTGGGATCAAATTCCCGAATGAGGGGCACACGACCAGTGTACGCACGTACAGTTATCTTCGTTATTTTATTATCTTTTGTACTCCCGAAAGAGACCTACCGTTCTGCCTGAATTCATGGAACTCTTTTGGGCAGGCGCTAAACTATACCCCGGTGGCGTTTCGGCTGCGTTTGTGAGATCTGAGCGCTTTTTGGATATGTTGGGCACTCAGATTCAGGCTATCTGGGGATATAGGACTTGAGGGGGTACCTAATTGTTAAGCGTATATTTTGTGGTGTTTTTCTAAGTATGTCCTAGACCTGAGAGTTAATGTAAAGTGTATACTTTGTCACGGTCCCCTCTTAGGTCCAGTGGGGAATGCCCCTGGAATATGTCATGGAAACCCCTTGCATGTGGAGTTGCATATAAGGCTGCATGTGGCTCCCATTAAATCAGTTCAACTTCACCCTCAACACAGAGCCTCGTCTCGTGATTGTAGAGAACAGTGAGCACTTCCTGTTAGTCCAACCGGGTACAGGAAACTGTAGCTCCTGTATCGCGGTTCGGGCCACCCAGCCACACTTCAGAGAGGTAGAAGGCACAACAGGGAACTGAGTGGAGACGACACTTAGGGAAACTGGGGGGTGGGATAGGAGAGACCACTAAGGGACAGATGGGTGGGAGGTGGGGGAGAGACCACTAAGGGAAAGATGGGGGAGGGGAGGAGAGACCACTAAGGGAAAGATGGGGGGTAGGGAGGAGAGACCACAAAGGGACAGATGGGGGAGGGGGAGAGACCACTAAGGGAAAGATGGGGTGGGCCACTAAGGGAAACTGGGGGGCGGGATAGGAGAGACCACTAAGGGACAGATGGGTAGGAGGTGGGGGAGAGACCACTAATGGAAAGATGGGGGAGGGGAGGAGAGACCACTAAGGGAAAGATGGGGGAGAGGAGAGACCACTAAGGGGAAGATGAGGGGGAGGGAGGAGAGACCACTAAGGGAAAGATGAGGGGGAGGGAGGAGAGACCACTAAGGGAAAGATGGGGGGAAGGAGAGACCACTAATGCAAAGATGGGGGGGAGAGACCACTAAGGCAAAGATGGGGGGGGAGAGACCACTAAGGGACAGATGGGGGGGGGGGGCGAGGAGAGACCACTAATGGAAAGATGGGTGGGCCACTAAGGGACAGATGAGGGGGTACCTTCCGTAATAAATGTCCAAACCGCCGTTTAGTAGATATCCCCCAGTCACAATACTGTAGTCGGTAGCGTATGTAACATTACCATGCGAACCGCTAGTTAGGGAATCCTCCAAACTCTCGAACGGTACCTGTAGCGGAATACAGTAAGCCTGTCCTGTAATATGCCTATGTGACTGTGTTCAGTATATCATGCCTATGTTAATTTTCCTATTGTTATAATTCTATGTATTAATCGTATGTTATTCGGTAGTTTCCATCCGTACACTATGTATATGGAAACTACCGAACTGAGGGACCACCCCAGAGAAAAGTGTGTCGGCAATTAAGGTTCACAATTCTCTATAACCGCAGGTTAACAAGCTCGTTATGATTGTATCTGGGTGGCCGCCATTCGGTATGCATACACGTAGCGGCGGCCATCTTACGCATGAAACTCTCAGCGGTGTTTGGTCGTCGAGTGTCTGGAACTCAAATCGGACACTCAAACAACCGAACACCGCTGAGACCTCCAGAGCTCCGTAACTACCGAACGGAGAGTCCTAACGAATCCCCATTCGGTAGAAACAAAGTACCGAACGAGGGAACCAATATCCAGGTGAATTGAAATGCGGATGGCGAATATAACTGTATGTTTTACTGCCAAACGGAGACCGACCGCAGGGCCCAAACACATGGAACCCTTTTCGGATACCACCTCGTGTGCGGTCGGTCAAACTTCACCCTCCACCTAACTACCGAACCCCTGGTCCGATCTGGGTGAATTTTGGATATAATAGTCACCCAGATCAGGGCTACCGAGCGGTACCCTAATATTCAGGTTATGTGTTGGTTTAGGGGTACATCCATGTTTGGGGTAAAATACTGTATAAGTTAAGGGGATTATGAGTCACTCTGAGGGGATGAGATGTGTGGGAGGTAACAAGTACTGTATTGGTTACTGTCCTAATTGATGTGAATCCCTCCCTTGCATGGGAGCATGCTTTATAAGGAACCCTGGAATAAAAGATTGTCAGTTCTGCTCCTGAAACTGTGTGTCGTCCAGTTATTGGGATTGCTGTTGGGATATTGCTGTACCTTTTTACCTGCTGGAAACTCTGCTTGTGGATTTACTATTGACTTGTTCCTGAGCCTCACTGGGTCTTAAGTGGAGAATAGCTGTGGGAAATCAGCTCTCCGCTACAGTACCGGTACGGCTTTCTACCTTCTGAGCTCCAGTCGTACGAATCGCCACTTACAGCCGAACGGCAATAGGACCTAAGTGGCATATAATCCCCATAAGCAGTCTCTAGTCGCTGGTAATAAAATCCCCCCCAATAACGAGACCAAGCTCCATTATGAGGGTAAAACATGAACTGGCTTTACTGTGGGCTACCTGCCCGTATTTATGTAGGTCTCCCACTTGGTGGACACTCCCCTAAGGGACCAAATGGAAGACTGAAATAATAGAAGGACATGGGGACATTTCAGACATACATCCCCCCAGTATTCCCAGCATGCATCACAGTTTCCTTCCCTCTGCTCAGGAGATAATTGGGATGTAATTCAATTATCTCCTCGAGCAGAGGCACATCGCCATTTTAACTTCAGATTATAAAAGACATTAAAATCCATAACTTTACAACTGCCGAACATTTTGTATTCGCATAACCCATCCCCAGATAGCCTGGATCTGAGCGTATATTATTGACGAATAGCGCTCAGATCCCATACGTATAGTTCAATCGCCATGGAGTCAAAGTCTGTTATAGTCTTTCGGTATGCGATTGACTCCATGGGACGGCTATCTGAGTTCAAGTCTATTCGTGTTGCCAACATTCCTGAACGGCCGGCGTTCGTATATCCCGGGCGATGGAGAAGGGAAAGTTGATGGCCACAGCGGTGTTCGGTTGAGTAAGTGTCCGTTTTGGGTTCCATGGAATAACCGTCAAACACCGCTGGGCTTTCGCACAGTCAAAATGGCCGCCGCCTCGTGGTCGACATACGAACGACGACCACCCTGTCTTCGGTCTTAATTGAGAAGTGGCTGCGGTTAACCTCAACGTTCTAATTGGGATCAATAGGTTAACGAGCAGCACACTTCTCTCCTGGGTGGCCGTCCGTTCGGTAGTTGCGATCGGCAAACAAATGTATTCCCCTAATCCGGGCATACGAACGGGGAATACAGGCAAATGGCAAAACAGATGAACACAGTATGTTTAGTCCAGACGGATGGGTCTGTCACAGGGCAAACATACACAAAAATGGGGGCATGTCTGTGTCCCCATGTATCCCAGTGTCCCCATGTCACTAGGACATTAGGGGACATTGGGACACTGGGAGACATGGGGACACTGAGATACTAGGGAACACTGCGAGACCTGGGGACACTGAGACTCTTGGGGACACTGGGAGACATGGGGCACTGAGACACTGTGATACATAGGGGACACTGTAGATTTGGGTACAGGTCAAACTGTTGCGGTGTCCAATAAACCTGCTTAAATCTATCACAGTGAGTGCCTGCAATTTTTTTCTTTTATACTAGGGGACACTGAGACACTTGGGGGCACTGTGAGACATGGGGACACTGGGAGACTAGGGGATTCTGAGAGACTCGTGGATACTGAGACACTACGGACACAGAGACACCAGGGACACTGGGAGACATGGAGCACTGAGACACTCTGCATAGGGGACACTGAAGACTTGATAAAGACCTGGGTACAGTTCGAAACGTTGCGGTATCCAATAAACCTGCTTAAATCTATCACAGTGAGTGCCTGAGATTTTTTTCTTTTATACTAGGGGACACTGAGACACTCGGAGATATGGGGACACTGGGAGACATTGGGACAGTGAGACACTGTGAGACTAGGGGACTTTGGGAGACTAGGAAACACTGAGTCACTAGGGACACTGGCACACTACGGACATTGAGAGACACCAGGGACACTGGGAGACATTGGGATACTGAGATACTTGGTACACTGGCTGGGAGACATGGGGACTCTGGGAGTGCCCCATGTCTCCCTGTGTCTCTGTGTCCCCATGTCTGTCAGTGTACCCATGTCACCCAGTGTCCCCTAATGTTTGTATCCCTAGGTCTCCCAGTGTCCCTTAGAGTCTGTGTCCCCGTGTCTCAAAGTGTTCCGATGTCACTAGGACACTAGGAACACTTAGAGACATTGGAACACTAAGACACTGGGAGAGACTAGGGGACACAGACACTAGGGACACCAGGGACACTGAGAGACATGGGGACACTGAGACACTAGGGGCCACTGTGTCCCTAGTGTCCCTAGTGTCTCAGGGTCCCCACATGTCCCAGGTTCCGTATGTCTCCCAGTGTCCCTTGGTCTCAGCGTCCCCAAGTCTCTCACCGTCCCCATGTCTCGCAGGCTCGGAGCTGCTGTCTGGACTCTCTGTGCAGAGCTGCTCCCCCGCGGATCAGTGTGTAGAGAGGGCGGGGGGGAAGTTCTGTAACTTCTTATCCCTGCCTCTCTCCACACAAACAACAACCCCTACTGGCTGGCGCTGGTATTGCAGAAAAATCTCTGTTTATACAGAGACAGACATTTGTATTGCCGGTATTACTGCAATAGCGGCACCGGCTAGGCAGCCTCAAATACCTGAAAAATACTTCTGAGAAATACCTGGCAACCATAAGAAATACATGAGAAATACCTGGCAAGAGTAGTGTGTAAAAAAATCTTTTTTTTTTTCAATCAATGGGCCTATTCCATGGGCCTGGGCCTGGAGCTGCAGCTCCATCAACCCCTATGTTAATCCGACCCTGCATGCTTCCCTTACACACACACAATGCATACTTCACAAACACACACACATAATGCAGCCATTGCACACATATACAGAAGCACACAATGCATCCCTTACACACACATACTGCTTCTCTTAATGCATCTCTTACACGCACTCAATGCACCCCTTACAGACCGACACACTGCATTACATTACATACACAGACACACACCTAGCATCCCTTACATATACAAACACAGATTCACACAATGCATCCCCCAACCCACATACACACCCAGAAACACACAATGGATTCCTTACACACAAACACACACTGCATCCCTTTGTGTGCAGGTAGTGGTTAGTGGTAGTGATTGCTATTCCCTGTCCTAATGGGTTTTACACCCCACATCCTATAGACTGTAAGCTCATCTGAGCAGGGTCCTCTTCAACCTATCGTTCCTGTAAGTTTTCTTGTAATTGTCCTATCTATAGTTAAGTCCCCCCCCCCCCTCATAATATTGTAAAGCGCTACAGAATCTGTTGGCGCCATATAAATGGCAATAATAATAATAATAATAATAGTGTGACCAATCTTCTTTACCATCCATTCTCCCCCCAATAAAACCGGAGACATATTTGTGGTATAAAACAGGCCACAGCTTTATTTATAATTTAACAAATATATTTTAACAATAGATAACCATTTACTAACAATATCAACATGATATACAATTTAACCACAGACTTGTCCTTACCAACCCATTCCAGCACCAAACACGAGTACTCCTGGGTGCCTGCCCTCCCCCTCGTCCTAACCACCACTTGGCCACACCTTACCACCATGCCATCCTCTAGCCCACCTTTGGCTCAGTGGGCACGTCCGTTTGTCCAACCATTTACCAGAGGTTAGGTGAGGGATCAGCCCCAACCTTCCTTCTTTCCACCTGTACTCTTGCTTCAACCCGGATTGGCAAGGACCTTACCCCTAAATCAGAAGACGCGACCCCCAACCACGCCATATCCTGCTCTAAAACGTCCTGTAACACTAGATGAAATAACTCGAGGCCCACATCGGTAAGATGGACCCAGTCAGAGCCAGAATGGGCCGCTGCCTCCCGTCTAAAAATGCGCACCGAGAGACCCCCAGTATGCAGTACAAACTTTGCAACCCTCTTATTCAATTTAATCCTGCAGCATTCCATCGCCTTTTGATCGCGTGCGCACCTCCAATAATTCTGGGCCACCACCTCAGACCACACTAAACAAACCTTTGGAAACAGAACCATTAAGCGCACCAAGTCTCGCTTGATCATATGCCCCACGCCCCATACTGGCAATGCACCCAAATCGTTACCCCCCAAAGTGTATCACCAAAACGTCCGGGACACCCAACAGACTCGCAAGCTGAACTACTTCCGGAAGCAGTTTTCCCCATTTCATGCTCCGAGTCCCAAACCATGTGACGTCCGCCAACTCTGTAGACAGGCCGAGACGAGTCCCACCAGGTCGAACCCCCGCACAGAGATGGACCCAATAGACATAGGAATGCCCGACTAACCAGACCCGTCGGCTGGACCCTGTGGAGAAAGAACAGGGGAAAACGCAATCAGCCCGGTCAAGCGCACATAAGACCGAAACCTCCTAGACTCCCATCTACCAATCCTCACTTGTTCAGGCCAAGGTACCACAGTTCTGCCGGGCAGGAGGAACCCTCCGCTTCTGGTGCGGCTGCCCAAAACGCCTGCCACTGTGAAAGGTCATCCGCTGTTATGTTCTTAAAACCCGGGATGTGCACAGCTCTACACGTAACATTCAAGGACAAGCAGCGCAAACCCAAACGCCTCAAAAAAAGTCACATCACCGGAGGGGAGGAAGCTGTCAAGTTGTAAAGGGCAAAGACCACCCTCATAGATGAACTGCCACCATAATTGTGAACAGCTCTAGGAATGCCAGGTTCCTAGTCAAACACGCTGAATGCCAGGACTCCGCACACCACTGTGTTACCCAGGATGGCCCCAAACCCCACTGACCCAGTCGCATCAGTGAACAGATGGAGGTCGGAATTCCTGGCTGCTGCCAGTAGGACCTGCCATTATACCCGTTAAAGAAAACACTCCACACCGCCAAATCCTCTCGCAGTGCTCTGGTAAGGCGCACAAAGTGGTGCGGCCTCACAACCCCCGACATTGCCATCACCAAACGCCTGTTTAAGACCCTGCCCATGATCCGACACTCAAAGTTCAATTTACCCAGAAGTGACTTGCCACAACGAAATTTTTCAGAGGCCCCATGCAGCCTCAACCGCCACACGTAGATCTCCCGCCTTCTCCGCAGGTAAACGGCACTCCCCCACAATTGAATCTCTCTCGATCAGTCTTGTCCGGAGCCAGCGGGACCCCAAAAGAACATGCCACATCAGCACATCTGAAAGAGCTGCGTGCACATCGGAGAATGGGCAGGACCGACGCACAGAAAACCGTCAAGGTAATGAATGATGGAATCGCAACCGTACTCCTCCCTCACCACCCACTCCATAAATGAGCTAAAGCACTCAAAGTAGAAGTACGAAAGTGCGCACCCCACCGGGAGTCACAGGTCCACATAGTTGCCCCTCAAAATTACAACCCAAGAGGTGATGATACTCCGGGTGAACAGGAAGGAGACAAAACGCAGACTCTACGTCAGTTATTGCCATCAATGCCCCTGGACCCGCCCCCCGCACCATCTGCACTGCTGCTTTCAACGAAGCATAGGACACAGTACACAGCTCCGCTGCAATATCATCATTTACTGAACCCCCATGAGGATGCGATAAATTATGAATCTAAACTTTCCTGGTTCCTTTTTTGGAACCACACCCAGGGTTGAAACCCTAAGATATGGAAGAGGAGGCACCCGAAAGGGACACGCCATGCGTCCTAGTGCCACTTCTTTAGCCAATTTGTCCCCCACCTATCAAAGGTTCTGACAAGAACAAGGCGTTACCCTGTCCCGATGAGGGATCCAGAACCCCTCACTGAAACCGTCCAGCAGCAACTTTGCCACCCTTCTTATTTCTATAAAGGTTTAGCCAAGGGAGCATCGCGCCTACGTCCACCGGCGTCCTTGCCCTTAGAGCCCAAGGCCTCTCCCTTCTCCCCAGACTTTCCTCGCTTGAAGCAGCGGGATGCGGGATGGGATCCCCCGCATCCTGATCCATGCTTCAATCTACAACACGCGCCATACTTGCACTGGCTATCATTGTATTGCCAGGAACATCCCATCCTGCGCTGACCAACCGACACGGAGGGTGAAGCCCCTGCGCCGGTTTCTCCGAGAAAGGACGAGAGGCCCCCTTGGTGGGAAGCTGGGCGAGTCATTATCGCCAGCCAGAGCCCAATGTCCATCTGGTCCCACCCCTTTTTCTGATTTCTTAGCATCCTTCTCTGCCGGGGGTAGGTCCTCCAAGGGGAGAAGAGGAAAAATTCCACAAACTCCCCCTTCCAAATTCTTTCCCTTACCTTCGGCTTCAAATGCAGGCCCAGTGGGCCAAACCAACACATGTACACCGCCCTATGGGCGGCCTGAACGACCTCACCACCTGAGGCCAACACAGCAACCACAGGCTAGTCGGTGACCACCACCAGAAGCACAGGTGGAACGACCTGTAACGCAGGAGCCAGGCCTGAAACAGACACCCCCCCCGTTGAGGGAGAAGATACAACGACCCCAGGGGTACCTCCCACCCAGCCCGCCCGTATCTGGCTATCCACAGAAGTGGGCAGCGGCCACGCCGCTTAAGTGTTACGCTCCCAGGCGTCCAAGAACCCCCTCATGCTCCTAACTAAGTTACCCCACTCCAGTAACTCACCTGCACCCGCAAGGATACCAGAAATCAGTGAAGTCAAAACTAAGCCTAAGTCAAATACCAGAAAAACGCAAAAACCTAAGGCCGGTCCTCTAACGGTGCTTAGGTGCGGGAATTTTTCAGACGTATTGGGCAATTTAAGCGCAGATGCCCCTTTTTCCCACAATACATGCACAGACCCTCAGCCCTACGGTACTGTCTCTCAGCTTCTGAGAGCTTCATCACTCCAAGTTGCATAAGTTCGGGTTCGTTGCAACTATAGGAGCAGATGGAGTGAAATGAGGAGCCGAGAGGACAGGGGCACATTTAGTCCATGACCTGGTTTTAGCCCTCTCCCTAAGTTAGTTGTCTATATCCATCATATAAATGATATAGTCCTCCAGCAGATCTGGAAGATCCTTGGCTGCTGTCTCATCTAATAGAGAAAGCAGTCACCAAGCCGCTGTTTGTCCAGTCTACCTCTGTTGCTAGTGTGCGGAATTCTATGGCATAGTCCGCAATGGATCTATTGCCCTGTTTTATCCAGATTAGCGCCTTGGCTGCCTTTTTTCCTTTCCCAAGGGGTTTAAAATATCTCTTAAGGGGCGGAGCCTGACCGCCAAGCTGTGCGGACGTGTTTGGCACGAGCTCCTGTCGGACCGGAGAAACACGGGACAAAAGCGGGGGCTATATGGCCCAAGAACCCTCGAGGGTGCACCACCCACGTCGGGGGTGCCCCCCTGAACAGATTGATACCACTCCGGGTCCTGTCAGAGCCAGAAGCACGGTCAACCAAATGCGGCCTACTGGGGAGAAAGCCGGGGAGAGGCGGCCGCTGTCCTCGGCACAAAGCCTCGTAAGCAACTGCATCACGGTATACCCCCCCCCCCCTCTGGACCGGCGGGGGTCATCCCGGTCCCCACTGGACAAATCGACCGCAACGGAAAGCAGATATGCCGACTACACGGCACACAAGGGCACCAGGCCAAAAAGGCGCTCCCAAAATGGCCACCAAGCGGAGTGCTAAGGAACGGAGCACGCTCATGCATCCACCCATGACACACCTGGGGTTCCTTGATCGACTCTGCGCTATCTTCAAAGAAGTGCTGACTAACCGAGGAGTAACCTACCGTCGGGCAGAACTAACGGTAGCCTCCTGGATCCGACCAACGACGTGCCGCCGCTACTACAGGCGAGTACCCCTGACATCAAGGGAGGCCGTCCGGCGGAGCAGGTACCTGAGATCTGCAAGGCGGGAAATGGCGCCATGGTCCTCCAACGCACGCTCCCACTCACTGACCGACTACAGGGGAACCACAAACCGAGCGACACATGTGAGCACTTCACCAGGGCACACCCAAGGCATCCAGTATCACAGGATTGCTCACCCTCCCGACAAAGCTGCAAAACCTGGGGCCGTGTGGCAGGAAAACCCTCAGAGCTCTACCGGAGCTGCCGCCCGACGAAGAGATACCATGCCCAGGGGCATAACAGGAGGGAATCCTTACGGCAGCAACCGGGACTTACCGAGTGTGGGCATAGGATAAAGCACCCATCATACTGCAGTATAAGGGTATTCTTAACCCGGAACGCTACCAACCACCATTATGGTTAAACACCCAGACTCTGATAATGATTACATGTCGCATGTTTACACCGTTCCTACGCCCATAATAACCCTTACTTGCAATGGTATATTTATTGTTAAACTGTTACTCCAGTGGTATATTAAGCCATTTATGTTATCCATGTTGTCACACCGATAGTTTTTTACAATGAGCCTCAATTAAGCGCACACTAATGAGAGCAGCAAACGAAGCGTCTATGCAAACTGCCCTAATATCTTCCTATTGTCCTCTCATTAAATAAGGGTAATTACACTGTTAGGTAACCGTAGTACATTTATAAAATGCAAGGCTAACCAGACTAAAAGCTGTACGTCGGTTTAATCTCCTGTAGCCTGATCTGAAAGCCTGTTTTCAAGGCCTGTTTCAAAAGCCGGGTTCAAAAGCCTGATTTAAAAGCCTGACTTAAAAGCCTGCTTTAAAAGCCTGATTTCAAAGCCTGCGGTAAAAGCCTGATTTATTAACCTGTTTTCTAAGCTTGATATATATGCTTGTCTTCTAAGCCCGATATACGCGCCTGTTTTTCATGCATATTTCGTCTTTACTAAAAAAAGAAAAAAAAGTGCATTGTCTATTTACCCCCTGATGTAACTAATGTCTTGAAACCTGCATATGGAATGCCGTTGGGGTACCATATGTATGCCTGTAACTAATTTATGCACTACAAAAATAAAGAATTAAAAAAAAAAAAAAAATATATCTCTTAAACTCTGTTATGAACTCTATGTAGTTGTAGGCTATAGACTTCCCACTCTCCCATAGGGGATTAGCCCAGGCTAGAGCTTTACCGGATAGCTGATTCATCAAATATCCGATTTTAGCCCTGTCAGATGGGAAAGAACCAGGAGATGCCTCAAAGTGGTACTCTATCTGGTTAATAAAACCTGGAAATCACCACTGAATCTAGATGAAGGGGATAAGCTTATAGTTGGAGCTCTCTGACCACTGGATACTGCCACAGCGGTATGCTGTGAAGCCTGAACAGAGGGTGTCTCCGATTGAAGGTGTGCAGTACGAGTCAATAAAGTCTGGAAGGCCTGGGCAAGTTGATCCATACGGCGATCATGTTGTCTTGGCCACCCCCAAGTGTCCTGCCAAAGGGGCTAATCTCAGCAGCTCACCCCTGAACTTCCTAGGAACCACTAGCCATCTTTCTCCCTCCCTGGTCCCGTGCATGTTGACAGGAAGGGACTCCCAGTACAAGATATTATCATCCCAATATACACAGTGCCTATCTGTGTCAGCGCCTGACAGGGAGGGGTCACTGCGCAGAGCTTCCAGGAAATTCTTATTGCCCTCCCCCCACCATGCTGCACACGGAGGTACAAAGTATTAAGGTGAACAGCGCTAACAATAAATAAAGTACATACGTAATAAGGAATGCTGGCCAGTGGTGGAGCTTTAAAGAAACAAAAACAAAATACAATAATAGAGCAATATGTCTTTAAAAATGGCGGAGCCTGACCGGGAAGCTGAGCAGACATGCTTTCTGTGAGCTCCTGAGCCTGATCCGGATTCTTGCCAAAAATCGGGGGTAAAACACCCAACCCAGAACCCTTACCTGCCTCACTGTGTACTACAGAGTCTGGGGAACCGGGGGACACCTTGCAAGCCTGAATGCCGGCAGAACTCCCAGAACAGAGTCTTAGGGCCTACTCTGCACAGGGCAAGGGAGAGACGGCCGCTCTCTCGGCCCACCAAAACAAGCGACATCCGAAGTATCGGACCTCGCCCCCCCCCTCCTAGGACCGGTGGGGGTTATCCCGGCCCCAATCAGCCTGTCTCACAATCCAACTTGGATCACAAACGACGGCAACAGCCTGAAACGAGCATTAAACGCAACAACATTCTCGATGGGGACGACTACCCCAGCCACTCGGCTTAACCAAGCAACAAAACCAGCGGTCAACCAAGCCCGCAAGCGCCCAAGCAAGATGGCGGCCCGCGACACAAAGCATCTTCACAAAGCCACCTAAACATGTCCAAGAATTCTTTCAGAGGCTCTGCACCAACCTATGGGCACAATACCGCAACATGGGTCGGTCATTCCAACTAGCAGTGAAGGAGATGGCGGCATGGATCCGCCCTGCCACCCGGCGCCGCTTGTGCAGACACTCACATCGCACCCCCAGAGCAGCAGCCAGACGGAGACTGTGCCGGAGAGCCGGATGGCGGGAAGAAGAGGCAAACTTCACAAGCACCATCACTCACCCTCGCACACAACTGAGCGGGAATGCCAGGCAAACCCGACCCGCTTACCACTTAGCAGCACTAGCGTCCTCCGAACACCGCAGCCTCCAAGCCACGGCAAGCTCAGAGCGGTCTTTTGTTTGCAGCCGAGCCAACCGCCAGAACAGCAAGACCTCAGCCCTTGCCCCAGCCTGGCGCAGACCGCATGGTGAGGAACGAAAGGGTCGGTGCCCACCGCGAACCATCATGCAGGATTACCCCCAGAAGCACACCAGCGGCATCGGGTGAGGACTTACAAATATCCGTTGCCCAGCTACCAGCCTGGATACACAATGGGACTTAGGACGCTCTTATTGCCATTGCTAACAAGTAAACTCAATACATGTCAGATCCTGCCGTTTTAACATTGTTAGTTCTTTTGATTTAGTTCTCCCATCTTGTTTTGTGTAGGACGTTTAAAATGTCGAGCTATGCGCAAAGCCGTAATACTACTATCTATGAGTATTCTATAGCATCTTTAGTTATTACTTTAACATGCGAGCAAGATTCATGATTCGTAAGATGCTAGGTTTAATACTTAAAGAATAGCCTGCTACAGTTATGAATACCACTGTTTTCTTTCTTATGAGCAATTCTGAGGACTAACGCTCTGGAGAAGGGCGCTGCAAGCTTTCTTCTTTCTTGTTTCTTTATCAGTTTATTAACGTTTCAACATATCAGTCTTGCCTACTATGTCTTTAAAACAAAAATGTGCAAGTTTTTTCATGCCACTGTCTAAACGATCTGTATTTGTAGGTCATGGTACGCTGTTGTGGCGCACGACAACGCTCTGTACACACCTGCACAACAAAAATAAAGAATTTAAAAAATAAATAAATAAATAAAGTGAACGGTAAAGGAGTATTAGATCCACACTCACACTTTAAAGAGCTATATGAGCTCTATTGTAAGGGCCTGGACGGAATAATACCCGTCTGTGGATTGATGCGTGATGTTCCTGGTAGGCTTATATTTATAAGCATTCGTGGTATGAAAGACAAAATCAAATACACCATATGGTATAGTATATAGGTATAAACTTAGCAAAAAAAGGAAATTATCCTACTTACATCAACTAGAGCAAGGACCTGCTTTAGTGAAAACAGCTTCAGGTGGAATAATCCCCAGCTAGGGATATGATGGACCCAAAAGTAGCAGCAGCAAAATGTTAAATAGGAAGTAGGACAAAAAAAGGTGACTGGGAGTATATACAGAATATATGTACTTTATTACATCAAATATTAAAATCTTCCTCACTTGACGCGTTTCACCGAGGCTTTTTCAGTTTCACTGGAGTGTGGATCTAATACTCCTTTACCGTTCACTTTATTTTTAAAGACATATTGCTCTATTATTGTATTTTGTTTTTGTTTCTTTAAAGCTCCACCACTGGCCATCATTTCTTATTACGTATGTACTTTACTTATTGTTAGCGCTGTTCACCTTTATACTTTGTAATATCTGTCTTGTTTCACAAGATTGGGGGAACACCTTGTTGGTGAACTGCAGCTCATTTACAGAAAGAGAGCGCTTATTTTTTGTTTTTTACACGGAGGTACAGCTCAAGAGATCCTTACATGTATTTACTGCTTATATATAATTCTTGTGGGACATTCCGATGTTAAAGTTCTCCAAGTAATTGTTAAAAAGAAAATCTCTCCCTGGATAGTCCAACATCCTCAATATATACCTTAAAACTAGTTGGTTCTTAGTGGGCAGACCATTGGGTGGATCAGAGGGGTTTGGCCTGGCAGTTTATTGCCCGATCCATATATTTTCTTAAATGATATTGTCCTTTGAAGAACCCAAATTCAGAGCATATGCACCAATGCCTTTTACAATGCCCTATGTCCAGCTCTAGTGATGGTTATCTTAGTAGTTTTACGGCTTGGGCCTGGTGTAAGATAAAAGGCAACAATAAAGGTTATCCAAACATGTACAAAAAAAATAACTCATTACATATATCAAATGCCATCTCATGCTTCGGCATGACAGGGAGCTTTTGATCTCTCTGCTAGCTGGAGGAGGGTCTGCTCAGAGCCAGAGCCTCTCTGGTCATCTACTGGGTTCACAGAGCTCTACCACCAGCTCAATTAATTTAGATCAGATGGCTTTAGAATCTGTATACAGACAAATACATTCTATACCTGATACACTGCCACGCACAGATTCTAGTCACCGTACACTGCCACACCCAACACCCAGGCTCTAGAAACCGTACACTGCTACACCAAGACACGCGCTGCCTATAAGAAACCGTACACTGCTACACCAAGACGCGCGCTGCCTATAAGAAACCGTACACTGCCACACCCAGACACGCGCTGTTATGGGACACCCAATCAGCGTCTTGCTAACAGCCTTCCCTAGGCGCTGAGGTATAGTGGGCGTGACCAGGGAATGTTATTCAGCCTGCTGGAACTCTGTGCCGGATCGGGGGCTAGCCACTTACTGGGGAACTTTGGACTTCCACCTAATTCGGCCTAGCAATATCCGATCCGAGCGTTTTTCGGACACATTGGGCGCCCCAGGAAGACCTTCCTGGAGACGTATGGCATGTGGGGGTTCCTAAATGTTTTAGATTTTTATGCTTCGTCATGCTGACACAAGAGATTCATTGGCATGTTGTGGGAGTGTTCTGGGCGTGGTTGACTGTACCCTTGCTGTGTATATAAGTGGGCCATCTGGCCATAATTAAACCAGTCTTCATCACCCTTCACTAAGTCTCGACTAGTGTTTGGGTGATACCGCGGTAACCTGTGCAAGCTTTAATCACTCTGGAGCAGATCACACCTGGAAGGGGCGCCGTAGGCAGTAGTGACCCATCTTCAGGAAGGTATACCACCACACGTGCAGCCTCTAGAAATCTTACACTGTCACACCCAGCCTCTAGAAACCGCACACGGTCACACCTAGACACGCGCAGCCGTAGAAACCGTACACTTCCTCACACATTGTACAGGGTACTGTAAGGATGTGTCAGTGGTTACCTGGTGAAATGTCTCGCTGTGAGTGGTGTAATCTGAGGGTGTCTATCTCTCTTGCAGTTCTCTGTTGTAATCTATTATCTTAATCTCTATAACATAGGTCTTCGAGGACTCATGCTAGCTGTGATGTTGGCGGCTCTCATGAGCAGTCTTGCATCAATATTTAACAGTAGCAGCACTCTCTTCACAATGGATGTCTGGAGAAGGCTGAGACCTCAGGCTGAGGACAAAGAATTGCTGCTGGTTGGGAGGTGAGAGGCCACCAGAATACTCCTCAAACTAGCAACTAATACACCCACACAACCTCATTCTATCAGTGCTACGCTCACCCAGTATGTATCCCAATAATATATTCGCATATAATAACCACACAACCTCATTCTATCAGTGCCACACTCACTCAGTATGTACCCCCATACTAATTCCCATATAATACCCAAACAACCTGTATATACCCTTAATGGATGGAATTAGAGGTAACAACACACGAAAAGGACTTGGGAATTGTTATAGACAACAAACTATGCAACAATGTGCAATGTCAATCAGCAGTGGCTAAGGCCAGTAAGGTATTGTCATGCATGAAAAAGGGCATTCATTCTCGGGACGAGAATATTATTTTGCCTCTTTATAAATCACTGGTAAGACCACACATTGAATATGCTGTGCAATTTTGGGCACCTGTTCTAAAGAAGGATATTATGGCACTAGAAAAAGTGCAGAGGCGGGCTACAAAATTAATAAAAGGAATGGAACATATCAGCTATGAAGAAAGGTTAACAAATTTAAACCTATTTAGTTTAGAAAAACGTCGCCTGAGAGGGGATATGATAACATTATACAAATATATTTGGGGCCAATACAAACCATTGTGTGGAAATCTATTCACAAACCGGACTTTACATAGGACATGAGGTCATGCGTTTAGACTAGAAGAAAGAAGATTTCATCTAAGGCAAAGCAAAGGTTTTTTTACTGTAAGAACAATCAGGATGTGGAATTCTCTGCCTGAAGAAGTGGTTTTATCAGAGTCCATACAGATGTTCAAACAGCTACTAGATGCATACTTGCAAAAACAGAATATTCAAGGATATAATCTTTCAATGTAGGGTAATAACTGCTTGATCCAAGGATAAATCTGATTGCCATTCTGGGGTCAAGAAGGATTTTTTTTCCTAACTTGTTGCAAAATTGGAAGTGCTTCAAACTGGGTTTTTTTGCCTTCTTTTGGATCAACAGCAAAAAACAAATGTGAGGAAGGCTGAATAGATGGACGCAAGTCTCTTTTCAGCTATGTAACTATGTAACCTCATTTTATCAGTGCCACGCTTATTCAGTATGTACCCCCATACTATATTCCCATATAATACCCACACAACCTCATTCTATCAGTGCCACGCTTACCCAGTATGTATCCCAATAACCTCATTCTATCAGTGCCACACTCACTCACTATGTATCCCAATACTATATTCCCATATAATACCCATAGAACCAGGTTCAGTCCCACACTCACCCAGTATGCACCCATATACTACGTTCCACGTAATACCAACCACGAATTCCCTACACATGATTACTGGAATATTTACTATGGATAACTCTTTGAACCCAGTGTTCCCATCCCATATCCTACCTTACCTAACTTGTGCCCCCACCTATCTCCCTGGTTACACCCTCCCTATATTCTTCACCTCATCTATTTTATTAATTCATTTGAGATTTTTATTGTACACAATCCCCACCCCTTTTGTGTCTGTACAAACAAGGGGAATGGAGGTAGCGCCAAAATAGTATATAGCACTAGTATATATATATATATATATATATATATATATATAAGAACAAATATAAGAGACCAAAAGTAGAATAACAACAATAAAATGTCCAATATAAAACTTGCCAGAAGATATAGCCTCAGTTTTTTTCTTATTTATTCTAGTGGTTTTGGCGCTACCTCGATTCCCCTTGTTTGTACGATTCTAATAGTTTGTAAGGCTTAGCGGGAGCTCTACTATCTGAGGTTTGCTGCCTATTTCTTTCAATATTTTTCTTTTTTTGTTTAGTAAATTAGCGCTGATTTGTTTTTCTATTTTTTTTTACCAACCAGTTGTGCATGTACCTCCCTAACTTCTTGCTCATCAACCTTTATTGTAGCACAACCAATCTGTACCTTTGTACCATTCAGGTGGGCTACAATATGGGGCATTTCAAACGTTGGAAGAGCAACACTGCACCAAACTCCTGGATATCACTTGAGGCCCCAACCACTTAGTATACTACTCCCCATGCATCGGTTGCCTAAAGCAGCCACGGAGATACTAGTAAAGGCTCTGCAAACCGCACAATGAGAAACTAGACTTTAGCCAGTCATGTTAAAGAAGTACCCTAAACACATGAAACACTTTTGACTTATATGAACAATGTCATTTTAAAAACATTTCTTGAAGTACAGATTTCAAAAGCAATCAGCACATTTTATAAAATAGCCTTATTCCACACCCTGGCTATCAGACAGCTGGTCCTGTAATTTCCTGGTTTGGTTAACTAAGTGGAACTAAACAATAAGGGGCAGCAATTGCCCAGAGCACCTGCCCTGCAAAGACTTCTCATTGAGCTGCATTGGGAAGTCTGTGATTGGGCAGCCACAGAAAGTCTGTGAAAGCTAAAATGTTATACAACCCTCAATAAAATAAGCAAAACAAATTAAGGGGTGACACCTACTAAACTGTTTATCTTAATGGCATGTTGCTCTAAATTGTCTATTTCTGTGACAGGCTGTGGACAGTCTGTCTTGTGGCTTTCAGCATTGCGTGGATCCCTGTCGTTCAGGCTGCACAAGGTGGGCAGCTCTTTGATTACATTCAGTCAGTGGCAAGTTTTCTGGCTCCACCCATTGCAGCAGTCTTTTTTCTAGCGTTGTTTGTAAAAAGAGTAAATGAACCGGTAAGTTTCCAGTTCCTTCATATTTAGATTCTGAAAGCATGTCTTGGCACTTAAGTTACAAAATGTTACCCAAGTACAATGTGCGCTAAAAAGCGGCCTCCAACCTATCCCCAACTGCAGTTTCCCCCAACTGACCTTCTGTCCCATTTTTTACCATAAGGACCTTCTGCTCCTATCCTCCACCACCATCTTTTCCCAACACTGACCTTCTGCTCCTATCCTCCACCACCATTTTTCCCAATACGGATCTTCTGCTCCTATCCTCCACCACCATCTTTTCCCAACACTGACCTTCTGCTCCTATCCTCCACCACCATTTTTCCCAACACTGACCTTCTGCTCCTATCCTCCACCACCATCTTTTCCCAACACTGACCTTCTGCTCCTATCCTCCACCACCATTTTTCCCAACACGGACCTTCTGCTCCTATCCTCCACCACCATCTTTTCCCAACACTGACCTTCTGCTCCTATCCTCCACCACCATTTTTCACAACACTGACCTTCTGCTCCTATCCTCCACCACCATATTTTCCCAACACGGACCTTCTGCTCCTATCCTCCACCACCATCTTTTCCCAAAACTGACCTTCTGCTCCTATCCTCCACCACCATCTTTTCCCAAGACTGACCTTCTGCTCCTATCCTCCACCACCATCTTTTCCCAACACTGACCTTTAGCTCCTATCCTCTACCACCATAGTATCCCACTGACTTTTTCTCTGCCCCCCCAACCTCAGCTACCAGTGTTAATTTTAGTCGACTAACAATTTTAGTTGACTAAAACAATTCAGATAACTAAATCTGACTAAAACGGCTTTTATGACTAAAACTAAATTGAAATTTGCCGCCAAAATTAAGTTAGCTCCAATCGTTAGCCCAATACAGATCATGTGCCTACATCCTTCACCACGATCTCATCTCAACACTAAACCTTCTACTTTTATCTTCCACTCCCACCCACGACAGACACACTATGCGCAGTAAGCAACACAGACTATCCACAGTTACTAGCGCACACCAACACTGAACTTTTACTAAAACTACTTTCTTTCCCCCCCCAGCCATTCATTGCAGATAAAGACATTACATTTGAGAGTTCTGTATTTATTAGTTTGGATCAGTGGACATATTGAATAAAAGAAAAAAAGTCAGTTCAAGCCTGGAGAGCTGCTTTCAGTAGAGTATATAAAAGACAATGTGCTAATTATGGTGCTGAAAACCTTATTTTACCCATTCCATTGAAATGCATGCTCTGTGTTTTCTTCTCTGCAGGGTGCATTTTGGGGGCTGGTTGGAGGGCTTCTACTGGGTTTGTGCCGAATGGTGCCAGAATTTGCCTTTGGTTCTGGAAGCTGCTCTTCTCCTAGCTCCTGTCCTGCCATCATTTGTGGGGTTCATTATCTCTACTTTGCAATCATCCTCTTTCTGTGCTCGGGGGCTATAATATTGGGAGTATCATACTGCACTCCCCCAATTCCTGATGCCCAGGTAAGAAATCCATTTGTTTAATTATGTGCTTTCCAAGAAGGAATATTGGGGAGAACCCAACATATTTCCCTCCTTTCATGTCTTTCAGCTTTATCGTTTGGTGTTCAGTCTACGGCACAGTCAGGCACTAAGAGAAGAAATTGGGGCTCCAGGTAGGTAGTGTGTGCATTTCATATGACTTAGAGATTGGCAATTTGCTAGTTCATTACTTATGATTACAATAGCAAGACATTCAAGCTATATGAATTTATTTGATGCTTCATGGACATATAACATGAATGATTACTGCTTCCAGGCATCATCGAGTCACATCCACAAGAAAAAGGCTCCTTTTTGCCTGACATTCAAGAGTCTCCACCCTACGCCCGACTTGTGAACATCAACGCCTTGATCATGATGAGCTGCGCTATCTTCCTTTGGGCATATTATGCTTGACTCTGCAGGAGCAGGGTGGGTTGGTCTATAGAGGGCAGTGGAAAATTCCTATATGTATATTTTATTAAATAAACTCTATGCCATAGTCCTACTTAGTGCACTTTACTTCAGGAATCAGGCTTCACCAACGCCCTGGACTCAGGCAATCAATCTTCCAAAGGATAACCAATGCTTTTCAGACTTGGAGGCGGTATTCCCAATCTACGCAGGGTGCTCATGAAATATTTTGGGGGTGGACACTGCAACACAATTGGGTCCTCTTCTGCTGCATGTGCTGGTAGGCTTATTTGTGCAGCGTGCAGATGTAAGAGGAGGGAACGTGCTTGAGGGAGAGAGAGACGCAGAGCTTGGAGGATTGCCTTAGGAGGTTTCTGTGAGAAAAGAATATATATAGTGAGCACTTACAAAAAAATTCCTCACATTCTTTTCCCATTCCCAACTTGGCCTCTGGTACCTGTGGAGCAAGTCGTCCCCAATGAGAATATTTATGATCTCCAAGGATAGGACAGTTTAGGCCATAAGAGAGATGGACCCGGAGCTGGTGTTTGACTCCTAGGGAAACGAAATCAGATAAACCAGAAATTATTTGTAGTTTTCATTGTGAAAAGACTTAACCTTTACTAATCAAATATAAAAAAGGTCATTATGTATTAAAATCAGATCATATTAATTATAAGAAGTTATTGAAATTAACCAGACAATACAATCGAGATCCATTGGGTATAAATGTAAAGGACAACCTTGGATCAAGTGTACCTTACATGTATGTGTATCAGAAGACTCACAAAACTCCCGGTTATAAATAGAGACCTACCTATTAAACGTGGTTACAAATCGATAAATACACAAAGTCAGTTCTATCTGAACTAGTAAGACCTATAAAATGGCAGACAAGGAATATCATTCTGTGGACTCGACCAGTTTCCGATGATATCCGGTTTGGTGAGAACTGTACTGATGTTTTAGTTGCGTGCTATTTGCTGTGACTTTACCGGTTATTGGATGCAGCTCTAGAAGGGAGGCTCCATCAGCCTCACACAATGTACGGTAACGTGTTACAGCCTCCCTTGCAGACCGCGAAATGCGGATTTTCTTTGTAGATCCATCCTTAAAAACGTGTAACCGTGGAGATAAAGACATCTTTAAAAAAAATAAATAAATCAAAGTATGTTAGTTTATATATTGATAGGCAGGAGAAGGTGGCAGACATTGTATAACCAACAGCTGTTACTTTATAATGTCTTTGAGGGCCATCTGTCTCTCTCTCCACAACTGGGATGTCTAAAATTCCCTCCAAAGGAGTGGGAACACCAATACACAGCGCCCTGTGGAAATAAAATGAATATATAATTAAAGATACAGCAAAACTATTATAACCTGCAATCCCTGCATTAACCACCACTAAACATACTGAGACTCCCAGCATGCACTGCTCCTCAGCGATCCCCGTAATAACCAAACATCCTGACACTCCCAGCATGCACTGCTCCTCAGCAATCCCCGTAATAACCAAACATCCTGACACTCCCAGCATGCACTGCACCTCAGCGATCCCCGTAATAACCAAACATCCTGACACTCCCAGCATGCACTGCGCCTCAGCAATCCCCGTAATAACCAAACATCCTGACACTCCCAGCATGCACTGCTCCTCAGCGATCCCCGTAATAACCAAACATCCTGACACTCCCAGCATGCACTGCTCCTCAGCAATCCCCCTAATAACCAAACATCCTGACATTCCCAGCATGCACTGCGCCTCAGCAATCCCCGTAATAACCAAACATCCTGACACTCCCAGCATGCACTGCACCTCAGCGATCCCCGTAATAACCAAACATCCTGACACTCCCAGCATGCACTGCGCCTCAGCAATCCCCGTAATAACCAAACATCCTGACACTCCCAGCATGCACTGCTCCTCAGCGATCCCCGTAATAACCAAACATCCTGACACTCCCAGCATGCACTGCTCCTCAGCAATCCCCGTAATAACCAAACATCCTGACATTCCCAGCATGCACTGCGCCTCAGCAATCCCCGTAATAACCAAACATCCTGACACTCCCAGCATGCACTGCACCTCAGCGATCCCCGTAATAACCAAACATCCTGACACTCCCAGCATGCACTGCTCCTCAGCAATCCCCGTAATAACCAAACATCCTGACACTCCCAGCATGCACTGCGCCTCAGCAATCCCCGTAATAACCAAACATCCTGACACTCCCAGCATTCACTGCTCCTCAGCGATCCGCGTAATAACCAAACATCCTGACACTCCCAGCATGCACTGCTCCTCAGCGATCCCCGTAATAACCAAACATCCTGACACTCCCAGCATGCACTGCTCCTCAGCGATCCCCGGAATAACCGAACATCCAGACACTCCCAGCATGCACTGCGCCTCAGCAATCCCCGTAATAACCAAACATCCTGACACTCCCAGCATTCACTGCTCCTCAGCGATCCGCGTAATAACCAAACATCCTGACACTCCCAGCATGCACTGCTCCTCAGCGATCCCCGTAATAACCAAACATCCTGACACTCCCAGCATGCACTGCGCCTCAGCAATCCCCGTAATAACCAAACATCCTGACACTCCCAGCATTCACTGCTCCTCAGCGATCCGCGTAATAACCAAACATCCTGACACTCCCAGCATGCACTGCTCCTCAGCGATCCCCGGAATAACCAAACATCCAGACACTCCCAGCATTCACTGCTCCTCAGCGATCCGCGTAATAACCAAACATCCTGACACTCCCAGCATGCACTGCTCCTCAGCGATCCCCGTAATAACCAAACATCCTGACACTCCCAGCATGCACTGCTCCTCAGCGATCCCAGTAATAACCAAACATCCTGACACTCCCAGCATGCACTGCGCCTCAGCAATCCCCGTAATAACCAAACATCCTGACACTCCCAGCATGCACTGCTCCTCAGCAATCCCCGTAATAACCAAACAGCCTGACACTCCCAGCATGCACTGCTCCTCAGCAATCCCCGTAATAACCAAACATCCTGACACTCCCAGCATGCACTGCGCCTCAGCGATCCCCGGAATAACCAAACATCCAGACACTCCCAGCATGCACTGCGCCTCAGCAATCCCCGTAATAACCCAACATCCTGACACTCCCAGCATGCACTGCTCCTCAGCAATCCCCGTAATAACCCAACATCCTGACACTCCCAGCATGCACTGCTCCTCAGCGATCCCCGTAATAACCAAACAGCCTGACACTCCCAGCATGCACTGCTCCTCAGCAATCCCCGTAATAACCAAACATCCTGACACTCCCAGCATGCACTGCGCCTCAGCGATCCCCGGAATAACCAAACATCCAGACACTCCCAGCATGCACTGCGCCTCAGCAATCCCCGTAATAACCAAACATCCTGACACTCCCAGCATGCACTGCGCCTCAGCGATCCCAGTAATAACCAAACATCCTGACACTCCCAGCATGCACTGCTCCTCAGCAATCCCCGTAATAACCAAACATCCTGACATTCCCAGCATGCACTGCGCCTCAGCAATCCCCGTAATAACCAAACATCCTGACACTCCCAGCATGCACTGCGCCTCAGCGATCCCCGGAATAACCAAACATCCAGACACTCCCAGCATGCACTGCGCCTCAGCGATCCCCGTAATAACCAAACATCCTGACACTCCCAGCATGCACTGCGCCTCAGCGATCCCAGTAATAACCAAACATCCTGACACTCCCAGCATGCACTGCTCCTCAGCAATCCCCGTAATAACCAAACATCCTGACATTCCCAGCATGCACTGCGCCTCAGCAATCCCCGTAATAACCAAACATCCTGACACTCCCAGCATGCACTGCGCCTCAGCGATCCCCGGAATAACCAAACATCCAGACACTCCCAGCATGCACTGCGCCTCAGCAATCCCCGTAATAACCCAACATCCTGACACTCCCAGCATGCACTGCGCCTCAGCAATCCCCGGAATAACCAAACATCCTGACACTCCCAGCATGCACTGCGCCTCAGCGATCCCCGGAATAACCAAACATCCAGACACTCCCAGCATGCACTGCGCCTCAGCAATCCCCGTAATAACCAAACATCCTGACACTCCCAGCATGCACTGCGCCTCAGCAATCCCCGTAATAACCAAACATCCTGACACTCCCAGCATGCACTGCGCCTCAGCGATCCCCGGAATAACCAAACATCCTGACACTCCCAGCATGCACTGCGCCTCAGCGATCCCCGGAATAACCAAACATCCAGACACTCCCAGCATGCACTGCGCCTCAGCAATCCCCGTAATAACCAAACATCCTGACACTCCCAGCATGCACTGCGCCTCAGCGATCCCAGTAATAACCAAACATCCTGACACTCCCAGCATGCACTGCTCCTCAGCAATCCCCGTAATAACCAAACATCCTGACATTCCCAGCATGCACTGCGCCTCAGCAATCCCCGTAATAACCAAACATCTTGACACTCCCAGCATGCACTGCTCCTCAGCAATCCCCGTAATAACCAAACATCCTGACATTCCCAGCATGCACTGCGCCTCAGCAATCCCCGTAATAACCAAACATCCTGACACTCCCAGCATGCACTGCGCCTCAGCGATCCCCGGAATAACCAAACATCCAGACACTCCCAGCATGCACTGCGCCTCAGCGATCCCCGTAATAACCAAACATCCTGACACTCCCAGCATGCACTGCTCCTCAGCAATCCCCGTAATAACCAAACATCCTGACATTCCCAGCATGCACTGCGCCTCAGCAATCCCCGTAATAACCAAACATCCTGACACTCCCAGCATGCACTGCGCCTCAGCGATCCCCGGAATAACCAAACATCCAGACACTCCCAGCATGCACTGCGCCTCAGCAATCCCCGTAATAACCCAACATCCTGACACTCCCAGCATGCACTGCGCCTCAGCAATCCCCGGAATAACCAAACATCCTGACACTCCCAGCATGCACTGCGCCTCAGCGATCCCCGGAATAACCAAACATCCAGACACTCCCAGCATGCACTGCGCCTCAGCAATCCCCGTAATAACCAAACATCCTGACACTCCCAGCATGCACTGCGCCTCAGCAATCCCCGTAATAACCAAACATCCTGACACTCCCAGCATGCACTGCGCCTCAGCGATCCCCGGAATAACCAAACATCCTGACACTCCCAGCATGCACTGCGCCTCAGCGATCCCCGGAATAACCAAACATCCAGACACTCCCAGCATGCACTGCGCCTCAGCAATCCCCGTAATAACCAAACATCCTGACACTCCCAGCATGCACTGCGCCTCAGCGATCCCAGTAATAACCAAACATCCTGACACTCCCAGCATGCACTGCTCCTCAGCAATCCCCGTAATAACCAAACATCCTGACATTCCCAGCATGCACTGCGCCTCAGCAATCCCCGTAATAACCAAACATCCTGACACTCCCAGCATGCACTGCGCCTCAGCGATCCCAGTAATAACCAAACATCCTGACACTCCCAGCATGCACTGCTCCTCAGCAATCCCCGTAATAACCAAACATCCTGACATTCCCAGCATGCACTGCGCCTCAGCAATCCCCGTAATAACCAAACATCCTGACACTCCCAGCATGCATTGCACCTCAGCGATCCCCGTAATAACCAAACATCCTGACACTCCCAGCATGCACTGCTCCTCAGCGATCCCCGTAATAACCAAACATCCTGACACTCCCAGCATGCACTGCTCCTCAGCGATCCCCGTAATAACCAAACATCCTGAAACTCCCAGCATGCACTGCGCCTCAGCGATCCCCGTAATTACCAAACATCCTGACACTCCCAGCATGCACTGCACCTCAGCGATCCCCGTATTAACCAAACATCCTAACACTCCCAGCATGCACTGCGCCTCAGCGATCCCCGGAATAACCAAACATCCTGACACTCCCAGCATGCACTGCTCCTCAGCAATCCCCGTAATAACCCAACATCCTGACACTCCCAGCATGCACTGCTCCTCAGCGATCCCCGTAATAACCCAACATCCTGACACTCCCAGCATGCACTGCTCCTCAGCGATCCCCGTAATAACCCAACATCCTGACACTCCCAGCATGCACTGCGCCTCAACAATCCCCGTAATAACCAAACATCCTGACACTCCCAGCATGCACTGCTCCTCAGCGATCCCCGTAATAACCAAACATCCTGACACTCCCAGCATGCACTGCTCCTCAGCGATCCCCGTAATAACCAAACATCCTGACACTCCCAGCATGCACTGCACCTCAGCGATCCCCGTAATAACCAAACATCCTAACACTCCCAGCATGCACTGCGCCTCAGCAATCCCCGTAATAACCAAACATCCTGACACTCCCAGCATGCACTGCTCCTCAGCGATCCCCGTAATAACCAAACATCCTGACACTCCCAGCATGCACTGCTCCTCAGCGATCCCCGTAATAACCAAACATCCTGACACTCCCAGCATTCACTGCTCCTCAGCAATCCCCGTAATAACCAAACATCCTGACACTCCCAGCATGCACTGCGCCTCAGCAATCCCCGTAATAACCCAACATCCTGACACTCCCAGCATGCACTGCGCCTCAGCAATCCCCGTAATAACCAAACATCCTGACACTCCCAGCATGCACTGCGCCTCAGCAATCCCCGTAATAACCCAACATCCTGACATTCCCAGCATGCACTGCGCCTCAGCAATCCCCGTAATAACCAAACATCCTGACACTCCCAGCATGCTCTCAATGACCAACCATTAGCTGAACAATGGCTTACTCACCAGTAGACCTTTTGCACTCTATGCTGCTTCAGTAATTTCTGTACACGCTCCGCAGCCTCCATGGTCCTGGCTAGAATTAATGCCCCTGTGGTGTCTCTGTCCAATCGATGGCAAAGTCTCAATGGCTCAGCGCTTCTCCCACATAGCATCTCAGACAAAGCGGGGAGCATAGAGGCCACACTCTGCTTTGTGGAAGGGCCACCTATGGGAGAAAAGAAAATAAACTATAAAAAGATTGCTAGGAGAATTACATTGTGATACAACTGTCCAATTAAGCGGATGAAACAGACAAAATTCCTCTTTATTGAATGGAACAGAACAAAACCTGCCATGACAGCCAAGCATAAGGCTAGCCCAAATACTGCAGGCATGTATTATACAAGGGTAAACATAGTCTCCATCTTTACTGAGTGCACAATGCTTAAAGGAACACCCCCAGGGGTTGCATGATCACTAGTGGTCCAGCAGGGGTTTAAACTCCCTGGTCGTTGAGTTTGGAAGCATGTGGTCTGAAGGCGCAGACTTCCTTGAACGGCCTGGAGCAAATGGGTCAGAGTCCAGGCTCAAAATAGCAGGGGCCTCGGACTCCTTAGTGATCACTGGGACTGAAGGAGCAATACAAAAATAAAATGCTTGTACATCACCCAGAACTACATGTCCCAAGCTATACAAATTCTCAATTTCTCTATTGACATAGGTGAAAAGGACTTGTGCCCCTCACACAGCGGTGTTTCGCCGTCGAGTGTCTGGAACCCAAATCGGACACTCGGCTAGGCAAACACCGCAGAGACCTCCACACTTCCCTCAATTCGTGTAGAAACTACCGAACGGCTCACCGTTCGGTAGAAAGAACCCCACGAACAAGGGGGTTTATCCGAATCCGCCCCAGTCTCCAAAACCCAAGCAGTTCGTGTATTTTATTCCCTTTTTCTGTGACCGACCGCAGGGCCAAAACGTATGGAACCCATTTCGGCTGTTACCTCCAGCGCGGTCGGTATTTTTACTACCTCCAGGAATTTCTGGGTGATTTTTGGATATGTATCTCACCCAGATCAGGGCTAGCAGGGGATATAATATTTAAAGGGGTACCTCTATGTTTAGGGGTACATCCAGAAACCCAGGGAATTTGTGTCCTGCATAATGGGATCATGAGTCATACTAAGAGGAGGGGATGTGTGGGCAGCAACTCATGTATGATTGGTGTACTGTATAATTAATGTGAATCCCTCCCTTGCAGGGGAGAAAGCTTTAAAAGAAGGTTGTGTGATTAAAAGCCAGTTCTGCTCCTGATGCTATGTGTCGTCCAGTCATTGGGATCTGTATGGGGATATTCGTGGATTACCTTGCTTGCTGTGACTATGGTTATATGGGATTTTAGTGGAGTTAACCTGTGAAATACCAGCTCTCCGCTACAAAGGGTTACTCTATAATAAAGAAGAGATTGCACACTAGATTGCTCCTAAGAAATACACATAAAGGTTATAACAAACACAAGGCAAAACATCTAAATTAAAGTGACAACACCCCCATATTAGGGGCTCATGTTTCTGCCAGAATAGGCTTGTGTAAGTGGTAGTTATTGCCTTATTGTTGTCACTTTCATTTAGAGGTTTTGCCTTGCGTTGGTTATAAAATCCGTAAAAGACAAGCAATAAAAAGGCGCTAAAATAATAATATAGTGATATAGTAAAAGTGTACTAGAATCCACAAATAAAAGGTAAAGCTGCACAAGCTCTAAACACACCACATCAAATAAAAGATTATAAAAAAGGTGCGCTATACCTTTAAAATCTTAGTGCACAGTGCAAAGTGTCACCTAAATGCATAAAAAAAAATACCGTGTAATACCATGAGAAAATAAAAAGTAACTTACAGCATCAAATATCACTTAGTTACTCCAGATGTAGAAATATGGTACATATGAAAAGAAAAAAAAGGAAAAATATAGTATAATACTGTATAGTATAGAAGAAATAAAGTGTGTTGGCATTTCCCATCACTCAGTCCTGTGTTGTGGGCTACAAGCTGGAGAAGTTAGAAAGGGGCTCCCCCTGCTCTTTCCGTGTGAGTTCCATTCCTATTACCTTGGTCTCTGTATTATGCGATGGTTTTCTTTTAATATGTACCAGATTTCTACATCCCATTTGGAGTACTTTTTATTTTCTCACAGTATTTCACTTGCTAATTTTTGCACATATTGTGTTTTTTTTGTGCGTTTATGTGAAACTTTGCACTGTGCACTAAGATTTTAAAGGTATAGCACACCTTTTTTAATATAATCTTGTGTTTGTTATAACCAATGAGGTTTAAAACATTTATGTGTATCTCTTCTGAGCAATCTAGTGTGCAGTTTCTTCTTTATTATATTTTGTATGGGTATTTGAGGGAGTGCTGTGGAGTATTTGTATTTTAGCATATGATCTCTCCATACGGTGGTGGTGTTATAGTAAAAAGGTTACTCTAACCACCAAAAACAACTTTAGCCCAAAGAGACAAAAACTTTGCTGACGCCTGATATGCAATTGGGCTTCTAACAGAGCTATTCCAAATGGGAGCCATTTGAATTTTAAGGTTAACAAATGACATACTTTGGTTGCATTGTCATGCAAACTTTTATTTGTTTTTTTTTTTAAGTGTGTTTGAGAATTCCTTATCTCCTGCTCTATTAATTGCCTGCAGGAATCTCCTGTGTGTGAGTAAATTTCAATTTTACCACATGACAGGAGGCTTCATATTTGCATATCTTTCTTTACTGAAAACTCCAGCAGCATAGAAACAGTAACAACCAATCAGAGAAAAGATATGCTGCCCATAAAAGGCCCTGTCTATGACATCACTTCCTCTTTCTTTGCTGCTCCAGCCCTCAACAGGTCAGAGTAATTTTACCTCTCTGGTTTATGTACTTATATTGTCTTTTTATATTGCACTATTCCTGTTTTCTTACTTTTATTATTGTATTATTACAGTTTTTTCTTATTTTTCTTAATGTATTATTACTGGTTTTTCTTATTTTTCTTAATGTATTATGACTGGTTTTTCTTATTTTTCTTAATGTATTATTACTGGTTTTTCTTATTTTCTCAATGTATTATTACTGTTTTTTCTTATTTTCTCAATGTATTATTACTGGTTTTTCTTATTTTTCTTAATGCATTATGACTGTTTTTTTCCTTATTCACCCCTATCTACCTATACCTGTCCCCCTCCTGTTTTCACTTACTCAGTCGCCCTGCTTGTTTCTGTGCCTCTGTTACCTCGCTTCTTTCGGGCTGACGGTCCGCGGGCGTCACGGCTGTCCGTGCCGCGTTCGCCGCGCGGACCTGCCCTGACTGGCACAGGGGGCTGGGTAGGGACGGGTGGAGGGTAGCCGGGGTTAGAATTGTCTCTTGCCGCTCTTTTTCCCTTCCCGCTCGCAGCCGCGAGCGGGTAGCTCTCACCCACTCACGCGGCCGGCGGCCATCTTGGTTCTCGCGGCTCGCGAGACCCGCGACGGCCCTTCTCTCTCTTCACTCGGCGCTTCGGGAATCACCCGATCGCCGCAACGGAGTTGGGGGACCCCCCTCAGGGACCCCCCAACCCCCCCTTTACTTCCAGAGGAACTAAACTACTTAGTTCCTTTTAGTAAGTTACCCATTTAATAAATATATGACCACCAGCTAAATAGTATGCTAGTAAAATATATGGACTATTTCACATTTTCAACCCTTGTCACATGCTATGTATAGATCGGTTAAAAATCCATGTTTGCAAGATGGCTTTAACCCCTTAATGACCAAACTTCTGGAATAATAGGGAATCATGACATGTCACACATGTCATGTGTCCTTAAGGGGTTAAACACTCACTGCTATTGACTTAAAGCTACCACACACAGTTTAGGTGTCATGCTGTTTGCCTGCAAACAAACAGACTGCTATTCTAGCTATAGGCATGTTTGAGCCCCAATATGGGCACCTATGAAAAACTCAATGATTTTCATTAAAATGTTTTACATGGGATTAAGTGAAACAATTTTTATATATCACCGGTTCCCATAACCAACAAGGTCTTTTTACTGGCAGTAGGTATGATCACATTCTGATGGTGGTCCTGTTTTTTATTGTTCGGTACAAGATAGTCTATGCTGGCACAATTGAGTTTTCTTGGTATGAAGGCTGTACTATATATGATATACATACCTTAACTGACATACTGCCTCACTGGTCCCTGCAGGGACGGATGCAACTATATTTCCCCTCAGGGATTCAAATGCTGCTATACCCTTCAAAAGGGAATATTATACTGATTACCCGGCACAGGGTTATATTACATTACTGTACCCAAGGGTGCAAAATTTATGTGGGTGTCCTCTGGGTATTTTTTCATGGCACACCACCTGGGGTGACCCCCCAGATATGCATGCAAGGGCGCTGACGGCCCATTTCAATTGATGTGGGTGTCCTCTGATTGCCACGGCACACCACCCGGGGTGAACCCCGATGATATGCACAAGGGCCTGTATTTTCAAGAGATAAACACATACAGCCCTGATTTCACTGACTACGTGCATATACAGCCCTCTCATGGCCTGTCAGTTACTTTAAAGCAACAGTACCATGCAGGATACGGTTTGACGGCAGGACCACTAAGAAAACTGAGTGTACTGCGTAGTACCCTTCACAGGGATACATATGTGTATATTTACGGTGCCTAGTGTACATATTGAACGTGGGTGTCCTCTGGGTTATTTTTACATGGCACACCACCTGGGGTGACCCCCAGATATGCATGCAATATTTGCAAGGTACCAATAATTATAATGTGGGTGTCCTCGGGGTACTTTTCATGGCACACCACCTGGGGTGACCCCCCAGATATGCATGCGAGGTCACTGACAGACCATTACCTTTGCTGTGGGTGTCCTCTGGGTTACCATGGCACACCACCTGGGATGAACCCAACCGAACAGACGTGGGTCCTGCGGTTGCAGACCTTATGGAGACAGGCCCCACGCGCCTCTATAATCAGCCTGTATAATTTAATACCGTACATACAGCTCTGGCGTACATTTGTGGTGGACCCGGCTAACCTGACCAGACACCACTACCTGTCAGTCGTGCCTGCACCGCGGCTCTCAGTAGCCAGATTAAACTAATAGAGGTGACCCCTCTACACCTGCCACAGGTATTCATACTCTCAGACAAACTAAACAGGCAATTCAAACCATTTTACCCGGGTGATCCCCAGTTCTGCCAGGAGTCTAGCACTCCTACGTGCTGATCCTCAACCACTACTCCCACTGACTACCACTGTCTCCAAACAGGATGGGAATGAGTCATGGTGGACACTCTCAACCTTCCCAAGATTTTTAGGCAATGACAAACGCCGCTCTAGCGGCCTCAGTGGAGAAGGTTCTGTTATGGGCTCTGCCACACACCGCTTGATGGAGGACACTTCCTCGAAGTACGTTAGGGAAACCTGACTCGGTGACAGCGGCCGAGGCAGAGGTAGCAATAGCGGCACTAAACCAGAGTGACCGTAGACGGACCGTTCCTGGATGAACGCTATTGGCTGCGCAACCCTCTGGGGATGGAAGCATGCGCACGCCTCAAGGCCAAATGCCCAGACAAAGTGGTAGTTGCGCCCGAGCCCAATAGCTGGCGTACTATACACCGACAGACGCAATTCTGTTCTGGTGCACATCAACAACACATTATGGGACTTCGGAAAGACAAGAATTCGGCCCAAAAGCACAAGGCCTACTATTTGACGTAGCGTTCATGGCAGAACTCAAGGAGCACGTAAATCTATTCAAGTCTCCCCTACGGGGAAGGATGTTTTTGGGAGGACTGGTCGGTAGCGGAACCGAGCCGCCAGCCGCTTCTGGGCGACAGGTTCCAGGTCGTATACACAGTCCTCATATATTTTCTTACTCGCTTCTCTACTAGTGAGTCGACCTACATAGTTAACTGTTTCCAATTTTACGACCGGCAGCCCTCTCTGTTTTACGGAATTGGGAGACTATTACCTAAGTCACCGGGGTTCTCCAGACCCTACAAGGCTATGTCACAAACACTTCAAGATAGAGAAAATGCATCTTCTACAAGACCTCCTAAGCGATAACGACTGGTTTGCTCCTTTGGTAGTACACAAACAATGATCGCTTCTCCATCTGAGTTGGGCCAATTCCTCGGTTTTTTCGACATCGGCTTGGAGAACCACGTTCCGCGTCGGTCTAGGGCAAAGATCACCTCTATAAGGATAGAGGTCAGACACACCCTAAGGTTGGATACGATTCCTCTCAGGATACTCGCCGGATTGCGGGATTCCTCTCCTCCTCCATACAATCGATATTCCCTGGCCCACTACACTTCAGGGCCATGCAACAGCTGATGGCGAGATACGTACGCACCGGCCACTCTTACAACCACTGGATCTCACTATCCGCAGAAATGAGGACGGAATTTCGATAGTGATTACTTCACATACAAACTTGAATTGGCTGAACGATCCTTGACTCTTCCTCCGGATGCGAAGCGGTGGATGTACCCTACAAACGTGCCCCAGCCGTTCTCCACAATAGCAAGGGTGCTTCGATACACACGTACCCACAAGATATCGCTCCTGCTCATGACACCCCTCGGACAGATCAACCGCGGTTTTCCGTATCGCCTGGAGATGTCGTGCGAAGACCCTCTACTACTCCCTGACTTTCCTCTACTTCCGACGGGACCGCGAGGGGAAGCTCACTCCCTTGTCAGGGAAGGACTACTGGCACTAGTGACCTGGACGGTTTCAGGGGCTCCTGATCAGTCCACGACCTATTGCATCACCTAAGTCCTTCTATGGGACTCGTAGACTCCCGGCACCAGGAAATGCTATATTTCTGCCTGGTCGGCCTGGAGTGATTGGTGGGTGGAAAGGGATTCCGACCCCTTTACCGCACCTGTCACGCTGATCCTTACTATCTGTCACACCTGGTCTCGTGGGTCGGTCATATCGATCCCTCAACGTGATCTGACCCACCATATCGGCGGCGCACGTTCCGGTACAGGGCAGGTCAGTAGATCAATATTCACTGGTTTTGTCGACTACTACGGGGTGCCGAATTATCGAGACCCCTGGCACCCAAGTACTCACACCTCTGACAGGTGGATGTGGTGCTGAGATCCCTTAGGGAATGATCGGACAATCCTTGTTTGTCACTGAAACAACCTTCAGCCAAACTAGCCCTCCTATTATGCCTCGAGTCATTTAGATGTCTGGCGGACGTTAGGGCTTGCGATATGGATGGTTTCTCTCTCACACCAGACGGGGTTGCCTTTACCATGTCGAGACGAACTAAGTCCGATTCGTCTTCGGTGTCAGACACCACACTATGCGTGGTCAGAACGCTAATGGGTATGCCGATATCAATATCCCCCTTCAAACTCATTCGACGGGTCACCTCCTGACGTCTTACGTGAACCCTCATGGACCGGTGACTACCGCAACACTGACCAGATGGGTCTGCTGGCTATTGTCTTTCGCGGGCGTCGAACCTGGTTTCGGAGCCCACTCGGTCAGGGGAGCGGCGGCCTCACAAGCCTTTTCGGGCTGACACTCCCCTAGCCGGCATTATACGCTGCGCGGTCTGGGCGCGAGAAAGTACGTTTAGAACGTTCTATTCCGACAACATCTCATGCTTCCTTCACATTGGTCAATTCAAAGCTTTAAAAATGCAAATATGAAGCCTCCTGTCATGTGGTAAAATTGAAGATTATATTAGCTTTAGTGTACTAATAATCTTAATTTTAGTAATGACAGGAGGCGAATATTTCCCACCCTATAGGATCCCTCCCATGTTTCTCGTGTGGAACAGAATATGCCCTTTATGTTCAGGAAGGTAAGTACGTTATGGTTTGTATGTTTGTTAATTAGACCCGTATCTTGAGGGTCTTGTATAGGTTGAATATTAGACATGAACCTTGAATTATGTGGTGTTCATAGATTCTTAAATACCATTGCTTTAGTATTAATATATGTTGATATGTTTTCACACTCTAATGTTCGTTGGTATGTCAGATGCTTAATGCTTATTGTATGCGGACAAGTTATCACGCCAGAAACCTTTCACCTTTTTCTTCTTCTTGCAGCGTGAACGTCTTCTCATCGAGACAAAGATTCACCTTCCATACCTCTGCATCACGGAACTACTGGAGTTGGATATTCTAATATGTTTTTTGAACTGTTGACGTAATATGATTATGTTTATTGTTGCTGTTTATTGTTTCGCTTCAAAGAAAGAGGAAGTGATGTCATAGACAGGGCCTTTTATGGGCAGCATATCTTTTCTCTGATTGGTTGTTACTGTTTCTATGCTGCTGGAGTTTTCAGTAAAGAAAGATATGCAAATATTCGCCTCCTGTCATTACTAAAATTAAGATTATTAGTACACTAAAGCTAATATAATCTTCAATTAACGTGGCTGTAACCGATCACCTGGCACCCCGACTGGGTACCTCTGTTGAAAGATGCTCCTAGCGCTTACAGAGGGCTCCAAGCGCTCCAGCAGACACCTCCAGGCACTGGACGACACTCAATCCTGGGAACTCTGGATCCGAATGGGGAATTAGCTCTAGTCCTTACAAGGACTTTCCCCGTTGAATCTCCTGCAAGCTGTAACAGCAGACACAGGAGTAAATCTTTCCCTCCACTAACAGGACGACACACAGTTTTGGAGTGTAAGCAGGAACAGACTGAGCTGGGGCTTTGTTGGTTTGGTTTTTTTATACACATTTCTCCACAAGGTTACCACCCACGTGGACCTTGTGGAATACAGGACATAAAGTTGCAACAGCCAATCAACAACATACAGTACAGTCAGACACTCCCAGCTAATGCACACAAACCCTCCCCTCTGCCTGTGATACAATTATCTCAACACAATGGGCTAACTTAATTATCACAGGCAGGAAAATGTACAGTTTTACACAATATTCATAACTTTCCAACCATACATGCAATTTCCATATTCTAAACCAGCATAATCAGTATACAAACATATTCAAAAATCATACAATTTGGTCCAGTGGTTCAAAAGATAGGTGGAAGTCCTATTTGACCGACTACAATCATGGCTTTCCTGCCCAAAACAGTTCCACAGATTTAGGCTGTGCAGCCGGTCTATCTTCTCCTCTATCCTGGAGATAATTGGCTTAAGTGGGTGTGGTAACTTAAAGGACCACTATAGTGCCAGGAAAACATACTTGTTTTCCTGGCACTATAGTGCCCTGAGGGTGCCCCCACCCTCAGGGACCCCCTCCCGACCGGCTCTGGGGAGAGGAAAGGGTTAAAACTTACCTTTATTCCAGCGCCGGGCGGGGAGCTCTCCTCCTCCTCTCCGCCTCCGATCCTCCCTTTCGGCTGAATGCGCATGCGCGGCAAGAGCTGTGCGCGCATTCAGCCGGTCGCATAGGAAAGCATTTACAATGCTTTCCTATGGACGCTTGCGTGCTCTCACTGTGATTTTCACAGTGAGAATCATGCAAGCGCCTCTAGCGGCTGTCAGTGAAATAGCCACTAGAGGCTTTGGGGGAAGGCTTAACCCTTATATAAACATAGCAGTTTCTCTGAAAATGCTATGTTTATATAAAAAAGGGTTAAACCTAGCTGGACCAGGCACCCAGACCACTTCATTAAGCTGAAGTGGTCTGGGTGCCTAGAGTGGTCCTTTAATTATCTCCAGATACGGGGAATATCTCCATTTACAACAACAGTAAAAATACATAATTCCTATCATACTGAACAGAACCCCCACATTCAACCTATCCCCAGCTAGCTTGGATCAGAGCGCTCAATATATCCGAACAGCACTCAGATCCCACGAACAGAATACAATAGCCATTGGGGTTAAAGTTTATCAAGGGCTGATGAGAGATTGAGGAGGGACAAAGCAGCCAGTGTAACCCCTTAAGGACCAAACTTAAATAAAAGGGAATCATGACAGGTCATGTGTCATTAAGGGGTTAAACTGGTCTGGCAGTGTCCCTGGGACAACGCACTGCTGGAGAAACAATAGACAGGAAAAAGGGAGAGGAAGAGTCACATTTTCTGATGGAATTAAAGGAATTCAAAAGTGTGTTACAATCCAATATGCCCAAATAACGTTTCCAAAAGGGCAATAACCCCCCAGGGGCCATAGTCCTGGGGCAAGAGGCCGGCAAACAGGCCCCTCCAAAAACCAGTGGCGAGGTCACTTTTGCCACAGTGACATTAGGAACTAATTAGGAAGTAAACACTAGACTGGTGAAATGCAAGATTTTTCAGTTATTAAAGGGACACTATAGTCACCTGAACAACTTTAGCTTACTGACGCAGTTTTGGTGTATAGAACATGCCCCTGCAGCCTCACTGCTCAATCCTCTGCCATTTAGGAGTTAAATCCCTTTGTTTATGAACCGTAGTCACACCTCCCTGCATGTGACTTGCACAGCCTTCCATAAACACTTCCTGTAAAGAGAGCCCTATTTAGGCTTTCTTTATTGCAAGTTCTGTTTAATTAAGATTTTCTTATCCCCTGCTATGTTAATAGCTTGCTAGACCCTGCAAGAGCCTCCTGTATGTGATTAAAGTTCGATTTAGAGATTGAGATACAATTATTTAAGGTAAATTACATCTGTTTGAAAGTGAAACCAGTTTTTTTTTCATGCAGGCTCTGTCAATCATAGCCAGGGGAGGTGTGGCTAGGGCTGCATAAACAGAAACAAAGTGATTTAACTCCTAAATGGCAGTGAATTGAGCAGTGAAATTGCAGGGGAATGATCTATACACTAAAACGGCTTTATTTAGCTAAAGTAATTTAGGTGACTATAGTGTTCCTTTAAGAGCAACATTTTTCAGAGTTGAAGATTTTGTTTGGGGCTTTAGATTTTTGGCAATTTGGTGAAAACAAAATCAGACACCATTGTAGTGAGAGGCGCATGTGACAGCTGGCCAGTGTTTGCCTACCAGTCTCCACTTTAAAAAGTTATTAACTTAGAAAGCCGATGGGGGTCATATTGAGCTCCACTTTAGTACAAGGGAGGCTTTATTCCCCACTGCATGCCCCTACTCATACCGCGAGTGAGGTCATGTCTGATAAACTACGAGCAATCAGTGGCTGCCCACCCAATGGCAGCAGTTGGGGGCTCTAAATAAGTTTAACCACACCCCAAAAAATTACATTGTCACTATAGTAATAAACAGGGGGCCATTAAAAAAATTCCTTACAAAAAAAATGAAATAAATAAAATTACACTTAACATTAGAGGTTTTCTTTCACAGTTTAAATAAATAAATAAAAATAAATGAATTGTAAAAAATAAAAATCACAACAATAATTTGGGTAATGTTGACCATATTTATTAAAATAATCTAAAAAAAAAAAAAATCTAGATAAATTTTCGTTTCAGAAGACTGCAAAATAAATATTCTTTTTGACAACATAAAAGATTTCTGAATTTTACAGCACTTTGTTTCAATGTTCTGTTTCACTTTTTTTGTTTTCCTTGTGCTTCAAATTGACACTATAGCCACCATATCAACTTTAGCTTAATGAAGCAGTTTTGGTGTATAGATCATGCCTATTTGTTTATACAGCCCTGACCACCGCTCCCCTGGCTGTGACTGACACAGCCTGCACGAAAAAAAAAATGGTTTAGTTTCAGATGTTTACTTACTATAAAGGTTCTCATGCTCTGTAAATTAATCCCTTAAGGACGGCGGGGCGTTCTATGCCGATCATAAGGGGCTGGCTCTAAATGCCGGCAGGCGGCATAGAATGTCCTAGCCGTTCTTGCCGCCCAGGTGGCTGACGCCATTCGCCCGCTGCAGATCGCAATCTGCAGTCTCTGATCGCAGTGACAGGCTGTCACTGTGATCAGTATTTACTATGTGTCAGCCGACTTAAAATTGGCTGACACACGTGGCCGCAGCATTCTCCCCTTGCAGATAGCGGTCGGGGGACATACCTGGTCACCCAGGCAGTCCCCCTGTGGTCAGTGACCGCGATCTGCACAGTCTGACCTATTGGCTGACATACGTAATGGCCACCATTATCCCCCTGCAGATCACGGTGGGGGGAATGCCTGTACCACCCAGGCCCTCCCCCTGTGGCCAATTACCGCGCTCTGCAGCATGTGATCACAGTGACAGCCAGTCACTGTTCTCACTGTTACCATGTGTCAGCCAATGATCTCAAATCACTGGCTGACACATGGTCTTTGCCCCTCTCCTCACTTCGATCTGAGAGAGAGAGAGGCAGAGAGATAGTTTCTATTGCAGCTCCAGAGAATAAAAAAAAGTTTTAATACTTTTAAAAAAATATATATTTTTATTTAACCCTTTTGGGTCACTTTTTTGTTTGGGGGTAATTTCTTTTACCCTTTGTGTCAATTGCAGCAACCCAAATCTCCCTTAACCCCTTCCCTTCTGCCATGATCATTGTACTGTACAGTAGTGTATCAGTGATCACTGTGATCAGAGGGCTCTCTGATCAGGCTGATTTTTTTTTTTTTAGGGTTATTTTTATATAACAAAAAAATAAAAATAACCCTTTCAGTACTGATCGCAACTGCCTATACTGTGATCAGTACATTTATTTTATTTTTCATGGGTTTATGAGGGTGGGTAGTGGGTGTTAGGCAGGTAGATAATTAATTACCCCCTTAGTTTATCACTTAATTTGCCCCGCTAGACTGCCTCTGACATTGGGTATCCAAGTAATTATCCTGGTGGAATGCGTTGTACAAGCACTGGATGCATTAACTGATACATTTAGGGTGCAATGCCCACGAGTAATCGAGTGCTTAAGTTATCAGGAGAGCAGTATCCCCATGAGGCCCTCTTTAGAGGCTAGAAGGTTAAGGCACAAATTAGGGAAAGTAGAGAAAACGATCATAAAGTAGCGTAATATTAAACGAGGAGTCGTGACATTACTTCAAATCAAGTTGAGGTAAAATGGAACCACTGCTGATGCTCACAGGAACTGGAAAGCTAAGGCATAAACAAAATCCCTGACTAGACGGTCACATGCCACAGAGGGGCCGAGTAAAGCCCTGCTCTGGAAGTCCAGAACACAAGGTAGTAAGACTTGAGGACCCTGCAGCTCATCCTATGCCCTCCGAAGGCAGGCTCCCGCTGTAACAAGTTTGGAGGGGCTAGTGATAGACCACAGTGTGCCCACCTGCTTGCCAGAGATAATCTCCCAGAATACAAGCGTTTGGAGTCACAAGTAGGGAGTCTGGCAGCTTCCACTGTGTGTCTCTGGCTCCAGGATTTGCGACCACTATTTTCTATCTCCACGATGTCACCGGGCAGCTCCTGCCTGGACGAACCACCAGTCAGCTCTTGGTGTTTGAGTATAAACAAAGTGATTTAACTCCTAAATGGCCGAGAAGTGAGCAGTGAGACTGCAAGGGCATGATCTATACACCATAACTGCTTCTTAAGATAAAGTTGATTTGGTGACTATAGTGTCCATTTAAATATGATGAGCTTCTACATAAAACTGAACTTCTGAATTTAAGTAAGCAAGAGCTGGCGTGTTAAAAATAGAAAATTCTGTTTAGGCCATATCCCCTTTTATTATACATTTCAGAGCATTCTGGGTATTTCATCTATATTGAGATTTGACTTTTCTGCATTTAGCGTCTATTATATCCATCCATTTAGTAGGAGGTTGTTTGACACCAGGCCTTTTCCTTTTACATAACTATTCAGGCGATGCCCCACTAGATCAATATTATTCATATTCAATTTTCTCTTTCACTAGTGGTTCTTTTGAGTTTATGAAATTTGTAAAATAAGAGACGTTTTCACTAGTGTTCTAGAGGTTTGTCCTGTTAGTGAACACTCCAGCTCAGTTTATTTTGTGGATTTCTATTTGAAGGGTAAACCCCCATTAGGAGAGTTTTCTGATTTCTAGCTCATTCTGGTTTTCAATTTCAGCTTTGGAATTTAATTCTAATTTTCAGACCTCACAAATAGCTGTTAAATATCAGGTATAGCTACACATAAAATAGAAAAAATAAATCACCCTCAAAATGAATATGATAAGAGACAGTGTGAAGGTAAAATATAATTTACCTATATGGTAATATTCCAAACCGTAGAACCAATAAAAAGGACTCCTCCCAGTCCTCACAACATATATCGAAAATAGAATGGATCTACAGTGAGAGAGAAATAGAACTCTTAGTGTAACATACATCATATAGTGGTATTCAAAGATTGCACTCACAAACGAGTATTGATTGCAGGCACATCAATTATTACGCTTCAAAATCAAGACAGCACTAAATTGCGACTCTACAGGGATTATCTACATCCTGACTTGCCCCTGCAATAAACAATATGTAGGTAGAACGAAAAGAAAATCGAAGGTCAGATTGGGTGAACATATCCGAAACATCAATGAATACATACAAAAGATGGTAAATCACACTTCCGGATATGTCTGTAAAAAATAAATATAACACACACAATAGTGTAATAGAGTTTGTATAGCTGAACAGTGCAGAATTCTCAAATGAGGTACTCACAAACGTGGAGCCAATGACGTGTGGCTCTCACTGGTATCGCCTTGGGACGTTTTTTGGGAAGGATGTCCCTCTCCTGACTGGCTCTCTCCTCCCACTTGATTTCCAGATGATTTCCAGATGGGTAAAAGTTGTCAATTTCCCAGGAAAAATATATAGGTAAATCAAGCTCTTAAATGTATAGAGAGTGGCATAAATAGCCAATTAATTTATTTGTTGAAAAGCAGATTATAAAAACACTCAATGTAAAAATAACATATAAAATAATGCAAAGCTTTTAGCTAAAAACTGCTAAAAGAATAAATAGCCCAATGGCCAAAAAGTCCGAAACGCGTTTCGCCCCTGTGTGGGGCTTTGTCAATCGGTAATGCAGTCCAAAATCTTCTCTGGCGGCTTTTTCTTCCATTGCGTCCTTTTACTTCCGGGTTCCGGCTGGATTTCGTTGTGGAACGCACTGTGCGTTCCAAATCACTTCCGGGTTCGGGGTTTTTTCCATTTGGAACGCATTGTTGCGTTCCACTTCATTCGCTACGTCACTTCCTGGCCCCAGAAGTCAATCTTTCGCAGCACTTAATGCCTGTTCCTCATATACGAAATAGTCTTTTGTTATAGTATAGTGGAAACAGTATCTTTATAGCCTCAATTAGATAGATAAATCGCATTAGTAATTTTATCTTCAAAAAATGTGTACTGATCTTCTATTAAACCGGAGTGAAGGAAGGAAGAAAGGAATAGCTTTAAAATGTGTGAAGAATAACCACTAAAATGTGCCAAAACCATCTATTTTCTGACTAATAGGTATACAATGAAGAAAAGTCTTTTAACTACTATTCACTTTTAAAGGGGCAATGCTTCACACCCCTTGCATTCTGTAGAGGCTTATAACGACATGCAAATCAGAACACATTTTTCATGCATCTAAAAAAAGTGGCACACCTCAAAATCAGAATTCAGACCGTGGGGTGCAAGAGTATTAAAATTATATATGAATTGCATCTCTTCTTTCCCTATTTTTTGGTTAAAATCGCCTCCCCCAATCTCTTTTAACTGTTTTCAGAGGACAAAAGAACAAATTATCTGGATTTTTTTGGTGATATCTCTTAAAATGATTGGACACACTGTGCGTTTCTACCCCATTTTTAATATTTCGTATGTGTTCTGAAATTCTTATGTGCAGGCATCTTATGGTCCTCCCTATGTATAGTAATTTGCAGGGACATTGTAGTACATAGATCACTCCCTTCGAAAAACATGTTAGCTGGTCCCTAATATTAAAATCCTTATTAATGTGCTCTTTCAGGTCAATTAGGTGTCTTTTCTTACTTTTAGTGCTCCTGCATGCTAAACACGTTCCGCATCCGTAAAAACCTTTGTTTTGATTTAAAAAGTGTGTGCTCTTAGTTGGACCATCACTACTGTGGACCAAGGCTCTTTTAAAGTTTGCCGCACCCCTATAAATTATATTTGGTCGGATAGGTAAAATATTTTTTAAAATGGGATCTTCATGTAGAACGTGCCAATATTTCTTTATAACCTTATTTATACCTCTATGATTACCATTGAAATTACAGATGAAGGGAATTTCTTTGGAGTGTGTTTGTTTGTTAGATTTTGGTTTATATGTCAGAAGTTTTTTTCTTGTTATTTTTTTGACATCTTCTATGTCTTTCTCCAAAGTTGTTTTCTCATACCCTTTATCTTCAAACTGTACTTTTATTCTTTCTGCCTGTGCTATATAATCATCCTCGTTGGTGCAATTCCGTCTGATTCTGAGGAATTGCCCTTTTGGTGCATTGTTTAACCAAGGCCTGTGGTGGCAACTCGATTTCTCTATATACCCGTTTGCGTCCACTTCTTTAAAATAATTTCTAGTTTTAATCTGGGCATCTTCTATAAAAATTTGTAAGTCTAAAAATTGTATTTCTGTCTGGTTGTGGCTAGTGGTTAGTAAAATCCCCCATTCATTATCGTTGAGATAAAATATAAAATTCTCTAAAAACTCTGCAGGGCCATCCCAAATGAACAAGATGTCGTCGATGTATCGATGGTATGACACCAAATTCGACACCCAGGGTTGGCATGAAAAAATAAAATGTTCCTCCCAATATGCCATAAAAAGGTTCGCATAACTGGGTGCGAATTTGGTGCCCATAGCTGTGCCTCGGACTTGGAGATAAAAAGTTTCATTGTACCAAAAAAAAATTATTTGTTAAAATGAGGTAGATTCCTTCCATAATAAAATCTATTTGTTCTCTCTTAAAATCGGCTTTAATTAAAAAGTATTCAACTGCTTTTATCCCTTTCTCATGCGGAATCACAGTATATAATGACGTGACATCACTTGTGGCTAAACGGTAGCCATCTTTCCATTGTATTGATTCCAAAATTTGCAAGGTGTGAATGGTATCTTTCAGATGAGCTTGTGTTTTGATAACTATGGGTTGTAGTAGTATGTCGATGTATTCGGAAATACGTGAGGATATTGAATCTATACCGGAGATAATAGGGCGGCCTGGGGGGTTAACTGGATTCTTATGTACCTTTGGCAAGTAATAGAAAACTGGGATTTTTGGATGGGTTATTGTTAAGTATTTGCCCTCTTTCTCCGTAAGGATATTCTCTGCAACTCCTTTTTTAATGTACTTATCGAATAATTCCTTTACTCTCTCAGTGGGATTAGAATTTAATTTTCTATATGTCGTTGTGTCAGATAGGATTCTCTCGGATTCCTTCATATATTCTACTTTCGACAGTACCACTATCCCTCCCCCTTTGTCCGCTGGTTTTATTACCAGTTCTTTGTTCTTCTGTAGTTTTTCCAGTATTTTCTTTTCTTTTATCGACATGTTGCGCTGAAATTTGTTCAACTTTTTCATTTTGTTAATTTCTCCCATCACCATAGTCTCAAAGGTTTTCATCTTGTCTGAAGTCATGTGTTTTGGGTAGAAAGTGGATTTCTCTTTCAAATCAGTTTGTACGTACCTTGTACTTTTGTCTATTTCTTCCACACTGGTAGTGCTATATTCTTTTTCATTAAAAAACTTTTTAAGACATAGACTCCTCATAAATTTGTTCATATCTATGTAAAAGTTAAATTTGTTCATTTCAGCGGTTGGAGCAAACTTAAGTCCTTTTTGTAGGACTTGTATTTCTCCTTCTGATAGTGGACTATTTGTGAGGTTGTAGATTCCACTGGAATCTACATTCGTCCCCTCTTTTCTTTGTTTCCCCCTGTTCCTTCCTCCGGTTCTAGTTCTCTTGATCTCTGGCGTTTCCCTGGAGATTCCCACAATATGGGTTCTTCTTGCCATTTGAGTGTTTCTATTGTGGGGTCCTTCTGAAAAACCGGTGGGCATTCTTGTCTTCTCTTGGTGTGTCGTTGTTCTAAAGGGGGTTCTCTTCTGTCTCTACCTCTCTCTTGTAGTGTGTCTACTCTTCTTCCTTCTTCTTTCTCCTGTCTTTGCTGGTCATGTTTCCTATCTCTAGTTACCTGTTTGGGACTGTTGCTTCTACTTTTTCTTTCTTTTCTTCTCCAATCTATTGGTAATTGTCTTTCTCTTCTGTATTTCTGAGTGTCATGTGGTTTTTGGGGGGATTCATCCTGTATCATCCGCCTGCCTTCTTTCACAACATCTCTATAACTCCTATTAGGGTGGTAGTATGTTGAGGTGGATGCTTTTTGGGACTGATGGTATTCTCTGTTGTTGTCCCTATTATACTGGCTACTTATTCTTTGTTCGGTCCTTCTGTTCATGATATTGTCGTCTATTGGCTGTCTATTTTGTCTGTTTTGTCCTTCCTGAGTTTTATACTCTCTGTTGTGTTTTGGAGCACTTTTATAGAGATTGGGGTTCTCATTTTTTCGGTCACTATAATTGTGTCTATTATTTTTTCTTTTTGGAAACCTGATATTCCCTGTTTTATAATCGTTAGTATCTCTTAGATATTTTTTTCTTTTAATGGCAACTGTTTCTTTTTCAGCTCTTTCTACTTTTATTTTAATTTCTTTTACAGTTTGATTAAAAGTATCTGGACTGGAGGTGTCGCTAAGTTTCTGTTTCCACATATTAACTTCTTCATCTAGCTGTAACAGTGTTTCCTCTCTTCTGGACACTATGTATCCAATTACACTGAAGGAGAAACCTTCAAGTAATTTATTCCATCCTGACATAAAATTTTCGTTTTCCCTATCAAATGTAGGGTCTTTTTCGAACCTCAACCCTCTCGGGGTGATCCGTTCTTTCACATATTTCTTTAGGGTTGCTACCTCCCATTTAATCTTCATCTCCCGTATAAGGGATTTTTCCAAATTAATCTTACATTTATCAGAATTGATATATTCTGTACTGGGGGTAGCTGCTTCATTTTCAGAAAACATGTGGTCTATGTTATTAACTGTATAGTTCCTATCTTCTAAATATGACATTGTTAATGTATACAGAGGGGAATTAAAGTAATGTAGTATAGATAGAGAAAGTATACGGTATAAACAATGAAAACAAGTGTGGTAGCTGAAGTGCTACAAACCACCTGAGTGGGAAAACCCCTCACACCACTCAATATAACATAAATGAATACATACAAAAGATGGTAAATCACACTTCCGGATATGTCTGTAAAAAATAAATATAACACACACAATAGTGTAATAGAGTTTGTATAGCTGAACAGTGCAGAATTCTCAAATGAGGTACTCACAAACGTGGAGCCAATGACGTGTGGCTCTCACTGGTATCGCCTTGGGACGTTTTTTGGGAAGGATGTCCCTCTCCTGACTGGCTCTCTCCTCCCACTTGATTTCCAGATGATTTCCAGATGGGTAAAAGTTGTCAATTTCCCAGGAAAAATATATAGGTAAATCAAGCTCTTAAATGTATAGAGAGTGGCATAAATAGCCAATTAATTTATTTGTTGAAAAGCAGATTATAAAAACACTCAATGTAAAAATAACATATAAAATAATGCAAAGCTTTTAGCTAAAAACTGCTAAAAGAATAAATAGCCCAATGGCCAAAAAGTCCGAAACGCGTTTCGCCCCTGTGTGGGGCTTTGTCAATCGGTAATGCAGTCCAAAATCTTCTCTGGCGGCTTTTTCTTCCATTGCGTCCTTTTACTTCCGGGTTCCGGCTGGATTTCGTTGTGGAACGCACTGTGCGTTCCAAATCACTTCCGGGTTCGGGGTTTTTTCCATTTGGAACGCATTGTTGCGTTCCACTTCATTCGCTACGTCACTTCCTGGCCCCAGAAGTCAATCTTTCGCAGCACTTAATGCCTGTTCCTCATATACGAAATAGTCTTTTGTTATAGTATAGTGGAAACAGTATCTTTATAGCCTCAATTAGATAGATAAATCGCATTAGTAATTTTATCTTCAAAAAGAAGAGATGCAATTCATATATAATTTTAATACTCTTGCACCCCACGGTCTGAATTCTGATTTTGAGGTGTGCCACTTTTTTTAGATGCATGAAAAATGTGTTCTGATTTGCATGTCGTTATAAGCCTCTACAGAATGCAAGGGGTGTGAAGCATTGCCCCTTTAAAAGTGAATAGTAGTTAAAAGACTTTTCTTCATTGTATACCTATTAGTCAGAAAATAGATGGTTTTGGCACATTTTAGTGGTTATTCTTCACACATTTTAAAGCTATTCCTTTCTTCCTTCCTTCACTCCGGTTTAATAGAAGATCAGTACACATTTTTTGAAGATAAAATTACTAATGCGATTTATCTATCTAATTGAGGCTATAAAGATACTGTTTCCACTATACTATAACAAAAGACTATTTCGTATATGAGGAACAGGCATTAAGTGCTGCGAAAGATTGACTTCTGGGGCCAGGAAGTGACGTAGCGAATGAAGTGGAACGCAACAATGCGTTCCAAATGGAAAAAACCCCGAACCCGGAAGTGATTTGGAACGCACAGTGCGTTCCACAACGAAATCCAGCCGGAACCCGGAAGTAAAAGGACGCAATGGAAGAAAAAGCCGCCAGAGAAGATTTTGGACTGCATTACCGATTGACAAAGCCCCACACAGGGGCGAAACGCGTTTCGGACTTTTTGGCCATTGGGCTATTTATTCTTTTAGCAGTTTTTAGCTAAAAGCTTTGCATTATTTTATATGTTATTTTTACATTGAGTGTTTTTATAATCTGCTTTTCAACAAATAAATTAATTGGCTATTTATGCCACTCTCTATACATTTAAGAGCTTGATTTACCTATATATTTTTCCTGGGAAATTGACAACTTTTACCCATCTGGAAATCATCTGGAAATCAAGTGGGAGGAGAGAGCCAGTCAGGAGAGGGACATCCTTCCCAAAAAACGTCCCAAGGCGATACCAGTGAGAGCCACACGTCATTGGCTCCACGTTTGTGAGTACCTCATTTGAGAATTCTGCACTGTTCAGCTATACAAACTCTATTACACTATTGTGTGTGTTATATTTATTTTTTACAGACATATCCGGAAGTGTGATTTACCATCTTTTGTATGTATTCATTTATGTTATATTGAGTGGTGTGAGGGGTTTTCCCACTCAGGTGGTTTGTAGCACTTCAGCTACCACACTTGTTTTCATTGTTTATACCGTATACTTTCTCTATCTATATCCGAAACATCAACAGAGGATTCCTCAATCATGATTTATCTAGACACTTTGAAGAACATCACTCCAGGAACCCCCAGGATCTGCAATTTATGGCGACTGAAAAAGTTGATATCCATTGGAGAGGGGGCAACGTAGAGAAGGAGCTAGCCAAAGTTGAGGTAAAATGGATTATTTTTTTTATCTAGATACCCTAGAACCAAAAGAGCCTAAATGTCGACTTCGAAATGAACGCCTTCCTCTAATAAATAGTTTCTCCAGTTCCTTATTTTACACGATCGGTACTATCTCTGATTAACTATTCGTATTCTTTTATTTTTGTTTTATCGTTGATCCATTTAATGATCTTTGTGCTCCGGTGTATGTACACTCTTTTTAGAGTATATTTTAACTTAGATGCATTACATACGGTCATGCTTTTTATCCAGATACTATTTATCGGCAGTTTTTTGCATTATCCACATTTTTTTCCGTTGCACTTTGTATCCACTATTCGCAAATATCTGCTTCTCCTATAGTGAGTCTAGTATACTCATTCTATGGATACAATATCCAGCTTTGATTCTGTGACATCTTTTACTTGTCGGCTTCACCTGTATTTTCAGACCCTGTAGCCATACACCATTTCAAAATATGTGTTTGATCACACAGAGGGCTAGACTTCCCTCCGTGGTTTAGAATATTTAATATGCCCCAAATTGATAATACTTTTCATTTTACTTAGTCTTTCGTTTTACTTTTATTTTAATATTTACATACTTATTGACGTTATAAGATGAATGTGTATTTACTTGGCTGCTATGTTTTCTAAATGTGGTCCAATATAAACACTGATGTCAGAGTAGAATTTGACAACACCGCTTTTGCTCAAATATAGGCTATAAATTAATTCAAGACCCATTTAGCCATTAGTGAGAAAAGGTGGGAGGGGAACAGCGCTACAGTACTGATCACAAGGGGGAAAAAAAGCTGCACACCTGAAAGGAAGGGCTACCCTCAAACCCTTCAGAAAATGGAGAAAACAAAAAACAACAAATACAGGGTGCGCTGGATAAAATAAACGAAAACGATAACACAAAAAGGAAAGTCTCTATAGGTACAGTGTAGACCTTGAGTAAATGTTCTTCTGTTCTCGCTTTGGAATCGCAGTGGTTGGATATGAAACACAAAAGCAGAGAAGGGGGGGACCAATAGTGCAAAACCGTATGGTAGAGAGGATCACGAACAACACAGACGTAGAGAAATGCCAACTTACAATTTTTAGAGCTAAGCCCAGCTCTAGGTAAAACAGCTTACAGTGGTATTTGATACTCCCCACATGTAGGATATAACTGGGCAATTGGAGTCTCCACACGATTCTTTAAAACTTCTGAGACAGACGTCAGCATATAAAATATATAAAAGAAAAAAACCCAATGGTGCAATAACTTAGGTAGTACTGCAACAACAGACAACACAGAGGTCCTAAGAGTGCCAACTTACAATTTAGAGAGCTATAACCAGCTCTGAGTAAAACAGCATACAGTGGTATTTAAACTCCCCACGTGTAGGATATTCCTCTAGTGATGCTTGTAGTGCCGGTCTTATGAAAATAAAATCACAAGAGAGGGCCCATAGTGTTTTCCTTATGTAAAAATGACAAAGTGATAAAAAGAAACGTACTTACAGTGTTCAGAGCAGCCACACTGCTCTATGAACCAAGCGTAGGTGGAATAATCCCCACCAGGGATTTCTTTTGCAGTACTGGATCTTGTTAAAAATGATGATAAAAAGATCAGCCAGGATAAAACAGCAGCATATAAAGTAAATGAACTAACCCAAAGTAAAAGGTAGTAACAAAATACTTTAATATAAAACAGAGTAAAAATACACAACGCGTTTCGCCAAACAGTAGGCTTTTTCAAGTGTAGAGTAAATAATCCTGGCTATTCACATTATATAGGCAGCTAATTTGCAATGAATTTCAAAGATTGGCGCCAAAATGGCATCATTACCATGTGACTGCAGTCACATGACTTTCAGTTATACATATGATAGGTGGACATATTAAAATAGTGAAAAAAAAATCGTTTTTATATTTTAATAGTATAGGGTAGTACTAAACCCACATATGACCTGAGGGGTATAAAAAGAAATAGACTTTTATGTGAGGGAGGGAAGAAATTAGGTTGTGAAATGAAAGGTTAAAGGTCGCGAGGGCGTGGCCGTTTTTAAACCAAAAAGGTGGGCGGGGTCGGCATAATGCTGTGTGTATTCGCTGGGAATGCAGGGAAATGTAGTCCTGGTCACATGACATTGGTTTACACATATAATAGGTGGACAAGTTAAAACAGTAAAAAATAATCGTTTTTATATTTTAATAGTCTAGGGTAGTACTAAGCCCCCATATGACCTGAGGGGTATACAAAGAAATAGGCTTTTAGAGTGGAGTGTAAATAGAAGGCGGCCATCTTGTTGAAGGGCAAAAGGGGTGAAATGTAAGGGTGGGCACTATATTTAAAGGGCAAAGGGGTGGAATGTAATTATGGTTGGAGGAGAACATACAGAATATTAAAACATATTAAAAAACAGTGACAATATAATACAATTTTATGTGCAAATATAAAAAAAAAAAAAAAGTTAAAAAAAGAGGAAAATAAAGTTGCAGATTGTATATGGATAAATATTGCTAATAAAGGTTACAATGTATTTTGCTACTATTAAAAGAATAATCCTAATAACCATATTAATTAAAAGTGAATATAAATTATTATGAAACAATACAAAGAATTACAAAAATTTAAAAAGGTCAAATTCTGCATTTAAGCCATCTGGGGTTAGTGTCTTAAGATTAAAAACCCATTCCATTTCGGCTTTTCCCAGAATATTTCTTATATCGCCGCCTCGCCATGGAATATTGCATATTTGAATAGGGGTGAATTTAAGAACGTTGGGGTTTTTTTGGTGGTGTGTCAGAAAATGCTTGGACACTGTGTGATTTTCAAATCCATTTTTGATGTTTCGACAGTGTTCTGATATCCTAATTTTTAGGCACCTTGACGTCATGCCTACATATTGGAGGCCACAAGGGCACTCCAGTAGGTATATAACATTTTTCGTACAACACGTAATGAACTGTTTGATATTATAACTTTTGTTGGTAATATTGGATTTAAATGTTGTGGTTTTGTTTGGGACTGACGTTTGGGTAGTTTTACAAACAATACATTTTCTGCATTTAAAAAAACCTTTGATGTTAGACAAGGTGGATAATTTTTTTGATGGTTTGGTCTTTGTAAAATTTTTTGTTAAAAGCGTTTTAAAATTAGGGGCACCTCTAAAAATGATATTAGGTTTTTCAGGGATAATTTTATTGAGAACAGGGTCTTCAGATAAAATGTGCCAATGTTTGTGACAATTCAGGATCTCTAAACTTTAATAAAAGTAGTCCACCTATACATCAGAAAAAGGCTCACACTTCGCGTTACTCTAACTATGAACACCCACCTAAACACCAAGCATTGAAATACACATCAGACCACACATATAGACCTCACCAACATTCAAACGTACATTATGACAACACAGTAAGATCATATATACCACCAATACCCCAGCCCTTACTCAAAAAACATCCCAGAACCTATCACTACACCTCCCAAAGGGAGTCCACGCACTCACCTCGTTACCACCACCACAAAAACCACTACAATCACAACCACTATAGCTCTTATAGAAATGACACTTCAAATACATATAAGGATGCCTCCCCCAGACCTCAAAGATCTAGATTTGCACATAGAAACTATGGCTACACAGACCAACCAAAATCCCCCATCACTAACCATAACAGATATCAACTCCTATCAGTAGATTCTGAAATAGACACGGAGGATAATTTTTTAGAAATCAGATCCAACACACAGTCTCACCCACTATCATTCCAAGCATCACGAGTAAGAAAAAGAAGTTATTCATTAGAGGAAGGAGAAGTGGCAGAAGGGAGCAAGAGAGAAAGGCTAATAGAATAGAAAATCAAAAACCCATTAAAGAAAGGGGTATTTTTAATTTGTCCCGACAAACACTCACATCCACCCAAATAGCCGTTCTCAGTAAAGGCTTAAAATTTGCACCCACTACATCATTTAAACCCTTCCAAGCATTCTTGGACGTAAACAAATTCGTAAGAAAAGCCACTTTAACCCCTTAAGGACACATGACGTGTGTGACACGTCATGATTCCCTTTTATTCCAAAAGTTTGGTCCTTAAGGGGTTAAAAAGATTTTTTATGGGAAATGAAACTACGTCCCTTCCTACCACCCCTACCCAACCCACCACCACCCTTAACATCATCAATACCCACCTTAAACCACAATCTAAATTTTATCCATCAAATTGCAAGTCCGGACCTTTAGAGGTTTTTGAAAAACTTGTTTTAAAAGACCTTGATAAAATTAAGAAAAAAAAGTCAGACAAACTTAACTTAAACCCCCAAGAACTAAAAGCACTTAAAGAATTACAATTAGACGAAAATATTGTTATTAAACCAGCGGACAAGGGAGGCGGCCTTGTAATCCTCTCAAAAGAAATGTATATAGAAGAGGCCCACAAACAACTAAACGACACTAATGTATATGAGAAGCTAAAAACAGACCCCAGCCCTCAAATCCAAGCCACTTTATATAATTACTTACTGAAAGGGAGTAACTCCAACATTTTAAACAAAAAAGAATTTAACTACCTCAATAAATCACACCCTAAAATCCCAGTAATTTATTTTCTTCCAAAAATCCACAAAAATGAAACCAACCCCCCAGGCCGCCCCATTGTTTCTGGCATCAACTCTATTTTATCAAACCTATCGGAATACATTGACATTTTACTCCAACCATCTGTAAAAAATATGAAATCCTACCTCAAAGATACTATGTCCCTTCTCCTCTTTTTTAAAGATTTTACATGGCACAATGACTACATTTTAGTGACTTGCGACGTTACATCACTCTATACAATTATCCCCCACGACAAAGGTTGCAAAGCAGTCACAACAATACTTGAAGCCGAAAAGAGAATACCACAACCCCAAATTGACTTCATCATAGAAGGTATTAATATCATTTTAAAAAACAATATTTTTTGGTTTTTAGATTCTTTTTATATTCCAAAAAGAGGCACGGCTATGGGGACCAGGTTTGCCCCCAGCTACGCTAATCTATTCATGGCAGACTGGGAAACTGAAGCAGTCTGGGGTAACCATGATTGGAGGGCAAACCTGGTCTCATATTTCCGTTACATTGATGATTTATTTTTTATTTGGAAAGGTACTGAAAACTCCTTAAAACTCTTTTTAAATCACTTAAGCAATAATGACAAAGGCATTGTTTTAACCACAGAATTTAGTAAAGAAGAAATCAGCTTTTTAGATCTAAACATTTTTATTAAAGATGGTAAATTAAACACGAAAACTTTTTTCAAAAAAGTGTGTACAAACACAGTCATCGATCAAAACAGCTGTCATTACACTCCCTGGCTAGATAGCGCTCCAAAAAGCCAGTTTCTAAGACTCAAAAGAAACTGCACACTTAACGAAGATTTTAACGAACAAAGCAACATTTTAAAAAACAAATTTTTAGACAAACATTATTCAGAAGAAAAACTTGAAACCATTATCACTAAAATCAAGTCTGGTGAAAGGAGTAGTCTGCTAAAATACAAAAATAAAAACTCCACCACTACCCCTTCCCTACCCATCATTTTTGACTATAATAACAAGAACAAAGACATAAGGAAAACTATCCACAAACATTGGCACATTTTATCTGAAGACCCTGTTCTCAATAAAATTATCCCTGAAAAACCTAATATCATTTTTAGAGGTGCCCCTAATTTTAAAACGCTTTTAACAAAAAATTTTACAAAGACCAAACCATCAAAAAAATTATCCACCTTGTCTAACATCAAAGGTTTTTTTAAATGCAGAAAATGTATTGTTTGTAAAACTACCCAAACGTCAGTCCCAAATAAAACCACAACATTTAAATCCAATATTACCAACAAAAGTTATAATATCAAACAGTTCATTACGTGTTGTACGAAAAATGTTATATACCTACTGGAGTGCCCTTGTGGCCTCCAATATGTAGGCATGACGTCAAGGTGCCTAAAAATTAGGATATCAGAACACTGTCGAAACATCAAAAATGGATTTGAAAATCACACAGTGTCCAAGCATTTTCTGACACACCACCAAAAAAACCCCAACGTTCTTAAATTCACCCCTATTCAAATATGCAATATTCCATGGCGAGGCGGCGATATAAGAAATATTCTGGGAAAAGTCGAAATGGAATGGGTTTTTAATCTTAAGACACTAACCCCAGATGGCTTAAATGCAGAATTTGACCTTTTGAATTTTTTGTAATTCTTTGTATTGTTTCATAATAATTTATATTCACTTTTAATTAATATGGTTATTAGGATTATTCTTTTAATAGTAGCAAAATACATTGTAACCTTTATTAGTAATATTTACCCATATACAATCTGCAACTTTATTTTCCTCTTTTTTTAACTTTTTTTTTTTATATTTGCACATAAAATTGTATTATATTGTCACTGTTTTTTAATATGTTTTAATATTCTGTATGTTCTCCTCCAACCATAATTACATTCCACCCCTTTGCCCTTTAAATATAGTGCCCACCCTTACATTTCACCCCTTTTGCCCTTCAACAATATGGCCGCCTTCTATTTACACTCCACTCTAAAAGCCTATTTCTTTGTATACCCCTCAGGTCATATGGGGGCTTAGTACTACCCTAGACTATTAAAATATAAAAACGATTATTTTTTACTGTTTTAACTTGTCCACCTATTATATGTGTAAACCAATGTCATGTGACCAGGACTACATTTCCCTGCATTCCCAGCGAATACACACAGCATTATGCCGACCCCGCCCACCTTTTTGGTTTAAAAACGGCCACGCCCTCGCGACCTTTAACCTTTCATTTCACAACCTAATTTCTTCCCTCCCTCACATAAAAGTCTATTTCTTTTTATACCCCTCAGGTCATATGTGGGTTTAGTACTACCCTATACTATTAAAATATAAAAACGATTTTTTTTTCACTATTTTAATATGTCCACCTATCATATGTATAACTGAAAGTCATGTGACTGCAGTCACATGGTAATGATGCCATTTTGGCGCCAATCTTTGAAATTCATTGCAAATTAGCTGCCTATATAATGTGAATAGCCAGGATTATTTACTCTACACTTGAAAAAGCCTACTGTTTGGCGAAACGCGTTGTGTATTTTTACTCTGTTTTATATTAAAGTATTTTGTTACTACCTTTTACTTTGGGTTAGTTCATTTACTTTATATGCTGCTGTTTTATCCTGGCTGATCTTTTTATCATCATTTTTAACAAGATCCAGTACTGCAAAAGAAATCCCTGGTGGGGATTATTCCACCTACGCTTGGTTCATAGAGCAGTGTGGCTGCTCTGAACACTGTAAGTACGTTTCTTTTTATCACTTTGTCATTTTTACATATGGAAAACACTATGGGCCCTCTCTTGTGATTTTATTTTCATAAGACCGGCACTACAAGCATCACTAGAGGAATATCCTACACGTGGGGAGTTTAAATACCACTGTATGCTGTTTTACTCAGAGCTGGTTATAGCTCTCTAAATTGTAAGTTGGCACTCTTAGGACCTCTGTGTTGTCTGTTGTTGCAGTACTACCTAAGTTATTGCACCATTGGGTTTTTTTCTTTTATATATTTTATATGCTGACGTCTGTCTCAGAAGTTTTAAAGAATCGTGTGGAGACTCCAATTGCCCAGTTATATCCTACATGTGGGGAGTATCAAATACCACTGTAAGCTGTTTTACCTAGAGCTGGGCTTAGCTCTAAAAATTGTAAGTTGGCATTTCTCTACGTCTGTGTTGTTCGTGATCCTCTCTACCATACGGTTTTGCACTATTGGTCCCCCCCTTCTCTGCTTTTGTGTTTCATATCCAACCACTGCGATTCCAAAGCAAGAACAGAAGAACATTTACTCAAGGTCTACACTGTACCTATAGAGACTTTCCTTTTTGTGTTATCGTTTTCGTTTATTTTATCCAGCGCACCCTGTATTTGTTGTTTTTTGTTTTCTCCATTTAGCCATTAGCTTCTGCTGAAGTGACGTTATATACTCACAAAGCGCGTCATGCAATTGCACCTACCAGTCACCCTGTTTGGAGGAGGATCGGAGTGGAACGCAGGAGACCTTTTCCCGGTTCTCCGGTGGAACGCACATGACTGTCTCCGGTCTACACTTTAATACCATCGTGATGATACTTTACTTCTTAGCTGGCAAGAGTAAACGTAACTTTTAGCAATATGATTCGTGCAGCCATTCCGACATGCCTCGGATTTCTGGGAGTGTTTACAGAGAACACTAGGTTTTCTATTTCTTGCCCTATTTAGATTTTAAGACATTTTAAGACATCTTGCAACGCAAGAAAGTGTTGTATACTGATACGGAAGAATGTATACCTATTTTTTTCTGTCTATTATAGGTAATATAATAATCAGCCTCGGACTTTTTCCAGCACCTGCGACTCAATACAGGAGCTGTTTATCCTGATAGCAGATACATAGCTGTAGAAAGACATTGTTACCTTTGGTTCCACCGATAGATAGCTATGCCATGGAGCCTATTCGTGTAATTAAAGACTTCGGCTCCATGGCAATTGAACTGTGTGTATAGGATCTGAGCGCTATTCGGTAGTTATGTGCGCTCAGATTCCAGCTATCTGGGGATATGTGACATGTCTGTATTTTATGTATAAAATGTAACATTGTATATTTTAAAAAGTGTTTTGCGGTCTTTGTGTCCCCATGTGTATAATGGAGTTTTGCCTCTTTCCTGGGAGATAATTGGATTACTTCCCAATTATCTCCAGTATAGAGGGAAGGAAATTAGGATGCATTGTGGGGATGTTTTGCTTCTGTGTGTCTGAATGTGATACATGTCTGTCTGTGTTACAGTCTTCCATCTGGTCCCCTAGGGGAGTGTCCACCAGGTGGGACACCTGCATAAATACTGGGCAGGTAGCCCCTAATAAACCAGACCACTGCTTGACCCTCAACACGGAGCTCGGTCTCGTCTTTGGGGGGGGGATTTACTGTATGCTGTTCCAGTATACACATGTTTTTTCCTATTCGACTGTTTACAGCATTCGTATGGTTCCGGTTCCGCTGTTTACAGCATTCATATGCTTCTCCGGTTCGGTGTATTGGTGTCTACAGTAGCTGTGCCTGTGTCTCTGGGAAGGGAAGATCTATTAAACACGCTTTTTAACCCTTTTATGCCTGGGGGTGCCGTTACACACACACACACACACACATATATATATACAGGGAGTGCAGAATTATTAGGCAAATTAGTATTTTGACCACATCATCCTCTTTATGCATGTTGTCTTACTCCAAGCTGTATAGGCTCGAAAGCCTACTACCAATTAAGCATATTAGGTGATGTGCATCTCTGTAATGAGAATGGGTGTGGTCTAATGACATCAACACCCTATATCAGGTGTGCATAATTATTAGGCAACTTCCTTTCCTTTGGCAAAATGGGTCAAAAGAAGGACTTGACAGGCTCAGAAAAGTCAAAAATAGTGAGATATCTTGCAGAGGGATGCAGCACTCTTAAAATTGCAAAGCTTCTGAAGCGTGATCATCGAACAATCAAGCGTTTCATTCAAAATAGTCAACAGGGTCGCAAGAAGCTTGTGGAGAAACCAGGGCGCAAAATAACTGCCCATGAACTGAGAAAAGTCAAGCGTGCAGCTGCCAAGATGCCACTTGCCACCAGTTTGGCCATATTTCAGAGCTGCAACATCACTGGAGTGCCCAAAAGCACAAGGTGTGCAATACTCAGAGACATGGCCAAGGTAAGAAAGGCTGAAAGACGACCACCACTGAACAAGACACACAAGCTGAAACGTCAAGACTGGGCCAAGAAATATCTCAAGACTGATTTTTCTAAGGTTTTATGGACTGATGAAATGAGAGTGAGTCTTGATGGGCCAGATGGATGGATTGGTAAAGGGCAGAGAGCTCCAGTCCGACTCAGACGCCAGCAAGGTGGAGGTGGAGTACTGGTTTGGGCTGGTATCATCAAAGATGAGCTTGTGGGGCCTTTTCGGGTTGAGGATGGAGTCAAGCTCAACTCCCAGTCCTACTGCCAGTTTCTGGAAGACACCTTCTTCAAGCAGTGGTACAGGAAGAAGTCTGCATCCTTCAAGAAAAACATGATTTTCATGCAGGACAATGCTCCATCACACGCGTCCAAGTACTCCACAGCGTGGCTGGCAAGAAAGGGTATAAAAGAAGAAAATCTAATGACATGGCCTCCTTGTTCACCTGATCTGAACCCCATTGAGAACCTGTGGTCCATCATCAAATGTGAGATTTACAAGGAGGGAAAACAGTACACCTCTCTGAACAGTGTCTGGGAGGCTGTGGTTGCTGCTGCACGCAATGTTGATGGTGAACAGATCAAAACACTGACAGAATCCATGGATGGCAGGCTTTTGAGTGTCCTTGCAAAGAAAGGTGGCTATATTGGTCACTGATTTGTTTTTGAATGTCAGAAATGTATATTTGTGAATGTTGAGATGTTATATTGGTTTCACTGGTAAAAAATAAATAATTGAAATGGGTATATATTTGTTTTTTGTTAAGTTGCCTAATAATTATGCACAGTAATAGTCACCTGCACACACAGATATCCCCCTAAAATAGCTATAACTAAAAACAAACTAAAAACTACTTCCAAAAATATTCAGCTTTGATATTAATGAGTTTTTTGGGTTCATTGAGAACATGGTTGTTGTTCAATAATAAAATTAATCCTCAAAAATACAACTTGCCTAATAATTCTGCACTCCCTGTATATATACATATACACACACACACACCGTATATACTCGAGTATAAGTCGACCCGAATATAAGTCGAGACCCCTAATTTTACCCCAAAAAACTGGGAAAACTTTTTTGTGCTGAAAAACCCCCACTTGTCTTATACTCGAGTTAATGTCTGTATTATGGCAACTTACATTGCCATAATACAGACCAGGACCGTCGGGATCATTACAAACCCGGCGGTCCTGTTGGGGGCTGGCAGCGAGCTGTAACTTACCTTCACAGCAGCTCCTGTCAGCTCCCTTTGCAAGTCTCGCGAGAGCCGCGGGGTCAGAGCGTTGCCGCGAGACTTACAGTGGGAGCTGATTGGAGGAGAGACAAGGGAGCTGACAGGAGCTGCTTTGAAGGCTCTACATCAGACACACAGACACACTCTGCATCACACACACACACTGCATTCATACACACTGTAAATAAATATTCAATTAATATAATTTTTTGGGGATATAATTTTATTTAGAAATTTACCAGTAGCTGTTGCATTTCCCACCCTAGTCTTATACTCGAGTCAATAAGTTTTCCCAGTTTTTTGGGGTAAAATTAGGGGTCTCGACTTATATTCGGGTCGACTTATACTCGAGTATATACGGTAAAAAAATTTTTATCATTTGTATTTTATTAATTTTAGAATAGCATATACAACGTTTCCATTATATTCAGGTAAGTATCATGTGTGAGTGTAGTGACATCATAATGAGCATAACAATAGGGGTCAGTAACGAGGTACTGGTCATTCTCTTTGGTCTCTGTTAATTTGTTGGTCGCTTGTTGACCATAAGGATCGGTGGCTAGTGGCAGAGTCCTGTGAACCATTGGTTTATGATGTATCCCAAAAAGGGGTTTTAAACGTCTTCTGTCTCTGTGTGATCCCCATTTACTTGTAGGATCTTGGTCTCGCAACTTTGGGCAGTGGTGTCAGCCTCTTGACTGTGATGCTGGACAGCATGCTGTGCCTGTGTTTGTTGATGCTCTGAGTCCCCTGGTTTCTTGGTAGGTGGTGAGTTCCCTTGTTGAGGCATGTCTGTCAGGCTGGCCATTTGTAGAAAGAGCTCCGGGTCATACTCCTATGTTAGTGAGCGTCTCTCATCCCCAATTTCGGTTAGGAGGGACTCCTCCATTCCCCAGCAATACCGAATATTGGCGTCTCTTAATTTCCTGGCTATAGGTGGCAGTTGTCTCTTTTCCGTGAGGACGGAGAATGGTGTATCCGTGTATATAGCTATCCTGTGGCTCTCGATCGGTATCGTCCCCAGTTCTCTGGATCTTGTCATTATGGCAGACATCTCACGGAGATGTCCCGGGTCAGCACAATGACGTCTCTGGGAGCTGCGCTGGGCGCTGCCGCAGACTTCCGTACTCTAAATACTGAAGTGATCTGTGGTGTGTTGGGGCTGTCTGTAATGCCCATGGCTGTTATGAGTGTTTGAACGTAGGGTAGAAGCTGTGTGTTGTCGACCGTTTTGGGACACCTCTGAGGCGCAGGTTTTTCCGCCTGTGTCGGACCTCCATTGTGGTGACTGTGCGTCACTGTGAGGTAAGCTCTTGTAGGCTATGGTCTGTAGCCCGTATTTTTTCATCCCTGGAGGTTTCTCTTGTTTCTAGCCCTTGGGCCTTCTGTCGTACCTCCTCCACCTCTGTCTGAACTTTCTGGAGGTCGTCCCTCCAGACCTGCCTTAGCTCCACCAAGAGCCTCTTTATGTCGTCTTTCGTGGCAGGAGCCTCGTCTTCTTCAGACTCCGGTGTGTAAGATCTGGCATCTGATCGAGGAGAAGGTAATGAGTCTTCATCTTCCAGGGAGTCTTCAGATGCCTCGTGTGTGCAGCAGGCCTCAAGCACAATCTTAGGTCTCTGTGGGATCACAGGCCTCTCGAAAGCTAGTCTGATATCAGGCTGTTGAGGCTTGGCTGGACTTTGGTTCCTCTTATTTTTCTTCCCCATTCTCTTGGCTTCGGGGGTGTCTGTCTCTTGGGTGAAATCGCCACAATTTTCTTGGTTTTTACCGTGTTTTTTTGGGTCTGAGCGGAGCTCCGTGAGAAGACTTCCACTCAGTATCGCTGCCGGTCACGCCCCCTTATGTATTATTTTTGAGTGACATTCGCTATAGCATTTTATGTATATTATTTTTTATTATCTACTCTTCTGTACATTTATGATTTTTATCAGTTCACTGCTTAGGCAACCGTGCCCCCTTTATAACTAGGGTCAGCCCTTTTTCTGGATACTTCTGATACATCATTTTACTTTTATTATCTACGACTTTGTTTAGATTTTTTAATTTTATCCGTTTACTGTTTAGTAACCCTTTGACATTGGGGGTAGCACTTTCCTGGATATCCCTTCAGCCAAACCACGAGTTTTTAGATCATAGCTCTCTCACAAGTTATTTCCTGGTACGTTTAGGATCTAGTATCCTCACTTTTTACTGTAGCTTTTAAGCCTATATGGGGGCTTTTCTATACTAGTTGAGATTTGTTGTGAGTGTGATCAATTCATTCAACGGGTTGTTACCCTCCAGGAGGTCCACGTTCATGACCAACTTTCAACTCCATCTGGACAGTTATCTTATTTTACATCAATTATTTAAGTTGGCACATTACCTTACATCACAAGAGATTCTGCTTCTACATAAAGGTCTTAAGTTGGCTCCCATTGAACCACCCAATTATTTTCAACTCTATATAGATACCTAAAAATGTATAAGAAAATCATGCCTAAAGAGATTCATCATCAAAAAATGGAGGGACGACTATTAGAAAAAGCTAAGGAAGACCTTATTGGTGATAACGTTTTTAGATTTTTGTTCCTAGAGTCACCGAGAATACCCACTTTTTATTTTTTACAGAAAGAAAGAAAAAAGCACCAGGCAGACCGATTAGAAGTGGCACAAAATTCTTTATACTTCTAAACTTTCGGAATTTACGGATTTCTTTTTACAAAACTATGCTCAAAAAAACAATTCTTATTTAAAAGATACTAAGCACCTTATAAAAAGTATTAACAGATATAGAATGGCAAGACAATTTAAAGTGGGTAACTCTAGATGTCACCTCCCTTTACACAATTATAGAACACAAAGGTATACAAGCAGTTAGATCTAATTTAGAAAGAAACAATGAGATTAACCCTAATTTTGGAGAGTTTGTATTGAAATCAATTTTATTTTAACGCATAATTTGTTTCTGTTTTAATGAGTTTTACTTACAGATCAATGGTACCGCCATGGGCACCAAGTTTGCGCCAAGTTATGCCAACACATTTATGGATTACTGGGAGAGATCTACCATATGGTGTAACAATCCTTTTGGCGCAAACTTGGTGCTCTGGAAGAGGTACATTGACAATATTTTAATTATTTGGCAGGGATCGGAAGAAGTTTTACACAATTTTATCACCTCTATCAATAGAAATAGTTTACCTCTTAATTTTACCCCCAATTTTTGGAAAAAAAATATATAATTGACTTCTTAGACCTTTCCCTTTATATAGAAAACTTGCAAATTAAGACTAAGACTTTCTTTAAGGGAACCGACACAAATAGATACCAATAGCAGAAGTCACCCAAAGTGTTTATCTAGTGTTCCAAGGAGACAATTTACTCGAATTCAGAGGAATTGCACAGAAAGAGATTTCTGGAAAAAGGGGTATTTTAAGGAGGAGTTTTTAAATAATGAAACTGAAAAAATAGGACAAAAAGCTAGAGGAGAATTACTTCATAATCATAAATACACAAAAGAAAAATCTAATTTCGAATATGCGTCCAATATCCAATATAATTCCAAAGCCTTTGATATTCAACATATTATTAAAAAACATTGGTCACTTCTTTTAGAAGATGACATCTTAAGAACAAAAATCCAGAGGAATCCAAACCCTATTTTTAAAAAGGGAAATAATTTTAAAAACCATTCTAGCGCCAGGCACTTTTTGGAAGAAAGAGGGTAGGGATAAGTGCAATATCAGTTTCCATACATGTGGAACTGCAAGGCATGTGGACATTCTGTGGTCAAACATGGCTGTGACGGAAGGCTGGCACTCCGACTGAGTACCTCCGCCAATCTATGCGCCTAGTGCTCGCTGAGGACTCCAAACACTCCAACCGACACCATCAGCACTGCAGACCCCACTTCCAGCGATGCAGCTGCGCCGGGGTCTCGCCGTCTCCACCCACCCTGGACCCAAGGCCAGGATCCAGCTTCCAGTGAGTGAACCTCTCTTTCCACAGAGAGCAGAAACAAGCTCTTTGTGGCAGCAACAGCCACTTTTAAACTGTGTTTATTTGAATATGTATGCACCGCTTTAAGAACCAAGTGTATGCATGCATAATGTGTGGTTCAGGTCTATGGCGTTCGTATGCTGGCGGCATAAAAACCCGTCAGAATTCATGTAATCGTTTCATGAACAGTGAATTTCATCTTTGTTCGTGAAACGAACAAACTACCGAAGGGAGACCACACACAGGAGGTCATGTGGCTCCCATTAAGGATTGCAACATGGCTAAGCCATAGTCCTGATAGTTTTCACAATATGACCATTTGTTTGCAACTCACGCAGTCCATTGACATTCATTGAAACTCCACTCTGCAAAGCTCACATTTGAAGGGCAATTTCTAAACTGCGACTGTGCCTTCATTGTTAATATTGCAGAGACATACTATGCATCAAAATGTAGGCCTGGGTCTTGTGATTCTCACAATATAAAGCTCTTCACTGTAGGATTTATAGTTTTTAAAATACGACCGTTTGAAGATGGCAACCGCAAAAATACTCTGACCTGTGCAAGGCTGCAGCAGCAAGTGATGTCATAGACACAGGGCCTTTTGCACCTGCTAATGGTTTGTATAACTGTATGTTTTAATGTAACTGTGAAGCACTTTGGGCAACAACGTTGCAATTAAAAGTGCTATATAAATAAATAACAGTTACTCCGCCCACTCCAATTGTAGACTACTGGTGGAGGCAAGAACACTTCACACAATTTCCCCAGAAATTGTAGCTTTTCTAGTTATTATTATTAAGTGTTCTTGCAAAGCAAGACCACTTAATGTTATCTCACATATATATTATTATTATTATTCTTATTATAGCCAAATTTACCACCCTAACTCCTCCCACAGTTTTTACACTACATAGACCAAAATTTACCAAAACGTGCAGATTGTTCCCGATCGGATTGCTATTACTTTGTGGAACGTTTCGCCGAATGGTTCTCGGAATATCGTCGTTCTTGTGGCGAAATTTGTCCCATAGGAATGAATGGCAAAGCTAGAGTGGGAGCTGGCAAAAGCTGAAAAATCAGGACATGATTTCTAAACTGCCACCACTCCCTCATTTTCAGGCCCACCTACACAAATCTAATATCAAAACGTTCAGCTATCCCTGCTGCCACTAAAAATGCCCACAGCTAAGCCAGTCATTATAGTTTTCAAGATATGACCATTTGTTTGCAACTCACGCCGTCCATTGACATTCATTGAAACTCCACTCTGCAAAGATCACATTTGAAGGGCAATTTCTAAACTGCGACTGTGCCTTCATTGTTAATATCTCAGAGACATACTATGCATCAAAATGTAGGTCTGGGTCTTGTGATTCTCACAATATAAAGCTCTTCGCTGTAGGATTTATAGTTTTTAAAATACGACCATTTGAAGATGGCAACCATGAAAAAACTCTGGCCTGTGCAAGGCTGCTGCAGCAAGTGATGTCATAGACCGGGCCATTTGCACCTGGTAATGTTTTTATAAATGTATGTTTTAATGTAACTGTGAAGCACTTTGGGCAACAACGTTGCAATTAAATGTGCTATAGAAATAAATAAAAGTTGAAATGCATTTCTCACTCTAGAAATATCGGTATCTTTAGTGGTCGATACCGATATTGCAGAAAATACAGAATATCGTCCGATAATATCGGTAAAACCGAAAATCGCTCGATCCCTAGTTGTAGACTACTGGTGGAGGCAAGAACACTTCACACAATTTCCCCAGAAATTGTAGCTTTCTAGTTTGTTTATATCCTGTCTTACATGCCCATTCACGTGTGGAAGACCTTGTGCCAACCTTTGATAATTGATGTGCCTGCAAACAATATTCGTTTGTGAGTGCAATCTTTAAGTACACTATATGGTGTATTTATGATATTACACTACGGATTCTATTTTTCTCTCACTGTAGAACCATTGTATTTTCTATTGCTACACATAAACGTTCTGTCGAGTATTCCATTTCAAAAATCAGATGATTTTTTACTACAATTAGAAGTTTAGTGAACAGAGCCATAGTTTACAATATTATTACTACTTATATTTGCAGTCCTGTAATTTAGTGGTATAACAGACAACAACCATGACAAAAGAAAAGATACCAGCAAACGAGAGGTTAAAGAGGAACCTTATTGACAAAGCTTACAATCTAGGTGTGGTGAGCGGAGCAATGTGGGGGCAAGAGAGAAATAGACTGGAAAGCCAATAATTCTATTAAAGAAGGGAATTCTCCTGGGAGACTAGACTCACATGAAGAGCATTAATGACGTCATATTTTGTGCTTGGTTTATCAGAGAACGATGAAAATACAAAATAAAGGATGAAATAAAGCAAGAAATGGTTCATCATGACAAAGGAAAGAATGGGATAGTGAATCTGGCAAAAGAAACAAATATCCCGGGATTTCTAACAGAAAATAACTGAAATCTTTCCTAGAGACAGTATTTCACTTCCACTACTTGGCCTACTGGTAAACATGCCCCCATCCCAGTGCCAGTCTTACCATGCACAGGCAGTCCGTGGGGTTTATTAATCAACACAAGGTCTGGGTCCTCTTTCACCAGGCGGCCACGAAGCTCTCGGAGGTTCACTACAGAAGGAGCCGTCTAATAGCATTGTGTGCAAAGGAAAGATGCATAGTCAGTACTCAGACACCCACAGTGCCACGATTCCACTGACACACACACACACACAGTGTCACTAGCCCTCTGGCGCGCACACACAGTGTCACTAGCCCTCTGGCGCGCACACACAGTGTCACTAGCCCTCTGACGCGCACACACAGTGTCACTAGCCCTCTGACGCGCACACACAGTGTCACTAGCCCTCTGACGCGCACACACAGTGTCACTAGCCCTCTGACGCGCACACAGTGTCACTAGCCCTCTGACACACACACAGTCACTAGCCCTCTGGCACACACAGTGTCACTAGCCCTCTGGCACACACAGTGTCACTAGCCCTCTGGCACACACAGTGTCACTAGCCCTCTGACACACACAGTGTCACTAGCCCTCTGACACACACAGTGTCACTAGCCCTCTGGCACACACAGTGTCACTAGCCCTCTGGCACACACAGTGTCACTAGCCCTCTGGCACACACAGTGTCACTAGCCCTCTGGCACACACAGTGTCACTAGCCCTCTGGCACACACAGTGTCACTAGCCCTCTGGCACACACAGTGTCACTAGCCCTCTGGCACACACAGTGTCACTAGCCCTCTGATCCCTGATGTACCTGTGGAAGTTTAATTATTTTCTTTGCTCTGATCTCCTCCGCTAAACTGCGGGCAACTCGTGCAGCACCTTTCTGGACAGCCGCCATCTTTATTAAGGTCAGACGGAAGGGAGCCGCCATCTTTATACTGGGCACGAGGATATGTCTAACACTGAGAGCGTTACCGCCATATTTATTGAGGGCATTGTAACCAGGTGTTCATCAAATTGCAGCCAGGTCCTGGAAGGTAACTAACACGCAGCCAGGTCCTGGAAGGTAACTAACACGCAGCCAGGTCCTGGAAGGTAACTAACACGCAGCCAGGTCCTGGAAGGTAACTAACACGCAGCCAGGTCCTGGAAGGTAACTAACACGCAGCCAGGTCCTGGAAGGTAACTAACACGCAGCCAGGTCCTGGAAGGTAACTAACACAGCCAGGTCCTGGAAGGTAACTAACACAGCCAGGTCGTGGAAGGTAACTAACACGCAGCCAGGTCCTGGAAGGTAACTAACACGCAGCCAGGTCCTGGAAGGTAACTAACACGCAGCCAGGTCCTGGAAGGTAACTAACACGCAGCCAGGTCCTGGAAGGTAACTAACACGCAGCCAGGTCCTGGAAGGTAACTAACGCAGCCAGGTCCTAGAAGGTAACTAACACAGCCAGGTCCTGGAAGGTAGCTAACACAGCCAGGCCCTGGAAGGTAACTAACACGCAGCCAGGTCCTGGAAGGTAACTAACGCAGCCAGGCCCTGGAAGGTAACTAACGCAGCCAGGCCCTGGAAGGTAACTAACGCAGCCAGGTCCTGGAAGGTAACTAACGCAGCCAGGTCCTGGAAGGTAACTAACACAGCCAGGTCCTGGAAGGTAACTAACACAGCCAGGCCCTGGAAGGTAACTAACACGCAGCCAGGTCCTGGAAGGTAACTAACGCAGCCAGGCCCTGGAAGGTAACTAACGCAGCCAGGCCCTGGAAGGTAACTAACGCAGCCAGGTCCTGGAAGGTAACTAACGCAGCCAGGTCGTGGAAGGTAAGTTACACTGGCAGGCCCTGGAAGGTAAGTAACACAGCAAGGTCCTGGAAGGTAAGTAACACAGCAAGGTCCTGGAAGGTAGGTAACGCAGCCAGGCCCTGGAAGGTAACTAACGCAGCCAGGCCCTGGAAGGTAACTAACGGAGCCAGGTCCTGGAAGGTAACTAACGCAGCCAGGTCCTGGAAGGTAAGTAACACAGCCAGGATGCTATAACTTCCCACAAAAATAGCCGCAATTCAAAAAGAGATACAACATGTACCCTGGAAAGACAACATTCCACTTTGACTCCTCGCCAAAGTAGTGAAACTATTGTCTTCTTCTATCCAAACGATCTTCCCGGTCCATTGTACTACCAGTCCAGTACATCAACCGCCTGGACGGAGCCAGATCACATGCCCTGATGGAGGCAACAAGAGATATTTACCGATTTACCACTGGTGAGACAGCAGCGACTGGCATCTGGACACATCAGAGTTTGCCATGTTGAGGGCACACAGGCTCCACATAGACCTGTTCGCATCACGAACGAACACACAACTACCAAGATACTACAGCTGACTCCCGGATCCGCAATGCGAAGCAATAGATGCAGTCCTATAACCATGGCCATCGCATGGAGCGTATGCGTTCCCACCATTCTCGATGTTGGCGAGAGTCCTTCATCGTCTTCGCTCCACAGGGACTCCAATGATACTCATAGCATCATTGTGGCGGAGTCAAGCGTGGTTCCCGGATCTGTTGGCCCTATCGCTGGACCACCCGCTGCTCCTTCTCCTAACGAATCCACAAGGGGAACCTCACCTGCAGAAACGCTTGGAATTGGTGGCCTGGAGTCTTTCATGGGATCCTGGTCCGTTGAGGGCCTATTGCAAGCGACTGCAAACCTACTATAGGACTCATGGGCACTGGGAGCTAGATGTAGTTACATCTTGGCATGGAATTCCTGGAATCGCTGGTGTGTGGAGAGGGACAACGATCCCTTTACAGCACCTGTCACTGCGGTATTGAATTTTCTTACCTGTTTTCATTGGGTCGTTACCGCTCCATTAACGTGATCTGGTCGGCAATTGCAGCGGCTCACGTTCCACTTCGGGGCATAATAGTCGGTCAAGACCCTTTGATATGCCGCTTACTGCGAGGTATCAAACTTGCCAGACCACCAGATCCGAAGTATACTCCGTTATGGGACGTAAATTTAGTTCTTAGTTTCCTGCGAGATTGGTCAGATTACTCAGACCTTTCACTCCGACAACTTTCGGCCAAACTCACGCTGCTTTTATGTCTCATTACCTTTCAGCGAGTCGACGACATTCAAGCATTCGATGTGGACGGGTTTTCAGTATCTCCAGATTGAGTTTGTTTTACAGTATCACATCGAACCAAGACGAATTCCACATCCTAGTATTCAGATAGTGATTAATATATAAAATATACGTACATAGAAACAATAGACAGTTCTTGTTTATCCTCAGAAATAAAAACAGAGAAAATACATCATAGTGTAGTATATTAAAATAGAAAATTAATTATTCGTCTGACCAACAAACAGCTTGCACAACCTGTTTGTTGGTCAGACGAATAGACTGTTCAAGGTCAGCATTTGCATGAAATCCACTTCCAGGTAATACAAGACACCATTTTGGTTTCACCTTTGCTCCATGAGGTCTCTTACTCCAAGCTGTGTCCAGGAATCCTGCAGCAGGGCTTTCCGTTAATCCAGTGGCCTTCTCTCCGGAACAACCAAAACAAAAATGACAATGACACAACTGGGTAATCTCTAAATCCTGGTAGGCGTGCCTTGAGGACTGGTTTGGAAACCACTGCATTAAGACATTACTTGGCCTATCCATCGGTGGGGATTGTACCACCCAAGCTGATTATACTAGAGGAAGTTTCTGCTCTAGGAAATGTGAGTACTATACCTTCCATTTGTACTTTTATACAGCTCATCAGTATATACTATACCATTGGAGTTCTCTTTTTATTTCTTTTACAAATACTACTACTATTGAAAATTTGGAAGCACCTGCTGAGATACAGATCCTTAGACGGGGAGAATTCCGTCCAAGCTATATTACGGTAGAGCTCCTGGAAAGCTCTACCAAATGTGAGTGTAAATTACTTCAATTCACTCCATTAATTTTCTATTTTAATATACTACACCAGGGGTAGGCAACCTACGGCACTAGTGCCGTGCACGGCACTCGAGGTGTCTTTGCACGGCACTCAAGGCTGCTAGAGCTAAACAGGCTCTGGCCCATCAGGAGTCCCAGTAAAACTTCAAATATCTGCTAATACGAAAAGGTGGTGAAGGACAATCCTCAGTTTATGCATTGCAGCACATAGAGGAAGTGAACTCAGATCACCTCCTCCCAGCACTTGTGAATGGGAATCCACACTGTAGTAGAGCAGCTCGCAGTTGCTGTTGCAGCTCCTGTCCTTGACATGTACCTGGCCGGCCTAGTCTCCACTGGAAGCCACCCACACTGCTAGATATACACAGAAATGCAGAATAACCCTCCCCTCATACAAATAATACGTAAAGCCCACACACAAACATACACACAATCCGCACAAACGAAACACCACTAACAATCCACATACATGCACACAACCCCACATGCAATACCCCAAACAGCCCCCACACACTACCAAACACACACTGTGACATATCCATCCCCACTCACACAATTCCACAAGCAGCCCCCATACACAGCCCACATTCATATGTATCATGCACAATACCATAAACTACTCATGAACATATACAATATAATAGCTCATATACGCAGGGCCGTCTTTAACGCGGGGCAAACTGGCCAGCTGCTCCGTGAGCTCTGCTGGCCTCAACTATTTCTAACCCTCTGGCCGGTAATCCGCACACTAAGGAGGCCCACCGGGTGGCTCATGCACAAAGGACCACCCGGTGGGCTTCTGTCAGCAGGGGCCTGGTTGCACGCTGAAGCACTTTAACAGCGCAAGCAGGCCCTTTGCTTTTCGGCAGCAGGCTGGGAGGAAGTGACGGCCACACATCACTTCCTCCCACAAAGAGAGGAGCGCGCGGGAAAGAAGAGTAGGCAGATTGGAGGGGGGCTGGCCAAGAGCGCTAGACCCCAACTCCCAACACCTTCAGCCACCAGCAGGAAAGGTAGGAAACTGGAGGGTGGGTTTTAAAGTTTATGCCTGTGTCAGTATGTCTGTCAGTGTGTGTCAGTATGTTTGTGTGTCAGTATGTGTCAGTATGTCTTTGTGTGTCAGTATATCTGTGTCTGTGTGTCAGTATGTCTTTGTGTGTATCAGTATGTGTGTCAGTATATCTTTGTGTATGTCAGCATGTCTGTGTGTGTGTCAGTATATCTGTGTGTGTGTGTCAGTATGTCTGTGTGTGTGCAAATTTCAGTGTGTATATATCTCTGTGTGTGTGTGTATATGTGCATACATCTCAGCATTCACACACTAACACTACACACAAATACACCCCTGCATTCAAATAATAACACTACGTACAAACACATGTCTGTGTTACACACCAAAATTATATGTAAATACACCCCTGCATTCAAAAACCAACACTACGCAAATACATGCTTGCAATCACGCCAACAGCACATACAAACATATTCCATACAAAAACCTGTTTACATTAAAACACACACAAACTGCTTAGTGCTAAATACAGACCTGCAAACATGGGTAAATGATAGAGCCCCAGCTGTCAATGCCTTTCTGGAGTTGCACGACAGATGGGATCTACCTTTTTAATCACCCAGGCAACAGGGAGACCCCCCAAAATTCTTGCACCTCTCTACTTTAGGTCCGCCACTGCGTTGAGGTGGAGGACGTGATTGCATGCCTGGGGAGGGGGTACAGGGTCCAGGGGGCCCCAAGCAAATGCTTTGCCCAGGGTCCAGTTACTATTAAAGACGGCCCTGCATATACGCACAAATACAACGATACAAAGCAATTACAGTAAAAATAACAAAAGCAGGATACGGCAGCATACACACCACAATAAAAAAAAAAAAAATAAGACCGGCACGCTACGGGACATCACATTCCTATATCGGCACAGTGCTGCTAAAAGGTTGCCTACCCCTGTACTACACTATGATGTCTTTTCTCTGTTTTTATTTCTGAGAATAAACAAGAACTGTCTATTGTTTCTATGTACGTATATTTTATATATTAAATCACTATCTGGAGCGCGGTTCCTTTCCTTCTTTTTTTGTATCCTTTTGTTACAAGGTTGAGAATCCTTGCATTAGGTACCTGCAGCCCATTTTTCACTATATATTGGAGTGAGCACCTATTATACCCTTTCTCCACATCCTAGTATTACCTGTTTTTTCCAGCGGTTCCTCGTCTCTGTGTGGTAAACACAATGCTAAGGTACGTGGAAGTTACTAAAATCCTTTGATATTCGCAATCTGGTCAACTTTTTTTTTAACAAAGTTAAAAAAATGTAATCTATTTAGTTTGGAAAAACGGCGCCTGAGAGGGGATATGATAACATTATACAAATATTGTCATATTGTACACAGAAAAACGAATTTTATTTAAAAAAAGAAAAATACAGATCGAGTCAGAAAAAGTTCAATGTGAAAAATTGTACTAGGAAAGAAGACTGCATAACCACATTTTCAAGGAATCAAATGGGAGCGTACAGCATTATCCCTCTGCATACCGCACCCAGCACTGAGCCAGTTATAGATCATTGTGACCGTCGAGACACTGCCTTTTTGCTGTGCTTGGCAAGGAATTCCCATCTTCTTCTGAGGTCCATTCAGCACAGTCAGACGATTTTGCTTTGGTTTTATTCGGTTTGTCACGCAAGTCTTGGCTTGTTTCAGGCACACCTTCAGCCGCATCCTTAATATCTTGGTCTCCCAGTTTAGGTTTATCCGCTCCGACAGAGGTCAGGCTTTTGTCTTCTTTAGACAGCCCTTTATCGCCAAGTCTCAATATTGCTTCTCTGTCGGATGTCATCACTATTCTTCCACGTTTGACATAATGCTGCACTCTCTCTTCAAGACCTTGGCAAACACGTCTCCTCATCAAAGGGGTGTACGCACGTGCACTAACACCCTCAATGAGTCCATCACTGTGATTACATATGACTGGCTCACAGACAGACCATGGGACCGGGCTGCGACCTGTGGAAGGAAGGAAGGAGAAAATAGTTCAGCTTGATACACTAACCATTACACAGGGAGCAAGGAGGTGGTTTACAATGTACACAGACTGGGCTGCCATTACTGTACGGACACAGAGAGGGGAGGAAGGAGGTGGTTTACAATGTACACAGACTGGGCTGCCATTACTGTACGGACACAGAGGGGGGAGGAAGGAGGTGGTTTACAATGTACACAGACTGGGCTGCCATTACTGTATGGACACAGAGAGGGGAGGAAGGAGGTGGTTTACAATGTACACAGACTGGGCTGCCATTACTGTATGGACACAGAGAGGGGAGGAAGGAGGTGGTTTACAATGTACACAGACTGGGCTGCCATTACTGTATGGACACAGAGGGGGGAGGAAGGAGGTGGTTTACAATGTACACAGACTGGGCTGCCATTACTGTATGGACACGGAGAGGGGAGGAAGGAGGTGGTTTACAATGTACACAGACTGGGCTGCCATTACTGTATGGACACAGAGGGGGGAGGAAGGAGGTGGTTTACAATGTACACAGACTGGGCTGCCATTACTGTACGGACACAGAGAGGGGAGGAAGGAGGTGGTTTACAATGTACACAGACTGGGCTGCCATTACTGTACGGACACAGAGAGGGGAGGAAGGAGTTGGTTTACAATGTACACAGACTGGGCTGCCATTACTGTACGGACACAGAAAGGGGAGGAAGGAGGTGGTTTACAATGTACACAGACTGGGCTGCCATTACTGTACGGACACAGAGGGGGGAGGAAGGAGGTGGTTTACAATGTACACAGACTGGGCTGCCATTACTGTACGGACACAGAAAGGGGAGGAAGGAGGTGGTTTACAATGTACACAGACTGGGCTGCCATTACTGTACGGACACAGAGAGGGGAGGAAGGAGGTGGTTTACAATGTACACAGACTGGGCTGCCATTACTGTACAGACACAGAGAGGGGAGGAAGGAGGTGGCTTACAATGTACACAGACTGGGCTGCCATTACTGTACGGACACAGAGAGGGGAGGAAGGCGATGGTTTACAATGTACACAGACTGGGCTGCCATTACTGTACGGACACAGAGAGGGGAGGAAGGAGGTGGTTTACAATGTACACAGACTGGGCTGCCATTACTGTACGGACACAGAGAGGGGAGGAAGGAGGTGGTTTACAATGTACACAGACTGGGCTGCCATTACTGTACGGACACAGAGAGGGGAGGAAGGAGGTGGTTTACAATGTACACAGACTGGGCTGCCATTACTGTATGGACACGGAGAGGGGAGGAAGGAGGTGGTTTACAATGTACACAGACTGGGCTGCCATTACTGTACGGACACAGAGAGGGGAGGAAGGAGGTGGTTTACAATGTACACAGACTGGGCTGCCATTACTGTACGGACACAGAGAGGGGAGGAAGGAGGTGGTTTACAATGTACACAGACTGGGCTGCCATTACTGTACGGACACAGAGAGGGGAGGAAGAGGTGGTTTACAATGTACACAGACTGGGCTGCCATTACTGTACGGACACAGAAAGGGGAGGAAGGAGGTGGTTTACAATGTACACAGACTGGGCTGCCATTACTGTACGGACACAGAGGGGGGAGGAAGGAGGTGGTTTACAATGTACACAGACTGGGCTGCCATTACTGTACGGACACAGAGGGGGAGGAAGGAGGTGGCTTACAATGTACACAGACTGGGCTGCCATTACTGTATGGACACAGAGAGGGGAGGAAGGAGGTGGTTTACAATGTACACAGACTGGGCTGCCATTACTGTACGGACACAGAGAGGGGAGGAAGGAGGTGGTTTACAATGTACACAGACTGGGCTGCCATTACTGTATGGACACAGAGAGGGGAGGAAGGAGGTGGTTTACAATGTACACAGACTGGGCTGCCATTACTGTACGGACACAGAGGGGGGAGGAAGGAGGTGGTTTACAATGTACACAGACTGGGCTGCCATTACTGTACGGACACGGAGAGGGGAGGAAGGAGGTGGTTTACAATGTACACAGACTGGGCTGCCATTACTGTATGGACACAGAGGGGAGAGGAAGGAGGTGGTTTACAATGTACACAGACTGGGCTGCCATTACTGTATGGACACAGAGAGGGGAGGAAGGAGGTGGTTTACAATGTACACAGACTGGGCTGCCATTACTGTACGGACACAGAGAGGGGAGGAAGGAGGTGGTTTACAATGTACACAGACTGGGCTGCCATTACTGTACGGACACAGAGGGGAGGAAGGAGGTGGTTTACAACGTGTGATAATATGTGCAGAGTCTGTTGCTGTATAGACCAAGACATTTGACTTGCTCCATTTGATATGAAGCTCAGAAATCTGTGTCTACATGTCTTACATGGTGGTAAAGCACATTATTATATCTTATCTACGACATGGTTAAGGGTGTAAGGATCTCTTAGATCCCTGCTGAAATTGACTTATACCCACAGCCATTTGCAAACATCACACAGTTATCAGCACACTCCTAACTAAAGAGGGGACTGCTGGTGATATGATCAAATGTTTAAAGCGACACTCTAAGAACCAAAACAACTTCATGTTAACCAGGGCGTTTTGTTTATAGATCAATTTAGATCATTTAGGAATTAAAGCTGCTTTTGCCAGGAGCACACATATTCTCAACTCCCTACTGGGATTGTCTCTAAAACAAGTCGTTGAGGAGCCAACTCGTAAAGAGGCCATACTAGATTTAGTGTTAACAAATGGAGATTTGGTATCAGATATTACTGTAGGTGAATGTTTAGGATCCAGTGATCATCAGTCAGTGTGGTTTAATATAAGAACAATGACTGAGTTACACCACACAAAAACAAAAGTTTTAGACTTTACACAAATTCTAATTTTAGAAAAGTCTGTTTTTTTAAAGGAGTCATTATCAGACTGGAGAAATTTAAATGGAGTCCAAGAGAAATGGGATTATTTAAATGTTGCACTGCTGAAGGCAAAAGAAAATTGAATTTTGCTTGTCAGTAAAAGCAAAACAAATCAAGAAACCACTGTGGTACTCTACAGATGTGGCCAAAATAGTTAAAAAATAAAAGTTAGCATTTAGTAATTATATAAAAAAAAGTCAGGAAGACAGAATGATATATAAGATTATGCAGAAAAAGTTATAAGAGCTTCCAAATCACACACAAGAGAAAATAGCACAGTCAGTAAAAAAAAGGGGACAAAACATTTGTTAGATACATAAATGAGAAAATGAAAGTAAAGCAAGGATTAGTTAGATTAAAAACAAAAGAAGGAAGGTATGTAGATGAGGATAAAGGTCTAGCTGACTGCCTCAATGAATATTTCTGTTCGGTATTTACAGATGAAAATGAAGGAAAGGGACCTCCGTTAAGAAAAAGGATAAATGAGTCATTTATTACATGTGAGTTTACAGAGGAAGAGGTTCTATTTCAACTGTCAAAAGTAAAGACAAAAAAGTCAATGGGACCTGATGGAATACACCCAAAGCTATTAAAAGAGCTTAGTGGTGTACTAGCAAAACCATTAACAGATTTATTTAACCAATCATTGATAACAGGAGTAGTCCCAGAAGATTGGAAGTTGGCGAATGTTGTGCCCATTCACAAGAAAGGTAATAGGGAGGAGTCGGGCAACTATAGGCCAGTAAGCCTTACTTCAGTAGTGGGGAAAGTAATGGAAACCATGTTAAAGGATAGGATTGTTGAACATCTAAAAACACATGGATTTCAAGATCAGAGACAACATGGGTTTACTTCAGGGAGATCAAGCCAAACTAATCTTATTGATTTTTTTGATTGGGTAACTAAAATAATAGATCAGGGTGGTGCAGTAGACATTGCTTACCTAGATTTCAGTAAGGCTTTTGACACTGTTGCACATAGAAGGCTTATCAATAAACTGCAATATTTAAGTTTGGATTCCAATATTGTTGAATGGGTAAGACAGTGGCTGAATGACAGGCAACAGAGGGTTGTAGTCAATGGAGTATATTCGAAGCTTGGGCTTGTCACCAGTGGGGTACCTCAGGGATCTGTACTTGGACCCATTCTCTTTAATATTTTTATTAGTGATATTGCAGAAGGTCTTGATGGTAAGGTATGTTGTGGCAGCAGCAGCCATCTTTAAAACTGTATTTTCGTTAATATGTATGTACCACTTTAAGAACCAAGGGTATGCGTGTGTAATGTATTGCAGGTCTATGGCGTCTTGCTATTACTGCATTGCAGAACATTTTGACAGTTGGCAGTTAACTCCTGGAGCCGGAAATAAAAATTGTCAGTTGACCTCCAAGCTATGTGTGGTCTAGTTCTTGGAGGGAAGGGATTGTAACTACGCTACCTGTCTTGGATTACCTTTCCTGTCTACCAGCGGAGATACCTTGGATAATACCTCTACTCCACTACATATGTCTTTTTGCGGATGATACTAAGATATGTAACAGGGTTGATGTTCCAGGAGGGATAAGACAAATGGCAAATGATTTAGGTAAACTAGAAAAATGGTCAGAGTTGTGGCAGCTGACATTTAATGTGGATAAGTGCAAGATAATGCATCTTGGACGTAAAAACCCAAGGGCAGAGTACAGAATATTTGATAGAGTCCTAACCTCAACATCTGAGGAAAGGGATTTAGGGGTGATTATTTCTGATGACTTAAAGGTAGGCAGACAATGTAATAGAACAGCAGGAAATGCTAGCAGAATGCTTGGTTGTATAGGGAGAGGTATTAGCAGTAGAAAGAGGGAAGTGCTCATGCCATTGTACAGAACACTGGTGAGACCTCACTTGGAGTATTGTACGGAGTACTGGAGACCGTATCTCCAGAAGGATATTGATACCTTAGAGAGAGTTCAGAGAAGGGCTACTAAACTGGTTCATGGATTGCAGGATAAAACTTACCAGGAAAGGTTAAAGGATCTTAACATGTATAGCTTGGAGGAAAGACGAGACAGGGGGGATATGATAGAAACATTTAAATACATAAAGGGAATCAACACAGTAAAGGAGGAGACTATATTTAAAAGAAGAAAAACTACCACAACAAGAGGACATAGTCTTAAATTAGAGGGACAAAGGTTTAAAAATAATATCATGAAGTATTACTTTACTGAGATGGCAGTGGATGCATGGAATAGCCTTTCAGCTGAAGTGGTAGAGGTTAACACAGTAAAGGAGTTTAAGCATGCGTGGGATAGACATAAGGCTATCCTAACTATAAGATAAGGCTAGGGACTAATGAAAGCATTTAGAAAATTGGGCAGACAAGATGGGCCGAATGGTTCTTATCTGCCGTCACATTCTATGTTTCTAAATCACACTCGTTTTTGTTTATGAAGCCCTAGCCACACCTCTCCTGGCTATGACTGACCCAGCCTGCATGAAAAAAAAATGGTTTCATTTTTAATCATATCCGCGTGTTTACTTTAGAAAGTCTGGTTGGTGCTTAGAGTCCCATTAACAACAGTCCTGATCTCCCTGGTCATCAGTCATGCAGCCACTCATAAGCCAACACTTTGAAAACACAACTAAGAATATCACAGACAGTGGGGGTCCATGGAACACCTGTCCAGTGAGAAGATGTGTACCCTGGCTCTGTATAAATGGAATGACCAGAAAGGCAAGGCAGATAAGTTATCACCACTTCCAGAATATTATATCCTAGATATGTTACCAAAGGTCCAAATAGACGTCAGCATTAAATATTCTTATTACAGCTAAAACGTAAATAAATGGATTCTGGGAAAAAACATCCCCTCCAACCAAGGCGATGGTAATAGAATCCTTAAAGATTTAATCTTACGGAAAAATGTCTGCCCAGACTATGGATTTCTTCTTGAAATTAGGTGAAGTAACTTGTGTTGGAAAGATATTTTGAGAGACATAGTTAAACATTATGGTGATATCTGATTCAATTTAAATACATTCTTAAAAATGTAACCTGATTGTGACCTTGGTGCTACTACTACTTAGTGGATATTTTTATTATGTTATTATACCGGTTTATTTTAATAGTGCAGCAGAGTACATACATATTCATGTGCAGAAATGTGGCAGACGAGTACCAAGATTAAAAAAAAATTGTATTTGTGCTCGGAATCTCTAATACGTAAATGGAAGCAAAGTTGGTTGAGGTGTGCCGAAACCAACGTACGAGTAGGCCTGTAAAAAGAGAGCCCACAAAGTGAAATGTATAACGGAGGGTGTAGGTGGGTGGGGACAAAACAGCTTGAATGGCAAAGGTAAGTAGGGGGATAGGGATTATATAGAGTCATAACTCCTCCCACAAATTCAGGCCAAATGGCCTTCCAACTTGTGCTCGGAATCTAATACGTAATGGAATGTAGAGGAGAAGCAAAGTTGGTTCAGGTGTGCCGAAACCAACGTACAAGTAGACTTGTAAAAAGAGGGCAAAAAGGAATTCGAAGTAAACACACTTTATTGCAAGTTTAAACAGCAAGATTTCTGAAAGCTTGCCTAGGCTCCCTTTCTGGTCGAGGGATGTAGGAGTTGTATATTGAGGATTTCCAGCGTCCTAGTCTCTTAATGATGTGCACCGGAGTGTTAGTGCTTGAAGCCGATGATGCTGCGCCGATGCGAAACGAGTGACCAGAGAAGGAAGCTGGGTTGTAGCCCAACCTTGACAGGAGAGTTCTGATGTGTGAAATAAATATAGCTGTGTTGAGTGGGTGTCGTTGGAGTGGAAGTAGTGGAGTGTCTGGTGAGTGCGTGTGGTGAGATAACAGGAGCAAATCCAGAATATGTACTGGGCACCACAGATTCTCTGTAGGGAAGAGGGGAATGATAGTGGGATAGGCAGAGTGATTGGTTTTAGTTGAAGGTAAGGAAAGTATGTAATGGTCGTCTACTTTCTTTAAGTGAGAAAGTTTAAGTGAACTCTCTAGGTCTGAGGAAACCGTAGAAAGCCAAAAAGATAGTGGATTTAATGACCAAATTAGTACTATGGTCAAACTGGGATTTGTCCAATAGATCGCCAAGGAGCCTGAATATTGGAACGTCTTTTGGTAACCTAGTAGTGCTAGGAGTAACTGTGACCTTAAAAATACCTTTGAGGATTTTCTTGATGGGGTAGGAAGATAGAAAAGGAGCGTGGTTAGGAAAGGTAGTGAGGATGTGGTGTTGCACTCCAGTAAGGTAGAGTTTGATAGTGTTGTTTGAAAGTTTTAGGTGTAGATGGCAAAAAGGAGGCAAAAGCCACCATGGTTTTGATGGAAAGGTCACCTTGTAAGCAAAACTCGGCGGTAAGTTTGCTAAAAATAGTCAGTGCCCTGGCGTAAGAGATAGTGGTGTTGGGAGACAGTGCGTGGTGCGTGAGTGCTTATGTGTGAAGTAATAGTTAGTTTAAACCAGGATTAGCCAGTGGAACGGTGGTGTCCTGGATGGGTGGAGGTGGGCCGGAGGGGGAGCCTGGCCGGAGACCTGAAATTAAGAGCGTGAAATAGTGTCAGCAGCCGAGTTGTGGCACCAGGGGTGTGGAACGTTGGATGTTTCATTAAAGACAGACTAGGCATTCGACTGAGAGGGCCCATGGGCCTCCACAGGTGTCTACTAAAACGGAGGGCAGGCATGTCCTGTTGGGGTCTACAAATGGTTGGGCAGGGGATGGGTATACCATGAAGAGAAATGAAATAGCCTTAGAAACCAACGCGCACCCCCGCAGTGTAACTCTTGGCGCGAAGCCAAGGGGCCCCAGTGAGGACCGGGACCCCTCTGCATCGTCCGTACCACCGGGGGGACTTGTAGTATACGTCCATGATAATGAGTCACAGTTACTGAGGCAACTGGCCTGCAAAGTTAGTACGTAGGGCTATGGCAAGACACGAGCTTGGCATAGAACAAGTGTTTGCTTGTTGACAGAGGGACCAAGAGAGGAGGGGTAGTATTTGAGGTGTAAGATATACCTGTCTTGCTTAACCGTGTATTTCTACCCGCTGAAATAATAGAATGTAGGCAAATTACAACAAGAACTATACATTTGGTATGAGAGAGACTAATACTGGATCTCGGGGGAAAAAAAGAGATACGAAAGGTCAATAACAAACTTTTATTACTTGGAGTGCAAGTAAGTAGCCCCCGTGATGGGGTAAGTGCGATTGGGATGAGACATGGTTTGGACGTGATGTCGTCATATGCTTGTGGACAAACGGTGGTCCACCGTGCCTAAATGCGGGTAACACCTGGTGTAGGTCGTGTGATTGAAAAGTGAGGGGAAGGTCGTGAGTCCCATGTGAGAGCCTTTGGGAAGGACCTGACACCAGATAGCTCTCTGTCGCCCAGTTGGTGGAGAGTGCGTGTAGAACAACTTATTTGTTAGGTGACAGACAGGTTGGGCACATGGTCTTGGCGTGGGCTCTGAAGCATATGGAGCAGATGTGCAACAACCTGCATGCGCTGTAGCTGCATGCGTCTGTGTTACAGTTATTGCACACCTGCGCCTTACCCAAGAATGTGATGGGTCTGCCCAGTTTGTCTCTCTGGCCGCCTTCCTGTCTTGTGAGTGGGGTGTGGAGGTGGAAGTGGAAGGGTTTGCGTCTCCAGGGCATAGGTCGGTGGAGTGTGAAGTGGAACCACATGAGGCACAAGACAGGGGCCTCAAACTAGCGAAATGACGGCAAAACTCAGTATCTATCTGGCACCAATCAATTCTAATATTGAACTGTGCCAGATAAGTAGCTGCCTTGGCCGAAACTGATTTGTGGTAATCGTAAAATGAGGACCCTCCGTACTTGATGCCCAAATCAACCACCTTGTGCATGTATAAATCAAGCTCTTCTCTCTTATGTGGGTACACCGTGCAAATAACGTTGCGATAAGTGCCAAAAGCGATAAACTGTGGAATGGTGAGTTTTTTCAAACGTGGATCTCTGGCTCTTAAGACTACTGAAATGTCCCCATAGTTATATGCTCTATTTTCTAGGATGTCTTGTGAGGCTATGAGGAGGGACATTAAATTGACGTCCTTTCCATCAAGAATATCCTTCTTGATGGAAGCTGGGACAGAGTGGGCTGGTGAGGCATGGGCAGTGGGAGTGGTTGTGGCTGGTGGGGGAGGGGAAATGAGGGGTATGTCATTCTGAGCGGTCGAGGTTACCGGTGTAGGGACTGCTGGGGCTGTAGAGTCACCTGGAGTGGCTATGGCCGATTCCACCTTTAGCAACCTGCTGTTTATGGTTTGTAGATTGCCTAGCAGCCAGAGTTTCCTGGGTGGAATCAGAGTAGCCAACTGGAGGCCCTTGTGAACTCGTGCCGGGCCTTGGCCTGAGTCGTCAGAAGTTTGTAAAGTTCGGTGGCTGGAAAGGGGATCCCCCTGAGCCTGAGCTCAGCCGATATTTTGGGAATGGTCCTATATCTTAGGGATCTGGGAGTAGAAGGAGTGAGGGATTCCTCCGGAGACCCAGGCCTGGCTTGCGTGCTGGGAATATCATCTGATGGGTGATCGATGGTCGGTTCTTGAGAAATTCTGAAAGGAATAATGATATGGATAAGTATGGGATAGTGGAGGTGGGATGAGACCTCAGGAGAGCTGGCCTGCTAGCTAGTGCCGAGGCGAAGAATTTTACCTATAACCAAGTGACAGGTGAGACCCTGCTAGTGCCAAGTGGTGGTGAGAGGTTCTTCCTATGATTTGGGACGAGGGGATTTTGTGGCCACCAGAACGAGGTGGCAGGATGTTGGCCTTTCGATAACTGTAAGAGATTCAAAAACGTGTGGCCGTGACTTGGGAAGTCCAAACTCTAGCCCTAAAGAAGGGCGAGCAAGGTGGCTAGCTATGATTTAGTTGTGGGGCTGAACCTCCATGTATGAGGTGGGGGTGTAGACCTTGCGGGACCGTAGTATTAATTGGGAAAGCTAGGGCCAGCGCCTGATCCTAGGAAGTCAGTTCTCTAACCTGAAGGGGGCTTGTCTCTTGAAATTAAGTATTTACGTATGTAGATACTGACCTTGAGTGTTTGTCCTGTATATTTGGACAATGCTCAGGGCGACTTCAATATATATATATATATATATATATATATATATATATATATATATATATATATATATATATACACACACACATACATACATACATACATACATACATACTGCAAAGAACGGGTCCAGTTCAGGAACCTAGGGGTAAGAAAGATGCTAGTAGACCTGAGACGTATGGAGAGGTGTGTAACAGAGAAACTGTAGAGTAAGATATAACACGACCGTGTGTAATAGTTAGATTTAGGAGCAAACGAAAGATTGTATGTGTTCGGCTAAACGAACTTGTGTAAGAAACAGGCGAACGTAGGGGAGTATAAGCGGTCGGTAAATTACTTAACGAAAGCGGGTGTACTCTGCGGTCGGCTGATAGCCACACGAACGCAGAAGTACACGAACGGCATTATTACATGAATGGATAAGGAATATAGGGAGCCTATCCCCGCGGTTTTAGGCCCGAAGGTGGAAAAAAGCGGAACGCTATTTCCCACGTTGATGCTTATGTGTGCGTGCCGGTCTTGTGACCGGAAGCCAGATAGCCGGGAACAGGTAACGAATATGGCGGGGGCAGCCGGTGGACGAGCCTGGAGGTCGGCGGTAGGATCTGCCGAAGACAGACTGTTTGCTCGAGGTAGGACTGGTGGGAACAACGGACCGGAAGTGCAGGTAACTATGGAGACAGAAAAAACAGCTTGAACGGCAAAGGTAAGTAGGCCAAATGGCCTTCCAACATGTGACATGGGGAGATCGAGGCATGAATTGTTTATTTGCTGCGATACACAATAAAAGGCTTTGTAAAACAACTTGTATTGTATGTATTATTATACTGATGTACAAAATGGTTTTATGAGAATGTTATTCTGCCAGAACTATGTCATTTAACGATTGTCTTGTGACAACAATTTTTTTTTAATCTCTTTAACAAATGTGTGTTTCTATTTTCTTTTTTGTATTGTTTACTGTGCATGATGTCACCATTGTGTGTGTATGTGATATATATTCCATTCAAAATTAGGTATGGGGTAAGGTGAGGTCAAAGCTTTTTTTTTTTATATTTTCATATATATATTCTAAACTCCCTTTGAAAAAAATAAAAAGATCAGGATTGGCCAAAAGGTGCCAGTTTCTTTTTAGACTGGGCACAGCTCACTTAAAGAGTTTATTATTGAACAGTTTTATGGTCGGAGATTTTTTTCCTCTTGTAGGAGCAAGATGGTATCCTGTTTTTTGCTTGGAGTTCTCTCCATCTCTTAACATCTAACATCAATGCCTCTTTCTCGGTTTTCTGTATTCTTGGCATTAGTCTAGAGAGAGTTCTTAGAATAACATTAGTTCTAATTATTCTAGAAGTACTTATTACAGTCTGTGACAAACTCCCATTTTCAAGGGAGTTTGCCACGAGTTCTTGGAGGGGACTACTTGCCAGCCTTTTACCCTGTGACTATGGCCCCTGCAATAAAACTGGCTAAAATACTTCAAACAGGCTCTGCAATTGGGACTATATGGTTAGTTTACCGAACAACCGCACGAACAGAGACCACCCTCGAGCTTGTTAACACCTATTAACAACTTGGAACGTTTCTCACCGCAGTGTTCTAATTGTTCATCTGGGTGGCCGCGATTCCTATGAACAACCACGAGGTGGCAGCCATCTTTTTCACATGAACGCAGGCAGTGGTATTTGGGCATGAATCTCATGGAACTAAAATCGGATACAGAAACTCCCGAACACCACTGGACTTCCATCATCGCCTGCGTTCGTTTCTATTCAGCTTAGAAGGGCACTGTTCGGTGAAATCATTAGTCTAGCTCCAGGGTAAGACCTGTTCTGTTCGGTAGTTTGTTCATTTGCAAACTACCGAACTAGACCGGCCGCAAGCCCTGATTCTCTGGAACTGCTTTGGGCATGAAACCATGCGTGCAAAAAGAGACTTCCAGGAATTTCCTGAACCCCTGCTCTGATCTGGGTGATTTTAGGATATGTTGTTCACCCAGATCAGGGGATGTGACTTTTATGGGGCTATGTTGTATTTTGGGGTACTTATTGGACTTTATAAAAACTGTGTGTTGTCCTGTTATTGGAGGGAAAGAAGATTTACTCCTGTGTCTGCTGTTCCAGCTTGCAGGAGATTCAACGGGGAAAGTCCTTGAAAGGACTAGAGCTAATTCCCCATTCGGTTCCAGAGTTCCCAGGCCTGAGTGTCGTCCAGTGCCTGGGGGTGTCAGAGATAACTCCCCCATTCGGCTCCAGGACCCCAGTCAAGCCACAGTGACCAAGGGCAAGAAGTGCTGCGGTTTGTCTCCAGTTCCAGCTAGGAAGTGGTCCTTGGCAGGGGTGCCCAGTCGGGGTGCCGGGCGGTCCGTTACACAGTCTATCTATGGATGTAGGCTAGACAATGTTTTGTATGTCTCCTGAGCTAATCGTGTTCAGAGAAGCGTGTCACAGCTTATAGAAATGTGGAAAAAGGGAAGGATAGATAGAGTATATCCCTTTATGCAGTAAACTGAAAACCAAATTGCAAGTTTATGGTGATGGGGGGGGGGGAAGAAGTTTTGCAAACTTGGCCATACATTTGAATTCTGTTAAATAAAATAAAGCTCATTGTCACTATATTGCTTCAAGATGGAATTCTAGAAAACACAAGAAAGAAAGGGATAAATACCGCCGTCAATGCTGACAGAAACAGAGTCCAGCCGGCCAAGCACCATGTGCAATATCTGTGTTTTTACAGCTTCCTGGGTCCAGAGACGCTGCAGGTGTGAAACAAGGAAGCTTTGTGTGTCCCTTTCTGTGATCCAGTCTACATCATTAAACTGACAGTCATACAGCACCAGCGGGAGTTCCACCGCCATACTGAAAGAGAGAATGTTACATCATATTAATTTCCATCACCCAATAAAGACCCCATCAAGCAGCTTCTCCCATCCATCCTCAGCTATTTACATTGCAGGCTGTCATGAACCCAAACACCATCCCCCTCCCTTCTCTCACTTGTACTGGGGTTTGCAAGGATTTGTCTCCACATCCAGCAGTTCTCTGATCACTTCTGGCTCTTCCCTTCGTTGTCCGATCAGGAACAGTACACCCATAATGCACCGAACCTGGTGGTAGAGAAAGGCCAGACCAGTAATCTCCAGTTGGCAGAGTTGAATGGGTTGTACATCTCCTGGAAGGTCTGGCACAGGACCCACTGTGGCACGGAGTATGGTACGGGTAAAGTTTAGAACCCCGTTGGCCACGTCCATCTTGCATAAGTTGCGGAAATCATGAGTTCCTTGGAGAAGTCGTGCAGCTCTATCCATAGCCTCTATGTCGAGCTGTGCCCTTGGAAACAAATAGCGGTATGTGCGAGAGCGGCAGCTAAAGCGAGCGCTGAATGAAGAGGGAACTTTGGCCCAGCTCAGGACTCTAATATCAGGAGGAAGCACACGGTTCAGGATGTGAGTATATCTTATCTCCGGCATGCCAGGTGGATTTGATCGGAGATCCAGAGATATCACCTAGAAAACACAGTGCAGTCAGTATGGCCAAGGTCATCACAAATCCTGCATACCATATTCCCATTTCAAAAACCTCACCTGGCTGAGTGCACTGACACCACGGTCTGTTCTGCCACACCGGTGGTAGTTTGAGTCCTGTCTGTTTTCCACCAAACGCGTTTTCATGAGGGCATTGAATACCACTTCCTCCACTGTGTTTTTTGTGTTCTCCTGGCTGGCAAAACCATGGTACCCCCAGCCAAAATATGCCAAGCGCAAAGCCACATGTTGCTTTGGGTGGGCTGAAAAATCAAATGGTCGCTGAACACGTGGCTTCTGCTTTCCTTTAGGCTGCTTCTCGACAGAGAGGCACTCTCCGCTTCCCACCGCGCCTGATGCACTTCCCAGACGGAAAACCTCATCCTCCAGCTCCTGCACCCTCCCACGCAGCTGTTTTAATTCCTCTTCCAGAGAAGTCATTATATGCAGCCTGAAAATAAAAAATGTGTATATATATGTAAAAAAATTCTCTTCCCCAAGTAATTTCTTAAAAAATGTTTTTACTTTCGGTTAGATTATAAATCAATCTCAATATCCTAGCTTTCCACAATGAGCACGCAGCTGGTTATATTCTAAATATAAATACATACAGGCATACTTTATACATATATAACAGCTTTAAATTGGTCATAAATCCAAAATGAAGGCACACTACTTTCCATCCATGGCGCTATCCCAGGCACTACTTTCCATCCACAGCGCTATCCCAGGCACTATTCTCCATCCCTGACCGTATCGCAGGCACTACTTTCCATCCCTGACCGTATCGCAGACACTACTTTCCAACCACGGCACTAGGCCAGGCACTACTTTCCAACTACGTCGCTATCCCAGGCACTACTTTCCATCCACTATCTGACGAGACCAATCTCGCCACATTGCATTGGAGGAGCCTGGTTGCCCGCCTGCTGCCTTTGGATTATGGACCGGCAGTTAAACAGTTAATTTTACTGTGCAGAAAGAGTTATTCATTCCTTTCTGCACAGCCGTTCGGTAGATTCTATCTACCGAACAAACAGCTCTTTCTTAGCCTCCCCAGAGCCGTGGGAAGCCGGACGGCACCGTTAATTGGCCACACAGAAGCTGGAGTGTGCCCTCCATTTACCTCCCTGAAGCTGCGGTTAACCGCAGCTTAATTAATTGTTACTGGGTGGCCGCGGTTACACTTAGCAGCCGCTAGGTGGCAGTGTTATGGAGCTCCCCGGACGGCCAGCAGTGCTCAGCCCAGAATAAGGGCACTAAAAGTGGACACTTTTACGTGCAGGCACCGCTGAGCCTCCAGCCCCCTGGTTCTTATTCGTGCATATTTAACTGAATACATGTTAATTCGGTAGTTTGTATATGTGAATGTTAACCCAGATAGCACAGCCATGGAGCCAATTCGTGTAATTAAAGACTTTGGCTCCATGGCAATTGAACTGTGTAAATAGGCGTTATTCGGTAGTTTTGTGCGCTCAGATCCCAGCTATCTGGGGATATGTGATGTGGCAAAACCAACCTCGCCACTGTGAACTGGAGAAGCCTGGTTGCTCGCCTGCTCCCTTTGGACTATGGCCCTGCAGGTTAAACCGTTTATTTTCCCTGCAGAAAGGCTTATTCGTGTGATCTGAGTGCCATTCATCTAATAATCTGCGCTCAGATCAAAGCTATCTGGGGATATGCTGAAATGTGTGTTTTATGTACTAAATGTATCAGTATGTAATTTTATGTCTTTTACTGTCTTTTTGTCTGCCATGTGGGTAATGGAGTTTTGCCTCTGTCCTGGGAGATAATTAGATTCCTTCCCCAATTATCTCCAGGTCAGAGGGGAGGGATTGTGAGGCATTGTGGGAGGTAACTCATGTGTGATTGGTGTATTGTGTAATTGTTGTAAATCCCTTGCATGGGAGAAGCCTTTATAGCCTGTTGTGTGACTAAATCAGTGTAGTTCCTGCTTAACCCTCAAAGTGAAGTGTCGTCTCATTATTGGGGGAGGATTTATTGTATGCTGTTCCAGTTTGACTGCTAGGAGTGTAAACCTATTCGTATGTGTGGCGAAACCAACTTCGCCACTGTGGACTGGAGAAGCCTGGTTGCTAGCCTCCTGCCCTGCGACTATGGCCCTGGACATATTGTACTGTAAAAACTATATTTGGCATGTAATAATGTATATTGCTGCTACCGGCCCTTTAAAAGCATCTAGGAACAGATTGGGACTTTTGGGACTACTGTCCCTTTAAGGCCGTGAAGCATATTCTAGTGTACTGCCTGTAATATTGTATATGTATTATGTGTTAAGTTTAACCTGGGTGATATATATGCAGCATTCATCTGATCGTTCGGTAGAATCACTCCATTCATTATATTGAGTGAAACTACCGAACAACCAGACCACCCAGGAATAAGTGTGCCTCCAATTACCGTTTGCAACAATGTTGCAAACAGGTAATTGGCAATCCATGTAATGTATTCTGTGTCCTCTGGGTGGCCGCCATTCGGGAAACAACCACGTGGCGGTGGCCATCTTTAACTACCGAACAGCGGTGTTTTGCCGTCGAGTGTCTGGAACTGAAATCGGACACTCGACTAGGCAAACACCGCTGAGACCTCCAGACTTCCAGGATTTCGTGGGGAAACTACCGAACGGCCCGCCGTTCGGTAGAAAGAAACGTACGAACTAGGGGATTCATACGAATCCCCCTTAGTCCCTATAACACAGGCAATTAGTCTGTTTTCATTCCCTTGGTTGTGACCGACCGCAGGGCCAAAATGCATGGAACTGGTTTCGGATACCTTACCCATGCGGTCGGTCAATACTTTAAAGTCCCATAACTCCCGAACCGTTTATCCGAATGGGCTGATTTTAACATATGTTGTCCCTCCAGACTAGGGCTATCTGGAGATATTGGATTTGTGGATGTACCCCAAGTATTTAGGGTACATCCAAAACTTGGGTAAAAATATGTCCCTGTTAATTGTGTTAACAGATATGTTGGAGGGAGGAGATGTGTGGGTTGTACCTTAAACTGGATTGGTGTACTGTAAACCCCTCCCTTGCATGGGAGAATCTCATATAAGCCTGTGTGTGAATAAATCAGTGTTGTTGCTGTTTAACCCTGAAGCTGGAGTGTGTCTCTTTCTTGGGGGAAAGGGGACTGTATGCCGACTGCCAGGAGTGTAAGCTGTTTGTATTGCTTTTCCTGTTCGGCTGCTTCCAGGGTTCGTGTGTCTGCTGTTCGAGAGTTGGTGAATCCGTGCAGTTTGGGAGTTCGGGAACGTGGTGCTTATAGTAGCTGCTGGTCTATCTAAAGGGGATTATCGCCTAAACGGATTTTTCCCCTTTTATGCTGAAACGGTCCGTTACAGTATGGTTTCCTATTCAACTGTCTACAGCATTCATATGCTTGAGAGCATTCATATGCTTCTCTGATTCGGTGGTTGTGGTGTCTGCTGCAGTGCTTGAAGTCCTCAGGAGCGCTAGGAGCATCCATCAACGGAAGGTACCCGGTCGGGGTGCCAGGTGATCCGTTACAATTGGTGGCAAGCGGCGGGATCGTCCCTACAACCAGAGGGCAGCTACAGGGCAACACCAGTGCCTGGATTACAATTGAGGGCAACGCTAGTACCCGTACAGCGACCCTATGTACAAAGGAACCAACTTCGACAGAGCAAGCATGGCACCCCGCTACACGCAGGAGGCGTTTGACAAAGAGTGTGCCTCGCGGCTGGCTCTCTTTACATTTGTCCCCTCTGAGGAATTCGTGCAGTTCGTAAGGAGCCAGGTTGACGAGTACCTGCAGTTCATGGCAGATCCAGCCAAAGGTATCGGTCGCCCTATACGGTGGCAGAGTGCGTTACGGGGACTCAAAAGGGTACCCCAGGGAGCTGAAGGTGTCGTCCTTCCTCCCCAGCGGCAGTGTGTGTCCCAGGGAGCAGAAGGTGCCATCCTTCCTCTCCAGCGGCAGTGTGTATCCCAGGGAGCTGAAGGTGCCGTCCTTCCTCCCCAGCGGCAGTGTGTGTCCCAGGGAGCTGATGGTGTTGTCCTTCCTCCCCAGTGGCAGTGTGTATCCCAGGGAGCCGAAGGTGTCGTCCTTCCTCCCCAGCGGCAGTGTGTACCCCAGGGAGCTGAAGGTGCCGTCCTTCCTCCCCAGCGGCAGTGTGTACCCCAGGGAGCGGAAGGTGTTGTCCTTCCTCCCCAGCGGCATTGTGTACCCCAGGGAGCTGAAGGTGTTGTCCTTCCTCCCCAGCGGCTGTGTGTACCCCAGGGAGCTGAAGGTGCCGTCCTTCCTCCCCAGCAGCAGAGTGTCCTGCAGGGAGCAGAGACCGTCAGTCTCGCCCCCCAGCCGCAGGACAAGATAATGAAAGGGGAGACAGCTGGTCCCCCTCTCCACCAGCAGAGAGAGTGTCAGGGAGAGGAGCCTGATACCCCCTCTCCCCAGCGGCAGTTTACAGTCCAGAGAGAGGAGCTTGTTACACCCTCTCTCCAGCGGCAGCCTAACCCACCAAGGGGAGATGTTACACCCCCCAACGGTGCAGATGGGACCGTAGTCTCTGTACTTGCAGCACAAGGGGTAAGGACGGTCGGTCCTGTCCCCCAGCCACAGTGCGGTATATCCAGAGGGGAGACGGTCGGTCTCTCCCTCCCACAACCAGGCTCCAACCAGGCTACTTCCGCAGTACTACTGGCACCAGGGCAGAGTACCGCTGGTCTCTGCCCACTCAGCAACCCACCAAGGCAGCCTAACAGTTCCCCACACAGTCGTGGTGAGGCACCTGGACATGGACAAAGCTCTCCTCTACCCAGGTGTAGTAACCAGTTATTGTGGGTGGGCTGTACTGCTGTTTCTGTTTTGTGGGTGGGTTGCTGGACTGACCAGGGCACTGACCGGCAGGAGGTCAGATACCCTGTTAGTCTAGTTGGTAAAGGGGAGAAGTGTGGCAAAACCAACCTCGCCACTGTGAACTGGAGAAGCCTGGTTGCTCGCCTGCTCCCTTTAGACTATGGCCCTGCAGGTTAAACCGTTTATTTTCCCTGCAGAAAGGCTTATTCGTGTGATCTGAGTGCCATTCATCTAATAATGTGCGCTCAGATCAAAGCTATCTGGGGATATGTAGAAATGTGTGTTTTATGTACTAAATGTATCAGTATGTAATTTTATGTCTTTTACTATCTTTTTGTCTGCCATGTGGGTAATGGAGTTTTGCCTCTGTCCTGGGAGATAATGAGATACCTTCCCCAATTATCTCCAGGCCAGAGGGGAGGGATTGTGAGGCATTGTGGGAGGTAACTTGTGGCGAAACCGACCTCGCCACGTGTCCTTGGAGGGGGCTGATTGCCCGCCTCTTGCCTTTGGACTATGGACCAGACTTTATGGGAATGTGATACCCCAGATAGCCATACCATGGAGCCTATTCATATAATGAAAGACTATGGGAAAGACTTTAGCTCCATGGCAATTGTACTGTGTGAGTAGGATCTGCGCGCTATTCGGTGGTTTTGTGCGTGCAGATCCCAGCTATCTGGGGATAGGTGGAATGTCTGTGTGTTATGTGTAAATGTGACTTTATGTATTTTAAAGTGTTTTATGTTGTTTTGCAACCATGTGGTTAATGGAGTCTGCCTTTAGTCCTGGGTAATTGGATTACTTCTCCAATTAACTCCAGGGCAGAAGGGAGGAAACCAGGGTGCATTGTGGGGATGTTTTTCTGCCAGCCAGAAAGGAACAAAAGATACTTTTAGTAACTTTTGAACCCCTGGTCGGATTTTAATATGTTGTTCCCCTGAATGGATTGATTGTGGATATGTATTTTTATGTGAATGTGATGTATGGTTTTAAAGTTATGAAAGTTGTGTAAAAGTATATTTTACACTGTATGCATAATGGGATTATGTGTCTGTAACGGACCGTTTCACTTCCAAGAGGATAAAACCCAGTTTAGGCGATAATCCCCTTTTCTCAGAAAGGCACAGCTACTGCAGAACATCAGAACTCACGAACTGGATCCACACGAACACTGGAACAGCTGAACAAGAAAAGCAGACATCGGCTTACACTCTTGGCAGTCAGCATACAATCCCATTCCCCCAAAGACCGAGACGACACATCGCTTTGAGGGTTAAGCAAGAACTCTAGACTGGGACACCCAGTCTGGCTTTTATTTCCAACTCACACATACAGGCCACACCCAGGGGGAGGCATAAAATAACCAATGACATAGATGTTACCTCCCACACATCCCCTCCCCTTAGTGTGACACATAATCCCATTATGCATACAGTTTAAAATATACTTTTACACAACTTCCATAACTTTAAAACCATACATCACATTCACATAAAAATACATATCCACAATCAATCCATTCAGGGGAACAACATATTAAAAAATGGTATGAATCCGACCAGGGGTTTAAAAGTTACTAAAAGTATCTTTTGGGCCTGGGCTTGCAGCATGGCACAATCTGGCTCAAACAGAAGTAAAACATCCCCCACAATGCATCCCGGCTTCCTCCCTTCTGCCCTGGAGATAATTGGAGAAGTAATTCAATTATCTAGGACTAGAGTCAGACTCCATTAACCACATGGTTGCAAAAAGACAGTAAAAGACATAAAATTACCTACTGATACATTTAACACATAAAACACACATTTCTACATATCCCCAGTTTAACTGAACACATAAATACCTACATAATATTTAAGACAGTATTACTGTGATATGTTACAAAGTCTTAAAGGGACATTAGTCCCAAAAGTCCCAATATGTCCATCGCTGATTTTAAAGGGCCAGTAGCAGCAATATAAATTATTACATGCCCAAATATAGTTTCTAAAGTGCAACACGTCCAGGGGCCATAGTCAGCGGGCAGGAGGCCAGCAGCCAGGCCTCTCCAGTTCACAGTGGCGAAGCTGGTTTCGCCACAGTGTCACACTAAGGGGAGGGGATGTGTGGAAGGTAACATCTATGTCATTGGTTCTTTTATGCCTCCCCCTGGGTGTGGCCCGTATGTGTGAGTTGGAAATAAAAGCCAGGCTGGATGAGCCAGTCCAGAGTTCCTGTTTTACCCTCAAAGTGATGTGTCGTCTCATTATTGGGGGGAAGGATTTATTGCATGCTGTTCCAGTTGACTGCTAGGAGTACAAGCCTATTCGTATGGTTCCTATTCAATGGTCTACAGCATTCATATGCTTGGGAGAATTTAAAAGGTTTCTCGGATTCGGTGATTGTGGTGTCTGCCAGAGTGCTTGGAGTCCTCAGGAAGCACTAGGAGCATCCATTAACGGAGGTACCAAGTCGGGGTGCCAGGTGATCCGTTACATAACTCATGTGTGATTGGTGTATTGTGTAATTGTTGTAAATCCCTCCCTTGCATGGGAGAAGCCTTTATAGCCTGTTGTGTGAATAAATCAGTGTTGTGGCTGTTTAACCCTGAAGCTGAAGTGTTGTCTCTTTCTTGAGGGGAATTTGACTGTATGCCGATTGCCAGGAGTGTAAGCTGTTCGTATTGCTTTTCCTGTTCGGCTGCTTCCAGGGTTCGTGTGTCTGCTGTTTGAGAGTTGGTGAATACGTGCAGTTTGGAGTTCGGGAGGTTGGTGATTGCAGTAGCTGCTGGTCTATGGGAAAGGGGATTATCGCCTAAATGGTTTTTATCCTCTTGTGAGAGAAACGGTCCGTTACATGTGACATGTCTGTGTTTTATGTATAAAATGTGTCTTTATGTATTTTAAAGTAATATTGTATCTTGTGTTCACCACGTGCATAATGGAGTCTTGCCTCTGTCCTGGGATATACTTGAATTACTTCTCAATTATCTCCAGGGCAGAGGGGAGGAAGCCAGGATGCATTGTGGGAAAGTATTGTGACTGTGTTGTAGAATTATTAGGCCTCATATAAAAATTGTCTTTAGGCCTCATAAAAATTGTCTTAAAGAATGCTGTGTCAGGAGGAAGTGTGCGTCAGTGGAACAATGAGTTTCTGTTTAATGAAACATTGTTCCAACTGAGCTACATTTTGGTCCTAATAAAATATGTGTCAGCTGAATCATAAAATGTATGTTTACTAAAAGAACCTTGAAAACTAACTTTGCAACTAATAATGCTAACTACTCAAAATTGCTGCCAAAGCCCCCCTTCCATCAAGGGACACCTCGTGCTAACGGGATGACACTTACACCTTGTGTCCACTCTCGTGACAAGGATGTCACCACCTCTTGATGGGAGGGCATTTAACTAACCACGTAACACCTAAACCAATTATTAATGCATAAATCAATGTTATCTCTGACAATGCTTATGATGTAATTGTGCTTTATAAGGGTCTGCGCACCCACTTTTTAACAGATGCCATTAAATTTTCTCGAAGTTCTTTCATTTAACCTGAACCTTGTGTCTCAGTGTGAATTTACTTCAGCGTGCACGCAACTTTATTATTTTTAATTTGGACAGGAACAGATAGTCATTCAAACTTATTGGTTTGCATAAAATAATCTACTACAACTGTATGTCCTAAAATGATACGTCTGTCTTTTGTCACAGTCTTCCATCTGGTCCCCTAGGGGAGTGTCCACCAGGTGGGAGACCTGCATAAATACAGGGGCAGGTAGCCCTCAATAAACAAACCACTGCTTGACCCTCAACACGGAGCCTTGTCTCGTTCTTGGGGCAATTCACTGTATGCTGATAGAGACTGATTGCTAGGAGTGTAAGCCGCTTGGGAGCTTTTCCTGTTCGTCTGCTAGCAGCTATTCGTGAGGTTCCAGTTCGGGAGTTTGGAGTGCTACCATATTCCCTTGTATGCAGTTCGGGAGTTTGGTGCATTCACTTTTATCCAATTCGTGAGTTTTGGTGATTCTACAGTAGCTGTGCCTGTCTTTGAAAAGGGGATTATCATGATTTTAACCCCTTGTCTGCTGAAACGGTCCGTTACACACTACTTTCCATGTCACGCCCTGTATAGGATCCCCGCTCTCTCTGTGTCACGCCCTGTATAGGATCCCCGCTCTCTCTGTGTCACGCCCTGTATAGGATCCCCGCTCTCTCTGTGTCACGCCCTGTATAGGATCCCCGCTCTCTCTGTGTCACGCCCTGTATAGGATCCCCGCTCTCTCTGTGTCACGCCCTGTATAGGATCCCCGCTCTCTCTGTGTCACGCCCTGTATAGGATCCCCGCTCTCTATGTGTCACGCCCTGTATAGGATCCCCGCTCTCTCTGTGTCACGCCCTGTATAGGATCCCCGCTCTCTCTGTGTCACGCCCTGTATAGGATCCCCGCTCTCTCTGTGTCACGCTCTGTATATAATACCTGGTCTCTGTATCGCACTCCCTGTCTCTGTATCGCACTCCCTGTCTCTGTATCGCACTCCCTGTCTCTGTATCGCACTCCCTGTCTCTGTATCGCACTCCCTGTCTCTGTATCGCACTCCCTGTCTCTGTATCGCACTCCCTGTCTCTGTATCGCACTCCCTGTCTCTGTATCGCACTCCCTGTCTCTGTATCGCACTCCCTGTCTCCGTATCGCACTCCCTGTCTCCGTATCGCACTCCCTGTCTCCGTATCGCACTCCCTGTCTCCGTATCGCACTCCCTGTCTCCGTATCGCACTCCCTGTCTCCGTATCGCACTCCCTGTCTCCGTATCGCACTCCCTGTCTCCGTATCGCACTCCCTGTCTCCGTATCGCACTCCCTGTCTCCGTATCGCACTCCCTGTCTCCGTATCGCACTCCCTGTCTCTGTATATAATACCTGCTCTCTGTATTGCACTCCCTGTCTCTGTATATAATACCTGCTCTCTGTATTGCACTCCCTGTCTCTGTATATAATACCTGCTCTCTGTATTGCACTCCCTGTCTCTGTCTCTGTATATAATACCTGCTCTCTGTATTGCACTCCCTGTCTCTGTATATAATACCTGCTCTCTGTATTGCACTCCCTGTCTCTGTATTGCACTCCCTGTCTCTGTATTGCACTCCCTGTCTCTGTATTGCACTCCCTGTCTCTGTATTGCACTCCCTGTCTCTGTATATAATACCTGCTCTCTGTATTGCACTCCCTGTCTCTGTATATAATACCTGCTCTCTGTATTGCACTCGCGGTCTCCGTATTGCACTCAGGGTTCTCTCCCGTCACGTGTCAGTGATTGTCGTCGCTCGGTGATGACGTATTTCGTTGCTAGGAGACAGCGGAAGTTGTTTCCAGAGTCCGGCTTCCTCTTCGGTGACGTCATCCAGCTGGTCGACCGTTACAGGAGGCGCCACATCCGGCTACAAACCCGGGACCCAGAGACAGCAACAGTCAGATACAGAGAGAGAGAGAGAGACAGAGACAGCCAGAGAGAGAGAGACAGCAACAGAGTCAGACACAGCCAGAGAGAGACAGAGACAGCCAGAGAGAGAGAGACAGAGACAGCCAGAGAGAGAGACAGAGACAGCCAGAGAGAGAGACAGAGACAGCCAGAGAGAGAGAGAGACAGCCACAGCCAGAGAGACAGACAGAGACAGCCAGAGAGAGACAGACAGAGTCAGATACAGAGAGACAGAGAGAGAGAGAGAGACAGCAACAGAGTCAGATACAGAGAGACAGCCAGAGAGACAGAGACAGCAACAGAGTCAGATACAGAGAGACAGCCAGAGAGACAGAGACAGAGAGAGAGACAGAGACAGAGTCAGAGTCAGATAGAGGCAGAGACAGAGAGACAGCCAGAGAGACAGAGACAGCCAGAGAGAGAGAGAGAGAGAGAGAGAGACAGCAACAGAGTCAGACACAGCCAGAGAGAGAGAGAGAGAGACAGAGACAGAGTCAGAGTCAGATAGAGGCAGAGACAGAGAGACAGCCAGAGAGAGAGAGAGAGAGAGCAACAGAGTCAGACACAGCCAGAGAGAGAGAGAGAGAGAGACAGAGACAGCCAGAGAGAGAGAGAGAGAGAGAGACTGAGACACACACAGACTGACTGACAGAAAGAGAGAGACTGAGAGTCAGTCAGAGTCAGACATACAGAGAGTGACTGACAAAGAAATAAACCGGCTGACAGAATCACACTGAGAGACAGACTGATCTGCAGTCAGACACTTACCCAGAGAGTGACTGGTGAGTATAATATGTCATTTATATACCCAGATATTAACATACCGTAATATACCCAGAGACCCCCCCGATTGTAATATAATAATGTAATATACCCAGAGACCCCCGATTGTAATATACCCAGAGACCCCCGATTGTAATATACCCAGAGACCCCCCGATTGTAATATAATAATGTAATATACCCAGAGACCCCCCGATTGTAATATAATAATGTAATATACCCAGAGACACCCCCCCCCCCGATTGTAATATACCCAGAGACCCCCGATTGTAATATACCCAGAGACCCCCCGATTGTAATATAATAATGTAATATACCCAGAGACACCCCCCCCGATTGTAATATACCCAGAGACCCCCGATTGTAATATACCCAGAGACCCCCCGATTGTAATATAATAATGTAATATACCCAGAGACCCCCCGATTGTAATATAATAATGTAATATACCCAGAGACACCCCCCCCGATTGTAATATACCCAGAGACCCCCGATTGTAATATACCCAGAGACCCCCCGATTGTAATATAATAATGTAATATACCCAGAGACCCCCTGTAACGGAATGCAGTATAATAGTACACGATATCCGTTGGTATCCTCAGGAAATCCACAGTCAGAGTAGAAAGCACGGCAATATCCCCAATCCTCCCAATAACCGGACGAAACACAGTTTGGGAGTCAACTAACTCGCTTTATTCACAGACTTCCATATTTATGCAGTTCCCCTTGCAAGGGGTTTCCTTACAGATGTTACAGGGGATTTCTCCCATCAGGCATTGTAATTATCCCAACAGGCATTGCTGCACGAGAGGGATACTCCCACTAAAATGGACGATTAAGTGGATTATCCCCTCGTGGAGCAAAACCGACAATTTACACAGAAATCCATATTTTATACATTTTTACTCGCTTTTAGACGAATGACCGTTCGGTAGATAGCTGGGGTCGGCGGGCACATTTAGTGAGAATACCGCTCCGATCCCAGCTAAACTAACCGAACGCCGCACAAAATACATTAAAACATTGAGTTTGGTTTAAAAGTACCGAACATTTATGGGGAACATAATGTGCCGAACGCGGAACTCCCGAACGCTCTGGAAGTCCAGCGGTGTTCGGATCATTGAGTAGCCGTTTTTGGTTCCAGGCTCTCGAGGACCGAACACCGCTGCAGAGACAAAGGATCCAAGATGGCCGACCGCCACATGGTCGGTAGCCGAACGACGGCCACCTAGGAGAGCCCTTAATTACCGATTGCAACATTGTTGCAATCGGTTAATTGGTGCCACACGACTGGTGAGTGGGTGGTCTACCTGGGGAGCCCACATTCGTATGGCGAACGGCCTGGATAGCCGGTGTAACGGAAAACGAATGCTTGGTATGCTGTCAGCGTACGGCTGCCAGCATGCGAACGGCCATAATACAGCACATATACAGTTAAAGATACACAGTATGCATTCAGCCTACGGACAACCCAAAATAAATATAGTTCAGAAGTGGCTAGGTTTGCCACACCCCCCGATTGTAATATAATAATGTAATATACCCAGAGACCCCCCGATTGTAATATAATAATGTAATATACCCAGAGACCCCCCGATTGTAATATAATAATGTAATATACCCAGAGACCCCCTGTAACGGACCGTTTTGCTCAGAAGGGGATAAAAACAGTTTAGGCGATAATCCCCTTTTCCATAGACCAGCAGCTACTGCAAGCACCAATCTCCCAAACTGCAAACTGTACGAATTCACCAACTCCCGAACTGGAAACACACGAACCCTGGAATCAGCCGAACAGGAAAAGCATGTGTAACGGACCGTTTCACTTACAAGAGGATAAAACCCAGTTTAGGCGATAATCCCCTTTCCAGATGCACAGACAGCTACTGCAAACACCATTCTCCCGACTGGAACCACACGAACACTGGAACAGCTGAACAAGAAAAGCAGACATCGGCTTACACTCTTGGCAGTCAGCATACAATCCCATTCCCCCAAAGACCGAGACGACACATCGCTTTGAGGGTTAAGCAAGAACTCTGGACTGGGACACCCAGTCTGGCTTTTATTACAACCAAGTACATACAGGACACTCCCAGGGGGAGGATGAATTTAACCAATCACATGGATGTACCTCCCACACATTTCCTCCCCTTAGATTAGCACTTAACATAATTAACAGGGACACATTTTTACCCAAGTTTTGGATGTACCCTAAATACTTGGGGTACATCCACAAATCCAATATCTCCAGATAGCCCTAGTCTGGAGGGACAACATATGTTAAAATCAGCCCATTCGGATAAACGGTTCGGGAGTTATGGGACTTTAAAGTATTGACCGACCGCATGGGTAAAGTATCCGAAAACAGTTCCATGCATTTTGGCCCTGCGGTCGGTCACAAACAAGGGAACGCAAACAGACGAATTACTTGGGTTATAGAGACTAAGGGGGATTCGCATGAATCCCCTAGTTCGTATGTTTCTTTCTACCGAACGACGGGTCATTCGGTAGTTTCTATACGAAATCCTGAAAGTCTGGAGGTCTCAGCGGTGTTTGCCTAGTCGAGTGTCCGATTTCAGTTCCAGACACTCGACGGCAAAACACCGCTGTTCGGCAGTTAAAGATGGCCGCCGCCACGTGGTTGTTTCCCGAATGGCGGTCACCCAGAGGACACATAATACATTACATGGATTGCCAATTACCGGTTTGCAACATTGTTGCAAACGGTAATTGGAGGCACACTTAGTCCTGGGTGGTCTGGTTGTTCGGTAGTTTCCTCCATACAATGAATGGAGTGATTCTACCGAACAATCAGATGAATGCTGACGCATATATAACCCAGGTTAACTGCATACAAAAATACATACATGACATGAAAGTATTAAAGGCAGGATTACTGTACTACGCTCCACAGTCTTAAAGGTACAGTAGTCCCAAAAGTTCCAATATGTCCATCGCTGCTTTTAAAGGGCCAGCAGCAGCAATACAAATTGTTACATGCCCAAATATAGTTTTTAAAGTGCAGCATGTCCAGGGGCCATAGTCAGCGGGCAGGAGGCTAGCAACCAGGCCTCTCCAGTTCACAGTGGCGAAGCTGGTTTTGCCACATTTCTCCCCTTTGTCAATTAGACTAACAGGGTACCTGACTTTCTGCCGGTCAGTGCCCTGGTTAGTCCAGCAACCCACCCACGAAACAGAAATAACAGAGCAGCCCACCCACACTAACCGGTTACTACATCTGGGTGAGGAAGGATTTTGTCCAAGTTCTGGTGTTTCACCACTGCTGGGTGGGAGACGGGTAGGCTGCCTTGGTGGGTTGCTGAGGGGGCAGAGACCAGCGGTACTCTGTCCTGTTGCCAGCACTACCACGGGAGTAGTCTGGTGGGCGTCTGGTTGCTGGAGACTGGCTGTCTCCCCGTTAGGTGCGCAGCTCGACTGCCGGAGGGGGAGACCGACTGTCTCCCCTTTGGATCCATCACACTGAGGCTGGGGAACAGGACCGACCGTCCCTATCCCTTGTGCTGTAAGTGCAGAGACTACGGTCCCATCTGCACAGTTGTGGGGCTTAACATCTCCCCTTGGTGAGTTAGGCTGCCGCTGGAGAGAGGGTGTAACAAGCTCCTCTCTCTGGACGGTAAACTGCCGCTGGGGAGGGGGGTTAGCAGGCTCCTCTCCCTGCCACTCTCTCTGCTGGTGGAAAGGGGGACCAGCTGTCTCCCCTTTCATTCTCTTGTCCGGCTGCTGGGGTGCGAGACTGACTGTCTCTGCTCCCTGCAGGACACACTGCCGCTGGGGAGGATGGACGACACCATCAGCTCCCTGGGGCACACACTGCCGCTGGGGAGGGAGGACGCTGCTCTCCTCTCCCTTCGCTTCACACTGCCGTCTTGGCATCTCACTTTGCTGCTGGGGGGCAGGAACAACAACCTCTGCCCCCTGTAACTCAGCCTGCCGCTGGGGAGGAAGGACTGCACCTTCGGCTCCTTTGGACACACACGGCTGATGGGGAGGATGGACGACACCATCAGCTCCCTGGGGCACACATTGCCGCTGGGGAGGGAGGACGCTGCTCTCCTCTCCCTTCCCTTCACACTGCCTTCTTGGCATATCACTTTGCTGCTGGGGGGCAGGAACAACAACCTCTGCCCCCTGTAACTCAGCCTGCCGCTGGGGAGGAAGGACTGCACCTTCGGCTCCTTTGGACACACACGGCTGCTGGGGAGGATGGACGACACCATCAGCTCCCTGGGGCACACATTGCCGCTGGGGAGGGAGGACGCTGCTCTCCTCTCCCTTCACTTCACACTGCCTTCTTGGCATCTCACTTTGCTGCTGGGGGGCAGGAACAACAACCTCTGCCCCCTGTAACTCAGCCTGCCGCTGGGGAGGAAGGACGACACCTTCATCTCCCTGGGGCACACATTGCCGCTGGGGAGGGAGGACGCTGCTCTCCTCTCCCTTCGCTTCACACTGCCGTCTTGGCATCTCACTTTGCTGCTGGGGGGCAGGAACAACAACCTCTGCCCCCTGTAACTCAGCCTGCCGCTGGGGAGGAAGGACTGCACCTTCGGCTCCTTTGGACACACACGGCTGCTGGGGAGGATGGACGACACCATCAGCTCCCTGGGGCACACATTGCCGCTGGGGAGGGAGGACGCTGCTCTCCTCTCCCTTCACTTCACACTGCCTTCTTGGCATCTCACTTTGCTGCTGGGGGGCAGGAACAACAACCTCTGCCCCCTGTAACTCAGCCTGCCGCTGGGGAGGAAGGACGACACCTTCATCTCCCTGGGGTTGCTCACAGGACCAGTCTAGGAGCTCTGCTACCTCGGGTACTGCTGGTTGCTGTTGGGCGGGAGGACCGGTTGTCTCTTCCCAGGCCTCATTGATGAGTCGCAGGTAATCCCCCTCCAGGTTCCATTCCTGGGTAACCAAATATCGTAGGTCTGCCTCGAGGTCAATAGCGCCAAAGAGACCCAGCATGTTCTCTCGGATGCCGTACAGGTCCCAAAAACGATAGTCGGTATCTTCCCCAAAGTCCTCGTCACCACTATTATCCCAAAATAGACCGGGGCCAGTGTACTCTCCGCCTTCTGGGAACTCATACTCTGCCATCCTGGGGACACACTGAGCCGCGTACCACTGTAGCGCCTGGTACGCGTTGTCGAGCGTCAGTTCTGCGTATACTAGAATCTCGAGTCTAGTCACCCACTTTCCTGTGGTCTGGTTTCTCAGGAGGGGCATCCGCTCTGCCATTCTAGCCAGGATTTGCTGCCTTCTGCTGCGGCGCCGCTCCCCTCGTGAATACGGTACTTGTTCTAGGGCTTCGTCCCACAACCCGCCTCTGACAGACTGTCTGTACATCAACATGTTCTCCTCTGAGACTGCTCCAGACTCCGGGACGTAATCGTCCAATCTAACTTGAAACTTCTCCTCCATTTTCTGAGTTCCTTTGTAGATAGGGTCGCTGTACGGATACTAGCGTTGCCCTCAATTTGTAATCCAAAAATGGTGTTGTCTGTAGCTGTCCCTCTGGTTGTAGGAACGATCCCGCCGCTTGCCACCAATTGTAACGGACCGTTTCACTTACAAGAGGATAAAACCCAGTTTAGGCGATAATCCCTTTTCCAGATGCACAGACAGCTACTGCAAACACCATTCTCCCGACTGGAACCACACGAACACTGGAACAGCTGAACAAGAAAAGCAGACATCGGCTTACACTCTTGGCAGTCAGCATACAATCCCATTCCCCCAAAGACCGAGACGACACATCGCTTTGAGGGTTAAGCAAGAACTGAGGACTGGGACACCCAGTCTGGCTTTTATTACAACCAAGTACATACAGGACACTCCCAGGGGGAGGATGAATTTAACCAATCACATGGATGTACCTCCCACACATTTCCTCCCCTTAGATTAGCACTTAACATAATTAACAGGGACACATTTTTACCCAAGTTTTGGATGTACCCTAAATACTTGGGGTACATCCACAAATCCAATATCTCCAGATAGCCCTAGTCTGGAGGGACAACATATGTTAAAATCAGCCCATTCGGATAAACGGTTCGGGAGTTATGGGACTTTAAAGTATTGACCGACCGCATGGGTAAAGTATCCGAAAACAGTTCCATGCATTTTGGCCCTGCGGTCGGTCACAAACAAGGGAACGCAAACAGACGAATTACTTGGGTTATAGAGACTAAGGGGGATTCGCATGAATCCCCTAGTTCGTATGTTTCTTTCTACCGAACGACGGGTCATTCGGTAGTTTCTATACGAAATCCTGAAAGTCTGGAGGTCTCAGCGGTGTTTGCCTAGTCGAGTGTCCGATTTCAGTTCCAGACACTCGACGGCAAAACACCGCTGTTCGGCAGTTAAAGATGGCCGCCGCCACGTGGTTGTTTCCCGAATGGCGGTCACCCAGAGGACACATAATACATTACATGGATTGCCAATTACCTGTTTGCAACATTGTTGCAAACGGTAATTGGAGGCACACTTAATCCTGGGTGGTCTGGTTGTTCGGTAGTTTCCTCAATACAATGAATGGAGTGATTCTACCGAACAATCAGATGAATGCTGACGCATATATAACCCAGGTTAACTGCATACAAAAATACATACATGACATGAAAGTATTAAAGGCAGGATTACTGTACTACGCTCCACAGTCTTAAAGGTACAGTAGTCCCAAAAGTTCCAATATGTCCATCGCTGCTTTTAAAGGGCCAGCAGCAGCAATACAAATTGTTACATGCCCAAATATAGTTTTTAAAGTGCAGCATGTCCAGGGGCCATAGTCAGCGGGCAGGAGGCTAGCAACCAGGCCTCTCCAGTTCACAGTGGCGAAGCTGGTTTCGCCACAGCATGCAATCCGCTTACACTCCTGGCAGTCAGCATACAATCCAATTCCCCCAAAAACTAGACGACACATCGGTTTGAGGGTCAAGCAGAATCTGAGGTGCTGGCACACCCAGCCTGGTTTTTATTGCAGTTGTTACAAATACAGGTCCGCCCACAGGGAGGTATAAAACAACCACTCACACATCAGTTACATCCCACATATTCCCTGCCCTTATCCTGAGAGGAAACTCCATTATACATACAGTTAAAACATACTTTCTACCCAACTTTCATAACTCTAAAACCATACATCACATTCACATAAAAATACATATCCACAATCAATCCATTCAGGGGAACAACATATTAAAAAAATGGCATGAATCAGACCAGGGCTTCAAAAGTTAGTAAAGTATCTTTTAAAACCCCTGCCAGCATGGCTTTCCGGCTCAGACCGGTTTTACAGAGCCCTCTCTCCTGGAGACAATGGAGAAGTAATGCAATTACCTCCCAGGACAGAGACATACTCCATTGAACACATAGGGACACAAAGACAGTAAAACACTTTAAAATACATAAAGTCACCTTTTACACATAACTCACAGCCATTTCACATATCCCCAGATAGCTGGGATCTGAGTGCACAAAACTACCGAATAGCGTGCAGATCCTTTTCACACAGTTCAATTGCCATGGAGCCGAAGTCTTTAACTACACGAATGGGCTCCATGGCATAGCTATCTGGGTTAACACATTCACATAAAGTCGGGTCCATAGTCCAAAGGCAAGAGGCGGGCAAGCAGCCCCCTCCAAGGACACGTGGCGAGGTCGGTTTCGCCACACTTCTCCCCTTTACCCCCCAGACTAACAGGGTATCTGACCTCCTGCCGGTCAGTGTCCTGGTTAGTCCAGCAACCCACCCACGAAGCACAAACAGCAGTACCTCCCACCCACAATAAATGTTTACTCCACCTGGATAAAGTAGCAGCTTGTCCAGGTCCAGGTTCCTCACCACGGCTGTGTGGGGAGCTGGTAGACTGCCTTGGTGGGTTGCTGAGTGGGCAGAGACCAGCGGTACTCTGCCCTGGTGCCAGCGCTACCACTGAAGTAGCCTGATTGGATCCTGCTTGTGGGAGGGGGAGACCGACCATCTCCCCTCTGGGTACACAGCTCTGGGGCTGGGGGACAGGACCGACCGTACCTACCTACCCCTTGTGCTGCAAGTGCAAAGACTACGGTCCCATCTGCACTGTTGGGGGGTGTAACATCTCTCCTTGGTGGGTAAGGCTGCCGCTGGAGAGAGGGTGTAACAAGCTCCTCTCTGAACTGTAACCTGCCGCTGGGGAGAGGGGGACCAGCTGTCTCCCCTTTTAATATTTTGTCCTGCTGCTGGGGTGCGAGACTGACGGTCTCAGGACACTCTGCCGCTGGGGAGGAAGGACGGCACCTTCTGCTCCCTGGGGTACACACTGCCGCTGGGGAGGAAGGACGGCACCTTCAGCTCCCTGGGGTACACACTGCCGCTGGGGAGGAAGTACAACACCTTCAGCTCCCTGGGATACACACTGCCGCTGGGGAGGAAGGACGGCACCTTCTGCTCCCTGGGGTACACACTGCTGCTGGGGAGGGAGGACGGCACCTTCTGCTCCCTGGGACACACACTGCCGCTGGGGAGGAAGGACGACACCGTCAGCTCCCTTGGATACACACTGCCGCTGGGGAGGAAGGACGGCACCTTCAGCTCCCTGGGACTTACTCTGCCGCTGGGGAGGAATGACGGCGCCTTCAGCTCCCTAGGGTACACACTGCCACTGGGGAGGAAGGACTGTACCTTCAGCTCCCTGGGGTACACACTGCCGCTGGGGAGGAAGGACGGTACCTTTGGCTCCCTGTAACTCACTCTGCTGCTGGGGATCTGGGCATGCTGCCCACCATCCCGTTGGGCCCGGTGACCTCGGTCCCATCTCCACCTGCCTGTTGTGGTTCCTCACAGGACCAATCTATGAGGACCCCTACTTCGGGTTCTTCCTGCCGCCTCAGGGGGAGACAGCTAACCTCCTCGGATGCAGCCTCTACTCTGCTGCTGTAACACTCTTTCCGCTGAGCATACTCTCCGTCCATCCTTGAGTTTCGCTCAGCCATGACCTGGTTCCAGATCACCTGGAATTTCTCCATGGATACATCACCTCCATACTGGGCCACTCGCTGCCTCACCTCGGCCAGCCAATCATCTTCAGCGTCAGAGCCTTCCATACTTGTCTGCTCCAAGTCGCTGGATACCTCTGCTGCCAGGGGCGCTGCATGATTGCTAGCGTTGCCCTCAATTTGTAACTCCAAGGAATGGTGTTGCCCTGTAGCTGCCCTCCTGGGCTGTGGGAATGATCCCGCCGCTTGCCACCAATTGTAACGGACCGTTTCGCCCACAAGAGGATAAAAAACAGGGGGGAGTAAAACCCAGTGGACACAACAGATTCAGTCAGGCAGGAGTATAACCGTTTAGCTGCTTCAAGAAAGGAGTTTGGAAATCCATATCGCTTCAACAACTCCCACATATATCCCCAGTGCACCATTTCAAATGCCTTCTCTGCATCGAGGGAGAGGAACAGACATGACCTCCGTTCTCTGCAGGCATGGTGTAATATGTTTATAAATTTCCTGGTGTTTTCAGAGACTTGCCTATGCGGGACAAACCCCACATGGTCAAAGTGCAAGAGTTGGGATAGTATAATGCAGTTTGGTATCATGTTTGCTGAAAGTTTAGTGTCTGTGAGGGGAGATATGGGGCTGAAATTGGGGCACGTTGTTGGTTTGCTAATTTAGGGAGCGTAATTACATGTGTATGCAAAAATTGCATGGGAACTGAATTGTCCCCTTGGAATTTATGGAATAGAGCCTAGATAAGGTGTGAGTACATCTGCAAATTTCTTGTAGTAAAGGCCATCTGTCCGGATCCTAACCTGACAAACAAAAATTGTTTATTTTCTGCTTCTTTATTTCAACAATTCCAGTTTTTCACCACTATTGGCCTCCCTAGCCACTCGTCCTTCCAAAGTAACTCACCTGCATAGCATGATCATCTCAATATGCTATGAGGCCAAACCCTACGTCACTATTTGCCTTTACATTGCTTGAAGTTTGTGCTCTGATCCTGGCTCCAACTGGAAAATCCTGCTATACTATGAATACTATTGAACCAATCTGATTCATTCTTTCAACCTGCTACATTCCAAACCTGCTTACTATCCTTACGCTTGGAGATAACAACCTGCTTTATTCTGGACTTGGATTTATTTTTGCTTTGTTTCTACACATACCGAAATCTACTTAACCAACGTGGATATTACAAACATCCCTAATAATTACAATTATCCTAAAGGACCCAGATACATCTATCCAAAACCTGCTGTACAACCTCCAAACCAAAGAGGTTGATCAACTAAACGTCTGACTTATCTGTTACTTACTTCCTTTATATTTATGTTTATTTCTGACTAGTTGTATTTTGTTTTACCTGTAACCGATCAATGTTCTTCTCCAAACTTACCTGTAATCTCTCTTCTATGTTATCCTGATACTGAATAACCTGCCTGGGGCTTTATATTTCTGTAATCTCCTGGTACCTTACCTATAATTTTGTTTATAGGTTCTCATTCTTACTACTGCCTATATATCTTTTAGGTTCTGCTTCAACCTATTTTCCTATTAAACTGAATAGGGCTTATTGCCTAAATCTCTATTTTATTTTTTATTTTTTTTGACAATCTTTATTTTTCATTTTACGTTGTACATTTTATGTTGGTGAGCAATGGTTCAGAACAACAAAATCAAAATAAGTTATTGCGCAATTACATCACAATTGTCTGTAACTAGGTATTCGTTTTCGAGCCATTAGTAAATATAAGTATAATACAAGAGTAATAGACCAAACTAAATTAACAACTTTGGTAGATAAGTATTTACACATTGCGGTGTTAAGTGGGGCTGTAGTATGGCTTGTCTCTCGTGTAGACCAACCGGACCGCCGACCAGGCTGCCTGGTGTCATATTGGCATTATGGGGACGTGTTTTTATACGTTTGCTTTTTCATGGGTAGCTCTTTTCTTTTTTGTGTATGTGGAACTCTGGTCTTATTAAGGTTGCAGTGTGAGGGACATTAGTCAGGCAAGAATACATTGGTGGGTACGCAGGCCAATGGCTTAGATTAAATATGTGTACAGGTTATGTGGGAACATTTCGATGTCTGGATACCAGTGGGTATGACTTGGGCACCTTCTGTCTCAGATATCTCTTGTGTGTATTTGTCGTTCTTCTTGACGTATGCGTTGTTAGTTGTCTGTGTGCAATGCTTAATAGTTATCAGTTTACTGGTGTTAATGCCTAGTGCCTGTGAGTAGCTGCTTGGTCCAGTTTATTCTCTGGGTGAAGTGCCAGGTCCTCGTATGGCGTTTGTTGTCCCTGTGTCTTGTCTTCGTTTGTCATAGGCTAGTCCGGTCGGGGTGTGAGTGTATGTGTTCCTTTTTTTTTTTTTTACATTCTTTATTTATGATTTTTAGTTACATTTAATTAACAAATAGATATCTTCATCTCTTTGAACATATACGATTAGGCATGTTATCAACAGGTAAGCGGTTGTTTCTTCTATTTCGTCTTCTCCCTCCCCCCTCCAGTAGTAGCCTTCTGTGTCGGGTTTAGCCTTGTCGGTTGTGTTGTGTGTGGAGCGTGTTGCCGTGTTGGCTGTTGTTCCTGTCAGCCGGTGCATGTAGTCGGACGTGCATTCTTTGCTTATGGGATTGCTCCAGTAGGGGTGTGTATAGTGTGAGCTCAGGTGTAGTTCGTGTAGCCGCGTAAGCGGTGTTTGGTAATTTTGGGGGGTGTTTGTTAAGCTTAGGTGATATGTCGTAGCCCCTGGGCGCGCAGCCAGGGGTTGGCGTGCTCCCTTGGTTGAAATCTCTATTTTTTAGCCCACAAAATACTTACCTGTAATTTCATTTATTGGTTCTTCATTCTCCCTTTGTCTTTATTATTTCACTTCCTTTAAGTCCTCTTATTGTTTTCAAGACAAACCATGTCTAAGATCACAAACAAAGAACCTTAAGTTGATCCCAGTTTTAGTCTCATATCTAACCTGAGCAGAAGCATGACACCATCAGGGCTTGGCCATTTCCCTTTATTTAACGTTTTGATGGCTACTGCAATTCCTCTGTGGAGATGGGGGCTTCTAAGGCTGCGAGGTGGTAGGAAAGTGTAAATGGTGTAGAAATGCACAGATCTCTGGGTAAGTGGGCTGGTGTCCTCTTTGAAATTGTACAATGTGAAGTAAAAAGATGCGAACTCCTCAACGATGGCAGCAGAGTTATATGGAGTTGCTCCCCTCCTTTACTACTGACAGAGCATGATGCTCCTGTTAAGGACCTTCCATTATTTCTCCTGAGCCAAGTCCTGCAGAGCAGGCCTAGCTCATTGACTGACTGTGAGTGTCAGCTGACCACTTTCTGCCAATGAGCCAAGCCTACATTTTAAGTTTCTATCTCTTTTTACTACTTATGGGAGGGAGGGGGCAGTGCACTGTAGTGAAGTGTTCCTTCAATTTTACAAATCCAGAACTAATTAAATTGAGCAGCAATCTGTTATGTTCTATTTCAGTTTTATTTGATAAACCCTTAAATATATTCTATTGTGTGTATTTGCAGATCTCAGAGGTTGATCTCAGGTGGGAAAGTGTTATTCTGAGTGCTTCGGGCACCCCATGGAGCACCATCCATACAGAAATGTCTCTCGTGACTGCTTATCATCCTTGGAGGAGTCTCAGAGTAGTTCTTTGGACATTTCAGACATTTCTGAAGAAGAGTTACAGAGAGAATTATCATTCCTGGGCTACCCACAAGTTCCGCAGGAGGTGATCTTAAAATTCAAGGAGGACCTTGTGCGCCTCATGAGGAAAGGAATTACTGATATTTCTCGAAGTTCCAAAGAGACAGACCCTGTATCAAAACCTTTAAAAGAGCGTAGTCTGGCTGGCTGGGCTACACCTTCATCATTCTCCAGTCTGGATAATGTGGGACATTACAGCAAGCACAATGTAAATGTTGGTGGACGTGGGTTGGGAATTCTAAGAACCACACAGCCACTGACACGCAAAGTACTACGCAGAACAAGCAATGGGCAGATACAAGTCACCGATGAGTCCTCTATGTTCAGTGAGTCAGAGGAGAGGGACAGTCAGATCTCTGAAGGCCCAAGTGCAGAGACTTGTCACCAGCCCTCAGCTGACTACACCAAATCTTTCATTCGTCCCCCTTCGTATTCACTGCTTGATCAGTACCGACAGCGTTCAGACCCAGTAGGTCGATATCAGGAATATAAGCAGAGCTGGGATGCTATTCAAAGGGCTCTGGAACGGAGCAGGAAAGACCTGCGCTGGGAAATTCGTGAGCAAATGATATGTGCACCACCTCAACCTCTCCCTCGACCCCTTCCAGCAATTAACACTTACGTTGTTCCCACAGAAAAGAAGCGGTATGGGTTGCGGTGGGCTATCCGTAAAGATTTGGTCAATGGAATTATGCCTCGTGCTAGCTACTCCTAGATTTGGCATTACTCTAATACTTACTGCTGCTGTGTGGTTTGTAAGTGGCAGCACAGTGTCTGTGTGGTTTTTAATGTGTACTTTTTTGTAATTTTAAATAAAATCATTTTCTTCACACTTTGTTTTCAAATGTATTTATTAAGATAAAATGGCAGTTTGTTTCTGCTCATATGAGTTTGAAAGGGAGTGCTCTGACCTAGTGCATGCTGGGAGTGTGATCACACCTTGCTAAGGTCACAGAGTTCCTAGTGCTTCCCCCACATGGATCCGACCACCGTTCTTGACCTGGAAGTGGAAGTGACGTGGACCTTCAAAAATTAGCACTATAGTGGAGCCAAAATTAAACTCCCCCAAGGGGTCTCCTTTTGCCAATGTAAGACCACCCACACCATAGAGATCTGTGTAACTGACATCATGATACTTTCCTTTCACGTGTCGAGGTTGGTTTGTCCGCAGCTCCTAGGAGATGGGAGAAAGCAACTGATCATTAAAACCGCCATGGTGAAACTAGGTATAGATATACAACATGCAGAACTATACAACAGGAGTGATCAGTTTATTGATAACTATTACAGAGGTCTGTTTATGACTAAAGAATAGTCTAATTAGCTTATTGTACCCTTATCAAGTCGTAGTAATATATTTTAAGTTCTAATGCCGCTCTTAGAAGATTAGTAGATACGGCCTAAAAAAAGCGCAATAGGACTCAATTCATCGCTACTATAGTGTAGTACCCTTTATTAGAATGTGTAAGTATAAAACATTAAAAAATTAAGAAGTTAAACATGCACAAAAGGAATAATAAACAAACAAAGATAAAATTATCCGAATAATCCTCCCAAAATTAAACAGACGCACAGAATCAGATGTGGGGTCAAAGTATAGAGCAATCCCCTGAGCGGCCAAATGGATAATTATGGTACAAAGTATCCAATAATACCGATCCTGTTTTTAATGGTACTAGAGAGTCTTTGAGGACAAAAGCTCCCAAAAGGAGTTTGAGGTCCAAAGTAAAAGGTGGCCACGGTGTTTGTGAGCCCTGCACTCACTTCTTCAGGGAAAGTGAGTGCAGGGCTCACAAAACTCGTAGGAGCGAACGCACGCCGTGGCCACCTTGTACTTTGGACCACACGAGCACCTGTACCACGGCAACACAGAGCACGCAAACCGGAGAGATGCCAAAGTAGACAAGTCTGGTGATCCAGCACGGGTTGAAATGACTGTTTGGGATTATTGGTTACTTTGAACCATAAGGATCCATTTGGCAGATCAGGGGATTGCTCAGTACTTTGACCCCACATCCAATTCTATGCGTCTGTTTAATTTTGGGAGGATTATTTGGTCTCTTTTCAGCTATGTAACTATGTAATGTGCATGGAAATGGCAGACTTTGTTTGGACTCTAAATTATTGGGTTCTGGAGTGGTGGAGGTGGGGTTGATGCCGGAGCTACAGACGTAAGTGCTGTTGAGGGAATGACCTGGAGAAGCTCACGTCAGCTTTTTAGCCCCAGGCCACACCGGAGGCATTGTATCCAGTAGTCACCTGGCAACAGGCCCGCACCAGAGACAACAGCTCACACCCGGAGGCTCAGGTAAGAGATGTTACCCCGGTCCCTAGAGTGTTTTCCCTGGGCTGCTCTCACCAAATTTGAGACAGAGGTGACCAAAGACACCATGTTATAGATATACAGGGACAGAGTCACCTTTAACCAGGAAGGCTTAGAGGGAGAGAGATATGTGTGGGATAAGAAACTGTTATACAGGGAGTCTGAGAGAATAGTGGCCGGGTCGGAACCAATCCCCACTAGGCAGTGTGTGGTACCCCAGAGGTACTGACAGGAGCTGCTACGCATAGCGCATGATATCCCGCTATCCAGGCATTTAGGGGTGAGTCGAACCAGATACTGGCTTACCCAAAGCTTCTTTTGGTCGGGGATTCTCAGGATATTCGGCGGTATTGCCAAATGTGTGATACTTGCCAGAGACTAGGTAAGAGGGTAGACTGCCGCAAGGCTAAACTTCACCCTCTTCCCATAATTGAGAAACCGGATAGCGGTAGACCGGGTGGGACCCTTAGCTAAGCCTAGCCCCTTCGGCAAGAAGTATATCTTGACAGTGGTAGACTACACTACCAGGTACCCAGAGGCGGTGGCGCTGACCAACATACAGGCGGAAACCATAGCAGAGTGTCACGTTCACAGTAAATGATGTGGAACACAACTGCAGATTTGTTGGGACTTTGATCTTTTATTAAGACACTTAGATGGAACTGAGACTTCAGTTCCAGAATTACAGTTACTGTTTCTTTAAATAATAATGTTTCATTTAGTATTGACAAGGTTCAGAATTCATTAGAGTCCGTTATTCTTGTTAACAGTTCAAATTATAAGAGATTATATACATTGGAATTATCAGTAGCAAGACTGGTGCAGTAAAACTTAAATAATACTTGTTTTGAGGGATGCTGTAGCAGGCTTGCTGAACAACTTGATAGCAGACTTTAGTATGAAGAACTAAGATTATCTGTAGCAAGACAGGTACAGCTGAACTTGAATAATACTTGATTTGAGGAAAGCTGTAGCAGGATTGCTGAACAACTTGATAGCAGACTTTAGTATGAAGAAATAAGATTATCTGTAGCAAGACAGATACAGCTGAACTTGAATAATACTTGATTTGAGGAAAGCTGTAGCAGGCTTGCTGGAGAACTTAATAGCAGACTTTAGTAAGTTGAAATAAAGCTTTAGCATTGTTAGCTCTTAACTCAGAGACTGTAAATTACTTAACTTCTGGAAGTAGAGGGATTGTGTCCCCAGCTCTCCTCAGAGGCGGTTGCTTCAGTGAATGGTTGCCGAGAGTGCTGGTAGTTGTCTGTGATGAGGAGAGATGTTGGGGACTTGAATATTCCTCCAGTCCGGTCTAGTAGCGAGTGGTCGTCTCACCGAGGTATGTGAGCCGGTGAGTTTGGCGCGGTACGCGTTTCAATAATCCAGCGTCTATCAGCTGGTGCGGTCGCATTAAATAGCAGACCGCGGCAATGGGGGTGTGGCTAAGCTCCGTCAAACCCGGAAGCATGAGGAGACATCGGGAGGCTTAAGGCCTGACACAGAGGCCCTGATGCGAATCTTCTCCCGCATGGGATTCCACTGGGAGATAGTGTCGGATCGGGGTACTCAATTCATCGCAGAGATCACCCACCACCTCCAGAGGCTCTCCGGCATTAAGACAAGTGTGAGCTCCCCTTATCACCCCCAGACCAACGGTCTCTGCGAATGGTTCAACAGAACGTTAAAACAAATGCTCCAGACGTTCGCATAGACCAAGCTTACTGGGAGGTGCCGCAGGAGTCCACAGGGTTCTCCCCGTTCAAGTTACTCTTCGGGAGGCAGGTGAGGGTGCCCTTAGACCTTATCCGAGAACACTGGGAGGGGGATCGCAGCCAGGATGGTACCCCCATTGTTCCATATGTGTTGGAGTTCTAGGACCGTCTGGAAGAGTTAACTAGGTCCATTCGAGAGAATCTCCAGACGGCACAGAACCGCCAGCGCACTTGGTACGATTGAGGCGCCAGGGACCTTAGCTTTCAGGTAGGGCAGAATATTTTAATATTAAAACCTGTCCAGAATGACAAGCTACAGGCTGCCTGGCAGGGCCCATACCAAGTGGTTAAGCAAAAATGCGACACTACTTATGAGATCGGCTCCATGTGAACATGCTGAAGCCCTACATGAGCGAGCAGGGGAGGTGGCAGCGATCTGTGCCCCTGTCTCTGAGGACTTCAACAACCTTCCGCTGCCCGACCTCCTGGGGGATGGGAGTCAATCAGGTGAGATAGAGGAGGTCAAACTGGGAGAACGGCTGAGCCCACAGGAGCGGATCGATGTACAGCAGCTCTTAGCGGAGAATAAATCTACCTTCTCCAACATACCTGGGTACACTCCTTTGGCAACTCACCAGGTAGAGACACCAGGTCAACTCCCATTCCCCCAAACCCCATACCCAATCCCAGAATCTGTACAGGAAAATATGCGCAAAGAGATGCTCCAGCTCAGGGTCATTGAGCCTTTTGACAACCCCTTGTCCTCCCCAGTAGTCCTTGTATCGAAATGGGATGGTACGACCCAGTTCTGCGTGGATTAACGGAGGTTGAACGATAAGACCGTGTCAGAGGCCTAGGATAGATGAGCTGTTAGACCGGATGACTAGGGGCCAATACCTTACTACAATTGATCTTTGTAAGGGGTATTGGCAAATCCCTCAAGCCCCCGAAGCCATCCCTAAGTCAGCGTTTGTCACCACATTCAGCTTATACCAATTTAAGGTGATGCCGTTTGGGATGAAAAACGCTCCCGCTACTTTCCAGAGGATTGTGGACCAGCTTCTGGATGGGTTCCAAGAATATGCCTGCGCATATCTCGAGGATATCGTCATTTTTATCGATACATGACAGGAGCACTAAGCCCACATAGGAGCGGTCTTAGAAAGGATCAGGGAAGCGGGCTTGACCCTTAAGCCCCCCAAGTGTAATATAGGCATGGCTGAGGTACAGTACCTCGGTCACAAAGTGGGATGCGAGCAGCAGAAGCCTGAGCCCGCTAAGATTGAGGCAGTGGCCCAATGGCCAACCCCCAGGACGAAGTCTCAGGTGCTAGCTTTTCTGGGGACCGCAAGGTATTATAGAAGTTTATGCCCAATTATAGTGCCCTGGCCAAACTCCTCACCGACCTTCCCATCAAGAAATCTGGGCTCCTGAGTGTGAGCAGTCATTCCAGCAATTGAAACATGCACTTGTAAATGTCCCTGTCTTGGCAGCTCCCAATCCAACTAAATGCTTTCTCGTTCATACAGACGCTTCTATGTTTGGATTGGGGGTAGTCAAGGGGAGCCCGTGACTTACATTAGTCGCAAGCTGTTACCCAGAGAAGTAAGCTACACCGCCATCGAGAAGGAATGCCTGCCCGTGGTATGGGCCTTGAAAAAGTCGCAACCCTATTTATACGGACAGCCCTTCTCTTTGCTCACGGATTACAACCCGTTAGTCTGGCTGAACCGAGTGGCAGGGTACAAAGCCAGGCTGCTGTGCTGGAGTTTGGTGCTGCAGCCTTTTGACTTTACAATACATTACCGCCCCAGGAAATAGAATGGAAATGCTGACGGGTTGTGTAGACAGACTGAACTGGGAAAATTATCCGGGAGCATCCCTGGACATCCCCAAGCTGATCAGTGGTGGATCAGACTGTGTATGCCACTTGTGGTCATGGGGGAGCAGTGTAGTGGAATAAACCTTGGACTGTTACCCTAATTTATGCTATGGGCTGTCCGATCTTGTCCCCCCTGTTATTTCCTTTGTTTCATGCTCATAGTCCTGGAATCCTCATGTTCTTTCCCCTGTTCGTCTGGCCGTTCGGTAAAATAAGTAATCTCGCATTAACGTCTTGTTTGACAAGCAAACAAATTACCGAACGCCAGACCACCAATATGTGGAGTGTGCAGCTCGTTAACCCCTGTACCCTCTGTTCACACCTCCATCAACCCCAATAACCTGAACATTCCAAGCAGGCGGCTGGGTGGCCAACGTTCGTATGTGCGAACATGTGGCGGCGGCCATCTTTAGCCTCGAACAGAGACCGCAATGTTTGGTCGTCTAGTGTATGGAACTAAAATCGGACACTCGACGGCGCGAACACCGCTGGGACTTCCACCTTCGGTTATGTTTGTGGGGATTTGGACCAACAGTGTGGCGTTCGGGGGGAGCAAACTCCGAACAAGATACACAGAAAGAATGTATGTATGAACCGTTTATGCCATATTTTTTTGCATATTTGATACTCCCAAAAGAGACCAACCGCATAGCCTGATTTCATGGAATCTTTTTGGGCAGGCGCCTCGTGTACTGTTGGTCTAAACTATACCCCGGTGGCGTTTTGGCTGCGTTCATGGGATCTGAGCGCTTTTTTGTTATGTTGGTCGCTCACATCCAGGCTATATGGGGATATGGGACTTAAGGGGGTATCTTGTGGGGAACTGTATGTTTTGGGGTGATTATTATTATACCTGCCCTGGAGAGTTAATGTAGTTATGTTGTATTTTTTGTCTCCATCTACTCTCAGGTCCAGTGGGGAATGCCCCTGGAATGTGTATTTGCATGGAGACTCACATAAAAGGCAGTGTGTGGCCATTTAAAATCAGTTATACCCCAGAGCTGAGTGTCGTCCAGTTTCTGGGGAGGAGTTGGGAGATTCCTGTGTTTGGCTGTTCCCTTGGAGTTTTCTCCTTGTTCCTGAGTGTATCTTGGAGAAACCAGCGGAGGAGAGTCACTGCTAGGACTCTGATACAAACTCTCAGGTCCAGGACATGTACAATAATAATCACCCCAAAACATACAGTTACCCACAATATACCCACTTAAGTCCTATATCCCCAGATAGCCTGGATCTAAGCACCCAACATATCCGAAAAGCGCTCAAATCCCGTGAATGCAGCTGAAACGCCACACCCGAGGTGCCTGCCCAAAAAGGTTCCATGAAATCAGGCTGTGCGGTCGGTCTCTTTCGGGAGTATCAAATATACGAAGAACAATGCATAAACTGTTCGTGCATACATTATAGACAGAGAGAGGGAGGACTTAAGAGACATAATATTCTCTCCACATATATTCTGCCTGAGACTACCAAGATCCATACTGCTGTACATATCCTTAGACGGGGATTGTTCCATCCACGCGTATAAACAGCTGAGCTCTGAGTTAACTCTGGTAAATGTGAGTGTAACCATTTAGAAACACATATATATATATATATATATATATATATATATATATATATATATATTTATATATACTCCTTATACTTACCTTTTTACACTATTATCCGTTTATGTTCTTTTATCTTTTTGAGGTCAACTATATAGTTATATCTTCACAATAAGACCTGTGTACGTATACAATTTTTTATATTACTATCTAGGGCACGGTTTCCTCCCTCTCTCTGTCTATACCATTTTATCACAAGGTTGGGAATCCTTATATTGGTTACTGCTGCCCAATTTTATTCTTTAGCCTACCACTATAGTTAGCGCCTAATCCCTCTGTTTCCATATTATATCTTGTTTGGGAGTTTGCTCCCCCCGAACGCCACTCTGTTCATATGAATCCCCACGAACACAACCGAAGGTGGAAGTCCCAATGGTGTTCGCGACGTTTAGTTTAGATTTTAGTACCATACACTCGACGACCAAACACCGCTGTCTCTGTTCGTGGCTAAAGATATCCGCCGCCACGTGTTCGCACATACGAACCGTGGCCACCCAGCTGACTGCTTAGAGTGTTGTTGCGGTTTGTGGAGGTGTTAACAAGGGCTACTGGGGTTAACGAGCAGCACACTCCACATATGGGTGGTCTGGCGTTCGGTAATTTGTTCGGTTGTCGAACAACACAGTTTTAGTATGTGAGGTGAATGGTATTGCCAAACAGCAAGGCGAATGGGGAAAAAGCTAAATAATCCAAGGACAGGGGGATTTGTCCCACACATGGACTGTAAGCACAAGACACAGGGAATAACCGGGCGGGGAAAAGATATGGACAGCCCATAGCAGGAATAACAAGGGTGACATCCCAAGGTTCATTCGGCTACAGTATGGTATAGGAATAACGTAGCCACAGACAGGGTAAGAGAATGCTGCACAGTATAGGAATAACATAGCCACAGACAGGGTAACGGAATGCTGCACGGTATAGGAAAAACAGCCACAGACAAGGTAACGGAATGCTGCACGATATAGGAATAACAGCCACAGACAGGGTAATGGAATGCTGCACGGTATAGGAATAACAACCACAGACAGGGTAAGGGAATGCTGCACGGTATAGGAATAACAGCCACAGACAGGGTAACGGAATGCTGCACGGTATAGGAATAACAACCACAGACAGGATAACGGAATGCTGCACGGTATAGGAATAACAGCCACAGACAGTAACGGAATGCTGCACGGTATAGGAATAACAGCCACAGACAGGGTAACGGAATGCTGCACGGTCTAGGAATAACAGCCACAGACAGGGTAACGGAATGCTGCACGGTATAGGAATAACAGCCACAGACAGGGTAACGGAATGCTGCACGGTGTAGGAATAACAGCCACAGACAGGGTAACGGAATGCTGCACAGTATAGGAATAACAGCCACAGACAGGGTAACGGAATGCTGCACGGTATAGGAATAACAGCCACAGACAGGATAACGGAATGCTGCACGGTGTAGGAATAACAGCCACAGACAGGGTAACGGAATGATGCACGGTATACGAATAACAGCCACAGACAGGGTAACGGAATGCTGCACGGTATAGGAATAACAGCCACAGACAGGGTAAGGGAATGCTGCACAGTATAGGAATAACAGCCACAGACAGTAACGGAATGCTGCACGGTATAGGAATAACAGCCACAGACAGGGTAACGGAATGCTGCACGGTGTAGGAATAACAGCCACAGACAGGGTAACGGAATGATGCACGGTATAGGAATAACAGCCACAGACAGGGTAACGGAATGCTGCACGGTATAGGAATAACAGCCACAGACAGGGTAAGGGAATGCTGCACAGTATAGGAATAACAGCCACAGACAGTAACGGAATGCTGCACGGTATAGGAATAACAGCCACAGACAGGGTAACGGAATGCTGCACGGTGTAGGAATAACAGCCACAGACAGGGTAATGGAATGCTGCACGGTATAGGAATAACAACCACAGACAGGGTAATGGAATGCTGCACGGTATAGGAATAACAGCCACAGACAGGGTAACGGAATGCTGCACGGTATAGGAATAACAGCCACAGACAGGGTAACGGAATGCTGCACGGTATAGGAATAACAACCACAGACAGGATAATGGAATGCTGCACGGTATAGGAATAACAGCCACAGACAGTAAGGGAATGCTGCACGGTATAGGAATAACAGCCACAGACAGGGTAATGGAATGCTGCACGGTATAGGAATAACAACCACAGACAGGATAATGGAATGCTGCACGGTATAGGAATAACAGCCACAGACAGTAACGGAATGCTGCACGGTATAGGAATAACAGCCACAGACAGGGTAACGGAATGCTGCACGGTGTAGGAATAACAGCCACAGACAGGGTAACGGAATGCTGCACGGTATAGGAATAACAGCCACAGACAGGGTAACGGAATGCTGCACGGTATAGGAATAACAGCCACAGACAGGGTAACGGAATGCTGCACGGTATAGGAATAACAGCCACAGACAGTAACGGAATGCTGCACGGTATAGGAATAACAGCCACAGACAGGGTAACGAAGTGCTGCACGGTCTAGGAATAACAGCCACAGACAGGGTAACGGAATGCTGCACGGTATAGGAATAACAGCCACAGACAGGGTAACGGAATGCTGCACGGTATAGGAATAACAGCCACAGACAGGGTAACGGAATGCTGCAAGGTATAGGAATAACAGCCACAGACAGGGTAAGGGAATGCTGCACAGTATAGGAATAACAGCCACAGACAGGGTAACGGAATGCTGCGAGGTATAGGAATAACAGCCACAGACAGGGTAACGGAATGCTGCAAGGTATAGGAATAACAGCCACAGACAGGGTAATGGAATGCTGCATGGTATAGGAATAACAGCCACAGACAGGATAATGGAATGCTGCACGGTATAGGAATAACAGCCACAGACAGGGTAACGGAATGCTGCACGGTATAGGAATAACAGCCACAGACAGGGTAACGGAATGCTGCAAGGTATAGGAATAACAGCCACAGACAGGGTAACGGAATGCTGCACAGTATAGGAATAACAGCCACAGACAAGGTAACGGAATGCTGCATGGTATAGGAATAACAGCCACAGACAGGGTAATGGAATGCTGCACGGTATAGGAATAACACACAGACAGAGTAACGGAATGCTGCACGGTATAGGAATAACAGCCACAGACAGAGTAACGGAATGCTGCACGATATAGGAATAACAGCCACAGACAGGGTAACGGAATGCTGCACGGTATAGGAATAACAGCCACAGACAGAGTAACGGAATGCTGCACGATATAGGAATAACAGCCACAGACAGGGTAACGGAATGCTGCACGATATAGGAATAACAGCCACAGACAGAGTAACGGAATGCTGCACGATATAGGAATAACAGCCACAGACAGAGTAACGGAATGCTGCACAGTATAGGAATAACAGCCACAGACAGGGTAACGGAATGCTGCACAGTATAGGAATAACAGCCACAGACAGGGTAACGGAATGCTGCACAGTATAGGAATAACAGCCACAGACAAGGTAACGGAATGCTGCATGGTATAGGAATAACAGCCACAGACAGGGTAACGGAATGCTGCACAGTATAGGAATAACAGCCACAGACAGGGTAACGGAATGCTGCACAGTATAGGAATAACAGCCACAGACAGGGTAATGGAATGCTGCACGGTATGGGTTTGGAACATGAACACAGGGGATTCTGCAGAGGATTAGGTATAAATAGCAGAATTCTGGCCTATCTCACCTGGTCTCCATATATGCGGATAGATCCTACATTTATTGCACCAACTGCAGTGAGTGAGAAGAACCCAAACTGCCACTGGCCGCTGAGTACGACTCGCTCATTCTGACAGAACAAGCTGGGTATCCATCGCGCAACATGGGGGCTGACGGAGAGCAGGGTACCTGGATGAACACAAAGACACAGAGTGAAACCTACTTCAACATCCGTACTGCTGGTGGTATTGCTTGCGTTAAATGGAGCAAGTTGATGCTTTGGTATTAGGAGATATTTACAATCAATGTGTTTGGCTTAGAGACGGGACCTTATTCTGGATGAAGCATATTTTGTGAAATCTTACTAGTTATTCTAATTTGACAATATCAAGGTTATTCAAAAGCGATAATTCAAAGTGAATTTTGGACTTAGGGCAAAAAAAATAAATTGGAAACATTCTCAGTTAACTATGCTGTAATGACACAATTAGCTGCAATGATACAATGAGCTGTAATGATACAATGAGCCATAATGTTACAATGAGCCATCATGATATAATTAGCTATAATGTTACAATGAGCCGTAATCACACAATGAGCCATAATGTTAAAATGAGTTGTAATGATACAGTGTTCCAAAATCATGATACACTGAGCTGTAATGACACAATGAGCTGTAATGTTAAAATGAGCGGTAATGATACAATGAGCTGTAACAATATACTGAGCTGTAATGTTACAGTGAGCGGTAATGTTACAATTAGCTGTAATGTTACAATGAGTTGTAATGATACAGTGTTCCAAAATCATCATATACTGAGCTGTAATGACACAATGAGCTGTAATGTTACAATTAGCTGTAATGACACAATGAGCTGTAACAATACACTGAGCGGTAATGATACAATGAGCCGTAATGTTACAATGAGCCGTAATGACACAATGAGCTGTAATGACACAATGAGCTGTAACAATACACTGAGCGGTAATTATACAATTAGCTGTAATGTTACAATTAGCTGTAATGTTACAATGAGTTGTAATGATACAGTGTTCCAAAATCATCATACAATGAGCTGTAATGTTACAGGGAGCGGTAATGACACAATGAGCTGTAATGTTACAGTGAGCGGTAATGACACAATGAGCTGTAATGACACAATGAGCTGTAATGATACACTGAGCTGTAATGATGCAATGAGTTGTAATGATACAATGAGCTGTAATGATACACTGAGCCATAATGATACAATTAGCTGTAATGTTACAATGAGCCGTAATGTTACAATGAGCTGTAATGACACAATGAGCTGTAATGACACAATGAGCAGTAATGTTACAGGGAGCGGTAATGTTACAATGAGCTGTAATGTTACAGTGAGCGGTAATGACACAATGAGCGGTAATGATACAATGAGCTGTAATGATACAATGAGCTGTAATGATACACTGAGCTGTAATGATACAATGAGCTGTAATGTTACAATGAGCCGTAATGTTACAGTGAGCAGTAATGACACAATGAGCTGTAATGACACAATGAGCTGTAATGACACAATGAGCGGTAATGATACAATTAGATGTAATGTTACAATGAGCCGTAATGTTACAATGAGCTGTAATGATACAGTGTTCCATAATCATCATACACTGAGCTGTAATGTTACAATGAGCTGTAATGTTACAATGAGCCGTAATGTTACAATGAGCCGTAATGTTACAATGAGCCGTAATGTTACAGTGAGCAGTAATGACACAATGAGCAGTAATGACACAATGAGCTGTAATGACACAATGAGCTGTAATGACACAATGAGCAGTAATGTTACAGTGAGTTGACATGATACAGTGTTCCATAATGATACAATTAGCGGTAATGTTACAATTAGCCGTAATGTTACAATGAGCTGTAATGATACAATTAGCTGTAATGATACAATTAGCTGTAATGTTACAATTAGCTGTAATGTTACAATGAGCCGTAATGTTACAATGAGTTGTAATGTTACAGTGTTCCATAATCATCATATACTGAGCTGTAATGTTACAATGAGCCATGTTACAATGAGCTGTAATGATACAATTAGCTGTAATGATACAATTAGCTGTAATGTTATAATGAGCCGTAATGATACAATGAGCGGTAATGATATAATGAGCGGTAATGATACAATTAGCTGTAATGTTACAATTAGCTGTAATGTTACAATGAGTTGTAATGATACAATGAGTTGTAATGACACAATGAGCTGTAATGACACAATGAGCTGTAATGACACAATGAGCTGTAATGATACAATGAGCTGTAATGTTACAGTGAGCGGTAATGACACAATGAGCGGTAATGATACAATGAGCTGTAATGATACACTGAGCTGTAATGTTACAATGAGCCGTAATGATACAATTAGCTGTAATGTTACAATGAGCCGTAATGTTACAGTGAGCAGTAATGACACAATGAGCTGTAATGACACAATGAGCTGTAATGACACAATGAGCTGTAATGACACAATGAGCAGTAATGTTACAGTGAGTTGACATGATACAGTGTTCCATAATGATACAATTAGCGGTAATGTTACAATTAGCCGTAATGTTACAATGAGCTGTAATGATACAATTAGCTGTAATGATACAATTAGCTGTAATGTTACAATTAGCTGTAATGTTACAATGAGCCGTAATGTTACAATGAGTTGTAATGTTACAGTGTTCCATAATCATCATACACTGAGCTGTAATGTTACAGTGAGCGGTAATGTTACAATGAGCCATAATGTTACAATGAGCTGTAATGATACAATTAGCTGTAATGTTATAATGAGCCGTAATGATACAATGAGCTGTAATGACACAATGAGCGGTAATGATACAATGAGCTGTAACAATATACTGAGCGGTAATTATACAATTAGCTGTAATGTTACAATTAGCTGTAATGACACAATGAGCTGTAACAATACACTGAGCGGTAATGTTACAATGAGCTGTAATGTTACAATGAGCGGTAATGTTACAATGAGCGGTAATGATACAATTAGCTGTAATGTTACAATGAGTTGTAATGTTACAATGAGTTGTAATGATACAGTGTTCCATAATCATCATACACTGAGCTGTAATGACACAATGAGCTGTAATGACACAATGAGCTGTATACCGAAAAGTAAGTGGTGAGAGCACTCAAATACACAAAACTTTATTTGTTTTAGTTTTGTGTATGAGTGCTCTCACCACTTACTTTTCAGTATATTTCTCACTTTTATGTGAATAAGTGACTCACATAGGTGATTGTAGCACCAATTTTCTACCTTTTAACCTTATTATTGTATTTATTTTTCACTTACAATGAGCTGTAATGATACAATGAGCTGTAAAGTTGCAATATGCGGTAATGACACAATGAGCGGTTGTAATTAATTTCCTTAGTGTGCCCTATTAATGCTGTATGCCATGGGAAGCAATATCTGCAGCACAAGTGTCGAGAGGGGTAGTGTTGGCTGTGTGTTTGTGTGTGTGTGTATAATTTCATTGCTTTTTACATGCTCAAGCAATAATGGAACATTAGGAGGGACACGGGAACGGGAAGATGTGTTGACAGGCTGGCTTTTGTACTCTTTGTAAATGCAGTTTCTTCACTCACTACATCTCTCTGTCTGACAGTGTGACATTTCCCCTCTCTGCCACACTCCACCTCTTTCTCTGTCTGACAGTGTGATATGTCCCCTCTCTGTCACACTCACTACATCCACCTCTTTCTCTGTCTGACAGTGTGACATGTCCCCTCTATGTCACACTCACTATATCCACCTCTTTCTCTGTCTGACAGTGTGACATGTCCCCTCTCTGCCACACTCACTATATCCACCTCTTTCTCTGTCTGACAGTGTGATATGTCCCCTCTCTGTCACACTCACTACATCCACCTCTTTCTCTGTCTGACAGTGTGACATGTCCCCTCTATGTCACACTCACTATATCCACCTCTTTCTCTGTCTGACAGTGTGACATGTCCCCTCTCTGCCACACTCACTACATCCACCTCTTTCTCTGTCTGACAGTGTGACATGTCCTCTCTCTGTCACACTCACTACATCCACCTCTTTCTCTGTCTGACAGTGTGACATGTCCCCTCTCTGTCACACTCACTACATCCACCTCTTTCTCTGTCTGACAGTGTGACATGTCCCCTCTCTGCCACACTCACTATATCCACCTCTTTCTCTGTCTGACAGTGTGACATGTCCCCTCTCTGTCACACTCACTACATCCACCTCTTTCTCTGTCTGACAGTGTGACATGTCCCCTCTCTGTCACACTCACTACATCCACCTCTTTCTCTGTCTGACAGTGTGACATGTCCCCTCTCTGCCACACTCACTATATCCACCTCTTTCTCTGTCTGACAGTGTGACATGTCCCCTCTCTGTCACACTCACTACATCCACCTCTTTCTCTGTCTGACAGTGTGACATGTCCCCTCTCTGTCACACTCACTACATCCACCTCTTTCTCTGTCTGACAGTGTGACATGTCCCCTCTCTACCACACTCACTACACCCACCTCTTTCTCTGTCTGACAGTGTGACATGTCCCCTCTCTGTCACACTCACTACATCCACCTCTTTCTCTGTCTGACAGTGTGACATGTCCCCTCTCTGCCATACTCACTACACCCACCCCTTTCTCTGTCTGACAGTGTGACATGTCCCCTCTCTGTCACACTCACTACATCCACCTCTTTCTCTGTCTGACAGTGTGACATGTCCCCTCTCTGCCACACTCACTACATCCACCTCTTTCTCTGTCTGACAGTGTGACATGTCCCCTCTCTGTCACACTCACTACATCCACCTCTTTCTCTGTCTGACAGTGTGACATGTCCCCTCTCTGCCACACTCACTACATCCACCTCTTTCTCTGTCTGACAGTGTGACATGTCCCCTCTCTGCCACACTCACTACATCCACCTCTTTCTCTGTCTGACAGTGTGACATGTCCCCTCTCTGTCACACTCACTACATCCACCTCTTTCTCTGTCTGACAGTGTGACATGTCCCCTCTCTGTCACACTCACTACATCCACCTCTTTCTCTGTCTGACAGTGTGACATGTCCCCTCTCTACCACACTCACTACATCCACCTCTTTCTCTGTCTGACAGTGTGACATGTCCCCTCTCTGCCACACTCACTATATCCACCTCTTTCTCTGTCTGACAGTGTGACATGTCCCCTCTCTGTCACACTCACTACATCCACCTCTTTCTCTGTCTGACAGTGTGACATGTCCCCTCTCTGTCACACTCACTACATCCACCTCTTTCTCTGTCTGACAGTGTGACATGTCCCCTCTCTGCCACACTCACTATATCCACCTCTTTCTCTGTCTGACAGTGTGACATGTCCCCTCTCTGTCACACTCACTACATCCACCTCTTTCTCTGTCTGACAGTGTGACATGTCCCCTCTCTGTCACACTCACTATATCCACCTCTTTCTCTGTCTGACAGTGTGACATGTCCCCTCTCTGCCACACTCACTATATCCACCTCTTTCTCTGTCTGACAGTGTGACATGTCCCCTCTCTGCCACACTCACTATATCCACCTCTTTCTCTGTCTGACAGTGTGACATGTCCCCTCTCTGTCACACTCACTATATCCACCTCTTTCTCTGTCTGACAGTGTGACATGTCCCCTCTCTGTCACACTCACTACATCCACCTCTTTCTCTGTCTGACAGTGTGACATGTCCCCTCTCTGTCACACTCACTACATCCACCTCTTTCTCTGTCTGACAGTGTGACATGTCCCCTCTCTGTCACACTCACTATATCCACCTCTTTCTCTGTCTGACAGTGTTACATGTCCCCTCTCTGTCACACTCACTATATCCACCTCTTTCTCTGTCTGACAGTGTGACATGTCCCCTCTCTGTCACACTCACTACATCCACCTCTTTCTCTGTCTGACAGTGTGACATGTCCCCTCTCTGTCACACTCACTACATCCACCTCTTTCTCTGTCTGACAGTGTGACATGTCCCCTCTCTGTCACACTCACTATATCCACCTCTTTCTCTGTCTGACAGTGTGACATGTCCCCTCTCTGCCACACTCACTACATCCACCTCTTTCTCTGTCTGACAGTGTGACATGTCCCCTCTATTTCACACTCACTACATCCACCTCTTTCTCTGTCTGACAGTGTGACATGTCCCCTCTCTGCCACACTCACTACATCCACCTCTTTCTCTGTCTGACAGTGTGACATGTCCCCTCTCTGTCACACTCACTACATCCACCTCTTTCTCTGTCTGACAGTGTGACATGTCCCCTCTATGTCACACTCACTATATCCACCTCTTTCTCTGTCTGACAGTGTGACATGTCCCCTCTCTGTCACACTCACTACATCCACCTCTTTCTCTGTCTGACAGTGTGACATGTCCCCTCTCTGCCACACTCACTACATCCACCTCTTTCTCTGACTGACAGTGTGACATGTCCCCTCTCTGCCACACTCACTACACCCACCTCTTTCTCTGTCTGACAGTGTGACATGTCCCCTCTCTGTCACACTCACTATATCCACCTCTTTCTCTGCCTGACAGTGTGACATGTCCCCTCTCTGCCACACTCACTACATCCACCTCTTTCTCTGTCTGACAGTGTGACATGTCCCCTCTCTGTCACACTCACTACATCCACCTCTTTCTCTGTCTGACAGTGTGACATGTCCCCTCTCTGCCACACTCACTACATCCACCTCTTTCTCTGTCTGACAGTGTGACATGTCCCCTCTCTGCCACACTCACTACATCCACCTCTTTCTCTGTCTGACAGTGTGACATGTCCCCTCTCTGCCACACTCACTACATCCACCTCTTTCTCTGTCTGACAGTGTGACATGTCCCCTCTCTGTCACACTCACTACATCCACCTCTTTCTCTGTCTGACAGCGTGACATGTCCCCTCTCTGTCACACTCACTATATCCACTGTAGCGGAATGCAGTAAGCCTGTCCTATAACATGCCTGTGTGACTGTATTCGTTCTATTTTTTGCCTGTGTTTAAATTGCTATTCGTATATTTACAATGTGAATTGTATGTTATTCGGTAGTTTCCATCCGTACCATATGCTTATGGAAACTACCGAACTGAGGGACCACCCCAGAGAGAAGTGTGCCAGCAATTAAAGTTCACATTCCTTCTAAACCGCAAGTTAACCGGCTCATTAACATTGTATCTGGGTGGCCGCCATTCGGCATGCGTACACGTGGCGGCGGCCATCTTACGCATGAAAATCTCAGCGGTGTTTGGTCGTCGAGTGTCTGGAACTCAAATCGGACACTCAAACAACCGAACACCGCTGAGACCTCCAGAGCTCCATAACTGCCGAACGGAGAGTCCTAACGAATCCCCATTCGGTAAAACAAAGTACCGAATGAGGGAACCAACATCTATGTGAATTTAAGTGTGGATGGCAATTATAAATGTATGTTTTAACTGCCGAACGGAGACCGACCACAGGGCTCAATCTTATGGAACCCTTTTCGGATACCAACTCGTGTGCGGTCGGTCAAACTTCACCTCCCCGTAACTACCGAATTACTGGTCCGATCTGGGTGAATTTTGGATATTATAGTCACCCAGATCAGGGCTACCTAGCGGTACCCTAATATTAATGTTAGGGGATGGTTTGGGGGTACATCCAGGTTTGGGGTAAATTGCTGTGCAAGTTAAGGGGATTATGACTCACTCTGAGGGGAGGAGATGTGTGGGAGGTAACAAGCACTGTATTGGTTACTGTCCTAATTACTGTAAATCCCTCCCTTGCATGGGAGCAGGCTTTATAAGAAACCTTGGAATAAACTGTGTGTCGTCCAGTTATTGGGAGTGCTGTGGGGATATTGCTGTACCGTTTTACCTGCTGGAAACTCTGCTGTGGATTTACTAATGACTTGTTCCTGAGCCCTCCTAGGATCCGAAGTGGAGAATAGCTGCGAGAAATCAGCTCTCCGCTACATTGGTTGGCAGCGCTGGGATCCAGACTCACAGAGGAACAAGGATTAATGGAGATTGACCTTTCTACTCTAAAGAGATCCACGTTGAAAGAACTTCTGGAAGCGAAAGGTGTTTCAGCTAGCAGCAAATCCAAAGCAACGCTTATCACTGAAGTAATGGCAGAATACAGAGCAGAGGAGGTCCAGGCCACGGAACAAAGACCTGAAACAGAACAGGAGGAGTTCCAAAGGCATTTACAATTCAGGCTGGCCTTTTATGGGGAAAACCCACCAACAGAGATCATCTCTAAAACCATGACAGAGGTGCAGGAGTTTGTGATGAGCAAAAGGAGACCACAAGCACCGGAAAGAAGTGCAGCAGGAGTTGTGACACAAGAGGGTAAGCCTAAAATTCCCTATCAAGCGTTTAAAACGTATGTGGAGGCAGAGGAGGATATAGATGCCTTCCTCCAAGACTTTGAGAGACTATGTACGCTGCATAACATACCAAGGGAAGAGTGGGTACCCATATTAGCAGGACGGCTGTCAGGAAGGGCAGCTGAAGCCTACCGCACTGTACCAGATGTTGAAATTAGGAACTATAGCCGGGTAAAAGAGATTATCCTGGCCCGGTATGCAATAACGAGGCATACCGGAGGCGCTTCAGGGAACTGAAAAAGGCTGACAAAGACTCGCACGCAGAGTGGGCTTGCCGACTAGAAAGGGCAGCTCTTGGGTGGATGCAGTCAAGTAAAGCGCGGTCCATGGAGGACTTGTTACAAATGCTACTATTGGAACAGTTTTATGAGGGGATATCCACAGAACTGCAGGAATGGGTGAGGGATCGTAACCCCACCACCCTCACCGAGGCTGCCAAAAAGGCAGATGATTTTATGGATGCTCGCAGACAAACCAAGGCAGTGAGTACTAAACCTGCCATGCGGCTGCTGGGAGGAAATTCCTTCTCCCTTAACCCTCAGCCCCCACCAAGACAACTCCCTCCACCAGCACCAGCAGCCGCACAACCGAGATACCGCACACCTGCTTCTGTGCAATGCCACCGGTGCCAGAAGTGGGGACATTTCCAGCGAGATTGTCCACAGTCTAGAGACCGCACCACCTGGATCCGACCAGGGCCACCACCACCACCACCGAGAGCAGCAGCGCACCACTACCAGGACGAGGTACCACTTCCCTACAGCTCTGCAGTTCCAGTCGTGACTGTGGAACAGTGGGAAGTGCTGCATGAGGCCAACCCCTTACAGGCACAGGCGGACAATCGACAGCACCATAGGCAGACCGTGTATCTAGAAGGGAAGCCTATGCAGGGGCTCAGAGACTCGGGAGCCACCATCACCTTGGTTCAAAGTCATTTGGTTTCTGACAAGGCCAAACTTAATAAGACTGTGGCTGTCAGGGTCGCAGGGGGAGCCGTGTATCGGCTAGACACAGCCAGGGTACACTTGCATTGGGGTGCGGGTTCGGGAATGTAGAAGTGGGACTAATGCCGCAATTACCTGCTGAGGTGGTCCTGGGGAATGATCTGGGCAAACTCACCTCCGCATTTGAGCCCCAAACTACTGAGGAAGCGCACCCAGTAGTCACCAGGCAACAGGCCCGCACCCAGCACAACAACGCACTGCCGGAGGTCCAGGTAAGAGATTCCTCCCCTTCCCTAGACTGTATCCCTTGGGCCCCTCCTGACGTGTTTGTAGCCGAGGTGATCACTGACCCTACCTTACAAGTATACCGAGACAAGGTCACCTCTAACCAACCGGGGGCGGAGGGAGAAAGATTTGTGTGGGACAGACAGTTATTGTACCGAGAGACGAGTAAACAGATAGCTGGGTCAGACCCCATTGCTGCAAGGCAGCTGGTGGTACCTCAGAGGTACCGAACCGAATTACTCCGGATAGCGCACGATATTCCGCTATCCGGACATTTGGGGGTCAGCCGTACCAGATGTCGGCTGACCCAAAGTTTCTTCTGGCCAGGGATTAGCCAGGAGGTGCGCAGATATTGTAACACCTGCGATACGTGCCAGAGGGTAGGAAAGAGGGGGGATAAGCGTAAGGTGAAGCTGCACCCACTACCCATAATCGAGGAACCCTTTCATAGGGTCGCAGTAGATATTGTAGGCCCCCTCCGGAAGCCTAGCCCATCGGGCAAACGGTATATCTTGACCGTAGTGGACTACGCCACTCGCTACCCCGAGGCGGTAGCCTTAACTAACATACATGCCGAGACGGTGGCTGAGGCGCTGATGCAGATTTTCTCCCGGATGGGGTTACCCAGGGAGATCATCTCGGATCAGGGCACTCAGTTCACGGCAGAGGTCACCCAACAGCTCTGGAAGTTCTGTAAAGTTAAGCCCATAATTAGTGCCCCATACCACCCCCAGACTAATGGGCTCTGCGAACGGTTCAATGGCACCTTAAAACAGATGCTCCGAACCTTCGCAGAGACTCACCGAGACTGGGAAAAATTCCTGCCGCACTTACTGTTTGCTTACAGGGAGGTGCCGCAGGAATCTACGGGATTTTCCCCCTTTGAACTGCTATTCGGGAGGAGGGTAAGGGGACCCCTAGACTTGATTAGAGAACACTGGGAGGGAGACCGTAGCGCCGACGGCACCCCTATTGTACCATATGTGTTGGCCCTCCGAGATCGCCTGGAAGCACTCACAAAGACGGTAAAGGAAAACCTACAGGCAGCTCAGACGCGTCAGCGCACCTGGTACGATAGGGGCGCCAGGGACCGCAGCTTTCAGGTCGGGCAGAAAGTTTTAATTTTAAAACCTGTCCGACACGATAAGCTACAGGCCGCCTGGCAAGGCCCTTATAAAGTGGTAGAACAACGATGTGACACCACTTATATAATTGGCCACTGCGCAGGGACTGGGGGGCGACGCATGATCCATGTGAACATGATGAAGCCTTACCAGGAACGTTCAGAGGAGGTGACAGCTATCTGCGCCCCCACCTCTGAAGAAGGCGACAGCCTACCCCTCCCCGATCTGTTAGAAGACGGACAGCTGGCTGGGGATTTAGGAGCAGTTGTATTGGGGGATCGGTTGAGCCCACAGGAGCGTATCGAGGTACAACAACTACTGCAAGAGAAGCAGGAGACCTTTTCTAATGTACCTGGATACACCTCTCTGGCTACCCACCGAGTAGAAACCCCAGGACAACTTCCCATGCGCCAGACCCCGTACCGCATCCCTAAAGCGGTACGGGAGAATATGCGCAAAGAGATTGAGGAGATGATTCAGTTAGGAGTGATTGAACCCTCGGATAGCCCCTGGGCTTCTCCAGTGGTCCTCGTACCAAAGCGGGACGGCACGACCTGCTTTTGCGTGGACTACAGGAGATTGAATGAGAAGACAGTATCCGACGCATACCCGATGCCTAGGATAGATGAGTTACTGGACCGGATGGCCAGGGGACAATACCTTACCACGATTGATTTGTGTAAGGGGTATTGGCAGATTCCCTTAGCCCCGGACGCCATCCCTAAGTCCGCCTTTGTCACCCCATTCGGCCTGTACCAATTTAAGGTCATGCCGTTTGGGATGAAAAACGCGCCGGCTACCTTCCAGCGGATGGTGGACCGCCTCCTAGATGGGTTCCAAGACTATACCTGCGCATATCTCGATGATATTGCCATATTTAGCGATACCTGGCAGGAGCACTTGGCTCATGTAGGAGTGGTTCTAGACAGGATCAGGGAGGCTGGTTTAACCCTAAAACCAGCTAAATGTAGCATTGGGATGGCCGAGGTACAGTACCTGGGCCACAGAGTGGGCTGCGGTAAACAAAAGCCGGAACCAGCCAAAGTAGAGGCAGTAGCACAGTGGCCTACCCCGAAAACTAAAACCCAGGTGTTAGCCTACCTAGGGACAGCAGGGTACTACCGGAAGTTTGTCCCCAATTATAGTGCCCTGGCCAAACCCCTCACTGACCTGACACGTAAAAACCTTCCCCGCCAAGTAACCTGGACCCCGGAGTGTGAGCAGGCATTCCAACTCTTGAAAGATGCACTTGTTAATGCCCCTGTCTTGGCCGCTCCCAATCCAACTAAACGTTTTCTTGTTCACACAGACTCTTCTATGTTTGGATTGGGGGCAGTACTGAGCCAAGTCGGGGCCGATGGCGGAGAACACCCCGTAGCTTACATCAGTCGCAAACTTTTACCCCGGGAAGTAAGCTACGCCGCCATCGAGAAGGAATGTCTGGCTGTGGTGTGGGCCTTGAAGAAATTGCAACCCTATTTATATGGACAGGCTTTTTCTTTGCTCACGGATCACAACCCGTTAGTCTGGCTGAACCGGGTGGCTGGGGACAATGCCAGGCTGCTGCGCTGGAGTTTGGCGCTGCAGCCTTTGGACTTTAACATTCAGTACTGCCCGGGTAAGCAAAATGGAAACGCCGACGGGTTGTCACGACAAACTGATCTGGAGAAATGATCCGTGAGCACCCCGGTCATCCCCAAGCCGATCCGTGTGGGATCAGACTGTGTATGCCGGCTTGTGGGCAAGGGGGAGCAGTGTAGCGGAATGCAGTAAGCCTGTCCTATAACATGCCTGTGTGACTGTATTCGTTCTATTTTTTGCCTGTGTTTAACCCCTTAAGGACCAAACTTCTGGAATAAAAGGGAATCATGACGTGTCACACACGTCATGTGTCCTTAAGGGGTTAAATTGCGATTCGTATATTTACTATGTGAATTGTATGTTATTCGGTAGTTTCCATCCGTACCATATGCTTATGGAAACTACCGAACTGAGGGACCACCCCAGAGAGAAGTGTGCCAGCAATTAAAGTTCACATTCCTTCTAAACCGCAAGTTAACCGGCTCATTAACATTGTATCTGGGTGGCCGCCATTCGGCATGCGTACACGTGGCGGCGGCCATCTTACGCATGAAAATCTCAGCGGTGTTTGGTCGTCGAGTGTCTGGAACTCAAATCGGACACTCAAACAACCGAACACCGCTGAGACCTCCAGAGCTCCATAACTGCCGAACGGAGAGTCCTAACGAATCCCCATTCGGTAGAAACAAAGTACCGAATGAGGGAACCAACATCTATGTGAATTTAAGTGTGGATGGCAATTATAAATGTATGTTTTAACTGCCGAACGGAGACCGACCGCAGGGCCCATTCTCATGGAACCCTTTTCGGATACCAACTCGTGTGCGGTCGGTCAAACTTCACCTCCCCGTAACTACCGAACTACTGGTCCGATCTGGGTGAATTTTGGATATTATAGTCACCCAGATCAGGGCTACCTAGCGGTACCCTAATATTAATGTTAGGGGATGGTTTGGGGGTACATCCAGGTTTGGGGTAAATTGCTGTGCAAGTTAAGGGGATTATGACTCACTCTGAGGGGAGGAGATGTGTGGGAGGTAACAAGCACTGTATTGGTTACTGTCCTAATTACTGTAGTTCCCTCCCTTGCATGGGAGCAGGCTTTATAAGAAACCTTGGAATAAACGATAGTCAGTTCTACTCCTGAAACTGTGTGTCGTCCAGTTATTGGGAGTGCTGTGGGGATATTGCTGTACCGTTTTACCTGCTGGAAACTCTGCTGTGGATTTACTAATGACTTGTTCCTGAGCCTTCCTAGGATCCGAAGTGGAGAATAGCTGCGAGAAATCAGCTCTCCGCTACATCCACCTCTTTCTCTGTCTGACAGTGTGACATGTCCCCTCTCTGCCACACTCACTATATCCACCTCTTTCTCTGTACCAGGACAGAGAGTGTGGAGGAGAGAAGAGTCAGAGTTTTTTGAAGCTTGGAGGAACTGTGGCCGGACAGAATCACTTGAATTTTATAGCTTCATATTTATTTCTGTCCAATAATCGCTCTTTCTTTGTGGCCTAGTGTATCGTCATCCTCTATTTGCAGCACAAAGGCTATTAACAGTTTCTGAATAAAATTCAGTTTTTGTAAAGAATGGAGTTGGTGTATTCCTTTATATCCTGGTACTAGGACTGGTGTTTGTACAAAGCAGTGTTTGCGAGTGCTTGGAGACACAGAGAGTCAGAAGAAATTCCTATTTTCGACAAAATGGTTCTTTCTCACCTGTACATAAAGTGTAAAAAAAAAAAAAAAGATACCTGGGAAGTGTCTTCGGTGATGGATGCTCCAGTCTGTTGGAGAGTGGAATCGATGATAATCACCAGGAGCCAGGTATATAACATGGTGATACAGTCGACTGGCTGGACGCACTCCCAGTTGCTGCAGGAATGGGAGGTCTTGGGACAGAGAAAGGTTAGAAGGCGGAGGAAGAGACGGGGGGATAGTAGCCATAATGGGGACAAAGGTGGAAGCAGAGACATTATTACCAGAAGGAATGGAAGATAAATCATTTTAACAGCATCAGGTGAATGTATATGCAGGCTAAGGGTACAGAAAGAAGACATACCAAAGAGCGATATTAAGAAAGATTTGGGGGCCTTAATTACCAGTTTTGGTTTCACAGTGCAAGGAAGAGAAAAGGTGCACATGCAACAAGGTTTGAAACTTACTCGAATTGGAAGGTTCTCGCCAGTCTTGGGGTCCCAAGAAGTTCTCCAGTGAATAAGTAAGACCTTTAACCTGCTCAATCTGAGATCCACGACTACGGCCGCTGTGCAAGATATGACCATCACAAGGACTGACCTACACAGACAAGAAAACCGCAACAAAACTCATGGTAACTGTAACAGAACCTTACCTTTGCATGGGAACATTTATTGCTAAACCGGCCCTTCAACCACTTACCAGGTACATGCACATTAACAGAGACTATAACCACAATGGAATGTGCTTACCTGGTTCATGTGGATTACTTTTAACACCGTTCGGGACATTTAACCACTTTCGTCTATTTTATGCAATCCGTACGGTAGAGATTCAGCATGTATAAGAATGAACACAAACTACCGAACACCGGACCACCCTGCTATTCAATTATGTGGTAGTTTACCTCCCAGGTCGGCACTTACCATCCGTATGAAACGCACAAACTCTTTTACTAGGTGGCCGCCATTTCGGGACTTTTACACGTGTTCGCGCCCATCTTAGTTCACGAACAGCGGTGATTTGCCGTCGAGTGTCTGGAACCAAAATCGTACACTCGAGTAGGCGAACACCGCTGAGACCTCCATAACACCGTAAATTCGTGCTGGAACTACCGACCGTGCTGCCGTTCGGTAGACATACAGGGATTGTAGCGACCATCAGGAAACTCACGGATGGCAGGATTTTCGTGCCTTTTCACCGCACGAACGAGGACCGACCGCAAGGCTAAAACTTATGGAACTATTTTTGGCTAGTGTGCCTGTGCGGTCAGTCAAAACTTTAAAGTCCCATAACTCCCGAACCCCTTAACCGAATGGGATGATTTTTAAGTATGTTGTTCCCCCAGATTGGGGCTATTTGGGGTACATCCAAAACTCGGGTAAAAATGTGTGTGTGATAATTATGTTAACTGTTTATCTGAGGGGAGGAAATGTGTGGGATGTAACATGTTTGTAATTGGTTACTGTCCTAATTATGTAGGTGTCTCCCTTTCATGGGCAGAAGCGCATAAAAGGAGAATCCCTGTCATTAAAATGTAGTTCTTCTTGACCTTTCAAAACGTAGCCTCGTCTCGTTCTTGGAAGGGGATTTTTACTGCATTATTACTTTACTTTTTAACAGCTGAACCTGACTCTCCTCTTGGATCTTGTGGATGGGAATAACCAACTTCATTACTATACAGCAGCTTGCTGGGAAAAAGGACGTCTCCAACGGCTGATACCCTCTCACTACCTGGGTGTCAGGATCGGGACAGGGATCCAACACGCAGAGTACAAACAGGTGGTAGGTACGTATACCGGACCTTAGAATGGCCGGACTTAACGTAAGGAGTAAGTAGAGAATGGTCTAGGAACAAGCCGAGGTCGAGGGAACGAGAGGACAGGTAAGCGAGAGACAAGCCGAGTCAAGGGTAACAGAGATAAACAGGGTAGTACAAACAAGCCGGGTCAGAACCAAAGAGACAACTAGAATACAAGAGCACTGAGTGACTAGACAGGCTAGAACCACGACAGGGCAATGAGCAGATGCCGAAAGCCTTACTTTATACCTTGATTCTAGAGGGTAATCACGCCCCTGACGAGTCCTGATTAGTGCTCGGGACTTGACTGACAGGTCGACCCGGGTTGGCGTCATGACGTCGACTACTGAGCGTCGCGTCATATAAGGAAGTGGATCCCTCGCGGTCGGCTTGTAAACGGCCGAGAGGACCGCAAGGAACGGAAGAAACAACCCCTCTGGGAGGATAAACGTCTAAGTCTCTCACCTCCTCTGAGGTAGAGACTACAGGTACCCTGACAGTACCCCCCCTCTCAGAAACGCCCACCGGGCGGAAGGAACCGGGACGAGATGGAAAACAGGAGTGAAAAGCCCTGCGGAGGCGAGGAGCATGTACATCCTCCTGAGGTACCCAAGTCCTCTCCTCAGGACCATATCCCATCCAGTCAATAAGATATTGTAACTTCCCCCGGGAGATTCGAGAATCGATGATGCAGTTGATTTCATACTCCTCCTGACCCTCAACCTGAACAGAGCGAGGAGAGGATATAGTGGAGGAAAATCTGTTACAGACTAACGGTTTCAGTAAGGAAACATGAAAGGAGTTAGGAATGCGTAAGGCAGCTGGAAGAGCTAGGCGATACGCAACTGGGTTAATTCGAGTCAGAACCCTGTAAGGGCCAATGTAACGAGGAGCGAATTTCATAGAAGGAACCTTTAAACGAATGTTTCTTGTACTCAACCATACCCTATCACCTGGAACAAAAACCGGAGCCGCCCTTCTGTGCTTATCAGCGTGTTTCTTGAACAACATGGAATTATGTAGGAGAATTTGACGAGTCTGATCCCACAACTTCCTCAAATTGGCAACATGAACATCAACCGACGGTACCCCTTGGGAAGGAGAAACCGAGGGAAGAATGGAAGGATGAAAGCCATAATTCATGAAGAAGGGGCTGGAACGAGTAGAATCACAAATGAGATTATTGTGTGCAAACTCCGCCCAAGGAATCAAACCGACCCAATCGTCCTGGTGTTCAGAAACAAAACAACGCAAATATTGTTCAATCTTTTGATTGGTACGTTCAGCAGCTCCGTTAGACTGAGGGTGATAGGCAGAAGAAAAATTCAATTTGATGCCTAGTTGAGAACAGAAGGATCTCCAAAAATGTGAAACAAATTGGGAACCTCTATCGGAAACAATTCCGGAGGTATCCCATGTAAGCGAAAAATCTCTCTCGCGAATATCTCCGCCAATTCAGGAGAAGTCGGAAGTTTAGTTAAGGGCACAAAATGAGCCATCTTAGTAAACCTATCAACCACCGTGAGGATCACAGTCTGTTTTTTAGAAACAGGCAAATCTACAATGAAGTCCATAGCCAAACAGGACCATGGTCTCTCTGGAATGTTCAAGGGATGTAACAAACCACATGGAAGCGTATGAGGTTGCTTAGTCTTCATACAGACCTCACATGCTCCGATGAAATCCCTAATATCCTTCCGTAAAGAAGGCCACCAGAAATCTTTAGAGATCAAGGAACATGTCTTGCGAATACCCGGATGCCCAGCCGCCTTACTGTTGTGAAAACACTGTAAGAGTTCCAGTTGGAGTTCAGGAGGAACGAAATGCCTTGCCCCAGGAGTCTGTCTAGGCGCCAGATGCTGCAACTTCATGATCTGAGCAAGCAACGGAGAGTGAATCTTAAGACTCGTGTTGGCGATAATATTGCACCTGGGTACTATAGAAGACAAAACCGGCTCAGATATCGCAGAAGGTTCATATTTTGGCGAGACAAAGCATCGGCTTTAGAATTCTTAGAACCAGGTCTATAAGTGAGCACGTAATTGAAATGCGTGAGGAATAAAGACCAACGAGCTTGCCTGGAGGACAAGCGCTTGGCCTCCCCAATATAGGACAAGTTCTTGTGGTCTGTCAAAATAGTAACAGGATGTAAGGTGCCCTCCAATAAATGTCTCCACTCCTTTAAAGCCATGATAACTGCTAGTAGTTCCCTGTCACCAATGTCATATCTGCTCTCAGGACCTGATAGTTTCTTGGAAAAAAAAAACACATGGATGTAAGGGCTTATCCACACCTAACCTTTGGGACAGGATAGCACCTATACCTGTCTCTGAGGCGTCTACCTCGAGTAGGAAAGGCAGAGTCGTATCAGGGTGAACTAAAATTGGTGCAGAAGCAAACAGTTCCTTGAGTGTTTTGAAGGCAAGAAGGGCTTCAGTAGACCAGTTCTTAGTGTCAGCCCCCTGTCTGGTCATATTGGTAATAGGAGCTATAATTGAAGAGTATCCCTTAATGAAGCACCTATAATAGTTGGAGAATCCAATAAACCTCTGAATGGCCTTGAGGCCCCTGGGTAAAGGCCAATCCAAAATGGACTGGAGCTTATCCGGGTCCATCTTAAACCCTTCCCCAGAAATCACATAACCAAGAAAGTTTATCTGGGATTGGTCAAAGCTGCATTTCTCCAATTTGCAGTACAGGCCATGTTGAAGAAGCTTGCGCAATACCCTTCTGACTTGTCTGTGGTGAGTCTCAATCTCTCTAGAGTGTATAAGTATATCATCCAGATATACAATAACGCAGTCATGTTGAAATTCCCTAAGAACTTCATTGATCAGGTCCTGAAATACTGCCGGTGAATTACAGAGACCAAAAGGCATTACTGTGTATTCATAGTGCCCATAACGGGTATTGAACGCCGTCATCCACTCGTGTCCCTGCTGAATTCTCACCAAGTTATACGCCCCTCTGAGATCTAACTTGGTGAAAATCTTGGAGCCTTTTAGACGATCAAAGAGCTCGGTAATCAAAGGAATTGGGTAGGCATTTCTAATGGTTATTTTGTTCAAACCTCGATAATCAATGCAAGGTCTTAGTGTACCATCCTTCTTCTTAACAAAAAAAAACCCAGCCCCGGCAGGAGAGGAGGATCTCCTAATGAATCCTTTTTCAAGGTTCTCACGAATATACTCCTCTAAGACTAAGTTCTCTTTAGTGGACAAAGGATATACATTACCCCTGGGAGGCATAGTACCAGGTAGTAGATTAATCTTACAATCAAAAGACCTGTGTGGAGGTAAAGTATCAGCATTCTTTTTGTCAAATACTGCCTTTAAATCCAGGTACAGGGGCGGTATTTGTACCTCTGTAGAGTAGGTAGAATTAATCGGTGTGTTAACTGCGCAAAGCGGTGACACTGTCCGTAAGCACCTGTCCTGACAACCCTGACCCCATGAGACTATCTCCCCTAATTCCCAATCAATAATAGGGTTATGTTTTTTTTAACCAAGGATACCCCAGGACTATGGGAACAGAAGGGGATGAAATAAGCAATAAAGATATGTCTTCCTCGTGTAAGATACCAACAGTTAATTTAACGGGTATGGTTTCACGAAAAATAACAGGCTCAACTAAAGGTCTACCATCTATGGCCTCAACGGCCAAGGGTGTCTCCCTTAACTGGGATGGGATAGCGTGTTTGGTAACAAAAACTTGGTCGATAAAGCTCTCAGCAGCTCCGGAATCTATCAATGCCATAGTTTCTAGTACTCCCTTCTCCCAAGTTAAAGAAACGGGTAGCAGAAGCCTGTGATCTTTATAATTATGATTAGAGGACAAAATAGAAACACCCAAGGCCTGTCCTCTAGAGAAACTTAGGTGCGAGCGTTTCCTGAGCGATTAGGACAATTTAGGCGTAAATGACCTCTGACTCCACAGTACATACACAACCCCTCCCTTCTCCTGTACTGTCTCTCCTCTTCTGAGAGGCGAGTATTGCCTATCTGCATAGGTTCTGGAAAAAGTGAGGTTGTGGATTCAGAATTTTGAAATGAAGGAGCTAGTTTAAAGGAAGGTCTACGGTTTCTCTCTCGAGTGTTCTGCCTCTCTCTTAAACGTTCATCAATGCGAGAAATAAAAGAAATTAAATCCTCCAAATTTTCAGGAAGCTCTCTAGTAGCAACCTCGTCAAGGATTATGTCTGATAACCCGTTTAAAAATACATCTATATAAGCCTGTTCATTCCACTTAACTTCTGCCGCCAAGGACCTGAACTCTAGTGCATAATCCACAAGTGTTCGGTTATCTTGTCTAAGGCGCAACAGTAATCTAGCTGCATTGACCTTTCTACCTGGAGGGTCAAAAGTTCTTCTGAAAGCAGCTACAAAGGCATTATAATTATATACTAACGGATTATCATTTTCCCACAATGGATTGGCCCATCTCAAAGCTTTCTCAACAAGTAATGTGATAATAAATCCAACCTTCGCCCTATCTGTAGGATAGGAGCGGGGTTGTAATTCGAAATGGATACCTATTTGGTTTAAGAAACCACGACACTTCTCTGGAGAACCACCATAACGTACAGGTGGAGTGATACGGGAAGAAGCACCTACAGTGGCTACCTCTAGACCTGAACTCACAGGGGAGATAGAAGTATTACGCATCTCCTCTGGTTGATTACTAGAACAAGATAGTAACGCCTGTAGTGCTAGAGCCATCTGGTCCATTCTGTGATCCATGGCGTCGAACCTAGAGTCAGAAGGACCAACCTGAGTGTTTGTACCTGCAGGATCCATTGGCCCTGTCGTAATGTCAGGATCGGGACAGGGATCCAACACGCAGAGTACAAACAGGTGGTAGGTACGTATACCGGACCTTAGAATGGCCGGACTTAACGTAAGGAGTAAGTAGAGAATGGTCTAGGAACAAGCCGAGGTCGAGGGAACGAGAGGACAGGTAAGCGAGAGACAAGCCGAGTCAAGGGTAACAGAGATAAACAGGGTAGTACAAACAAGCTGGGTCAGAACCAAAGAGACAACTAGAATACAAGAGCACTGAGTGACTAGACAGGCTAGAACCACGACAGGGCAATAAGCAGATGCCGAAAGCCTTACTTTATACCTTGATTCTAGAGGGTAATCACGCCCCCGACGAGTCCTGATTAGTGCTCGGGACTTGACTGACAGGTCGACCCGGGTTGGCGTCATGACGTCGACTAATGAGCGTCGCGTCATATAAGGAAGTGGATCCCTCGCGATCGGCTTGTAAACGGCCGAGAGGACCGCGAGGAACGGAAGAAACAACCCCTCTGGGAGGATAAACGTCTAAGTCTCTCACCTCCTCTGAGGTAGAGACTACAGGTACCCTGACACTGGGTAGCCGTTACAGTAACTAATAGGCAGAACTATCTGCATGGACATAGATGTATGGAAACGAGCAACATACAGGCACCCAAAGGTTGCTGCACTCCAATGCACACTCTTTCCAAACATATATAAATGATAGCAAACCAAGTTAGGAAGCGCACGTTTAGGGAATAAAACATAGGTTATATGAGGTTAGATTAATATATGTTTTATTAAAACAATCAGTGAAAATTCACCATCCCTGACCTCTGGACACATTCACGGACACCATGTGCCATGGTCATGACTACAAAGTGCCAGCGATGACACATTTCACCAAGCAAATCGGCTTTCTCAGATGCCACAAGCCCCTCCCCTCCATTCCCATAGTTTAAAAACTAACCATAATTGGCACTAATCGGAATACATAACTAATTTCATTATCCACTTCATGATCACCTGACAGCATCTGGCACCAATAGGAATACATTTTAAAAACACTCCAAGGTCCAGGGAAAGAGATGGTGACTGGCAATGTTAGCTGGTTGTTTTAATAAATAAATATATGGGTGTGGTGCTGGAAGGCGTGAATGCTGGGCAATTGATTCTTGCTGTAAAATTGAGAACAGCACCAATTCTTTTTTTTCCTCATACATTTTTTGTTTTACTTTTTCTCTTTCATGTGTTAGAAAGATTTGAAGAAGCTTGCATCTACTGTATTTTGGGTGATTAACAATATTTATTCTCTGATAATGGGTTAATTATACGCACCACCTGGTGAGAGGCAATGGGCCTTGCTGCTGCTTTTAGTGGTCTTCGGAAAAGTTCACCCAAGTTCTGATATCGATTTAGATCTTCCTCTTTTGCCTCAGACATATTGACAGAGAAAGCCCACACATAAATCGAGAGAAGTGGGAGACGTAGCCATCGAGGGAGGCAGACCTCATTCAGGAGGCCCCAGAGACGTGATAAGAGACGGGTAGGAGCTCTGCTGTACATGGCCTGGTGGGAGACAGAACATGACATGTGTGATACTGTACAATGATTCACTCTTGGTATCCACCTCTTCATCACTGGTCCAATTCTTGGTTAGCCTTAAGTTAGATTTGCTTCTCGCCCCTAATTTGTTCACATTAGGATTAGAAGTATGTGGAATGTAGCTTTCCTGACTTGTGAGATATGAAACTGCACTCAATGATCTGAGGATTTATCTAGAACGTAAATCTGCGCTCAATGATCTGAGGATTTATCTAGAACGTAAATCTGCACTCAATGATCAGAGGATTTATCTAGGATGTAAATCTGCACTCAATGATCTGAGGATTTATCTAGAACGTAAATCTGCACTCAATGATCAGAGGATTTATCTAGGATGTAAATCTGCACTCAATGATCTGAGGATTTATCTAGAACGTAAATCTGCGCTCAATGATCTGAGGATTTATCTAGAACGTAAATCTGCACTCAATAATCAGAGGATTTATCTAGGATGTAAATCTGCGCTCAATGATCTGAGGATTTATCTAGGATGTAAATCTGCACTCAATGATCTGAAGATTTATCTAGAACGTAAATCTGCGCTCAATAATCAGAGGATTTATCTAGGATGTAAATCTGCGCTCAATGATCTGAGGATTTATCTAGGATGTAAATCTGCACTCAATGATCTGAGGATTTATCTAGAACGTAAATCTGCGCTCAATGATCTGAGGATTTATCTAGGATGTAAATCTGCACTCAATGATCTGAGGATTTATCTAGGATGTAAATCTGCGCTCAATGATCTGAGGATTTATCTAGAACGTAAATCTGCATTCAATGATCTGAGGATTTATCTAGAACGTAAATCTGCACTCAATGATCTGAGGATTTATCTAGGATGTAAATCTGCACTCAATGATCTGAGGATTTATCTAGAACGTAAATCTGCGCTCAATGATCTGAGGATTTATCTAGAACGTAAATCTGCGCTCAATGATCTGAGGATTTATCTAGAACGTAAATCTGCGCTCAATGATCTGAGGATTTATCTAGAATGTAAATCTGAACTTAATGATCTGAGGATTTATCTAGAACATTGTGACAACACCAATCTCGCCACATTGCATTGGAGGAGCCTGGTTGCCCGCCTCTTGCCCTGTGACTATGGACCCTGGGAGATTTGGTCCGTTCAATTCAGTATGATAGGAGTTGTGTATTTTTGTATCCTTTTGTGTTTTACTGGTAACATGTGCTCAATGGAGTCTGCCTCTATCCCTGGATATAATTGGATTATTTTCCCCATTGTCTCCAGGATAGAGGGCTCTGTAAAACCGGTTTGGGCCAGATAGCCATGCTACCAGCCAGGCCCCAAAAGATACTTTACTAACTTCTGAACCCCTGGTCTGATTCATGCCATTTTTTGATATGTTGTTCCCCTGAATGGATTGATTGTGAATATATAATTCATGTGAATGTGATGTATATTTTAGAAGTTATGAATATGCTGTAAAAAACTGTATTTCTCTGTCTGTGATAATTACATTACCCATTGTGTAAGGTAATTGTATCACAGGCAGAGGGGAGGATTTTGTGTGGGAGTGTCTGAGTGTATTGTACGTGTTTATTGGTTGTTTTCCAAAACCCTGTGGGTGGTACTAATGTGTATATAAGAAAAATAAACCCACAGCTCTGGCTGTTCACTGCTTGACCCTCAACACAGAGCTTTGTCTCGTTCTTGGGGGGATTTACTGTATGCTGTTCCAGTTTGTCTGCTAGGAGTGTAAACCTATTCGTATGGTTTGTCCTATTCGGCTGTTTCCGGTTCAGCTGTTTACGGCATTCATATGCTTCTCCGGTTCGGTGGATTGGTGTCTACTGTAGCTGTGCCTGTGTCTCTGGAAGGGGAAGATCTACTAAACGGCTGTTAACCCCTTTTATGCCCGGGGGTGCCGTTACAAACATAAATCTGCATTCAATGATCCGATGGTTTATCTGGGGGCTATCTGGGGCTCGATCATCCGATGGTTTAACTGTGACTCGAACTGATGGTTTATCTGGCTATGAATCTATACTCAATCATTGATATAATGATTTTTTGGGGATATAAATCTGCTCTCGATCAAGGATTTGAAGTACCCCATATAGGGTTAACTTTGTATATAGTGACAAGAAAAAAAGAAAAAAAAATTTCTCTATTTTTTCAAATTTTTCCTCCAGTACAATATTCACTGGATGAGCCCCAAACTAAGGATAGATAGTATTATGCATTATGCTTTTTAATATAATTATATAGCATCTAATTATGCTCAATGTCCAATAATCTAGTTTGTTTATACTTATATTCTTGTATATGAGGCTTGTTTTGTAGATTAATAGGAACTTAACTGGTTCCATGTTTCGATATGATCATTACTACTGTTACTTTAGCTGTCATTTTCAATGGAAATTATTTTTTCGTTATACTCGTCAAACCGGAAGTGACGTCATGCGGAAGTAACATGCGTTCCACAGTGGAACGCACACCAACACCGGCAATCATTTGAAGCATTACCAGACGGATATTTAAGAAGACTCCCATCCCCATCACCACTACACATCCCTGAGGAAGTCCAGAGAAGGACGAAACGCGTTGGATCTGTTTATTTTGTTTTTAAACCGAACTTTTATTTGTATTTTGTTTGGTGCTGCTACTACTGTTCCTGATTCTGTATCCTGATCGGTCCAGTTGCTGCTTTTAAATACCACCCAGTGTGGAGACATGCTGTTTTTACTCTGATACACTGTAAGTGCAATATATGCAATAAAATTGTTATTTTTTAATACAATCTGCACTATCCATTGTCTTTTCTCTGTTTGGAGTGCATTAGAAGATTTTGTCATCCACTTATACTGACAACCATCGCTGGAGGTTTCCTATACTGCGCAGTTCCCTAATAACAGAGGGAGATATGCCTGAATTCATCTTACCTTTGTGAGTTTTACACCACCCATATCTCTTAGTGGTTCTTTACAATATTACCCTATGTATTGTTCATATTTTTTGCAGATACCATTCTGAGCTCTTATATTTCTGCATATTTACAGCTGGTATTATATTTATTTACATATTATCACTTTGGTGATCCACATTATTTCGTACCTTTGGTTTTTCTTTTTTTCTTGTCACTATTGTTTCTTGAGTGTTTATAAGGGTACACTTATATACCTAGGGTACTGCGTGCTATATAGTATTTGACGGTTAACTCTGTTGTTTTTAACTTTGTATATATACCATTGGTGAAGGGGTAAACATGAAAGCGTCAAGGAGGACAATTACCCACCACTTTCTTCTCCCAACTCGTAGATTGGGAGATGTGAAATTTGTTCATATTGAGTTGGGACCTTCCCAAATGCATGCCCTCTCACTCCTAGCCCTTCTCTAAAACCTAGAGCCTTCTATAACACCCCATTCCACTGCTGTCGGACACATTCTTTTAACAGTATAATTACAAGGACGGAAGTCAAAGCTCCCTACTTGTAAATAAAATAATGAATAAACAAATTGCATAGTCTAATTTTAGCAATATATTGCTTGCATGTAAAAAACAAATAAAAAAATGAGTCCAAGGAGATTTTATTATTGTGTCAGAAAGATCACCTACACTCACCTTGCTAACTCTGCTAGTAGGGCTGAGCCCAGCCTTTGCAAAGGGTCTGAGTAGTTTCCAGGAGTGCAGCCGCAGCAATTTGGGAGGAAGCTGACCAAGCCGGCGTCTGATTGACAGGCGAGGCATGGGTAACCTGGAACGGCACAGGATCAGAGACAGGATGAGTAGTAAGTGGAATTTCAGATCTCTTGGGGGAGAGAAGGTATCAGTCTGTGTGTGAGTGAAAGTACCAGTCTATGTATGTAGGCGAGACTAGCAGTCAGTGTGTGAGTGAAAGTACCAGTCTATGTATGAAGGCGAGACTAGCAGTCAGTGTGTGAGTGAGAGTACCAGTCTATGTATGTAGGCGAGACTAGCAGTCAGTGTGTGAGTGAAAGTACCAGTCTATGTATGTAGGCGAGACTAGCAGTCAGTGTGTGAGTGAAAGTACCAGTCTATGTATGTAGGCGAGACTAGCAGTCTGTGTGTGAGTGAAAGTACCAGTCTATTTATGTAGGCGAGACTAGCAGTCAGTGTGTGAGTGAAAGTACCAGTCTATGTATGTAGGCGAGACTAGCAGTCTGTGTGTGAGTGAAAGTACCAGTCTATTTATGTAGGCGAGACTAGCAGTCAGTGTGTGAGTGAAAGTACCAGTCTATGTATGTAGGTGAGACTAGCAGTCAGTGTGTGAGTGAAAGTACCAGTCTATGTATGTAGGCGAGACTAGCAGTCAGTGTGTGAGTGAAAGTACCAGTCTATGTATGTAGGCGAGACTAGCAGTCTGTGTGTGAGTGAAAGTACCAGTCTATTTATGTAGGCGAGACTAGCAGTCAGTGTGTGAGTGAAAGTACCAGTCTATGTATGTAGGTGAGACTAGCAGTCAGTGTGTGAGTGAAAGTACCAGTCTATGTATGTAGGCGAGACTAGCAGTCAGTGTGTGAGTGAAAGTACCAGTCTATGTATGTAGGTGAGGCTAGCAGTCTGTGTGTGAGTGAGGGTACCAGTCTATCTATGTAGGCAAGACTAGCAATCAGTGTGTGAGTGAAAGTACCAGTCTATGTATGTAGGTGAGGTTAGCAGTCTGTGTGTGAGTGAGGGTACCAGTCTATGTATGTAGGCGAGACTAGCAATCAGTGTGTGAGTGAAAGTACCAGTCTATGTATTTATTAGAGACTAGCAATCAGTGTGTGTGTGTGGATACCAGTCTATGTATGTAGGTGAGACTAGCAGTCTGTGTGTGTGGGTGAGAGTAATTTGTCTCTGTTTAGGTAGGTCTGCAATTATAGTGACTTTAGAGACATTTAAGAAATAGATTGGGTAGGAATAAACACACCATCTTTTTGGCCGTTGTAAGCTGCTCCCACAGTGCTTTGTTGTCTTGTGCATTTTCGGCATAGCACAAACCTGCTAAACACAAAGATGACAGTGTGAATATACACAATGTAACACAACCTGCGCTTTGCAGCTAGTGTAAGTCAGATTACACAATGTAACACAACCTGCACTTTACAGCTAGTGTGAGACAGATTACACAACGTAACACAACCTGCGCTTTACGGCTAGTGTGAGACACATTACACAATGTAACACAACCTGCGCTTTACAGCTAGTGTAAAACAGATTACACAACGTAACACAACCTGCGCTTTACGGCTAGTGTGACACAGGTTACACAATGTAAAACAACCTGCGTCTTACAGCTAGTGTGAGACAGATTACACAATGTAACACAACCTGCGCTTTACGGCTAGTGTGGCACAGATTACACAATGTAAAACAACCTGCGCTTTACAGCTAGTGTGAGACACATTACACAATGTAACACAACCTGCGCTTTACGGCTAGTGTGAGACACATTACACAATGTAACACAACCTGCGCTTTACGGCTAGTGTGAGACACATTACACAATGCAACACAACCTGCGCTTTACGGCTAGTGTGAGACAGATTACACAACGCACCACAACCTGTGCTTTACGGCTAGTGTGACACAGATTACACAACGCACCACAACCTGCGCTTTACGGCTAGTGTGACACAGGTTACACAATGTAACACAACCTGCGCTTTACAGCTAGTGTGAGACACATTACACAACGTAACACAACCTGCGCTTTACGGCTAGTGTGAGACACATTACACAATGTAACACAACCTGCGCTTTACGGCTAGTGTGAGACAGATTACACAATGTAACACAACCTGCGCTTTACGGCTAGTGTGAGAAACATTACACAACGTAACACAACCTGCGCTTTACGGCTAGTGTGAGACAGATTACACAATGTAACACAACCTGCGCTTTACGGCTAGTGTGAGACACATTACACAATGTTACACAACCTGCGCTTTACGGCTAGTGTGACACAGGTTACACAACGTAACACAACCTGCGCTTTACGGCTAGTGTGAGACAGATTACACAACGTAACACAACCCGCGCTTTACGGCTAGTGTGAGACACATTACACAATGTAACACAACCTGCGCTTTACGGCTAGTGTGAGACAGATTACACAACGTAACACAACCTGCGCTTTACGGCTAGTGTGAGACAGATTACACAACGTAACACAACCCGCGCTTTACGGCTAGTGTGAGACACATTACACAATGTAACACAACCTGCGCTTTACGGCTAGTGTGACACAGATTACACAACGTAACACAACCTGCGCTTTACGGCTAGTGTGAGACAGATTACACAAAGTAACACAACCTGCGCTTTACGGCTAGTGTGAGATAGATTACACAATGTAACACAACCTGCGCTTTACGGCTAGTGTGAGACACATTACACAATGTTACACAACCTGCGCTTTACGGCTAGTGTGACACAGGTTACACAACGTAACACAACCTGCGCTTTACGGCTAGTGTGAGACAGATTACACAACGTAACACAACCCGCGCTTTACGGCTAGTGTGAGACACATTACACAATGTAACACAACCTGCGCTTTACGGCTAGTGTGAGACAGATTACACAATGTAACACAACCCGCGCTTTACGGCTAGTGTGACACAGGTTACACAACGTAACACAACCTGCGCTTTACGGCTAGTGTGAGACAGATTACACAACGTAACACAACCCGCGCTTTACGGCTAGTGTGAGACACATTACACAATGTTACACAACCTGCGCTTTACGGCTAGTGTGACACAGGTTACACAACGTAACACAACCTGCGCTTTATGGCTAGTGTGAGACAGATTACACAACGTAACACAACCCGCGCTTTACGGCTAGTGTGAGACACATTACACAATGTAACACAACCTGCGCTTTACGGCTAGTGTGAGACACATTACACAATGTAACACAACCTGCGCTTTACGGCTAGTGTGACACAGATTACACAACATAAAACAACCTGCGCTTTACAGCTAGTGTGAGACACATTACACAATGTAACACAACCTGCGCTTTACAGCTAGTGTGGCACAGATTACACAATGTAACACAACCCGCGCTTTACGGCTAGTGTGAGACACATTAAACAATGTTACACAACCTGCGCTTTACGGCTACTGTGACACAGGTTACACAACGTAACACAACCTGCGCTTTACGGCTAGTGTGAGACAGATTACACAACGTAACACAACCCGCGCTTTACGGCTAGTGTGAGACACATTACACAATGTAACACAACCTGCGCTTTACGGCTAGTGTGACACAGATTACACAACGTAACACAACCTGCGCTTTACGGCTAGTGTGAGACAGATTACACAACGTAACACAACCTGCGCTTTACGGCTAGTGTGAGACAGATTACACAATGTAACACAACCTGCGCTTTACGGCTAGTGTGAGACACATTACACAATGTTACACAACCTGCGCTTTACGGCTAGTGTGAGACAGATTACACAATGTAACACAACCCGCGCTTTACGGCTAGTGTGAGACACATTACACAATGTAACACAACCTGCGCTTTACGGCTAGTGTGAGACACATTACACAATGTAACACAACCTGCGCTTTACGGCTAGTGTGAGACAGATTACACAATGTAACACAACCCGCGCTTTACGGCTAGTGTGACACAGGTTACACAACGTAACACAACCTGCGCTTTACGGCTAGTGTGAGACAGATTACACAACGTAACACAACCCGCGCTTTACGGCTAGTGTGAGACACATTACACAATGTTACACAACCTGCGCTTTACGGCTAGTGTGACACAGGTTACACAACGTAACACAACCTGCGCTTTACGGCTAGTGTGAGACAGATTACACAACGTAACACAACCCGCGCTTTACGGCTAGTGTGAGACACATTACACAATGTAACACAACCTGCGCTTTACGGCTAGTGTGACACAGATTACACAACATAAAACAACCTGCGCTTTACAGCTAGTGTGAGACACATTACACAATGTAACACAACCTGCGCTTTACAGCTAGTGTGGCACAGATTACACAATGTAACACAACCCGCGCTTTACGGCTAGTGTGAGACACATTACACAATGTAACACAACCAGCGCTTTACGGCTAGTGTGAGACAGATTACACAATGTAACACAACCCGCGCTTTACGGCTAGTGTGACACAGGTTACACAACGTAACACAACCTGCGCTTTACGGCTAGTGTGAGACAGATTACACAACGTAACACAACCCGCGCTTTACGGCTAGTGTGAGACACATTACACAATGTAACACAACCTGCGCTTTACGGCTAGTGTGACACAGATTACACAACATAAAACAACCTGCGCTTTACAGCTAGTGTGAGACACATTACACAACGTAACACAACCTGCACTTTACGGCTAGTGTGAGACACATTACACAATGTAACACAACCTGCGCTTTACAGCTAGTGTGAGACACATTACACAACATAACACAACCTGCGCTTTACTGCTAGTGTGAGACACATTACACAATGTAACACAACCTGCGCTTTACGGCTAGTGTGACACAGGTTACACAATGTAACACAACCTGCGCTTTACGGCTAGTGTGAGACACATTACACAATGTAACACAACCTGCGCTTTACGGCTAGTGTGAGACAGATTACACAATGTAACACAACCTGCGCTTTACGGCTAGTGTGAGACACATTACACAATGTAACACAACCTGCGCTTTACGGCTAGTGTGAGACACATTACACAATGTAACACAACCTGCGCTTTACGGTTAGTGTGAGACACATTACACAATGTAACACAACCTGCGCTTTACGGCTAGTGTGAGACAGATTACACAATGTAACACAACCTGCGCTTTACGGCTAGTGTGACACAGGTTACACAACGTAAAACAACCTGCGCTTTACGGCTAGTGTGAGACACATTACACAACGTAACACAACCCGCGCTTTACGGCTAGTGTGACACACATTACACAACGTAACACAACCCGCGCTTTACGGCTAGTGTGACACAGATAACACAATGTAACACAACCTGCGCTTTACGGCTAGTGTGAGACACATTACACAATGTAACACAACCTGCGCTTTACGGCTAGTGTGAGACACATTACACAATGTAACACAACCTGCGCTTTACGGCTAGTGTGAGACAGATTACACAATGTAACACAACCTGCGCTTTACGGCTAGTGTGACACAGATTACACAATGTAACACAACCTGCACTTTACGGCTAGTGTGAGACAGATTACACAACGTAACACAACCTGCGCTTTACGGCTAGTGTGAGACAGATTACACAACGTAACACAACCCGCGCTTTACGGCTAGTGTGAGACACATTACACAATGTAACACAACCTGCGCTTTACGGCTAGTGTGAGACACATTACACAACGTAACACAACCTGCGCTTTACGGCTAGTGTGAGACAGATTACACAACGTAACACAACCTGCGCTTTACGGCTAGTGTGAGACAGATTACACAACGTAACACAACCTGCACTTTACGGCTAGTGTGAGACAGATTACACAACGTAACACAACCTGCGCTTTACGGCTAGTGTGAGACAGATTACACAACGTAACACAACCCGCGCTTTACAGCTAGTGTGTGACACATTACACAACGTAACACAACCCGCGCTTTACGGCTAGTGTGAGACACATTACACAATGTAACACAACCTGCGCTTTACGGCTAGTGTGAGACACATTACACAACGTAACACAACCTGCGCTTTACGGCTAGTGTGAGACAGATTACACAACGTAACACAACCTGCGCTTTACGGCTAGTGTGAGACAGATTACACAACGTAACACAACCCGCGCTTTACGGCTAGTGTGAGACACATTACACAATGTAACACAACCTGCGCTTTACGGCTAGTGTGAGACACATTACACAACGTAACACAACCTGCGCTTTACGGCTAGTGTGAGACAGATTACACAATGTAACACAACCTGCGCTTTACGGCTAGTGTGAGACAGATTACACAACGTAACACAACCCGCGCTTTACGGCTAGTGTGAGACACATTACACAATGTAACACAACCTGCGCTTTACGGCTAGTGTGAGACAGATTACACAACGTAACACAACCCGCGCTTTACGGCTAGTGTGAGACACATTACACAACGTAACACAACCTGCGCTTTACGGCTAGTGTGAGACAGATTACACAACGTAACACAACCCGCGCTTTACGGCTAGTGTGAGACACATTACACAATGTAACACAACCTGCGCTTTACGGCTAGTGTGAGACAGATTACACAACGTAACACAACCCGCGCTTTACGGCTAGTGTGAGACACATTACACAACGTAACACAACCTGCGCTTTACGGCTAGTGTGAGACAGATTACACAATGTAACACAACCTGCGCTTTACGGCTAGTGTGAGACAGATTACACAACGTAACACAACCCGCGCTTTACGGCTAGTGTGAGACACATTACACAATGTAACACAACCTGCGCTTTACGGCTAGTGTGAGACAGATTACACAACGTAACACAACCCGCGCTTTACGGCTAGTGTGAGACACATTACACAATGTAACACAACCTGCGCTTTACGGCTAGTGTGAGACACATTACACAATGTAACACAACCTGCGCTTTACGGCTAGTGTGAGACACATTACACAACGTAACACAACCTGCGCTTTACGGCTAGTGTGAGACACATTACACAACGTAACACAACCTGCGCTTTACGGCTAGTGTGAGACACATTACACAATGTAACACAACCTGCGCTTTACAGCTAGTGTGACACAGATTACACAACATAAAACAACCTGCGCTTTACAGCTAGTGTGAGACACATTACACAATGTAACACAACCTGTGCTTTACGTTTAGTGTGAGACACATTACGCAACGTAACACAACCTGCGCTTTCCGGCTAGTGTGAGACACATTACACAATGTAACACAACCTGCGCTTTACGGCTAGTGTGAGACACATTACACAATGTAACACAACCTGCGCTTTACGGCTAGTGTGAGACAGATTACACAACGTAACACAACCTGCGCTTTCCAGCTAGTGTGACAGATTACACAATGTAACACAACCTGCGCTTTACGGCTAGTGTGAGACACATTACACAATGTAACACAACCTGCGCTTTACGGCTAGTGTGAGACACATTACACAACGTAACACAACCTGCGCTTTACGGCTAGTGTGACACAGATTACACAATGTAACACAACCTGCGCTTTACAGCTAGTGTGAGACACATTACACAATGTAACACAACCTGCGCTTTACGGCTAGTGTGAGACACATTACACAACGTAACACAACCTGCGCTTTACAGCTAGTGTGAGACAGATTACACAATGTAACACAACCTGCGCTTTACGGCTAGTGTGACACAGATTACACAACGTAACACAACCTGCGCTTTACGGCTAGTGTGAGACACATTACACAACGTAACACAACCTGCGCTTTACGGCTAGTGTGAGACACATTACACAATGTAACACAACCTGCGCTTTACGGCTAGTGTGAGACAGATTACACAATGTAACACAACCTGCGCTTACGGCTAGTGTGAGACAGATTACACAATGTAACACAGCCTGCGCTTTACGGCTAGTGTGACACAGATTACACAATGTAACACAACCTGCGCTTTACGGCTAGTGTGAGACACATTACACAATGTAACAAAACCTGCGCTTTACGGCTAGTGTGAGACACATTACACAATGTAACACAACCTGCGCTTTACGGCTAGTGTGAGACACATTACACAACGTAACACAACCTGCGCTTTACGGCTAGTGTGAGACACATTACACAATGTAACAAAACCTGCGCTTTACGGCTAGTGTGAGACACATTACACAACGTAACACAACCTGCGCTTTACGGCTAGTGTGAGACACATTACACAACATAACACAACCTGCGCTTTACGGCTAGTGTGAGACACATTACACAACGTAACACAACCTGCGCTTTACGGCTAGTGTGAGACACATTACACAACGTAACACAACCTGCGCTTTACGGCTAGTGTGAGACACATTACACAACGTAACACAACCTGCGCTTTACGGCTAGTGTGAGACACATTACACAACGTAACACAACCCGCGCTTTACGGCTAGTGTGAGACAGATTACACAACGTAACACAACCTGCGCTTTACGGCTAGTGTGAGACACATTACACAACGTAACACAACCCGCGCTTTACGGCTAGTGTGAGACAGATTACACAATGTAACACAACCTGCGCTTTACAGCTAGTGTGACACAGATTACACAATGTAACACAACCCGCGCTTTCCGGCTAGTGTGAGACAGATTACACAATGTAACACAACCTGCGCTTTACGGCTAGTGTGAGACAGATTACACAATGTAACACAACCCGCGCTTTACGGCTAGTGTGAGACACATTACACAATGTAACACAACCTGCGCTTTACGGCTAGTGTGAGACAGATTACACAATGTAACACAACCCGCGCTTTACGGCTAGTGTGAGACAGATTACACAATGTAACACAACCCGCGCTTTACGGCTAGTGTGAGACACATTACACAATGTAACACAACCCGCGCTTTACGGCTAGTGTGAGACACATTACACAATGTAACACAACCTGCGCTTTACGGCTAGTGTGAGACAGATTACACAATGTAACACAACCTGCGCTTTACAGCTAGTGTGAGACACATTACACAATGTAACACAACCTGCGCTTTACGGCTAGTGTGAGACAGATTACACAACGTAACACAACCTGCGCTTTACGGCTAGTGTGAGACACATTACACAATGTAACACAACCCGCGCTTTACGGCTAGTGTGAGACACATTACACAATGTAACACAACCTGCGCTTTCCGGCTAGTGTGAGACAGATTACACAACGTAACACAACCTGCGCTTTACGGCTAGTGTGAGACACATTACACAATGTAACACAACCCGCGCTTTACGGCTAGTGTGAGACAGATTACACAACGTAACACAACCTGCGCTTTACGGCTAGTGTGAGACACATTACACAATGTAACACAACCTGCGCTTTCCGGCTAGTGTGAGACAGATTACACAACGTAACACAACCTGCGCTTTACGGCTAGTGTGAGACACATTACACAATGTAACACAACCCGCGCTTTACGGCTAGTGTGAGACACATTACACAATGTAACACAACCCGCGCTTTACGGCTAGTGTGAGACACATTACACAATGTAACACAACCCGCGCTTTACGGCTAGTATGAGACAGATTACACAACGTAACACAACCTGCGCTTTACAGCTAGTGTGAGACACATTACACAATGTAACACAACCTGCGCTTTCCGGCTAGTGTGAGACAGATTACACAACGTAACACAACCTGCGCTTTACGGCTAGTGTGAGACACATTACACAATGTAACACAACCCGCGCTTTACGGCTAGTGTGAGACACATTACACAATGTAACACAACCCGCGCTTTACGGCTAGTGTGAGACACATTACACAATGTAACACAACCTGCGCTTTACGGCTAGTGTGAGACACATTACACAACGCACAACAACCTGCGCTTTACGGCTAGTGTGACAGACATTACACAATGTAACACAACCTGCGCTTTACAGCTAGTGTGAGACACATTACACAACGCACCACAACCTGCGCTTTACGGCTAGTGTGACAGACATTACACAATGTAACACAACCCGCGCTTTACGGCTAGTGTGAGACACATTACACAATATAACACAACCCGCGCTTTACAGCTAGTGTGAGACACATTACACAATGTAACACAACCCGCGCTTTACGGCTAGTGTGAGACACATTACACAATGTAACACAACCTGCGCTTTACGGCTAGTGTGACACAGATTACACAACGTAACACAACCTGCGCTTTACGGCTAGTGTGACACAGATTACACAACATAAAACAACCTGCGCTTTACTGCTAGTGTGAGACAGATTACACAATGTAACACAACCTGCGCTTTACGGCTAGTGTGAGACACATTACACAATGTAACACAACCTGCGCTTTACGGCTAGTGTGAGACACATTACACAATGTAACACAACCTGCGCTTTACGGCTAGTGTGAGACACATTACACAATGTAACACAACCTGCGCTTTACGGCTAGTGTGACAGACATTACACAATGTAACACAACCCGCGCTTTACGGCTAGTGTGAGACACATTACACAATATAACACAACCCGCGCTTTACAGCTAGTGTGAGACACATTACACAATGTAACACAACCCGCGCTTTACGGCTAGTGTGAGACAGATTACACAATGTAACACAACCTGCGCTTTACGGCTAGTGTGACACAGATTACACAACGTAACACAACCTGCGCTTTACGGCTAGTGTGACACAGATTACACAACGTAACACAACCTGCGCTTTACGGCTAGTGTGACACAGATTACACAACATAAAACAACCTGCGCTTTACTGCTAGTGTGAGACAGATTACACAATGTAACACAACCTGCGCTTTACGGCTAGTGTGAGACACATTACACAATGTAACACAACCTGCGCTTTACGGCTAGTGTGAGACACATTACACAATGTAACACAACCTGCGCTTTACGGCTAGTGTGAGACACATTACACAATGTAACACAACCTGCGCTTTACGGCTAGTGTGACAGATTACACAATGTAACACAACCTGCGCTTTACTGCTAGTGTGAGACACATTACACAATGTAACACAACCTGCGCTTTATGGCTAGTGTGAGACAGATTACACAATGTAACACAACCTGCGCTTTACAGCTAGTGTGAGACACATTACGCAACGTAACACAACCTGCGCTTTCCGGCTAGTGTGAGACACATTACACAATGTAACACAACCTGCGCTTTACGGCTAGTGTGAGACACATTACACAATGTAACACAACCTGCGCTTTACAGCTAGTGTGAGTCACATTACACAATGTAACACAACCTGCGCTTTACGGCTAGTGTGAGACACATTAAACAATGTAACACAACCTGCGCTTTACAGCTAGTGTGAGACACATTACACAATGTAACACAACCTGCGCTTTACAGCTAGTGTGAGACACATTACACAATGTAACACAACCTGCGCTTTACGGCTAGTGTGAGACACATTACACAATGTAACACAACCTGCGCTTTACGGCTAGTGTGAGACACATTACACAATGTAACACAACCTGCGCTTTACAGCTAGTGTGAGACACATTACACAACGCACCACAACCTGCGCTTTACGGCTAGTGTGAGACACATTACACAATGTAACACAACCTGCGCTTTACGGCTAGTGTGACACAGATTACACAATGTAACACAACCTGCGCTTTACGGCTAGTGTGAGACACATTACACAATGTAACACAACCTGCGCTTTACGGCTAGTGTGAGACACATTACACAATGTTACACTCAGGAAGTAATGACAGATACAATGTAACAAAGTGCACAATGCAGAATACAAAGAGGAAACCATGAGGCACCGTACAGTTCTGTTATTTTATACTTACAGCGTGCGTCTGCATTATTCTCAAACTCCGCTACACACACACACACACACACACACACACACACACACACATATATATCTTTAGAACATCACTTTCTCTGAGCTACACCCATTAGCATGTGAGCCTGTTCATCATCTGAGCAGATCCAGCCAATCAGAGGATGTGCCGGAGCGGACTATGGTCACATCATGCAGAAAGTCCGTATCTAGAGTCCCATTTCTCTCCTTTAACCCTTTAAGGACACAAGCAATGTTTATCATGTGTGTGTTCAACTTAAATTTGCATCGCTCTCATTTATTGCCCCAACACATATTGTATACTGTTTTTAAAAGACAAAAAGGGGCTTTAACCCCTTAGTGGCCAGATTGGTTTTCAATTTTCTTACCGTTATGGACCAGGGCTGTTTTTACATTTCTGCGGTGTTTGTGTTTAGCTGTAATTTTCCTCTTACTCATTCACTGTACCCACACATATTATATACCGTTTGTCTCGCCATTAAATGGGCTTTCTAAAGATACCATTATTTTCATCATATCATATAATTTACTATAAAAAAAATTATAAAATATGATGAAAAATGTTTTAAAACACACACTTTTTCTAACTTTGACCCCCAAAATCTGTTACACATCTACAACCGCCAAAAAGCATCCGTGATAAATAGTTTCTACATTTTGTCCTGAGTTTAGAAATGCCCAATGTTAGCATGTTCTTAGCATTTTTGGGAAAGTTATAGGGCTATAAGTACAAGTAGCACATTGCTATTTCCAAACCAATTTGTTTTCAAATTGAACGCAAGTTACATTGTAACCCTGATATCTGTCAGGAAGCCCTGAATAACCCTACACATGTATAGATTTTTTTAAAAGAAGACAACCAAAGGTATTAACTTTGACTCTTTCCATGCAACCATTTCACCACCAATCTATGCCAAATGTAAAAGAAAAATAATAATAATTGGTCAATTTTTTGACACACAGCAATTTAAGAATACATGTACAGAGAACTTTAACCCCTTAAGGACCAAACTTCTGGAATAAAAGGGAATCATGACATGTCACACATGTCATGTGTCCTTAAGGGGTTAAGGGTTACTGCCAAAGAACACCCCAATATGTGTTCAGCAACATCTCCTGAGTACAGGGATACCAGCCATGTATAGGTGTGTCGGGTTCTCTGGGGGGCTAAGAGACCTTATATGGAGGTTGCGCATTCCAGTTTTCCAACTTGGAATTTTCGCAGCTGGTCCTCATGCACCCATGTCCTATTTAGAACATTTTTGAAGCCGGCCAATGTAATTTACCCCATCAAACCATATATTTTTGAAAAGTAGACACCCTCGGGTATTTCAAATGGTGGGATTTTAAAACTTTACATCAGGCCCGGTCTGGCCATCGGGCATACCGGGCAAATGCCCGGTGGGCTGCGATCCGGTGGGCTGCGATGGCCATGGGCCGAGGCCATCAGGGGAGATTACAGGATCTCTGCAGCCGGCCCATGCGGCGCTCGCGCTATCAGAGCACCGGCCCTGCAGTGTGCCTTCGTGGGCCGGTGGGGAGATCAAAGATCTCCCTCACCAGCCCACAGGCACTGACATGCTGCCGCTGGCTGAGGAGGGAGGGAGAGGAGGACACAGTGGAGCTCTACCCTGCAGCTCTGCCGGGTTCCTCTCGCGAGGTCGGAGTGTTGCCGCGGTTACCACGCCATAGCTCAGATCTCGCAAGAGTGAACTAAACCCCAGGAACTGCAGGGTAGAGTTCACTCACCACTAGGACCACCAGGGACTGCAGCACGGCTCCCCCCTCCCAGGCTAAATGTTAGAAGAGGGGTGTGGGGGGATATAAAGTTTATTTAATTTTTTAATAAAAAAAACATATTTAATATATTTACATCTCCCCCCCTACACACACAATCCCTCCAGACATATTCATGCACACTCACACACAGCACACTCACACTAACAGCAGACACAGTACCCACACACACACACTAACAGCACCCTCACTCACACACACAGCACACTAACAGCACCTTCAGACACAGCACCCTCACAAACACACTAACAGCACCCTCAGACACACACAGCACACTGACACTATCAGCATACTCACACACACAGCACCCTCACACACAAACAGCACCCTCAGACACAAACACAGCACCATCCGACACACACACACACAGCACACTCACACTAACAGGACACACACAGCACCCTCACACTAACAGCACACTTACACACACAGCACCCTCATCCACACAGCACCCCCCCACACACACACATGTATAATATTTAAAACAGAGTTAACAGACAAAGAAAATTAGAATGTGATGGCAGATAAGAACACCCTCACACACTGCACCCCTCTTACACATACACGCTGCACCCTTCACACATACACACAGCAGTCCCAACACACTGCGCCCCTCACACATACAATACGTCTATATATATTACAGCACCCCTCTCACTGCACCACTACACACGCTCCAGATACATATTATATCCCTTACCCAACTCTGGATCATCTAATCTACACACACACACACTAGATCCCTATATACATTCTGAATCCTCTAAACACACACTCTCTCTCTCCCTTATACACACTCTGGGTCCTTTACACACTAGATCCCCTACACACACTGCACCACCTACACACCATACATTCCTGACATGCAAACTCTGGATCCCCTATGCACACACTACATTCCTTGTAAGCAAACACATACAACATTCTCTAAACACACACTTTCTACAACCCCTACACACACTACAACCCGTATGCACACACTCGCTACATCCCCAATACACACTATGCCCCCTATACACACACTCTCTACAGCCCCTAGCCACACATATTACACCACAAACACAAATGAAATCGACCTTATTACACAATACCACACCACAATCAGCTCACTCTACACACACGCAATCCCACAAGCAGGCTCCAAACACATGCACAATACTCTTTCCTGAATTTCCAAATTAAGGATAACAGAGACAAGTTAAATGCAAACACAGTGCAAGCATGTTATTAAATTTGCTTGCGCCGTGCAGAACAAATACAGGGCCTTTTACTCATGCTAGAGCTCTTCAGCAGAGCTCTGTGCATGGTCTGCCCTGGAAGAGCATTGAACCAACATGCTCACTGTGAGAGGGGGGTGCTTGTCGTTAGTGACACAAAACACACCCTCGCTGGCCTCCACCCCCTTCTCAGGGGGCCGCTGTGATTAAAAAATGCCCGGGCCGAATTTTGTTGCCCAGTCCGGCCCTGCTTATCATGCACTAATTCTACCACCAGTCTTTTTCAAACCTTTGGGTAGTCATTTTTCTCTCACATTGTACTTTAGGCATGGATTCTCAGCTCCTGTTACTGACAAAGAACATCCCAATATGTGTTCCGCAACATCTCCTGAGTACAACAGTGCCCTCAATGTACAGGTTTTATGTTTTTTTACAGAATTACAGGGATCCATGTTTGCACATTGAAATTTCCCAGATTGGTTTGCTGGACCTATGTGCCTTTGAGACCGTATAGCAGCCCAGGAATGAAAATTAACCCCATCATGGCATACCATTTGTAAAAGTAGACAACCCACACTATTCAAAATGGGGTATGTCCAGTCTTTTGTAGGACCCACTTAGTCACAAACGCTGGCCAAAGATAACGTTTTTATATAAAAAAAAAAATCCAATTTAACTTATATACACATATATATGTGTGTGTGTGTAAAAACACACACACACACACATAAATATATACACAAACACACACATATATATATACACACATATATACATACATATATACAGACACACAGATAGATAGATATATACACACACACACACACACACACACACACACACATATATATACACACACATATACATATACACACACACACACATAAATATATATATCTATACACACACACACATATATATATACACATACACACACACACACACACACACATATATATATATATATACACATTTGTGTACGGCACACTTAGAGGAATGTATGGTTATGATATAATGAAAGTATAATAAGAACAAAGTCGTTTGAGGTGTGCCGAAACCGACGTGAGGTTAGACCTGTAAAAAGAGGGCCCACCTAGATAATATGAAATAATAAAGGGTGCGGTGGGAGGGGAATTTCCGAGATCGTCGATGACAGGTAAGCAGGGGCTCACTGGGTTTAAATGGGACTAATAGTCCCTCCCACAATTACAGGCCAAGCCTTCCATTTGGAACATTTAGAGGAACGTATGGTTATGGTATAATGAAAGTCTGTTGAGGTGTGCCGAAACCAATGTGAGGTTAGAGCTGTAAAAAGAGGGCAAAACTTTAAGAAAACGATTTCTTTTGTCAGACATAATTTATTTAGCAATACATTTGTGAAGAAATCACCAAGTTATTTTGTTTGTTTCATATAATTCCATTCGGTAGATGTAACTACCGAACACAGACCACCCCCTGGGTCATTAACTTCAAAGACCACCCCCCCATGGTCATTAACTTCAAAGACAACAGTCATTTAAGGGCTCTCCTTTGTTTGCACGAAAGGAGGCAGCGGGACGTGTTTGTCGAGTGTCTGGAACTAAAATCGGACACTCAACTTCCCGAGCACCGATCAAAACTGTACGAATGCCTGCTTCCTTTTCCCGAACAGCGGGGAGAGCGCTGTTCGGTAGTTTTCTTCCCACGAACAAGGGAAACTTGTTTCATATGAACCAGGGGGAGCCATTCGTGCGTTTATTCATTTTTCTTGAATATACGAATTAAACCGGCCAAACCACCCAAACTTGTGGAACTGTTTTGGTCAGGAGCCTCGTGTATGGCCGGTCACCTAAGACTTCCATGGAAATCGAAAACCCCTGAACTGATCTGGGTGATATTAGGGTGCGTTTCAAAGTTTGGGGAAATTTAAATTTTTCTGCCTAGAGATAATTAAGTTATAACTTTATCAGCTTCAATTATCTCCAGGTAGAGAGGAGGGGATTATATGTTTGTACTGGGAGTGTCCCAGTGTTTTCCTGTATTATGATTGTTCCCACCGAACACCGTTCTTCTCATACGAGCCCAATCGAAGATATGAATAGATGGAAGTCCCCGCAGTGTTCGCATTTGAGTTCCATGGACTCGACGGCCAAACACCGCGGTATGCATTGGCGGCTAAAGATGGCCTACACCACGTCTTCGCTCATGCGAACGACAGCCACCCAGCCAACCATTCAGAACGTTGGGTTAATTGGGGTTACTGAGGTGAGAACAAGGGTCAACAGGGTCAATGAGCAGCACACAACTCCCCTGGGTGGTCTGGCTGTTCAGCAGTTTGGTCGGTTTATGAACCAGATGGGTCTCAGAGGTTCGGTGAATCCCATATACCGAACCACCCAGTGTAGCAAGTAACAGAAATTAAAAGGGGGACAATCCACGGATAGGGGATCTGTCACAGTGCTCCCTCCTTGTGGAACACTCAAGCAGACTCGGTTTTACCTTTTTCGGGTCAACTTGGGGATGCCCGGGGTTTATTCTGTTGGTGTTCTCTGTTTGCCAGGAGAACCCATCGGCATTGCCGTTTTGCTTCCCTGGTTGGTAGTGGATGGTATAGTTGTAGGGTTGCAGGGCCAAACTCCACCGTAGTAATAGGCCATTATCCCCTGTGACCCGGTTTAGCCACACCAACGTGTTGTGGTCGGTAATCAAGGCGAATTCTTGTCCATACAAGTAAGGAGTCAATTTCTGTAAAGCCCAAACCAATGCCAAGCACTCCTTTTTCATTGCCATGTAGCTCACCTCCCTGAGTAACAATTTGCTGCTGAAATACGCTACAGGGTGCTCTCTTCCATCTTCTCCAACTTAAAACGGCCCCCAGCCTGAACATGGAAGCATGGACAATGAAACTTTAATTAGGGACTAGGGCAGCCAAGACAGAGGCATTCACTAGAGCTTGTTTGAGAGACTGAAAAGCGGCTTCACATGCGGGAGACCACAGGATCTGCCTGGGTAAACTCTTTTTTGTCAGGTCAGTCAGGGGTTTAGCTATAGTACTATAGTCTGGTACAAAGCGCCTGTAGTACCTGGTGGTCCCTAAGAATGCTAATATCTGGGTCTTGGTGCGGGTGTGGGCCAGTTAGCTACCGCTTCTATCTCAGCGGGTTCTGGCCGCTGTTTCCCACACCCCACCTGGTGTCCCAAGTACTGGACCTCTGCCATGCCAAGATGGCACCTGTCCAGTTTCAGAGTCAGGCCTGCGGCCCGAATCTTATTTAGCACTGCCCCTACATGAACAAAGTGTTCTTCCCAGGACTCACTGTAGATCACAATGTCGTCCTGGTACAAAAATCCTGGAAGCCATCGAGGAGCCTATCCACCATGCACTGGAAGGTGGCCAGGGCATTCTTCATCCTGAATGGCATGACTCTAAATTGGTACAAGCCAAACGGGGTGATGAAGGCCGACTTGGAGATAGCCTCCTCGGCCAGGGGAATCTGCCAATATCCCTTGCATAAGTCGATTGCGGTCAGATACCGTCCCCTGGCTATACAATCTAATAGCTTCTCTACCCAGGGCATGGGATACGCATTGGTGGTGGTCCAATCATTCAGTCGCCTGTAGTCCACGCAGAACCGGGTGGTCCCATCTTTCTATGGTACAAGAACCACAGGCGAAGCCCACAGGCTGTCAGAGTGCTCGATAACTCCTAGGTGTAGCATCTCTTGTATCTCCTTCCGCATTCCTTCTCGGACTGCTTCAGGGATACGGTAGGGGGGCTCTCGGAGCGGGGTTTGCCCCGGCACCTCTACTAGCAGACTGGCCGTTTACCCACACTGCTTGTTGGTGTTGCTGTCGATTGTCCTGGTTAGCTGCCTGAACGGGGTCGACCTCGTGGAGTACCCTCCAGCACTCATCTGGCTGTGATTCAGGAAGGTTGAGGGGGCTCCAAGGGGCTGTTGCTGTGGACATGTCCTAGCTGTTGGCAACGGTAACATCGAAGATTGGTTCTAGGCGGGGTGGGCTGATGTCTGGGTGGCCCCCGGTAAGGGGTGGGATTAGAAGGTACTATAGCTTGGATCTCCGGTCAGGGGGAGTGTGATGAACTGAACCTCATCACGGGTGCTTGGAGGGACCTTCTGGCCAGCCTCTTGTCAAAAGACTATGGGCCAAGTCAACGACTGTAAAGACCCATATTTTATTCGCTCTGGTTCGGCACTTTCCATAGAACCGAACATTTGTTCCCTGGTGTAGTATTTTACCAAACTCTATAACTTATTATATAAACATAAATATATAAACTCTGGTCCGTCTACTTTAACAAATATTTATTCAGAGACAAAACAACAACAACATACAAATAAGGACACACAATCTAACTAACTATACCAACAACAGCAACAACAATCTAACTAACTAACAGTAACAACTAAATCTTATAAAAGTCACCAGATCCCACTCATAGTTCACCATTATAAAAATCAGTAGCACAGCCAAGAAGGAACAGGGAGGGATACAGATAGGGGGAAGTTGTTATCTCTTTCCTGACTTGTAAAGGTATTGAATTGCCCAATTACTATAACAAAGGGTAAAGCATATCCCTCTGTAAGAAAGAACTACATGAGCTTGGTCACATGACCCCTGGTCACCATATTAGTTTGATGACAAAATGCCACCACACCTGGCAGCCGTTCGCATGGACCGAAACTGCAAATAGATTTCAGGGGGACTTACCCGCGAATGCCTTGGAACTATTTTTGTCATGAAGAGTTTGCGGTTCCTGGTCGGTCCCGCAGCGGCACTTAGCCGCGATTCTTTGTAACTGTTTTGGGCATGGGACCATGCGTGCAGTCGGTAAAAACATATCAGGATTACAGTATGATCCAGCACGTAGAACTGTGTAGCACAGAGGACTGACAGGTAACGTATACCGGACCTTAGAATGGCCGGACTAACGGACCAAAGAATAGTCAGGAATAGCCGAGGTCAAGGGATACAGAAAGAGACACAACGATAAGGAAAAGCCAAAAGTGACAAAAGTGATAAATTCATTAAGCTTTTTGGGTAAGTCTTTGGCAGCAATCTCATCTAGCATAGTTTCAGATAGTCCCTTTTTAAATGCAGAGATTAACCAACTATTAGTCGAGTCTACCTCGGAAGCTAGGGTACGAAATTCTATGACATATTCCGAAATAGATCGGTTCCCTTGTCTGATATGCATCAGGGCAGTAGAGACGTAAGTTTGAATTCCGTAAGGAACTCCTGGTAATTGTGTGCCACACTCCTATTTCTCTCCCATAATGGATTGACCCAAGCTTAAGCTTTATCTTTTAACTGATTCATTAGGTAACCAATTTTAGCTCTGTCTCTGGGAAAAGATCCCGGTGAGGCCTCAAAATGATACTCCATTTGGTTAAGAAATCCCCGGCATTCTTGAATATTACCATCAAAATGCAGGGGAGGAGATAGGGAGATACTAGGCCTGGGCAAATTGATCCAAGCGGTGATCATTATCCTCCAGTTTCCTTTCGCAAGCAGTTATGTGCTTACACAATTCTACAGGATCTATGGCCATACCGTAATGTCAGGATTACAATATGATCCAGCACGTAGAATTGTGTAACACAGAGAACTGATAGGTAACGTATACCGGACCTTAGAATGGCCGTACTAACGTACCTAAGAATAGTCAGAAATAGCCGAGGTCAAGGGATACAGAAAGAGACACAACGATAAGGAAAAGCCAGGGGTCAGGGATGCCAGAAAACAGGGAAGTCAAAATCAATGCCAAAGTCAAATAACCAGAATAACCAGAATCAATAATGCGCTCTCGGACAACCACAAGGGAAACCACGACAGGGCACTGAGCAAGAGGAGAACTGGGCCTAAATACCCCGCCTGTGCATCTGATTGGTTGTAACCGGCCTTTGACCCCAAAAGCAGTTACCAGGTTACCAATGTTGCTCGGCACAACTTTTCCTGACAGAACAGTAAATGCTATTAATCACATTTCCATGTGCGGATTGTCAGGATATTTATATCGGCAGACATTTTGTGCTATGATAGAAATTAAAAGTGTATACTGCCTGAATCACTCAGAACAGAGCAGACTCCATTTTGGATTTCAAGCTAACAAAGACACAAATTTCTATCCTTTCTGTGACTGACCTAGCCGGAGCTAAAGAATGCATTGTATATACAAACCAAGTGATAAGAAATGAGAACGGGGGATGGAAGACTGTCTAAATGTTAATGGAATAGAAATAATTCTAAACCCAGACACTCGTGACAGAGAAGATTAAATAATTAAATTTTACTTTCTAAATTTCACAAGGCCCCATTGTAAAGCAAAAGTTGAAATTAAGTTTAAACTGTCAATTTTAGAAATTACGACAGAAATTGCAGACACAAAGACTGAGGCAAACTCTTTGAACTGACAAGTAAACTTAAAATTATGGCAGCCATATAGATAAGCCAAATAACGTCAGAATAGCCACCGGGAAAAGTTAACTCTTTCCTGGATAGGTATGTTTAGTGGGACGAGACTGCCCTCTATGGACCAAATACCTAAATTGCTATCTGGAAGGTAACCATACCCCCAGTTTCCCTATTGGTCTCTCACCTAGTGACGAACAGAGAATTTTTCCCTTTAAAAAGTTAAGACAAAGGGAAGAGAGGGCTAAGTTAAAGAGTCGGGGGATGTGAGCAGTGGAGGCGATTGTAAGAAGTCAGGATCGCAGGCCAAGAAAGAAAAGCAGAGTCAGAGCGAGAAATCCAAACAAGTTCCTGAGACTACTTACTCATATGATGAGAATATCTACCTAACTGGTAATTATACTGGTTTAATTTAATTAATCTAAATTAATTAAAAAGTTTCTAATGGCATGATGTATGACTGGATAAATCACGATCAGATTTCGATATTTAGAAATCTTAGTTACTAAAGAATATATAGTTATAGCATCCCATTCTGCAGGTGGGAAAATAATAATTTTATATTAATGTGGTTACAATCACATGTTAGCATATTGTGATATTTATCCAGGTGTATTGATTTGCTCTAAAATAAGATAAAATATCTGTTTAGGCAAGTTAAAATTTCAGCTTGTAGAATCTGGTAGATTATTTTTATTGGATGGTTCCAGGAAATGTCTAATGAGCTGGTTTAGATGTTGTGTTAATTAAAATTACATGATTGGTGCCACAGTTTCACCCCACAACTTGGGACCTACAGGCCAGTATGACTTATTGTGGGGGGGCTATTCTGTGAATTATTTATTGTGGGGGGCTACACTGCTAAATTTGTTTTGTGGGTTAGACCCTCTGTGAACTATGTACCGTGGGTGGGCCATTCTGTGAATTCTTTATTGTGGGGGGGCTACTCTGCTAATTTTGTTTTATGGGTGGGCTGCCCGACTAATCTAGGTACTGACCGGCAGAAGGTCAGGTACCTGGTTAGTCTACCCCCGAATGGGAAGATATGTAGCGAAAGCCACTTCGCCACTGTGTTTTGGAGGGGGCTGCTTGCCCGCCTCTTACCCTGTGACTACGGTCCCTGGGCGATTTGGCCCTTTATGCACGGTATTTGGGCATACTGTGGGTTATTGGGCTGCCCCAGGATTATGGGCCCTCTCATCAGCCCATACGAAACTTAAACCCCATGGCGTTTGAACTGTGTTTGTGGCATCTGAGCGCTGTTTGGATATGTTGAGCGCTCAGATCCAAGCCATCTGGGGATGGGTTGAATGTGGGGGTTCTGTTTAGTATAACAGGAGTTATGTATTTTTATGTCTTTTGGTGGTTGCTGGTAACATGTGCTTAATGGAGGCTGTGTTTGTCCCTGGATATAATTAAATCAGCTTCTCCATTGTCTCCAGGATAGAGGATTCTGGGGAACTAGTTTGAGCTGGAAAAACCATGCTTCCACAAGGTCAAATGCACATTTGTACTAACTTTTGAACCCCTGGTCCAATTCGTATGATTTTTGAGTATGTTGTTCCCCCGAATGGATTTATTGTGAATATGTATTTATGCGAATGTGATGTATATTTTGGGAGTTATGAATGTTGTGTAAAAACTGTATTTTCCCTACCTATGATAATTGTATTTTCCTGTGTGTACAGATAATTAGTTTACAGGTAGAGGGGAGGGCTATGTGTGGGATGTAACTATTGTGTGATTGGTTAATGTACGTTACTGTGTGTGTCCCTCCCCTTCATGGGAGCACCTAATAAAAAGGTCTGCAAGCTAGCAGCCAGAGAGTTCTATTTTTACCCTCAACTTGAGTCCTGTCTCTTATTGGGGGAATCTGCTACAAGGGAATGCTATGCTAGGCATATTCCCTTACTATAATCACTGAGCTCTTGTAAGAGCTTGTTCCTGCTTCGTTCTGAAGGGAGATAGCTGCAGCCTGCGGTGCTTATGGTGTCTGGTGGAGTGCTTGGAGTCCTCTGGAAGCGCTAGGAGCATCTTTCAATGGAGGTACCCGGTCGGGGTGCCAGTGGATCCGTTACAATAGTCATGTTACTTTTAGGTCTTTTCGTCGGGTATCAGTTGTACTGGAGTTCGACGTAGACGGTCTTTTCGGTATCACCGGAAGGAATGATTTCTACGGTGTCTTGTAGAACTAAATCTTCCGTATCTTACCCTGTTCCCGGCGGTTTCCCAGTCTTTGTGCAGTTAAAGCGGTACTTCGTTACATGGAGATCACAACAACACTTAGATTGTCACATTCAGGACATCTGCTGGTCTTATACCAACCATACAAGCCAGTTACCATGAACATTCTGTCTTGATGGGTTCATTGGTTGTTATCGCTAGCGGGGGTGGAGACGTGATTTGGGTACTCATTCAGTACGAGGCACAGCTGCTTCTCAGGCCTTCATGGGGGGGCCCTCTATATTTTACAGCGACGAATTGGACACGGATAGACTACTTCCGTATATTTTCGTCAACCAAACACGCATCCTTCTCGCTCATACCACAGCTTTAAAAATGCAAAATATGAAGCCTGCTGTCATGTGATAAAATTGCAGATTATACTAACGTAGTGTACCTATAATCTTGATTTTAATAATGACAGGAGGCAAATATTTTCCCTCCCTATACTCTGGGAAATTTTAATATTCTGGCTTGTCATTTTCTCAGTGTAATTATAAGGTTTTGGTATTTCAGTAGATTTATGGGATGCTGATCTGGTTGACATGTGTTAGATCCGGGTTGATTATTAAGTATACTATGGCTGTTTAATGTTTCAGTATATTAAATTAATATAAATATAGATACGTATAGTACTGGATTTAATGTGGACAACAGTTGGTTTCCATCACCTTTCACGTATTTCTGTTCTTTTCAGCGTAATCATCATAGATGGATTCGACAAGATAAAGCTGGAAGGTTCCCAGTTATGTTCTACACGTTGCTCAGGACTGTTATTTGGATTCCCTGACGTTGTATTAGACTGCTTTCGCATCAAAGAAAGAGGAAATCATGTGACTGTCAGGGCTTTATATATAGATGTGATGCCTGTTACTGATTGGTTTAAAGTTTTCTGATTGACTTGTGCTGCTGGAGGCATAAAGTAAAGAAAGTTATGCAAAATACTCGCCTTCTGTCATTATTAAAATTAAGATTATAGGTACACTACGTTAGCATAATCTACAATCTACAAAAAAAATAATAATAAAAACAAATTAAATAATAATAGAAGAAGGGTACAACCTGGAATTTACAGAGTTTCCAACATCAAATATTTTCAAAGAGTCAAAGGTCTCGACTCCCACAAAGAAAGAGGCTATAGTACTAATACTCTCCAAACCCTTAGACCAAAGGGTTATAGAAGAAATTCCTTCAAAAGAAAGAATCCAAGGAAGATACTTGTGGGAATTTGATCTGGGGTACGTGTTCTATCATTCCTCGCCTATTGAAGATCCGCAAAGAAAGGAAAAAGATCATTGCCATTATCCCTGTATGGCCGAGAAGACCCAGGTTTCCTTTCCTACTTAAGAAGGCCATATCCAGTCCTTGGAAACTCCTCCCAGGACATACATTCTAGTCCAAGGCTTAGTACATCATCTGAACCCATCTCCATGGAATCTGGGAGAATGGCTTCTGAACTATCAACTCTATTAAAATAGGGTCTATCAGATAAAGTTGTGGATACACTGCTTAAATCTAGGAAAAAAAGCTACTTCTTCCTGTCACTACAAAATCTGGGAAACCTTCATATTATGGGCTGGTTTGGTTTCTATAGACTCTGTAAATCCATCACACATTCAATTTTTTTAATTTTTACAAGCAGGTCTCGATGAAGGACTTGGTTTAAGTACTCTCAAGGTCCAGTCTTCAGCTTTATCTGTGCTCCAGGATACACCCTGGATTTCACACCAACTTATTTAAAGATTTTTCAAGGCAGCTCTGAGAATCAGTCCCCCAGCAAGTAATACCGCTCCTCCTTGGGATCTTCTTCTAGATCTGCAAGTTTTAACGGAACCGCCATATGCCTCTCTCTCACAGATTTCTTTTTTTTAAAGGGGACACTTTAGTCACCAGAACAACTACAGCTTAATGTTCTGGTGAGTAGAATAGCTCACTTCAGGCATTTTCATGTAAACACTGCCCCTAGGGACAACTACACGTGTTATGACAGACAAAACATCTATACAGGGAGTGCAGAATTATTAGGCAAGTTGTATTTTTGAGGATTAATTTTATTATTGAACAACAACCATGTTCTCAATGAACCCAAAAACTCATTAATATCAAAGCTGAATATTTTTGGAAGTAGTTTTTAGTTTGTTTTTAGTTTTAGCTATTTTAGGGGGATATCTGTGTGTGCAGGTGACTATTACTGTGCATAATTATTAGGCAACTTAACAAAAAACAAATATATACCCATTTCAATTATTTATTTTTACCAGTGAAACCAATATAACATCTCAACATTCACAAATATACATTTCTGACATTCAAAAACAAAACAAAAACAAATCAGTGACCAAATAGCCACCTTTCTTTGCAAGGACACTCAAAAGCCTGCCATCCATGGATTCTGTCAGTGTTTTGATCTGTTCACCATCAACATTGCGTGCAGCAGCACCCACAGCCTCCCAGACACTGTTCAGAGACGTGTACTGTTTTCCCTCCTTGTAAATCTCACATTTGATGATGGACCACAGGTTCTCAATGGGGTTCAGATCAGGTGAACAAGGAGGCCATGTCATTAGATTTTCTTCTTTTATACCCTTTCTTGCCAGCCACGCTGTGGAGTACTTGGACGCGTGTGATGGAGCATTGTCCTGCATGAAAATCATGTTTTTCTTGAAGGATGCAGACTTCTTCCTGTACCACTGCTTGAAGAAGGTGTCTTCCAGAAACTGGCAGTAGGACTGGGAGTTGAGCTTGACTCCATCCTCAACCCGAAAAGCCCCACAAGCTCATCTTTGATGATACCAGCCCAAACCAGTACTCCACCTCCACCTTGCTGGCGTCTGAGTCGGACTGGAGCTCCCTGCCCTTTACCAATCCAGCCACGGGCCCATCCATCTGGCCCATCAAGACTCACTCTCATTTCATCAGTCCATAAAACCTTAGAAAAATCAGTCTTGAGATATTTCTTGGCCCAGTCTTGACGTTTCAGCTTGTGTGTCTTGTTCAGTGGTGGTCGTCTTTCAGCCTTTCTTACCATGGCCATGTCTCTGAGTATTGCACACCTTGTGCTTTTGGGCACTCCAGTGATGTTGCAGCTCTGAAATATGGCCAAACTGGTGGCAAGTGGCATCTTGGCAGCTGCACGCTTGACTTTTCTCAGTTCATGGGCAGTTATTTTGCGCCTTGGTTTCTCCACACGCTTCTTGCGACCCTGTTGACTATTTTGAATGAAACGCTTGATTGTTCGATGATCACGCTTCAGAAGCTTTGCAATTTTAAGAGTGCTGCATCCCTCTGCAAGATATCTCACTATTTTTTAACTTTTCTGAGCCTGTCAAGTCCTTCTTTTGACCCATTTTGCCAAAGGAAAGGAAGTTGCCTAATAATTATGCACACCTGATATAGGGTGTTGATGTCATTAGACCACACCCCTTCTCATTACAGAGATGCACATCACCTAATATGCTTAATTGGTAGTAGGCTTTCGAGCCTATACAGCTTGGAGTAAGACAACATGCATAAAGAGGATGATGTGGTCAAAATACTCATTTGCCTAATAATTCTGCACTCCCTGTACAATAGACCAAGTTCATATAAAACCTCCTTTTTTGATTTCTTATATTTATTCTATTACAATTACATTAAAAAAGATAATATGCCTTGTATACATCCTTGATTCATTTACATTTTATAATGATCTCTTACGGATTTCTATCCAACATCTTACTTCCAAAACGTTTTTTTCTGGTGGCAATTACAATTGCTAAATGTATTTCCGAACTTCAAGCCTTTTCATCTCTAGACTCTCATGCTCTGAATTTTCCATGACAGAATAGTTCTTAAACCTGTTCAAAAGTTCCTTCCTAAAGTGGTATCCATTTTCCACGTGGGTGATGAAGTCGTTTTACCTTCCTTCATGCCAAATCCTTAAACTCCAGTAGAAGTAAAACGTCATGAACTGGATATTCGAGAATATTTAAATCAAATATTTGGAAACTACAAAAGACTTTATGAAGTGGGAAAAACTTTTCATCCTTCCCAATGGGTCCAAGAAAGGGGAAGCAGCCTCTTCTTCAACTCTTAGACGTTGGATCAGATGCACACTGGAAGAATAATAAATGTCTACTGGCCAAGATCAGAGCTCACTGTTTAAGAACTCTTTCTATAACTTGGGCCAACTGGGCAGAGGTGCCTCCGGATGAGATCTGCAAGGCAGCCACTTGGTCTTCCTCAGTGACATGCAGTAAACACTACACGTTGGACTTGGCCTCCTCCTCTATAAAATTTGGTAGTTGTGTTTTGTATTCGGTTCACAGCTTATAAAAAAATAAAAAATAATCACTTTTGGTGCTTTTTTGTGAATTATTCTTTTTTCTTCCACCCTTCTTAAATTAGCTTGGGTATTACCCATGGAGAAAACAAAAAACAACAAATACAGGGTGCGCTGGATAAAATAAACGAAAACGATAACACAAAAAGGAAAGTCTCTATAGGTACAGTGTAGACCTTGAGTAAATGTTCTTCTGTTCTTGCTTTGGAATCGCAGTGGTTGGATATGAAACACAAAAGCAGAGAAGGGGGGGACCAATAGTGCAAAACCGTATGGTAGAGAGGATCACGAACAACACAGACGTAGAGAAATGCCAACTTACAATTTTTAGAGCTAAGCCCAGCTCTAGGTAAAACAGCTTACAGTGGTATTTGATACTCCCCACATGTAGGATATAACTGGGCAATTGGAGTCTCCACACGATTCTTTAAAACTTCTGAGACAGACGTCAGCATATAAAATATATAAAAGAAAAAAACCCAATGGTGCAATAACTTAGGTAGTACTGCAACAACAGACAACACAGAGGTCCTAAGAGTGCCAACTTACAATTTAGAGAGCTATAACCAGCTCTGAGTAAAACAGCATACAGTGGTATTTAAACTCCCCACGTGTAGGATATTCCTCTAGTGATGCTTGTAGTGCCGGTCTTATGAAAATAAAATCACAAGAGAGGGCCCATAGTGTTTTCCTTATGTAAAAATGACAAAGTGATAAAAAGAAACGTACTTACAGTGTTCAGAGCAGCCACACTGCTCTATGAACCAAGCGTAGGTGGAATAATCCCCACCAGGGATTTCTTTTGCAGTACTGGATCTTGTTAAAAATGATGATAAAAAGATCAGCCAGGATAAAACAGCAGCATATAAAGTAAATGAACTAACCCAAAGTAAAAGGTAGTAACAAAATACTTTAATATAAAACAGAGTAAAAATACACAACGCGTTTCGCCAAACAGTAGGCTTTTTCAAGTGTAGAATAAATAATCCTGGCTATTCACATTATATAGGCAGCTAATTTGCAATGAATTTCAAAGATTGGCGCCAAAATGGCATCATTACCATGTGACTGCAGTCACATGACTTTCAGTTATACATATGATAGGTGGACATATTAAAATAGTGAAAAAAAAATCGTTTTTATATTTTAATAGTATAGGGTAGTACTAAACCCACATATGACCTGAGGGGTATAAAAAGAAATAGACTTTTATGTGAGGGAGGGAAGAAATTAGGTTGTGAAATGAAAGGTTAAAGGTCGCGAGGGCGTGGCCGTTTTTAAACCAAAAAGGTGGGCGGGGTCGGCATAATGCTGTGTGTATTCGCTGGGAATGCAGGGAAATGTAGTCCTGGTCACATGACATTGGTTTACACATATAATAGGTGGACAAGTTAAAACAGTAAAAAATAATCGTTTTTATATTTTAATAGTATAGGGTAGTACTAAGCCCCCATATGACCTGAGGGGTATAAAAAGAAATAGGCTTTTATGTGAGGGAGGGAAGAAATTAGGTTGTGAAATGAAAGGTTAAAGGTCGCAAGGGCGTGGCCCTGGGACCATCTTAGTAGAGTGGAGTGTAAATAGAAGGCGGCCATATTGTTGAAGGGCAAAAGGGGTGAAATGTAAGGGTGGGCACTATATTTAAAGGGCAAAGGGGTGGAATGTAATTATGGTTGGGGGAGAACATACAGAATATTAAAACATATTAAAAAACAGTGACAATATAATACAATTTTATGTGCAAATATAAAAAAAAAAAAAAAAAAAAAAGTTAAAAAAAGAGGAAAATAAAGTTGCAGATTGTATATGGGTAAATATTACTAATAAAGGTTACAATGTATTTTGCTACTATTAAAAGAATAATCCTAATAACCATATTAATTAAAAGTGAATATAAATTATTATGAAACAATACAAAGAATTACAAAAAATTAAAAAGGTCAAATTCTGCATTTAAGCCATCTGGGGTTAGTGTCTTAAGATTAAAAACCCATTCCATTTCGACTTTTCCCAGAATATTTCTTATATCGCCGCCTCGCCATGGAATATTGCATATTTGAATAGGGGTGAATTTAAGAACGTTGGGGTTTTTTTGGTGGTGTGTCAGAAAATGCTTGGACACTGTGTGATTTTCAAATCCATTTTTGATGTTTCGACAGTGTTCTGATATCCTAATTTTTAGGCACCTTGACGTCATGCCTACATATTGGAGGCCACAAGGGCACTCCAGTAGGTATATAACATTTTTCGTACAACACGTAATGAACTGTTTGATATTATAACTTTTGTTGGTAATATTGGATTTAAATGTTGTGGTTTTATTTGGGACTGACGTTTGGGTAGTTTTACAAACAATACATTTTCTGCATTTAAAAAAACCTTTGATGTTAGATAAGGTGGATAATTTTTTTGATGGTTTGGTCTTTGTAAAATTTTTTGTTAAAAGCGTTTTAAAATTAGGGGCACCTCTAAAAATGATATTAGGTTTTTCAGGGATCATTTTATTGAGAACAGGGTCTTCAGATAAAATGTGCCAATGTTTGTGGATAGTTTTCCTTATGTCTTTGTTCTTGTTATTATAGTCAAAAATGATGGGTAGGGAAGGGGTAGTGGTGGAGTTTTTATTTTTGTATTTTAGCAGACTACTCCTTTCACCAGACTTGATTTTAGTGATAATGGTTTCAAGTTTTTCTTCTGAATAATGTTTGTCTAAAAATTTGTTTTTTAAAATGTTGCTTTGTTCGTTAAAATCTTCGTTAAGTGTGCAGTTTCTTTTGAGTCTTAGAAACTGGCTTTTTGGAGCGCTATCTAGCCAGGGAGTGTAATGACAACTGTTTTGATCGATGACTGTGTTTGTACACACTTTTTAAAAAAAAGTTTTCGTGTTTAATTTACCATCTTTAATAAAAATGTTTAGATCTAAAAAGCTGATTTCTTCTTTACTAAATTCTGTGGTTAAAACAATGCCTTTGTCATTATTGCTTAAGTGATTTAAAAAGAGTTTTAAGGAGTTTTCAGTACCTTTCCAAATAAAAAATAAATCATCGATGTAACGGAAATATGAGACCAGGTTTGCCCTCCAATCATGGTTACCCCAGACTGCTTCAGTTTCCCAGTCTGCCATGAATAGATTAGCGTAGCTGGGGGCAAACCTGGTCCCCATAGCCGTGCCTCTTTTTTGAATATAAAAAGAATCTAAAAACCAAAAAAAATTGTTTTTTAAAATGATATTAATACCTTCTATGATGAAGTCAATTTGGGGTTGTGGTATTCTCTTTTCGGCTTCAAGTATTGTTGTGACTGCTTTGCAACCTTTGTCGTGGGGGATAATTGTATAGAGTGATGTAACGTCGCAAGTCACTAAAATGTAGTCATTGTGCCATGTAAAATCTTTAAAAAAGAGGAGAAGGGACATAGTATCTTTGAGGTAGGATTTCATATTTTTTACAGATGGTTGGAGTAAAATGTCAATGTATTCCGATAGGTTTGATAAAATAGAGTTGATGCCAGAAACAATGGGGCGGCCTGGGGGGTTGGTTTCATTTTTGTGGATTTTTGGAAGAAAATAAATTACTGGGATTTTAGGGTGTGATTTATTGAGGTAGTTAAATTCTTTTTTGTTTAAAATGTTGGAGTTACTCCCTTTCAGTAAGTAATTATATAAAGTGGCTTGGATTTGAGGGCTGGGGTCTGTTTTTAGCTTCTCATATACATTAGTGTCGTTTAGTTGTTTGTGGGCCTCTTCTATATACATTTCTTTTGAGAGGATTACAAGGCCGCCTCCCTTGTCCGCTGGTTTAATAACAATATTTTCGTCTAATTGTAATTCTTTAAGTGCTTTTAGTTCTTGGGGGTTTAAGTTAAGTTTGTCTGACTTTTTTTTCTTAATTTTATCAAGGTCTTTTAAAACAAGTTTTTCAAAAACCTCTAAAGGTCCGGACTTGCAATTTGATGGATAAAATTTAGATTGTGGTTTAAGGTGGGTATTGATGATGTTAAGGGTGGTGGTGGGTTGGGTAGGGGTGGTAGGAAGGGACGTAGTTTCATTTCCCATAAAAAATCTTTTTAAAGTGGCTTTTCTTACGAATTTGTTTACGTATTACCCATAAGTGATGGTGTCATGATTAGCCAGGAATAAGGAAAATTGAAACCATACTCACTGTAATTTTCTTTTTCCTGGCTATTTATCATAGCAGCATCATTTTCCCTCCCTAAGTGCTTTGGACTTTATAATGAACTGGTGTGTAAAGGGGCGGAGGGACCCTTTATACACTTGGTCTCATTTGAATTCTGTTTCCTGAGGGCAGAGCTACCCATAAGTGATGCTGCCTTGATAGTCAGAAAAAAAATATACGGTTAGTATGGTTTACATTTTCCTTATATAGTGATTTCACGAGTGTCTAATTTCTGAGAGCTTTGTGAATAATTAAAGTAGTGTTCTCATCCACCTCATCAACTGTTTGGTGTACAGACAGAAACCATAACCACTACAGCAAACTTTAGTGGTTATGTTGCCATTGCACCCCTTACCGTAAGTAGTAAAACCTTTTAGTGATGACAACACTTGTCTCCTCTCAGCTCTGAGACGTTAAGAGATTCCGATACCTTCAATCATTGTCTGTTGTGTGGCACACTTTTACAATTTGATGGAACCACTAAAGCATCACGGTTACCTGACAAATTATTTCCATAAATCTGTTTAAATCAATAATTCAGCTGAAATTACTACTTAAAGATCTGTCAGTGTTTTGTTGTGGAGACAGCCATCACAAAGTTGTATTCCTAACACTATAGTGTCCCTCTGCCCATCCCCCACAGCTGTGAAACTGTTAAAAGCCCTATAAGCACTTACCTTGTTCCAGCGCCAAAATCCCTAGACGCTGGATCCGCCTTGTGAGACATCATCCATCCAGAGGGGGAATGTAATATGCATGCATGGTGAGCCCCATCAGTGCATTAGGCCTTCCCCATAGGAGAGCATTGACTCAATGCTCTCCTATGGGGATTCAGAAGACGCTAGACGTTGTTTCATGTAGTTAAAGTCCGTGAAAGAGCAGGAAGCTCCTCTAGTGGATGTCTGGAAGAACGCCACTAAAAGCAGTCTTAAACCTGCAATGTAAAGCATCAATGTTTTACACTGCAGTGTTAAGGGGGACAGGGACACTGCACCCAGACCACTTCAATGAGATCAATATAGTGTCCCTTTAATAAACGTTGCTGGAAGCAGGCGTGGTTAGCAGCCAATCACAATATGTGATTTACAGAGCACCTCCTGGACTGGTATTCCACTGTGCAGAAACAGTTCTTCAACTCTCAGATGGGACTGGTACCAACATGTACGAGTGTACACCCGCACATAGACCCGCGCACACAGCACACAGCATTAGATCCGCGCACACCGGAATATACGAGTGTACACAGAAGAAAACGAGGTTGGAACAGCTTCTATCCGATTAGGGAGAGTAGCAGAAAATACAGACAGCTAAGCTCTCACCTCTCAAACTAGTTTTATTCCGCTGTCAAAGCACCAAAATATAGTCCTACGGTTTTAAACCCATTGAAGAAGTATATTTCTAAGTTCAAGTAATAAAGGCCCTGAATACCGTCTCCATTAGTTAGGATCAATATGTCATCAGTCACGATGAATATTTTAACATATTGTAATGATGTAGAATTATTAAAAATCTTTATTGAACTTGTATTGAATTATTGTACTAACTCCATTTTAACTGCATACTGTGAATCCTCCATTTTGTCCTCCTAACCTGACTTCTTCAATCCTCCATTTTGTCCTCATAACCTAACTTGTTCATTTTAAAACTACCTTACTTGACAGAATTTCCCAGCACATCTAATACAATAGACAAAGACTGTATTCTCTATAAAGATATGATTAACTCAGGAACTGCTGACTTTACTGACTTTCCCCTAACTTGCAACATAGTATAATTTGAAGGCCACGAGAACACAGTAGTAATGAAATGTTCTATTCATAAGAGACCTTGCACCTGGACATGAGGCCCGATATCACTGACTGTGTAAAATGACGCTCAAGCCCCCCTTTCCACCGAGTAAACCTCATGCTGGGAAAGATGGCGCCTGAGCCTTCTGTCCACACCCTTGTCCAGAACAATACCACCTCCCGGTGGGAGGACACCTAGCTGGTCACTCAAATCCCTGAGCCAATTAATAATATTGATGGGTGGACACTGATATAGTCACATAACGTTTAATCCAATTAATGATGTTTATTTGTTATTATCTGATATTCAATGATGATGTCATTTTGCTTTTAAAAAGATCTGCACAACTGTTTTCCAACCAGATTGCATTAAATTTTCTGAAGTGCTTTTAACCTGAACTCCATGTGTCAGTGTGAGCTTACTTCTGCGTATACGCAATTTAATCATCTCAGATTTGGACAGGAACAGATAGACATTTAAACATATTTGTTTATTTCTAAATTAATCTACATCAATTTGGCGCATCCAACGTGGGGCATCGGGCTATGGCCTCTGGCCGGTGAGCCGTCCTAAGGAAGACAAGGTTGGACGGGGGAATCCTGGGGGTAGGAAAGGAGATTGATCACCTCCAGGTACACGGTAGAGACTTCTGCAGAGCCACCGGTATGTTCCGGCCCCTTTGATTGACCCGTCCACGTGTCTGTGACTGCTTCCCGGGAGGACATCAAAGACAGGTAATATCTTGCCCGGTGCCTCGTTACTCACTTGTTTACCTGCATTTTAGTCTATCTGTTGCCTGGGTGTGTTTGAATTGTTTGCCTGTTTCCCCATTTTGAGATAAAGGGGGGGTGGGGACCTGCAGGGGATTTGCCTGGGGTTCTCTGTCTTGCTTGTTTTCCCCTTTTTGGGATAAAGGGGGGTGGACCTGAGGGGACTTGCCTGGGTCTTCAGTATATCTGTCTATCTGTTTGTATTTTACCCCTTTTGGGATAAAGGGGGGTGGACCTGAGGGGATTTGCCTGGGTCTTCTGTTGCCTGTTTTACCCCTTTTAGGAACCACGGTGCTGTGGTTGTAGGGAAAAAGGGGGGTTGACCTGTGGATGTGTTCCTGGGGGTCATCTTTTCCTGTTTAACTCTTTTAGGAGCCTCGTGGCTGGGGCTGTAGGGAAAAAGAGGTGTGTTGGATCTGTGGAGATTGTGTAGACTCATAGTTTCCTGGGGATCCTTCTTGTGTCACTTTGATAGCCTAGCTAGCTTCTCTGTGCACGTTACTCTGCTTGCAGAGTGGTGGTACCCTCCAGCTTTGAGCGCTGAGCTGGAGCCATTCCAATTTTTATTTGTGGTGCGTGAATTCGGGCAGGCATTGCTGTCTTCATCACCACGGAGTAGTGAGACTTATAAAGTGGGTTTTTATAGGGGCAGTACAAGGGTGAGGGTAGCGCAGACACTATTAGTGGGCTGCTGTGACGAGGGAGGCATATGGATTTCGGACCGGTGTTAGCTGTTATCCTTGGCCGCTGGTAGTAAGATACTACGGGATTGAGGGAGGTGACTTTGGAGTAAGCACACGAGTAAAGGAAAGGGATTACTGTTGATTTTATTTGAACTGTGATGCATGCACTGTATTTCAATTGTTTTGTTGTCTTGTTTGTCTAATTAGGAGTCTCATGAACTCCTGTGTCTGTCTCTAAGGATTTTCCTTGCCTTTCATCTTTTCTACACTTTCTATATTATTATACTATCCACTCCCATTTCTCTTAAAAGGGAAGTGATTGGTCACACACTTCTCACCTCGCTCCAATCCGTGTCTACCACCCCGGGTAGGCGGATTCAGTGACTAGTCTACCTTTTGGGAAGACGCACCTGAGAAAGACCCACGGTTCTCGGGTGGCAGTCGAGCATTGTAGACGTTCCTGTTCAGTTTTCCTTCTCTCTCCCTATATCTAGGACGCTGGTATAGGGGAAAAAGGGATTATGGGGCAGGATTTAAGCAAGCCCAGTAAGGGCTGGCTAGCGCGTGTGATCTAGTTGAAGATAGAGATTGCTAAAGTGTGTAAAATTGCTGTGCCTTCACGTGGTAGATTACTGACAGAGAAGAAAGCAAGCTTACTGGTACAGAGTAGCAATGCAATTCAGCAGGAAGGTTGGGCTGAGGAAGAACTAGATCACAAAGGGTTAAGAATGTATGTATATCATAATAATTGTTTTTGTATTTTGTATTAGCCATTACCCTGGTAGAGGGTGGGGGTTTTGTATTGAGTTTCACTGAAGAGTATTATTAAATGTTGTGTTTTTGTGTCTCTTTGCTTTTGCAATAATTGTAACGTAACTGTCTTTCCAGCGCTGACATGGTTAAAAAACTTCATGCTGGCTCTCTCCTTGCCTTCTGTGAGACGCGAGGGGGGAGAGGGAGGGGTGACATTCCTGGTTTTTCAGTTCTGCGTTCAGTAAAATTATTCAGAAACTAATAAGATTTAGCAATGGAACAAAGTATTTTCTCCAAGACTGTTGTATAAGATAAGGAGTCAGGGATGTAGCTCAATGTTTATTACGAAGGTTAGGAAAGTGAATCTGATGCAGGAATAGAGAATTATTTGGACGAGTTAAAAATGTAAAGGCAAGTGTGATTTGTTGCATTGCTATGCAATGTGGATAGAGGGAATATGCAAAGTTGTTAAGCTAGATTGTGAAGAGGAAAAGTGATTAATGGCTGTAGGTATATTGTTTGCATTCCGTGAGTTTATTTATTTATTTTATTTATTTATTTATTTTCCGCCCGTGTATTGTGTCATGCTCATCCTATCTTAAAGACATGCTGTCTTCCTTAATTCCCATATATTATGAACAAAAAGGTTACGGTTACTAGGATTATCCTGCTATTAGTTTCCCTGTGTCAGGAAGGTGTCTGTGACAAGTATTGGTTAATATGTAGATAGAATATATATGTCTATCGTTTCACGTATAAGTAACAAGTGTGTTTTAGCTTTGTGTACAAAGATTGATAACATGCTGAAAGAAGGGTTATCTTAAAGAACATTTACTAAAAGAAAGTTCTAATAAACCAAGATTTCTTGAACAAATGGTAATACAATTAGGGATTGGTTTCAAAATGTTTTTACTGGATAATGTTTGCCTCCAGATTAAAAGACTGACTAACATAATTTTTTTGTTGTAAGCCCAGATATTTTATTATTGCATATGCATAGGAATTGAGACTTTGGGCATTATAGTATATTAATTCTAGATCTGTTACTAGCAGCAAGTGCTTAGCCTTATGCCTATCCCACGCATGCTTAAACACTTCTACCAGTTAACCTCTACCACTACAGTTGGAAGGCTATTCCATGTTTCCACTACCCTCTCAGTAATGTGATGCTTCCTGATATTATTTTTTTTTAAACCTTTGTCCCTCTATTTTTGAGACTATGTCCTCTTGTTATGGTAGTTTTTCCTTCTTTTAAATATAGTCTCCACTTTTACTGTGTTGTTTCCCTTTATGTATTTAAAATGCTTTTATCATCTTTTCACCAAGCTATACCTGTCAAGATCCTTTAACCTTTCCTGGTGAATTTTACCCTGCAATCCGTGAACCAGTTTAGTAGCCCTTCTTTGAACTCTCTCTAAGGTATCCATATCCTTCTGAAGATATGGTCTCCAGTACTGTATCCAGTACTCTAAGTAAGGTCTCACCAGTGTTCTGTACAATGGCATGAGCATTTCCCTCTTCCTACTGCTAATACCTCTCCCTATGCAACCAAGCATTCTGCTAGCATTCCCTGCTGCTCTATTACATTGTACATTGTCATTAACAGCCAGAAACTGGAGTACAAGAAGTGTGAATTAATGTATAGCCATTTATAAGCTTAACAAAATCTCCATTATCTTTTCCATTTATTTTGCAGAAGGCAATGTTATTTGTCTATTTTGTATGTTTTAAAAATACATTATCAGTAAAGAGTAGAATAAATTTTATCCCATTTACGAGACATAAAATTGTGATAATGTATATTTGTGATATAAGTAGAAATTACATTTTGAGATGTTAGATATAAATTATTAAATTAAGAACGAGAGTCAGGGATAGCGTCTGTCTCCGCGGGCACAAGACCCCGTGTGGAGAAGTGGTGGGCAAGCCATCATGGGCCACCCATGGGAGTGAAACGTTCGAGGCTTGTGGAGACAAGATGAGCATGTTAGCCTTTTATTATTTTTCTCTAGGGAAAGCATAGGGCCAGTTAATAGTTGTTGTACATGGGCTATTTGCAGCCTCCATTGCATTTCTACCTAGTCTTGATTTCTGATGTATCCTCCATTGCTACATCACCTGTTTGCTCCCTTACCTGCCCACCCCCGCTTATTCCTCCCACCGATCCCTCCCCTTCATCTACAGTCCCCCACTTTCCCCTACTGCCCCTCCCTCTACTCCTCCTTCTCCTCCTCCTACTCCTTCTTCCTGCTCTTACTCCTCCCTCCTCTTCCTACTCCTCCCTCTACTCCACTTTCTCCTCCTACTCCTCCCTCTACTCCACCTTCTCCTCTCTCCTCCTACTTCTCCCCTCCTCCTCCTCCTCCTCCCTCTACTCCACCTTCTCCTCCTCCTACTCCTTCTTCCTGCTCTTACTCCTCCTTCTTCTTCCTACTCCTCCCTCTACTCCACCTTCTCCTCTCTCCTCCTACTTCTCCTCTACTCCTCCTTCTCCTCCTCCTACTCCACCTTCTTCCCTCTCACTCTATCCGCTACTCATTCTTCCATCTCCCCACCACCATATCTATATCCTTTATATGCTTCCTCCCTTCTTATTCCTTACCAATTTCCTCCACCCATAGACAACTCTGCCTCTACCTGACAACATTATATTTTGAAGAAAAGTTGCTCTGGCCACTCTTCCGCCACTTCCCAGGGGGGAATACCACACTGAAAGAACTGTTTTGGGCACTCTCAAGGAAATAGTGCGGCCCTGACCCAGATTCCCATGGAAGTAAGGGAGGTGGCTGTCCCTCATGTTTTTTCTTAAGGTACCATACTGGATTTGCTGTTGCTACAGAAGATCAGGTACGTCAAGCACCTTCACTTTCCTCACTCACATCTGCTCAAGACGCTGAATTGACAGCCTTCTCAGTGGCATACAAAATGCCTGAAGGAAGACATGCCAATATCTACACTGACTCAAGACATGCCCTGGGTGCAGCACATTATTTTGGATCAATCTGGAAGATAAGAAGCACCACTCAGCTGACTAAAAGCTGCCAACCAAGCCACAAGTGCACCAAGGGAAGTGGACAGAATGGTGTCCGCTAAAGAAACTTCCATACTCACCATGTAGATCCTACCTACAGATCTCAAGCTTCTGAAAGAATGACAAGCAGCTACTGACCCTGAAGAAATACAAAGCTGGAAAAACAGAAAGGGGCAACCCTTGAAGACGGGCTGTACTCCAACGCTCTTAAGCTCTGTTTACCCAAAAACATGTACTGGGCAGTGAGCCCATGGAACTTTATACCTATCCAAGACCCTCATGAACTCTTTGATCTCTAAAATACCCCTAAGCACCTAGCTAACTCTCAATATCCCTTTCAAGAATCCAGGTGACAAAGAGCTACTGGGTCAAATATGCACTAGTTATCATAGACATTTTGTCAGGATGGCCAGAAGCCTAGCCGGTCATCAATGTGACATCCAAGACCATATACCCAGTAATGCATTGTGAAAGTTGCAGAGATCACTCAGTGGATTCATTGTTCCAGATTCAAGACTCTCTCTATCTCTGCAACATGAGAAGTAACATTTGTTGATTTTGACACACTTTTGACTCTAAAGAAAAAAAAAAAAATGACTTGTTAAATAAAAAGATACCAGCAAGTAGGTGTTTGATGGCCATAATAATGCCTGACCACCTGCCATCGATGGAAAGCCGAGGACCCCAAAAGGAGACCTCGTGAAGCTGAAGAGATCCAAATGCCAAGCTTCCTCAGGATTATTTGCCCATCCTGAGTTTGTGGTGATATTAATATTGACTAAATGATCCGAGTCCACCTACGCTGATGTAGCGTGGGACAGGTTTAATACTACACCCTAGCCAAGGTTATTATGTCAATACACATAATACATGACAAGGTACTCTTGACACACCACATTCATGCTTCAGAACATAAAAAGGAGCACCCCTCTAAAGGGAAAGTTTGATATATATATATATATATATTGATGCCATAGGTGTGCCAAGGGGGGTACCAGATGATTTTGCAGTAAAGGGAAAGTTTGAGTCCATTTTCCCAACCGTCACTGCTAATAATAATAATAATATTTTGATTTGCATTTATTATATCTATTGCAACCAACAACGTTTACCTGTCACCATGACTTGTTGTGCCTATATTCCAGATAACACAGGTCCATATGGTAATGTAAGCTTGTCTATTTATGATGTCCCTCTGAAGAATTCAGAAGACTTTAAGAACCGTTACTTCATAGGGTTTTGTGCCTTTGGGCTAACCTGTCTTCTGAAACTAACTAATAAAGTTTATCTCTTAGAATATTAACATTTCATAGGGGGGACTGATGTAGAATTATTAAAAATCTTTATTGAACTTGTATTGAATTATTGTACTAACTCCATTTTAACTGCATACTGTGAATCCTCCATTTTGTCCTCCTAACCTGACTTCTTCAATCCTCCATTTTGTCCTCATAACCTAACTTGTTCATTTTAAAACTACATTACATGACAGAATTTCCCAGCACATCTAATACAATAGACAAAGACTGTATTCTCTATAAAGATATGATTAACTCAGGAACTGCTGACTTTACTGACTTTCCCCTAACTTGCAACATAGTATAATTTGAAGGCCACGAGAACACAGTAGTAATGAAATGTTCTATTCATAAGAGACCTTGCACCTGGACATGAGGCCCGATATCACTGACTGTGTAAAATGACGCTCAAGCCCCCCTTTCCACCGAGTAAACCTCATGCTGGGAAAGATGGCGCCTGAGCCTTCTGTCCACACCCTTGTCCAGAACAATACCACCTCCCGGTGGGAGGACACCTAGCTGGTCACTCAAATCCCTGAGCCAATTAATAATATTGATGGGTGGACACTGATATAGTCACATAACGTTTAATCCAATTAATGATGTTTATTTGTTATTATCTGATATTCAATGATGATGTCATTTTGCTTTTAAAAAGATCTGCACAACTGTTTTCCAACCAGATTGCATTAAATTTTCTGAAGTGCTTTTAACCTGAACTCCATGTGTCAGTGTGAGCTTACTTCTGCGTATACGCAATTTAATCATCTCAGATTTGGACAGGAACAGATAGTCATTTAAACATATTTGTTTATTTCTAAATTAATCTACATCAGTAACGACACGATGTGATACGTTGGCACTTTATTTAAACGTTTACATAATTTGTCCAGGGAGATATCAGAGCTGCAAGCAGTGGACAGGGGTGTTTCCTAGTCATTCCTCAATCATTGCTCTTTGATCTGATCCCAGTTAACTCTCCAATCGTCAGAGTCCAGCAGATTCCGGTCAGTCACCCAACCCAATACACACAGACCTATGATGGAGCATGAGATAAAGACAGATTAAAACATTTAGAGAAATCACCTGTTGGTTTGTGTAGCTGCTGGAGGAGCACATACAAACCCTGTAATATCTGGAAACACTGCCATATTATTTATTGAAAGGAAGACTATAGGGTCAGGAACACAAACATGTCTTCCTGACCCTATCGTATTAAAACCACTATCTAGCCCTCCCTTGCTCCCGTAAATATAGTAAAAAGCTTCCCTTTACTCCAGTCTGTGGCGGCTGTTGGATCTGCCTCTGATCTGTCTGCTTGGCTGGCATCCTTAGAAGTGATTCTCGGAGCCAGTCACAATGCTTTCCCATAGGATTGGCTGAGACGGTCAAGGCAGATCAGGGGCAGAGCCAGCACAAGCCAAACACAGCTCTGGCCAATCAGCATCTCCTCATAGAGATACATTGAATCAATGAATCTCTATGAGGAAATTTCAGAGTCTGCATGCAGAGGGAGGAGACACTGAATGTCAGTCACACTGTGCAGCACTGCCCCAGGAAGCGCCTTTAGCAGCCATCTGAGGAGTGGCCAGTGGAGGTATCCCAAGGCTGTAATGTAAACACTGCATTTTCTCTGAAAAGACTGTTTACTGCAAAAAGCCTGAAGGGAATTGTTATACTCACCATAAAAGCTGTAGTTGTTCTGCTGACTATAGTGTCCCTTTAACTTCTGAATGTTTTCCTGCCCTCTCCTCTTACTCCCAAGCCAATATTTCTCACTATATGATTATATTGTTTTGGAGAACAAACTCCGGATGGGTCATGTGTCTCTATTCAGACCATCCCCTAATTTGTACACCTTACCGTGATGAAAGTCCGGGAAGATTTGGTCAAGCTGTCTGTGGGTCTCTGTGAGAATGGTGAAACGTTGCGGATCTGTAACACATATTGGAATAGAAGTGAAACCCTAGTCTCGTTCTCCAGACAGGATAGAAAGGGCCTAATGCTATTCACCAAATTAACACCCCGCTACAAGAAATATTACAAAGCTTCCTGGGGCGCAGACATTTAACAACAGCAATCAATTCTAGGAAAATGAAAGGGACACTCTAAGAACCAAAACAACTTTAGTTTATTGAAGCAGTCTGAGTGTATAGATCATGCCCCTGCAGTCTCACTGTTCAATTCACTGCCATTTAGGAGTTAAAATCTCTTATGTTTCTGTTTACGCAGCCTAGACACAGAAAATGGTTTACAACACAGTGTGATTACTTTAAAGATTATGGTTTTCTACTCTTAATTGTAGGCTGCTGCTGGCTCTAGCAGGCTATTAACAGAGCAGGAGATACGAAATTCTAAATAGGGGGAGTTAAAATGTAGACTATTGTTCAGGATGTGTGTAGAGGGGCTGTGTGCGTCTAAGCCAGGGGAGGTGTGGCTTAATTCCTTAAAAAAAAAAATTAAAAAAAATAGGGGGATATTTACTAATCTCAAAATAATTTCCACAATACTAAATACGGTAATATGTGATTTACAAAACAGTAATTAATTATTACAGACAATTCATAATTGTATTACAATACACTAAGGAGCATGTTATGTTTATCTCTTTATTTTATTCCCAATAGCAGCAAACATAAAAAAAAAACAAAAAAAAATGTACAATCCATCCAAACCATCGAACAGGAGGGAATACTCAGGTAACAGCTGGTGACATCACTTGCTCCAACCAATCATCCCTCAGCATAGACTATAAATAACAGCAATTTAAACAGTCATCTCTAAGGGTGATGGGTCTGTGTGTGAGAACGAAAGCATGTAATGCGTTTGTGTAGGATAACGAAAGCGTACGATGGGTCTGTGTGGGATAAGGGAAGCGTGTGATGTGTATGATTATTACAGCATGGGTGGTGTGTCTGTGTGGGATAAGGATAGCGTGTGAGGTGTATGATTATTACAGCATGGGTGGTGTGTCTGTGTGGGATAAGGGAAGGGTGTGATGTGTATGATTATTACAGCATGGGTGGTGTGTCTGTGTGGGATAAGGGAAGCGTGTGAGGTGTATGATTATTACAGCATGGGTGGTGTGTCTGTGTGGGATAAGGGAAGGGTGTGATGTGTATGATTATTACAGCATGGGTGGTGTGTCTGTATGGGATAAGGGAAGCGTGTGAGGTGTATGATTATTACAGCATGGGTGGTGTGTCTGTATGGGATAAGGGAAGCGTGTGATGTGTATGATTATTACAGCATGGGTGGTGTGTCTGTATGGGATAAGGGAAGCGTGTGATGTGTATGATTATTACAGCATGGGTGGTGTGTCTGTGTGGGATAAGGGAAGGGTGTGATGTGTATGATTATTACAGCATGGGTGGTGTGTCTGTATGGGATAAGGGAAGGGTGTGATGTGTATGATTATTACAGCATGGGTGGTGTGTCTGTATGGGATAAGGGAAGGGTGTGATGTGTATGATTATTACAGCATGGGTGGTGTGTCTGTATGGGATAAGGGAAGGGTGTGATGTGTAGGATTATTACAGCATGGGTGGTGTGTCTGTGTGGGATAAGGGAAGCGTGTGATGTGTATGATTATTACAGCATGGGTGGTGTGTCTGTGTGGGATAAGGGAAGGGTGTGATGTGTATGATTATTACAGCATGGGTGGTGTGTCTGTATGGGATAAGGGAAGCGTGTGAGGTGTATGATTATTACAGCATGGGTGGTGTGTCTGTGTGGGATAAGGGAAGCGTGTGAGGTGTATGATTATTACAGCATGGGTGGTGTGTCTGTGTGGGATAAGGGAAGCGTGTGATGTGTATGATTATTACAGCATGGGTGGTGTGTCTGTATGGGATAAGGGAAGCGTGTGATGTGTATGATTATTACAGCATGGGTGGTGTGTCTGTGTGGGATAAGGGAAGCGTGTGATGTGTATGATTATTACAGCATGGGTGGTGTGTCTGTATGGGATAAGGGAAGTGTGTGATGTGTATGATTATTACAGCATGGGTGGTGTGTCTGTGTGGGATAAGGGAAGCGTGTGAGGTGTATGATTATTACAGCATGGGTGGTGTGTCTGTGTGGGATAAGGGAAGTGTGTGATGTGTATGATTATTACAGCATGGGTGGTGTGTCTGTGTGGGATAAGGGAAGCGTGTGAGGTGTATGATTATTACAGCATGGGTGGTGTGTCTGTGTGGGATAAGGGAAGCGTGTGAGGTGTATGATTATTACAGCATGGGTGGTGTGTCTGTGTGGGATAAGGGAAGGGTGTGATGTGTATGATTATTACAGCATGGGTGGTGTGTCTGTGTGGGATAAGGGAAGCGTGCGATGTGTATGATTATTACAGCATGGGTGGTGTCTCTAAATGGGATAAGGGAAGTGTGTGATGTGTATGATTATTACAGCATGGGTGGTGTGTCTGTGTGGGATAAGGGAAGCGTGTGAGGTGTATGATTATTACAGCATGGGAGGTGTGTCTGTGTGGGATAAGGGAAGCGTGTGAGGTGTATGATTATTACAGCATGGGTGGTGTGTCTGTGTGGGATAAGGGAAGGGTGTGATGTGTATGATTATTACAGCATGGGTGGTGTGTCTGTGTGGGATAAGGGAAGCGTGCGATGTGTATGATTATTACAGCATGGGTGGTGTCTCTAAATGGGATAAGGGAAGTGTATGATGTGTATGATTATTACAGCATGGGTGGTGTGTCTGTGTGGGATAAGGGAAGGGTGTGATGTGTATGATTATTACAGCATGGGTGGTGTGTCTGTGTGGAATAAGGGAAGGGTGTGATGTGAATGATTATTACAGCATGGGTGGTGTGTGTGTGGGATAAGGGAAGCGTGTGAGGTGTATGATTATTACAGCATGGGTGGTGTGTCTGTGTGGGATAAGGGAAGGGTGTGATGTGTATGATTATTACAGCATGGGTGGTGTGTCTGTGTGGGATAAGGGAAGGGTGTGATGTGAATGATTATTACAGCATGGGTGGTGTGTCTGTGTGGGATAAGGGAAGCGTGTGAGGTGTATGATTATTACAGCATGGGTGGTGTGTCTGTATGGGATAAGGGAAGGGTGTGATGTGTATGATTATTACAGCATGGGTGGTGTGTCTGTGTGGGATAAGGGAAGCGTGTGATGTGTATGATTATTACAGCATGGGTGGTGTGTCTGTATGGGATAAGGGAAGCGTGTGATGTGTATGATTATTACAGCATGGGTGGTGTGTCTGTATGGGATAAGGGAAGCGTGTGATGTGTATGATTATTAAAGCATGGGTGGTGTGTCTGTGTGGGATAAGGGAAGTGTGTCATGTGTATGATTATTACAGCATGGGTGGTGTGTCTGTGTGGGATAAGGGAAGGGTGTGATGTGAATGATTATTACAGCATGGGTGGTGTGTGTGTGTGGGATAAGGGAAGCGTGTGAGGTGTATGATTATTACAGCATGGGTGGTGTGTCTGTATGGGATAAGGGAAGGGTGTGATGTGTATGATTATTACAGCATGGGTGGTGTGTCTGTGTGGGATAAGGGAAGCGTGTGATGTGTATGATTATTACAGCATGGGTGGTGTGTCTGTGTGGGATAAGGGAAGCGTGTGATGTGTATGATTATTAAAGCATGGGTGGTGTGTCTGTGTGGGATAAGGGAAGTGTGTCATGTGTATGATTATTACAGCATGGGTGGTGTGTCTGTATGGGATAAGGGAAGGGTGTGATGTGTATGATTATTACAGCATGGGTGGTGTGTCTGTGTGGGATAAGGGAAGCGTGTGAGGTGTATGATTATTACAGCATGGGTGGTGTGTCTGTGTGGGATAAGGGAAGCGTGTGATGTGTATGATTATTACAGCATGGGTGGTGTGTCTGTATGGGATAAGGGAAGGGTGTGATGTGTATGATTATTACAGCATGGGTGGTGTGTCTGTATGGGATAAGGGAAGCGTGTGATGTGTATGATTATTACAGCATGGGTGGTGTGTCTGTATGGGATAAGGGAAGCGTGTGATGTGTATGATTATTACAGCATGGGTGGTGTGTCTGTGTGGGATAAGGGAAGGGTGTGATGTGTATGATTCTTACAGCATGGGTGGTGTGTCTGTGTGGGATAAGGGAAGCGTGTGAGGTGTATGATTATTACAGCATGGGTGGTGTGTCTGTGTGGGATAAGGGAAGCGTGTGATGTGTATGATTATTACAGAATGGGTGGTGTGTCTGTATGGGATAAGGGAAGCGTGTGATGTGTATGATTATTACAGCATGGGTGGTGTGTCTGTATGGGATAAGGGAAGCGTGTGATGTGTATGATTATTACAGAATGGGTGGTGTGTCTGTGTGGGATAAGGGAAGCGTGTGAGGTGTATGATTATTACAGCATGGGTGGTGTGTCTGTATGGGATAAGGGAAGCGTGTGATGTGTATGATTATTACAGAATGGGTGGTGTGTCTGTGTGGGATAAGGGAAGCGTGTGATGTGTAGGATTATTACAGCATGGGTGGTGTGTCTGTGTGGGATAAGGGAAGGGTGTGATGTGTAGGATTATTACAGCATGGGTGGTGTGTCTGTATGGGATAAGGGAAGCGTGTGAGGTGTAGGATTATTACAGCATGGGTGGTGTGTCTGTGTGGGATAAGGGAAGGGTGTGATGTGTATGATTATTAAAGCATGGGTGGTGTGTCTGTGTGGGATAAGGGAAGTGTGTGATGTGTATGATTATTACAGCATGGGTGGTGTGTCTGTGGGATAAGGGAAGCGTGTGATGTGTATTATTATTACAGCATGGGTGGTGTGTCTGTGTGGGATAAGGGAAGCGTGTGATGTGTATGATTATTAAAGCATGGGTGGTGTGTCTGTATGGGATAAGGGAAGGGTGTGATGTGTATGATTATTACAGCATGGGTGGTGTGTCTGTGGGATAAGGGAAGCGTGTGAGGTGTATGATTATTACAGCATGGGTGGTGTGTCTGTGTGGGATAAGGGAAGCGTGTGATGTGTAGGATTATTTTTTTTTTTTTTAAATTCTTTATTTTTGCGTGCACAAGACTTATACATGGTGCAACATATGCATCGTTTGAGAGGGTAACAGGCTTTAACATTGGGTAAATAATGCATTTGATAAGTTTTAGCACAATTTTTTTTTTGTTTAGTATAACATGCGTAAGATCCTAGGTCGAGGTTGGGGTCGTATAAGGGTTTAGTCGTGCAATTCGTCTGCGGGTGCGGTACCTAGGTCGTGGGTCAGTGTCGGAGGCGTGACCCTATAGGTGTTAGAAAGTAGTTGCGTGGAGGTGCGTAGTGGTGCTAGGGCCCGTGTGGGTGCACTGGGTGTCGTTTTGTCGGTCAGGTAGTCTGGTGAGTGGTACAGGTGCTCATTTCTACTTTCTGAAGTGGCCTGGTCGTCTAGTTCCACTGGAGACCACTCGTGAGAGGTGGTGGCCCTAACCTAGGGGCTGTCGGGGGGGGGGGGGGGGGTAGGTTTTGGCTTAGGCTATGGCTTGTGGTCTGGTAATGAGGCATCGCGCCAGTGTCACCGGCTATCTCCTCTAACTTGCGGTAAACGGGTAGTAACGTAAACTTCAGCATTGTATTGCGGGGAAGGTGGGGAGAATACAGGTTGTGTTAGGCAAGGCATATGGGTATTGCCGTTGAGCGGGCATGGGTAAGAGACCTCTCTCCCCCTGTCCGTCAGGTGGCTTGCGTGTCCATTCTCTGCCCTCTTGGCACAAACGTTTCCGAGACATCTGGATTCCAGACGTGGGGAGTGCCCGGGTTGGGCAAGTTTTGTAGGCCCAATTTTGCAAGCAGTGTAGGGGCCTCAGTCCCTGAGGTGAGTTTATGGGTGGTCCCCTGGTGGGTGATGAGCAAGGAGCGAGGGCTTCCCCATCTATATGGTATCCCCGCTGTGCGTAGGTGGCCGGTTAGTTCTGTCAGCGACTTTCTCCACTGGAGGGTGGCCTTGGATAAGTCCTGATAAAAAGTTAATTGGGCTTCCTCGAAGTCAAGCGGGGTCTTACCCCTGATTGCGCTCATGATGTGCCCCTTGTCTTGGGGTAGGATGCAACGGACGATGACGTCTCCGGCTAGCGTTGCTGCGGCTCTGAGAGGCGTGGGTAGGCGGTAAATCCCTGCAAAGGCGAGTTTCTTTGTTACTGCAGTAGGGAGTAATGATTGTGTGAGTCGCCTCACGTAATGCTGGAGATCCTCTTTGCTCACTGATGCCGGGATGCCTCTAATTTTGATGTGGTTGCGCCGGTTTTTATCCTCCTGCGCCACCACTTGTATTGCTAAGTGTTGCTGGCCGTGTTGTAGTTGGTGGAACGAGTCTTGTAGCGTAGAGATTTCTCCCTGTATTGTTTTGACTTGGTTTTCAGTGGTTGTCACTTTTTCTGTGATCTGTTGCATGCTAATTTTGAGCGCAGGTAGGTCTGCTGCCAGCAGGCGTTGTATATCCTGCAGCATAGTTTGCATCTGCTGCAGGTCCTGCTTGGTGGCTGGGTCTGCTGTTCCCTGTGGGGGTATGGGTTTAGTGGTTGTGATCTGTATGGGCTGTGGGGTTCTCTGAGTGTCCCCCTGAGTGGTTTGTGCAGGTGAGGTGTCTGCCTGTGGGGGGTCTGAGCCCTGGTCGGGCGCCATTTTGGCTGGGGCTTGTTTCTGTAGCAGTGCCCCTATATCAGGCTGTGCTGTGGCAGTACCTTGGTGTGGTCTTTGTGATCTGCGCCCCATCTCCTCATGGGATTGGTCAGGGTCCTGTGGATGATCGTTGCTTGGGTCTCCCAGGCTCTCTCCGCCCCACAAGTACTCCAGGCCGCGGTAGTTTGGCGTGTAGTAGGCCCGGATTTTCGTTTTGGGCTTTGCCTGCCTCGGATTGTACTTAAATGGCATCGGGCGATGCAGAATGATCTCCCCCGGGCAATGCAAGTATTTATTTGCGTGGATGGCATGTAGTTTCGGTGATGTTTGACGGATTCAGTTTGAGTCGCCCAGAGCTGCTAGAAATGGCGTCCGTCTCGCTCCGCCGGTAAGCCCCGCCCCCGTGTAGGATTATTAAAGCATGGGTGGTGTGTCTGTATGGGATAAGGGAAGGGTGTGATGTGTATGATTATTAAAGCATGGGTGGTGTGTCTGTGTGGGATAAGGGAAGCGTGTGATGTGTAGGATTATTACAGCATGGGTGGTGTGTCTGTATGGGATAAGGGAAGCGTGTGATGTGTATGATTATTACAGAATGGGTGGTGTGTCTGTATGGGATAAGGGAAGCGTGTGAGGTGTATGATTATTACAGCATGGGTGGTGTGTCTGTGTGGGATAAGGGAAGCGTGTGATGTGTATGATTATTACAGAATGGGTGGTGTGTCTGTGTGGGATAAGGGAAGCGTGTGAGGTGTATGATTATTACAGCATGGGTGGTGTGTCTGTGTGGGATAAGGGAAGCGTGTGAGGTGTATGATTATTACAGCATGGGTGGTGTGTCTGTGTGGGATAAGGGAAGCGTGTGATGTGTATGATTATTAAAGCATGGGTGGTGTGTCTGTGTGGGATAAGGGAAGCGTGTGATGTGTATGATTATTACAGCATGGGTGGTGTGTCTGTGTGGGATAAGGGAAGCGTGTGATGTGTATGATTATTACAGCATGGGTGGTGTGTCTGTGTGGGATAAGGGAAGCGTGTGATGTGTATGATTATTAAAGCATGGGTGGTGTGTCTGTATGGGATAAGGGAAGCGTGTGATGTGTATGATTATTAAAGCATGGGTGGTGTGTCTGTGTGGGATAAGGGAAGGGTGTGATGTGTATGATTATTACAGCATGGGTGGTGTGTCTGAGTGGGATAAGGGAAGTGTGTGATGTGTATGATTATTACAGCATGGGTGGTGTGTCTGTGTGGGATGGATCTGTGTAATGATAGCAGTGTTAAGATTTTGAGTGATTAAAGGAGTGTGGCAGTAAGACCTGTGCTCCTGGTCTTCCGATGGAGAATCTCAGCATGGACAGTAGCTCTGATCATATCAATGCTGCGTGCTTGCTCGTGTAATACCACAGCCAGGTTGCCTGCAAATAAAAGAATAAAGTGTCTTTCTAAATGGAGTCTACACTAGAGATCTGATACAAATTAGACATTCAGGGTCAAAATGCAGAGTACGCTTCAAGGATATCTCACATCAGAGCTTTTTAACTTTATAAGTAAATACCATGTAAGTCATAGATTTGTTTACAGACTGTAAGGAGCACGGTAGCCAGCTATAGAAGTTATGGTGCCGGACGGTCCCTGGCACCACCATACATTGAGGAGTCAAATTGATTTTGCATGCTTTGACACTTATACTTTCAATGATTGATAACCAGGGTTGATGAAAATGTATATTGCTATCAAGGAATCAGAAACTCCACTTAAGTGATATTACAGAAGAACAAAGGCACCGCAATGTTTCTTGTTGTATTAATATGTTAAGTCCAGCCATTCTAAAGCTCGGTAATACGTCTTTCAGATCCACCTTTTGTGGGTTTCCTCTTTCCTGCGTGTTGGGATACGACTCCTGTGAATTCTGCCGCCAGACTGATTTTCCTCTCTTGTCGGTTCTCTCACACCTCACCCCTCTGTCAGTCCTTACATTGGCTTCCTGTATCCTTTAGGAGTCAATTCAAAGTGCTAACCCATACATTTAAAGCACTGAACAATTCTAGCCCCTCATATCTCTTCACTGATCCATAGGTATGCCCCTCCTTGTTCCCTCCGCTCTGCCCGTGACCTTCTCCTGACCGCTGCTCGCACCCGTACGGCCAACTCGCGCTTGCAGGACTTCTCGCGGGCGGCTCCCTTCCTATGGAATAGCCTGCCTACTGCCATCAGACTCTCCCCTAGTCTTCAATCATTTAAAACCCATCTCTTTAGGAAAGCTTATGGTCTCCCAGAGTAACCGCTACCTCACATACCTGTCCCTTGCTCTCTCCTATAGAGCAGTGCTTTACTCTCTCCTCCAGCTCTGCGTCACTCACACCTTTTTTGATTGATATTTCCTGTCCTAACGGGTCTTATTCCCCACCTCCTATAGACTGTAAGCTCGTTTGAGCAGGGCCCTCTTCCACCTATTGTTCCTGTAAGTTTTCTTGTAATTGTCCTATTTACATCCCCCCTCTCATAATATTGTAAATCGCTACGGGACCTGTTGGCGCTTTATAAATGGCGATAATAATAATAATAATAATAATAATAATTGTTAAGGTCATACAATCTTATTCTAGGATATTGAACGAGTCCTCGATATTTCTGTGGAAAAGACGTTAATAATAACTAAACTCAACATTGTCTTTGCAGGATTGATGATCTTACTGAATTCTCACCTGTGTCTGCTCTCCAACCCAGCAAATAACGAGAATGGTTCCCATTCATTAACTTGTCCATCTGAGACACACTGAGAGACAAAGAATTAATAAAAAAAAATGTCACATGGAGGAACAGAATTTTATAGACAGACAGACAGACAGTAACACCGACAGCAAGACAGCAAGACAGAGACAATTATGTAGACAGCCAGAGAGAGACAGTGACAAAGACAGCACTGAGGGACAGAGACAGTTACACAGACAGCCAGAGAGAGACAGTGACACAGACAGCACTGAGGGACAGAGACAGTTATGTAGACAGCCAGAGAGAGACAGTGACAAAGACAGCACTGAGGGACAGAGACAGTTATACAGACAGAGAAAGAGTGGCAGTACTCAGTAACACTGACAGCACTGAGGGACAGAGACAATTATGTAGACAGCCAGAGAGAGACAGTGACAAGGACAGCACTGAGTGACAGAGACAGTTATACAGACAGAGAAAGAGTGGCAGTAACACTGACAGCACTGAGGGACAGAGACAATTATGTAGACAGCCAGACAGAGACAGTGACACAGACAGCACTGAGGGACAGAGACAGTCATACAGAGAGAGAAAGAGTGGCAGTAACACTGACAGCACTGAGGGACAGAGACAATTATATAGACAGCCAGAGAGAGACAGCAACACTGAAATCACTGAGGGGCAGAGAAAATGATTTAGGTAGGCTGAGACAGTGACACAGACAGCAAAAGATAATGAGGGACAGAGACAGGGAAAAAGCAAAGCTGACTGACATACACAACAGTAACACGGGAAAAATTAGACCACAGTGAACTGCTTTACCTGGTGACCAGAGACTTTAAAGGCACACCAAGATTGACAGTGACCTGAAAACCTAAGCCTGTCACAGAGAAATGAGGCGTTACATCTCTTTAAATGACACAATTACCCTCAATGTATTATAATTCACTCCAAAATCACCTGGTAGGAGAGGTTCCTGGGGATTGGCTTCAGCAGGACTCAGAATCCGCCCCTCTCTCAGGTAATAATCAAGCACAATGCTGAGCCTCGATTGGTTGAGGGTTTCCATGACAATGGAGCTGACAGCTCGATAATTTGCATAGAGATGAAGCAAGGTCAGGAGGAGGAAGATGAGGTATGTGACCCTATTAAGCATCAGAGAGTCAATTAAACATTCAAAGCCAGGGCATCAGTCTCTATATACATAGAAAAAACAATGCAATCACGGCTTCACTGTTTTGAAAATGTACAGCAAAAGAGGATTGGATAGGTTTGGAGGATTTCTTATAAACACAAATATTGATCAAGAACACAAATAGTAACTAACGAATAGAATGTAAAGGCTGCACTAGGACCGACCTCTGAGGAACGCCTCTGGTAACTAATGAATAGAATGTAAAGGCTGCACTAGGACCGACCTCTGAGGAACGCCTCTGGTAACTAATGAATAGAATGTAAAGACTGCACTAGGACCGACCTCTGAGGAACGCCTCTGGTAACTAACGAATAGAATGTAAAGGCTGCACTAGGACCGACCTCTGAGGAACGCCTCTGGTAACTAACGAATAGAATGTAAAGACTGCACTAGGACCGACCTCTGAGGAACGCCTCTGGTAACTAACGAATAGAATGTAAAGGCTGCACTAGGACCGACCTCTGAGGAACGCCTCTGGTAACTAATGAATAGAATGTAAAGGCTGCACTAGGACCGACCTCTGAGGAACGCCTCTGGTAACTAATGAATAGAATGTAAAGGCTGCACTAGGACCGACCTCTGAGGAACGCCTCTGGTAACTAACGAATAGAATGTAAAAAAAGAGGAGGGAGGAAACCGCGCCCTAAATATATACAGATGTGTATATATATATATATATATATATATATATATATATATATATATATATATATATATATATATATATACGTACACAGAAGTAGTAATTATGGTCTCTTGTGCAGTTGACCTCAAAGAAAACAAAACATAAAATGATAATAGTGAAGTATGTCAGGTATAGTGGGTGCGTGGATAGATATCAGGAATAATCCACACTCACATTGCCCAGAGCTAACTTAGAGCTCAGCTGTTTACACGCCTGGACGGAACAATCCCCGTCTAAGGATATGTAGATATCTTGACAGTCTCAGGTAGGCGATATGTAGAAAAATAAGAAAATCCAGATGGTGCAGTATGTACTGATAAAATATATAAATAGATAATAAAATATCGTACTCACATTTGTTAGAGCAGAACTTGCTCTAGTTTCAATGGCATAGGTGGTATAGTCCCCACCAAGGAACAAGATGGTAACCAGGAGAAAAAAAATAATAAAATCCAAGTGTAGTACAAAGGATAAGGATAATTTATTTAACACAAATATATTAAAAAATTAAAAATATATGTATAAAGTCTATAAAAGTCCACTTGACGCGATTCACCTGTAAAAAGGCTTCCTCAGAAGTGTGGAAAATGTCCTGGTCCCATTCGTTTATATCAGAGTCCTAATAATGATGATTTCTTCCTGGTTTGTGTAATTGTAATTTCCTGTAACCAACGGTGGAACGCACGCGTCATACCGGAAGTGACGCGGCGTGATGGATCCGTTGTTAAATCTGTGTTCCATATATGGAACGCATACAGAACTACTAAAGTAATGTTGCGTTCCATTGGAGTGATAAAAGGAAAATACATCTTAACATAAGTATATACTTCTTGTGGTGAGCCGATTGCAAGTTCTTTCGGAATCGTCCTAGACGTTAACTTGTGTCGCCCCGGAAGTGACGCAGCATCAGGGGCCGTGATTAAAGTATACATTTTTCCCCAAGTTTTGGATTTACCCCAGATATGATGGTAGCCCTGATCTAGGTGAGAAACATACTAAAAAAATCACCCAAATCGGACAAGGGGTTCGGGAGTTATGGAGGGCTAAAGATTTGACCGACCGCACGGGCAAAGTTCACACATCAAAAGTCCCGAAAGTCAATGCCATCCAGTGTTAATTTAACGTTCGGATGAATCCCCTGGTTCGTGGGATTTATCCGACCGAACGGCGGGCCGATCGTGGGTTTTAATCGGTCTTTTCGGTATCCCTGGAGGTCTTAGCGGTGTTTGGTTAGTCAAGTGTCCGATTTGAGTTCCAGACACTCGACGACCAAACACCGCTATTCGTGCGTTTAAGATGGCCGCCGCCACGTGTTCGGCATATGAACGGCGGCCACACACGAACCCTATTTAACACTGGCAACATTGTTTCATTCTGTTAATGAGCGGCACACAACCACACCGGGGTGGTCCCTCATTCGGTAGTTTTAATCGTTTCCCGAACAGGACAGAGTTATGGTTCGGGAAACGATTGCCTGGGGCATATATACATACAATACCGATACGGCCATTTTAAAAGTCCCGAACATAGCCTATTTGTAGCAGGACAGTTCTTTCCCAGTCTGTTAGTGGCTAGTTTTCCCACACAGGATACACTAAACACAATAATATAATGATGCTCCCAATTCCTTCATATTTACCAAAGACTATCTGACACCAGGGGTACAAGAAACAGACTGATCAATAGGCCAGCAAGGTTAACCAAAGTCTCCTGAGAAAAAAAAAAATACACATTTCAGAAGGTGTGAAATCATAGCATAAAACATTACCTAACTGAGAAACAAGGTTATAACTCCTAACCTGGCTTCCATCCTTAGCGCACACATCAGCCATGTTGTCCCGCCTGGCCTGGTGGACAGTGAGAGCAGCACGTGTGGCACCTCCTGCCACTCCCACAATGCACTGCAAGAAATAAATACTTTGAAAGATAACATTCTGGAGGATTATTAACCTATGTGTCTCTGATTATACAGTTACACTACATTACACACACACTGCTGTATTACACTACACCTCCCTAGCACACATGTGAGTCACTTGGCACACACAGATGGTCAACAAGCACACTTTGACACACACAAGTGGATAATGCACATATCCCATACAAACAACCCGTGGTTAACACACATCCCCGACACACACGAGTGGTTAACGCACGCACCCCGATGGTTAACGCACTCTCCCCTGACACACACCGATGGTTAACGCACTCTCCCCTGACACACACCGATGGTTAACGCACTCTCCCCTGACACACACCGATGGTTAACGCACTCTCCCCTGACACACACCGATGGTTAACGCACTCTCCCCTGACACACACCGATGGTTAACGCACTCTCCCCTGACACACACCGATGGTTAACGCACTCTTCCCTGACACACACCGATGGTTAACGCACTCTCCCCTGACACACACCGATGGTTAACGCACTCTCCCCTGACACACACCGATGGTTAACGCACTCTCCCCTGACACACACCGATGGTCAACGCACTCTCCCCTGACACACACCGATGGTCAACGCACTCTCCCCTGACACACACCGATGGTCAACGCACTCTCCCCTGACACACACCGATGGTTAACGCACTCTCCCCTGACACACACCGATGGTTAACGCACTCTCCCCTGCCACACACCGATGGTTAACGCACTCTCCCCTGACACACACCGATGGTTAACGCACTCTCCCCTGACACACACCGATGGTTAACGCACTCTCCCCTGACACACACCGATGGTTAACGCACTCTCCCCTGACACACACCGATGGTTAACGCACTCTCCCCTGACACACACCGATGGTTAACGCACTCTCCCCTGACACACACCGATGGTTAACGCACTCTCCCCTGACACACACCGATGGTGAACGCACTCTCCCCTGCCACACACCGATGGTGAACGCACTCTCCCCTGCCACACACCGATGGTTAACGCACTCTCCCCTGCCACACACCGATGGTTAACGCACTCTCCCCTGACACACACCGATGGTTAACGCACTCTCCCCTGCCACACACTGATGGTTAACGCACTCTCCCCTGACACACACCGATGGTTAATGCACTCTCCTCTGACACACACCGATGGATAACGCACTCTCCTCTGACACACACCGATGGTTAACGCACTCTCCCCTGACGCACACCGATGGTTAACGCACTCGCCCCTGACACACACTGATGGTTAACGCACTCTCCCCTGACACACACTGATGGTTAACGCACTCTCCTCTGACGCACACCGATGGTTAACGCACTCTCCCCTGACACACACCGATGGTTAATGCACTCTCCCCTGACACACACCGATGGTTAACGCACTCTCCCCTGACACACACCGATGGTTAACGCACTCTCCCCTGCCACACACTGATGGTTAACGCACTCTCCCCTGACACACACCGATGGTTAATGCACTCTCCTCTGACACACACCGATGGATAATGCACTCTCCTCTGACACACACCGATGGTTAACGCACTCTCCTCTGACGCACACCGATGGTTAACGCACTCTCCCCTGACGCACACCGATGGTTAACGCACTCTCCCCTGACACACACTGATGGTTAACGCACTCTCCTCTGACGCACACCGATGGTTAACGCACTCTCCCCTGACACACACCGATGGTTAATGCACTCTCCCCTGACACACACTGATGGTTAACACACTCTCCCCTGACACACACCAATGGTTAACGCACTCTCCTCTGACGCACACCGATGGTTAACGCACTCTCCCCTGACACACACAGATGAGGTTTGCAGATATACTTGACGCACAGGACACGCAGACAACCCTGATGCAGAGTGTTGGGGAAAGCACACCATTCACACGCAGACAGGGAATGTTGTGCTACCTTGAATACACCCGCAGCACACACTATCAATGTAAACCACAATGGGAAGACAGGTGCCAGTATCTCCATAAAGATTGCAATGTCATTTAGGAGGTCAGCAAAGAGTCTAAATAAAGCAGAAAAAAAGATTAATAACATAGTGAATATAAAAATGTAACAGTATGTACATTGTTAATAAAAAATGTTTTGTACACAGAATCCTACAAACACACACAGAGCATTCAGGAGACACAAAGTGTGTACACACAATCCTACTCAGAGTACTCAGGAAACAAATTGTGTACACACAATACTACAGATGCTTGGAGCATACATACATTCATGCAGACACACGGAGTGTACACAAGCATTTCTATCAACATATACAGAGTAATTAAAGTGAGAATTCAAAGAGAATTTAAAATTTATGTTCAGATTAGCTGACCTGAAAGCAGAGTTCATGCAGACCTAGGCACACCTCCTCTGGCTGTGACTCACCCAACCTTCCTGAACACTTCCTATAAAGGAAGATCTCCCTTTATTGCACATTCTGTTTAATGTAGAATTTCTTATCTGCAGCACTGTTAATGGATTGCTAGACTTTGCAGAAATATACAGAGCAGAAGACAAGAACTTCTAAAGCAAGTTACAACTGTTTGAAAATGAAACCATTTTGTTTTTATGCAGGCTGCGTCAGTCACAGCCAGGGGAGGTATGGCTAGGGCTGCGTAAACGGAAACAAAGTGAGTCACAGCCAGGGGAGGTGTGGCTAGGGCTGCGTAAACAGAAACAAAGTGAGTCACAGCCAGGGGAGGTGTGGCTAGGGCTGCGTAAACGGAAACAAAGTGAGTCACAGCCAGGGGAGGTGTGGCTAGGGCTGCGTAAACGGAAACAAAGTGAGTCACAGCCAGGGGAGGTGTGGCTATGGCTGCGTAAACGGAAACAAAGTGAGTCACAGCCAGGGGAGGTGTGGCTAGGGCTGCGTAAACGGAAACAAAGTGAGTCACAGCCAGGGGAGGTGTGGCTAGGGCTGCATAAACAGAAACAAAGTGAGTCACAGCCAGGGGAGGTGTGGCTAGGGCTGCGTAAACGGAAACAAAGTGAGTCACAGCCAGGGAAGGTATGGCTAGGGCTGCGTAAACAGAAACAAAGTGAGTCACAGCCAGGGAAGGTATGGCTAGGGCTGCGTAAACGGAAACAAAGTGAGTCACAGCCAGGGGAGGTGTGGCTAGGGCTGCGTAAACAGAAACAAAGTGAGTCACAGCCAGGGGAGGTGTGGCTAGGGCTGCGTAAACGGAAACAAAGTGAGTCACAGCCAGGGGAGGTGTGGCTAGGGCTGCGTAAACGGAAACAAAGTGAGTCACAGCCAGGGGAGGTGTAGCTAGGGCTGCGTAAACAGAAACAAAGTGAGTCACAGCCAGGGGAGGTGTGGCTAGGGCTGCGTAAACGGAAACAAAGTGAGTCACAGCCAGGGGAGGTGTGGCTAGGGCTGCGTAAACGGAAACAAAGTGAGTCACAGCCAGGGGAGGTGTGGCTAGGGCTGCGTAAACAGAAACAAAGTGAGTCACAGCCAGGGGAGGTGTGGCTAGGGCTGCGTAAACTGAAACAAAGTGAGTCACATCCAGGGGAGGTGTGGCTAGGGCTGTGTAAACAGAAACAAAATGAGTCACAGCCAGGGGAGGTGTGGCTAGGGCTGCGTAAACAGAAACAAAGTGAGTCACAGCCAGGGGAGGTGTGGCTAGGGCTGCGTAAACGGAAACAAAGTGAGTCACAGCCAGGGGAGGTGTGGCTAGGGCTGCGTAAACAGAAACAAAGTGAGTCACAGCCAGGGGAGGTGTGGCTAGGGCTGCGTAAACGGAAACAAAGTGAGTCACAGCCAGGGGAGGTGTGGCTAGGGCTGCGTAAACAGAAACAAAGTGAGTCACAGCCAGGGGAGGTGTGGCTAGGGCTGCGTAAACGGAAACAAAGTGAGTCACAGCCAGGGGAGGTGTGGCTAGGGCTGCGTAAACGGAAACAAAGTGAGTCACAGCCAGGGGAGGTGTGGCTAGGGCTGCGTAAACGGAAACAACGTGAGTCACAGCCAGGGGAGGTGTGGCTAGGGCTGCGTAAACGGAAACAAAGTGAGTCACAGCCAGGTGAGGTATGGCTAGGGCTGCGTAAACAGAAACAAACATGATTTAACTCCTAAATGGCATTGAATTGAGCAGTGAGACTAGAGGGGCATGATCTCTACACCAAAACAGCTTAATTAAATTGAATCAAGTTGTTCTGGTGGCTAAAGTATCCCTTTAAAATTTAAAATCTACTTTGGCTTCTCACTTTTGTGGATAACCCTGAGTACTCAAAGGACGTGAGTCACTAGAGATAGAGAGAGGGGGAGCGAAAGATAAAGACATCCTTCTCACAAGTAGTTACCTCCATCTTTTCGCATCACAGTCAAGTCGACTGCTACATAAAAAAAAATAAAAAATAAAAAAAATATTAACCAAGTGAGATAGGTTTCTTTCTATGCTGTATGTACAGGAAGCTCAACAACAATATATATAATGTGACAATTACAACTTAATGTAAAAAAGAAATATATAAATAAATAATGGGATAATCAATTTGCTCCTCTAGATTACCAGACAGACACTGCCCCCAAAAAAATAAGAAAGAGAAAGAAGAAGCTCAGAAGAAGGCATTAGAGACAATTTGGAGTTTATATTTTACCGATTATCAAATAAACAACTAGTGATTTAAAAGCTTTAGAAATTTTTAATAACATGTTAAGTTATGATTACGAACTCCAGGAATTGGATAACAGGATAAAGAAGGAACCACCAGCATCCTAAAATTACATAAAATTGACAATATAAGGTGGGAGCGATAGGCATGTAACAGGAACATTATTTAAAACCCAAGTACTAAATGAAGATCACACACACTGTAGCTTAAATCACTTTTACAATCTATATTAGCTACCAAGAAAGATTAAAGGATCTTAACATGTATAGCTTGGAGGAAAGACGAGACAGGGGGGATATGATAGAAACATTTAAATACATAAAGGGAATCAACACAGTAAAGGAGGAGACTATATTTAAAAGAAGAAAAACTACCAAAACAAGAGGACATAGTCTTAATTAGAGGGACAAAGGTTTAAAAATAATATCAGGAAGTATTACTTTACTGAGAGGGTAGTGGATGCAGGGAATAGCCTTCCAGCTGAAGTGGTAGAGGTTAACACAGTAAAGGAGTTTAAGCATGCGTGGGAGAGGCATAAGGCTATCCTAACTATAGCCTTATGCCTCTCCCACGCATTAAAGTATTTAGAAAATTGGGCAGACTAGATGGGCCGAATGGTTCTTATCTGCCGTCACATTCTTAGTTTCAGCTTACAAGGAAAACATACTCTCAAAGAAAATTTAGAATATCTTTACAATCAACATTCAATTATCCCATTTTTATTTTTTTTTACGTAAATTATATAAAAATCCAACAGACAGCGGATCGTTGGTCTAGGGGGCATGATTCTTGCTTAGTGTGCGAAAGGTCCCAGGTTCAAATCCGGATTGAGCCTTAAAAATGCTTTCATTCTCTTTTGGGTTCAGATCAACGATGGCACGTCTGCTCGTCGATAGCCGGGAAGGTGCAGCATTTAGATGAGTAGTTGGCCTAAGCGTCTGTGTGGCAGGTCATGCACTGGAGGAGAAAATCCGATGGAGAGGAGCTGATTCCCAGCATGCTTTCCTGGAGGCGACCTACTATAACGCTCAGCAGCCGAACAACGGATAGCTGTGGACCAGGAAGAGGAGGGACTAAGAATGGAGAGCAAACAGGAGGAGTGAGGACATGGCCATGGCCACGGCCCTCAAGGCTAACACCGAACAGCGTTCAGGGCTCTTCACTCATCTATGTGTGCCGCATACTGGTGCCGCAAGGAAGCCAATTGGGAGGTCATTCCAGAAGAAGCCTGTTTTCTATGGGCTGTTTTTAGTAACCCTTTTAGAATCATTCTGTGAGGTAAATTGTCTACTATAATTATTTGCTGTTGTGGAGTCTGGTAAACAGTAGAGAGAGGTTGCTAACAGCTTCTATAAATTGCGTTCCAGAAAGCGGCTAAAATCAGCTAAATTTTCTACATAGTGAATGTACAAACCAGGGAAATATAGAACAAGCAATACGAAGTGCAAACCTTTTGCTATTCTGGAGATTGGTGTTTTTTGTGCTGGCTTATACCTCCATTGTAAATCTCGCACCTAAACCCTTCAGGGATTACTCCTAGTTACTTTTTACATTTATTGGTAAAATAAAAAGTGCTCAGAAAGCTTCACAAAACCCACAAGAAGGAAGAAAGAAGAAAGAAGAAAAAGGAAGGGAAAAATAAATGGAATATCCCCATTGCGGAGAAGATTACAGATGTAATCTAAGACTCTTGCTATAATTTATTTTATTTTTTTCTTGAAAAAAATGAAAATCTCTGGCCACTGCGACTAAACTTTCTAATGAATACGGACTCAGTAAATAAAGACTACCAAACCTGAAAAGCACGTGTCTGGATTATTTTCTATCAATTCAAATGAGAATTTATTGGATAAGGAAAAGTTAGATACCTCTATAACAATGACAGAAGCAGGTCTAGATAAAGAGGAGAGCTCAGAAAGCATGGAAGAATTTACGAGACGGTCCGTTTCAAACACTAGCCTAGACGGTCACTAGCCTAGACGGAGCTCAGAAAGCATGAAAGAATTTACGAGACGGTCCGTTTCAAACACTAGCCTAGACAGTCACTAGCCTAGAGGGAGCTCAGAAAGCATGAAAGAATTTACGAGATGGTCCGTTTCAAACCCTAGCCTAGACGGTCCGTTTCAAACACTAAAGAAATAAATAAAAATTCAAGAAATAATAACGTAGCAGAACATTTTTCTTTCTTATATTGGGCAAGATAATTTCAATGCTACTGTCAAAATCAAACAAAATCAATGGATTTCAAAATAAATGATTTAGAAAATAGATCAAGAAGATCAAAGGTTAGATTTAGATTTTAGAAGATGTATATGACGCTAATCTAAAATCCTATGTTAAAGGTTCCTGAAGGAGCTTTCACTGGAGACGATACGTTTGGAGATAGGACTGAAAGAATACATTGTTTATAGAAACCTAAAGGATGCATTTTGAAGAGAATTTACCTCGAACAAACAGAGAATATTCATCAACAAATCCCAAATTTTAAAATATGTTAATATTACAAGAGCTTTCTTTTCAAACAAGATGATGATGTAACTCATTTTCTACAGTCGCATTTTCTTTAAAAACAATAGAATAAAAAAAATTCAAATAGGGTTTCCCAGATACCCTTAAAGACTTCTGGCATGGACAAATTGTTTTAGCAGATAAAAATTAGCTCTAAGAGTGATAAAACAAACTACATGGAAACTAGACTTCTTTGATTTATGGAGAATAATACGCCCACCTGCAAATGAACATACCCATCTATCGGTTATCCACCTCTCTTACTCCAAGATAGACATCTTTTGGGACGACAACTCTACTTGGAGAAATTGGTTAATTGCTGGATTAGGGATAACACATGGTCAGATCTTAGTCTTGTTTTTCTGGAGTTGAGAAATATCCAAGAAAAGAAGTAGATCTACTTGGAAATGAAATAGTTTCTTACTAAAAGACAAAACTAATTAAACCATTGTTAAGTAGATAAAACATTTGTTTGAAGATAATAATCCAAATGAAACATAGTGGACTTTTATATCAGTGATGAGGGGCTATTTTATTAAACTGAAGGCGGATATAAACAAACAATGTGGTTCACTCCTGGAGAGGACTGCAGGTCAAAACAAGAAGTGGTTTTATCAGAGTCCATACAGACGTTCAAACAGCTACTAGATGCATACTCGCAAAGACAGAATATTCAAGGATATAATCTTTCAATGTAGGGTAATAACTGCTTGATCCAAGGATAAATCTGACTGCCATTCTGGGGTCAAGAAGGAATTCTTTGAAGTGCTTCAAACTGTTTTTTTTTTGCCTTCTTTTGGATCAACAGCAAAAAAACAAATGTGAGGAAGGTTGAACTTGATGGACGCTATGTAACTATGTAAACTCCTTCCCACCAACGATGGGCCTTTGCATGGAATTGGGTTCTTATTTTGAAAGGCAGCTACACATGGGTCATTTGGACTACTTTCCCTCCTGGTTTGGGTGTGCAAGGTTGGGAAAAATGTATTATTGGCATAAATCACAATATGCAAATTAGGATATTGTAAAAACTGACAAGTTGCATCTGTATATCTCGGTTTTCTCATAGACTGGGAAGTTGTAATGTGGAGTAATTCATTTTCTGCTTGTTCTTCACATTAATATTTGTAGTGTATATTTTTATGGGTTTCACCACATGCTTAAGGACTAGTCTGCAAAGGCTATCCTTGTTCATAATCAAGTTTTGCATACTAGTTCCTTTTGGAATGGTATCTCATGTGTCTAATTTGTTGAGGGATCCTAATAACAGTCTTCTGACCTGTTGGCTGGCTGTACGGTCCCTGTAGCTTGGGACAAGTACAAATAGAGAACTAGGCCTGAAGCCACACGTGCCTTTATAAAGGGAAGAGCTATTAACAGTGCAGGCAGAGGAGTGGATACCTGCCTGGGAAAAAGATCTGCAGCAGAATAGGCAGAGGGGACAATACCTGCCACTAAGGAGAAAGCTGCAGCCTGGTCAGGTGGAGGAGCTCCAGAGTAACCCCAGTCAAGGTGCTGAAGCATTCCAGGGTCCCTGAAAGTGGCTTGGAAGAGACTTGGAGGTATTCGGTCGGAGTATGATGGCTCCATCACATCACTAACCATGCTTTAAAACAACGGGAAAATGTAGGAAGATTTTGGATCGGAAGGACATATTTTATCAACTCATACCTAAATGGCCATATTTGTTTCAAATGCTCCCTCTCAAAATCTCCAACAACTGGTTAAAAATGTTCCAACAAAGTTTTACTATTTATATTTGGAAGGGAAAATTACAGAGACTGAAGATCTCGCTGTTGTCCCAGAAAAAAGAAAATGTAATTTAATTTCCTAATACCAAGTATAGTTATAACACCAAAAGGTGACCATAAGATAATAGTAAAAGAAAATATTTAATGATAAAATACAAAAGGTGGCTATTCGATAAAATGAATTACAAATAACATAATAATACAACATCAGCTGTCTCTTAAAACCTTAGTTCTAAATAGATAAAGACAAATGAATCACAATTCGAATTAGCAACATTCAGGGTACTAATGGTACAAACAACCAGAACCAGAATGAAACAAAGTATTGGGTTAGAAATGTGACATTAAGATCAATAAAATTCAATGAGAAAATAGTAGAGGAGTAAAGTAACAGATAGACATTCCAGGTTCTAATGCTAGGGTGTAGCAGGTAGAGGTGTCGATCTGAAGTGTATTGATATATAATGTTGGATAATTATGTTGCTATTTGTAATTCATTTTATCGAATAGCCACCTTTTGTATTTTATCATTAAATATTTTCTTTTACTATTATCTTATAGACACCTTTTGTTGTTAGGAGCGCTCACACCATATTTTTATTTTTTCTGTTTATATTAGTCGCTCGTGCATTGTGTGAAGCTGCCGTATATCGAAATATTGTCACTTATTTTATTTAATTTTTTTTGATGACCTATACATCTTTACATCTTTTTCTATAGTTATTACACCAGTATAATCACACACAATATATATATATATATATATATATATATATATATATATATATATATATATATATATATATATATATATATATATATATATATACAGGGAGTGCAGAATTATTAGGCAAGTTGTATTTTTGAGGATTAATTTTATTATTGAACAACAACCATGCTCTCAATGAACCCAAAAAACTCATTAATATCAAAGCTGAATATTTTTGGAAGTAGTTTTTAGTTTGTTTTTAGTTATAGCTATTTTAGGGGGATATCTGTGTGTGCAGGTGACTATTACTGTGCATAATTATTAGGCAACTTAACAAAAAACAAATGTATACCCATTTCAATTATTTATTTTTACCAGTGAAACCAATATAACATCTCAACATTCACAAATATACATTTCTGACATTCAAAAACATAACAAAAACAAATCAGTGACCAATATAGCCACCTTTCTTTGCAAGGACACTCAAAAGCCTGCCATCCATGGATTCTGTCAGTGTTTTGATCTGTTCACCATCAACATTGCGTGCAGCAGCAACCACAGCCTCCCAGACACTGTTCAGAGAGGTGTACTGTTTTCCCTCCTTGTAAATCTCACATTTGATGATGGACCACAGGTTCTCAATGGGGTTCAGATCAGGTGAACAAGGAGGCCATGTCATTAGATTTTCTTCTTTTATACCCTTTCTTGCCAGCCACGCTGTGGAGTACTTGGACGCGTGTGATGGAGCATTCTTCTGCATGAAAATCATGTTTTTCTTGAAGGATGCAGACTTCTTCCTGTACCACTGCTTGAAGAAGGTGTCTTCCAGAAACTGGCAGTAGGACTGGGAGTTGAGCTTGACTCCATCCTCAACCCGAAAAGGCCCCACAAGCTCATCTTTGATGTGACCAGCCCAAACCAGTACTCCACCTCCACCTTGCTGGCGTCTGAGTCGGACTGGAGCTCTCTGCCCTTTACCAATCCATCCATCTGGCCCATCAAGACTCACTCTCATTTCATCAGTCCATAAAACCTTAGAAAAATCAGTCTTGAGATATTTCTTGGCCCAGTCTTGACGTTTCAGCTTGTGTGTCTTGTTCGGTGGTGGTCGTCTTTCAGCCTTTCTTACCTTGGCCATGTCTCTGAGTATTGCACACCTTGTGCTTTTGGGCACTCCAGTGATGTTGCAGCTCTGAAATATGGCCAAACTGGTGGCAAGTGGCATCTTGGCAGCTGCACGCTTGACTTTTCTCAGTTCATGGGCAGTTATTTTGCGCCTTGGTTTCTCCACACGCTTCTTGCGACCCTGTTGACTATTTTTAATGAAACGCTTGATTGTTCGATGATCACGCTTCAGAAGCTTTGCAATTTTAAGAGTGCTGCATCCCTCTGCAAGATATCTCACTATTTTTGAGTTTTCTGAGCCTGTCAAGTCCTTCTTTTGACCCATTTTGCCAAAGGAAAGGAAGTTGCCTAATAATTACGCACACCTGATATAGGGTGTTGATGTCATTAGACCACACCCCTTCTCATTACAGAGATGCACATCACCTAATATGCTTAATTGGTAGTAGGCTTTCGAGCCTATACAGCTTGGAGTAAGACAACATGCATAAAGAGGATGATGTGGTCAAAATACTAATTTGCCTAATAATTCTGCACTCCCTGTATATATATATATATATATATATATATATATATATATATATATATACACACATATATATATATATATATATATATATATATAAAGAATCCAAATAAGATAGCACTCCCAGGACTTGTAAATACAGATAAAACTTAGCTTTTAATTCTCTTGAAAAAAGATCGACGTTTCAGTCTGCTAACCACAGACTTTCATCAGGACTAATGTACAAACCATAAAAACACATATATATACAAATATACATATTGGCAATCAACTTACCCACCACCGAGATAATTGCATCTCCCTGTCAGCTCGGTCTGAGTTTCCCGCGGGTTCTGCCGACGTCAGTGCGTGCGTCAAAAAAATGACGTCATAACGTGGCGCCGGCGTCATTACCGCTACACGTGATCACTCGACCGGAAGCATCATGGGGAGGCTGTTGCCGTGGTAACAGAATCCATGGCAACAACTAAAAACAGAAACACAGAAGACTGAGGAAGCAGTAGAGATCAAACCAAATTAAATAGTATTGCATATAGACCCATATTATAATGTCCATCCTTATAAACCAAGGAAATTAGAGATATGGACATAGTTATTACGTTATTATCAAGACCCACTTGTCCTAAATATATCATTTAAGGGCCAGCACACATGAGTGCCAAAGTATATGAAGAATTTCCTCATTACTGAAAAATGCAATAAAAAAAATAAAAAAATTAAAGAAATACAGAAATTTAAATATGTCCTAGGCAATAATATATATGAAGGAGCAAACATACAAATATACAAGTATGCAAAGTAGGGGCAAGATTACTGCCACCACTCACTTGGGCATGTAGATACCCTGTCCACTTACTTAGAGCGAGAAAGCTAGACCTAACAAGGAAAATTAAGACTTCTTTAGTCGTTATCAATGAGGAGTAAAGAGAAATACCTATCACAACAGGTAGGCAAATTAACCCCAAAATACATTACATCCAGTCACCTAGATATATCAATAAATTTAAGATGATGCTATACTCATAATTCAAGGCAATAACAGAGGATAATACATGTGGTAATTCCACCAAAAAGTGGATACCCATGCCATCGCTGAATCTATATTATTAACCACCGAGACAGAGTGAGAAGAGAATAACCATCCTCGAAACTGAATATATAGAGAGGTGGCCTAACCCCAAGGGTGAGCCCCCATCTCCTATGTCAGTATTCATCAGGTTGTAAATATTTCAAGATCACAAAAAAGCAGATAATGAATATTTTTCATTTAGTCCATGCGGATGAACTGTTTGTAGTGTCCTTATCCAGAATAGTTCTCGTTGAAGGAGCATCTTTTTGCGGTCGCCACCTCTCCTAGGCATAGGGACGTGGTCGATAGCCATCAATTTCATAGATGGCATAGTATGACCCAGTTCAAGGAAGTGCTTTGCTACTGGTAACTCCGACTTGTGGTCCCTGTATGCTGTTCTAATACTGGACCTATGGTTCCGGATGCGTTCCCTCAATGGTAAGTCCGTTTTCCCAATGTACGTTAAGCCACAAGGGCACGTCAGCTTGTAAATCACGAAATCGCTGGTGCACGTTAATCGGTGTTGGATACGATAACTAGTTCCTGTATAAGGATGTGTAAACGTCTTGCCAGGAATCATGTGTCCACACGTTACACATCCTAGACAGCGATAGCATCCCAAGTTTTGTGGAGTGCTTCCCTTGGTGTAGCAGTGTGATGGATCGGTGTTAACTAGCAAATCTCTCAAATTTTTGTTCCTCTTGTAGCAGAACATGGGAGGATTCTGAAAAATTGGAGGTAGTGTCACATCATTCTTCAGTACTCTCCAGTTTTCCTCAACAATCCGTCTAAACTTAAGGGATGACGTAGTAAATGTGGTTGGAAAAATCAGTCTATCACTCTGTGTCTTTAGAGCAGGAGTATCAATTGTGGCCAATCCTCGATCAAGTGCTTTCTGTAAGACTTGGCGCTTGTATCCCCGTTGCCGAAATTTCTCCCACATTATATCCAATTGTTCTTGGGCTCTTTGTGGATCAGAGTTGTTCCTCAGGACCCGTAGGAATTGCGAGTAGGGCAGTGAATTTTTCAAAGGACCAGGGTGAAAGCTGCTAGCCTGGAGTATTGTATTGCGGTCCGTTGGCTTCGAATACAAAGTATAGGCCAAGCACATCCCTTCGCGCAATACTCTGATGTCCAAAAAGTCCACAGATGTTTCATTCATCACCGCCGTCAATTTGATATTATCAGTGCTTGAATTGATGGATCGAACCATCTCCTCTGCTTCAGATAGAGAGCCAGTGACCAACATAAAGATATCATCGATGTATCTTACATACTTTAGAATGCTGTCTTTATAGGGTTCCAGAATGTATCTGGTTTCAAAGCCAAACATATAGCCATTGGCATACATGGGCGCCATGGCTGCCCCCATGGATGTCCCAGCTATCTGTCTATACCATTCCATCTCAAATCTGAAATAGTTCTGGGAAAGGACTATCTCCAAAAGCTCTAATGTGAATTCTATAGGGGGTCCTGATCACGTGTAGCGGTAATGACGCCGGCGCCACGTTATGACGTCATTTTTTTGACGCACGCACTGACGTCGGCAGAACCCGCGGGAAACTCAGACCGAGCTGACAGGGAGATGCAATTATCTCGGTGGTGGGTAAGTTGATTGCCAATATGTATATTTGTATATATATGTGTTTTTATGGTTTGTACATTAGTCCTGATGAAAGTCTGTGGTTAGCAGACTGAAACGTCGATCTTTTTTCAAGAGAATTAAAAGCTAAGTTTTATCTGTATTTACAAGTCCTGGGAGTGCTATCTTATTTGGATTCTTTGTATTTTGCTGGACAAGCACCGGGCATACATACCTTGGGAGTGGAGTGCAAGATTATTTTTCTCTTTATATATATATATATATATATACACATATACACATATACACACACACACACACTTCAGTTGGATATAAAACATAAACAGGGCAAGAGATAGAGACATGAGGTTAGGAGATAAAAGTGGAATTACTATCGCAAGCCCCTACCAGAATACAAAAGTTTTTTGTTTGTTTTTTAAACATCTTCTTTTAAATATAGTCTCCTCCTTTACTGTGTTGATTCCCTTTATGTATTTAAATGTTTCTATCATATCCCCCCTGTCTCGTCTTTCCTCCAAGCTATACATGTTCAGATCCTTTAACCTTTCCTGGTAAGTTTTTTCCTGCAATCCATGAACCAGTTTAGTAGCCCTTCTTTGAACTCTCTCTAAGGTATCAATATCCTTCTGGAGATACGGTCTCCAGTACTGCGTACAATACTCCAAGTGAGGTCTCACCAGTGTTCTGTACAACGGCATGAGCACTTCCCTCTTTCTACTGCTAATACCTCTCCCTATACAACCCAGCATTCTGCTAGCATTTCCTGCTGCTCCATTACATTGTCTGCCTACCTTTAAAGGGACACTCCAATGCCAGGAAAACAATCTGTGTTCCTGGCACTGCAGGTCCTCTCTCTCTCTCTCTCTCTCTCTCTCTCTCTCTCTCACCCCCCATTCCAGGTTGCTGAAGGGGTGAAAACCCCTTCATTGACTTACCGGATGTCCCTCGGCGGTGGTTTAGGGTCCGCCCAACGCTCCTCCCACGCCGACAGGGGAGACCGACTGCGATTTGTGGGAGGGGCTGGTTTGCTACCTCTAGCCTACTTAAGGCACTCCCCTTACCTTGCTCATTATCATTCGAGGTCAGAGTTGAATGAGGATCCACTTCTGAGTTCTCTCAGACGCCATCTTGGTTTTCTTACCCACAAGTTTTTCTGCAGCAAGCGGTGTCCAGGAATCCTCTTGCACGCCTTTTCCGTCCGTCCAGCTTCTTACCCGGGTCTTCGTCGTAGATCGCGTCCCAGGGACTCCTAAACCGTAAGTCAGACCTACCTGTCACGCCAGGATCGGTTCCCACGGCGCACGGTACAGCACGGGTCCTCGCTTTATGGTTTTCTCTGCACAGTTGCATTTCAAAGCCTTTTTCGCGGCTTCATTTCTTACAAATTGTTCAGCTAAATTATGCGTATTAGAGAAGCGATCAATTCGTACAAACTGTTTTTCCCTTGCTTCATTTAAACGATTATCATTTCGGTTTGTGTTTTCTGGTCGGCACTTATTCATAGTATATTCTATGCACGCTTGCTGTTCGCATTAAAATGCATTCGGTTAAGCTATTCATGCTAACTTCTGTTTCCCTTCATACTAAGATTCGTTTATTCTGCTATGTATTCACATAGATCTTTTTCGTGAGTTACATTTCATCATTTCATGTATTTACATTTGGTTAAAAAGTTGCTTGGTTAAATAGACAGACCATTTTCATGCTATTTTTAAGGTATCACTTATTACATCAAGGGTATGAAACCAGCTAACATTTCTGTATAGACCATTGGACTCCCACGCTTACTGGAGTTTTCCATTTCATTACAATTAAATCAGCCTACGTTACAGGCCTCATTTCTTTGTTGTTAACCATGACACATAAGGATTTAATTCCTTTTCATGCATACTCGGGTTGAATCACACGTACTGATCCAACCAATCATACGTTTCCTGCACAGTAATATACATATATATATAACTTACATTTTATGTTCCCCTTACTCACCATTATTATATAACACATATGTTGTTGGTACATAGGCCAAGGCCTCCCTCAGATATTAAAGCCATGCCAACATTTCTGAGTAACACATATCTATTGCATAGTATCAACATTTTATTTGCAATCATACGCAAGCTAACCTTAAAACATTGCTGCTACAGGCTATAAATCTGTTTTCTTTCCAACAATCCACACTCACCATACTACTTTCTTTTACCCATTTCAGGCTGTCAAGCTTATATATATTTGCTCCACACGGGTTTTTCCTGTGAATTTGTCATACTACCAGGTACGTACACCTGCTCATATGGTATTTCTACCATACATTTCATTTCATCCCCCTAGGTTAGAGTGCTGGCAATAGGGTCACAGGCATCCCAATAGGTATTTACACCTTCGTGGCAATCGCCATCAGTTAGTGGTCCTGCGAGGCCAACACCCCGCCTCAAGCCTTTCAGAGGCAAACACCCATCAGGCCACACGTTAGCTAGCCGCCTCACATGTTGCATAGAGAGGGCCTCACCTGTCACTCCATTCCCCTGTTTTCTGTCTTACAGTCACCGAGAGGCCTAAAACTCCTGCCACTACGACGAGTGGCCTCAATATCCCCTCGCGCCAACGCATAGATAGAGCCTCTCAAGCCGCTTGGCAATTAGCAGGGCCTCATCTGTCACCAAACAAGTATAATGTTTTCGCCATCCGGCCTAGCTAGCCTGCCAGTACAATTTGGTGGTTTCCTATACTAATTAATTGTTTTGTTTATAGTATGTCTCAGGAAGGGGTAGAGGATTTCTCCCTGCCTAGCACCCCGGCTAGAGCTGTCACTCCCACACAAGGAGGAGAGCTAGCCAATCCAGTATCGATCAGATCCTGGACGATCCCGCGTTTAACCACGGAATTGAGGAGACGACAAATCCCCTATCCCGCTACAGCAAGGAAAGCAGAACTTTTCAAACTGCTACGCACATCTACAAATAACATGGATGCCGGGGAAGGACCTAGCCAGTCCAACCCAGGAGATATACATGCCATGTTATCCTCACTCATGGCGTCCATGAGCAAGGTCAACTCCAGGCTGGAGAAACTTGAGTCGGTCACCACGGCCCTTACTCTAGCAGGGCCACCCGCTGCTGCTTCACAAGCACCAGCTGACTTGCCATTAGTTGCTCCAGCCATCACCCTGGATGACCAGGAAGTTAGCCCGGCTCATATGATACCTGAGCATATAAAAAGGGATATCCTGGAAGGTAAAGACGTCAAACTGGCTTCCCTGTTGATTGCCTCCCAGGATATTGTTGAGAATAAAACGTATGCTTATGATGATGTATCTGTTGTTGTCAGGTCTAGGGATGCCCGCCTAAACAGGAAACTGACTATCCCTGAATTTGTACTAGCTTTTGGTATTTACAGGGATGTCATCTGTGCGGTCTATCCCAACAGAAGAGAGGAGTTTGATCTCTATATGGACAAGCTGGTAGACCTGGGCAACAAATATGGTGGTTCAGCCTTCTATGACTACCATAGGTCTTTTTCTGCAAAAGTGTCTGGAGCCTTCTCCCAGTACGGAACACGATCCAACTGGGGAAGGATTGATACCGCCATTTTTTGCAGACACTTTGCAGGTCTAAGAACACCGGCTTGTGCATACTGCTCCTCCAAAGCCCATACTACAAACATTTGTCCCAACACGGCGGACGAACATGCCTCCACGCAAGGAGCTAGTTCCTCTGGGGTTCCAGAGAAGTTGTCACGAGACAAACTGGGACGCCCAATCAAGTTTCTGGGCAAGTCCAAGATATGTAATAATTTTAATGTTGGGTCTTGTAATTACAGTGGATGTAGACTATTGCATGTCTGTTCAAAATGTTTTAGGGCACATGCAAAGACCATGTGTCCAAATAAAATGTTTTCCAAGCCTTACCTAACGTCCATTAATATGCCAGTATTCACTGCATTTATGTCTCAGCACCCATCTAGACACCTAGTAGACTTTCTTATCTCTGGTTTAACAGAAGGCTTCCACACAGGTATCCTACACTTACCAATTGGAACTCTGGAATGCCCTAATCTACAATCCGCCCACAGTGGTTGACACCCTCATAGCTAAAGAAGTGGCTGAAGGCTTCGTATTGGGGCCTTTCAAAACTCCCCCATTCACAGAATGGCGCACTAACCCCATTGGTATTGTCACAGGGAAATCTTCCCAAAAACAGAGACTCATCATTGACTTATCGGCACCCCACTCATCGGCCAACCCCAGTCTTAATTCCCTCATCCCCTCTGAGGAATTCTCCCTGCAATACACCACCATAGATCACGCCATTACCGCTATCATACAAGCAGGGGTTGGAGCCTGGCTCAGTAAGACCGACATTACCAACGCCTTTAAATTACTACCAATCCACCCCACACTGTGGCACCTGCATGGCATCAAGTGGTCCGGGAACTACTATTTTTTCTCCCGGTTAACCTTTGGGTCCAAAAGTAGCCCAGCTATTTTCGACACATTTGCCGAAGCATTATGCTGGCTACTATTGAACATAGCCAGATGCCCTACGGTATTACATTACCTGGACGATTTCCTACTGGTCGAGGAGAACACTTCCTACTAGTCTCAAAGCTACCACTAAGCTATTTGAGCAACTAGGTGTACCTATCTCCCCTAAGAAAACAGAGGGGCCAGACACGGTGATCACTTTTCTGGGTATCCAATTAGACTCCGCCACAATGCAAGCGAGCCTACCACACGATAAGATAGTGAATATTCTCACTTACATAAACCGCTACCTTCAGCTCGGTACTTGCAACCGCAAAGAGCTACAGTCTCTGCTGGAATCACTAAATTTTGCTATGCGCATCATACCACTTTTCCTACATGACTCGCACAGGTTGTCCTTAGATACCCAAGCTACGGCAGATCTAAACATGTGGAAGAGATTTTTATCCACTTGGAATGGTAAAAGTATGTTCCTCCCTCAATTGACTGACTCATCTCCCACCATTTGGTCAGATGCGGCATCTACCACTGGTTTTGCAGCAATTTTTGGTAACGAATGGCTTTGGGGCAGCTGGCCTTCAGCAGTTCAGGATTTGGAAGGTTTTTCCACTACCTCAGCTCTTTTTGAGATCTATCCCATCGTGGCGGCTGCCGTAGCATGGGGTCATTTTTGGGCAAACATGCCAGTTCGTTGCTACTCAGATAACCAGGCAACCCGTCACATCATCAACAAAGGTCGTTCCAAATCTCTTAGGATCATGAGATTTCTGAGGAAACTCACTTGGTTGGCAGCTTGTCATAATTTTTTCCTATGTTGTTTCCATGTTCCAGGTGTATGTAACACAGCTGCTGACAATTTGTCTCACTTTAAATTTCAGGCGTTTCATCAAGCACTCCCGTCAGCAGCGCCCACAGCCACCATCACTACAACATTTCAACAACTCATACTGGACTAGAAACCATCATGCAGCATAGCAGGACATTGTCCCAATTGGCACTTTCAAACAATACACAAAACATACAACAGGGCTTTCACACTATTCAAAAGATTCCTTCTGGAACATAACATCATGCAACCATTTGTTATGAAATCTTTTTGGGGGTTTGGTTCCTTTTGCCACCTTAAACTTAAAATGTCATATAACACCATCAAACTCTATCTCACTGGCATTCAACACCACATGCTAATCTTACACCCAAAGAACAACAGTTTCATGGCCTCTCACCAAATTAAGACCATACTCAGAGGTATTCAGAAATCAGAGGCTACATATAGATAACCATATCTTTAAAGCATTATCTAACCTGCTTGACACCAATACAAACTTTATCATCAAAACAGCAATATACATAGCTTTCTATGGATTTCTAAGACCGAGAGAATTCACTACAACCTCCACGACCCAAACTACTCCTTTCCTCCTCTATTCCCACTTGACAAAACATGGGGATCATTACATCCTGACTTTACCTCACTCCAAAACCAGTCAGCACATACGCGTAAACATTCCGTACTATCCCACGCACAACAGATGGAGTCCCGTCAGAGTTCTTGATGCCTACATACAGCATCATAACTTGCTACCCTCACAACCATTACTACAGCTGCAAGGTTCAGTACTCACCACTACAACCTTCATGACCTACGTCAGGTCTTTGCTCCCACAACTGGGCCTCAACGCAGCCAACTACTCAGGGCACTCCTTTCGTATAGGAGCCGCGTCCACAGCCTCCAGTGTCAACATCCCAACTCATGTTATCAAAACACTGGGGTGCTGGAAGTCATCCGCTTACTCTCGGTACATACCGAACCCAGTACAAGAATTAAGGGATGCTTTCAAAAACATGTCTGGTTGATAAAATGTATGTGGCAGCAGCAGCCATCTTTAAAACTGTATTTTCGTTAATATGTATGTACCACTTTAAGAACCAAGGGTATGCGTGTGTAATGTATTGCAGGTCTATGGCGTCTTGCTGTTACTGCATTGCAGAACATTTTGACAGTTGACAGTTAACTCCTGGAGCCGGAAATAAAAATTGTCAGTTGACCTCCAAGCTATGTGTCGTCTAGTTCTTGGAGGGAAGGGATTGTAACTACGCTACCTGTCTTGGATTACCTTTCCTGTCTACCAGCGGAGATACCTTGGATAATACCTCTCCTCCGCTACAATGTATCTGTATTGGTTGTCCTCTTATTTCTCAGGCCTACCTCATCGTCGGTTCCGCCACACCACAACCGACTTGCTCTTTTATTATCCTACATTTATGGTATTTCACACTGTACTATATATGACATTTATGTGTGTATTATGCATATATAAATGTATATTACTATATGTGTAAATATTATAGGCATAATTATATGTTACTAATACACACATCAATATATATGTGTGTGTATTACTGTCAGGATCACATCAATTTACGTCTATTACCTTTACCTCGTTTAGTGTATCTTGTCTCCAATTGTCTCCTTTTTTTTCCTCTTACAGCGACCCTTGTGCATCTTTTACTTCATCCCAGTCCCTGTGTGTTTCTTTTTACCCTTCTCCAGCCTCTGTATTTCTCTTTCCCCAGCCCCTTTTGTGTTGTTCTTAGCCCCAGCCACTTTGTCTCTTTCTCCCCTTTTAAATCTCATCTGTGTGTCTCTTTCTAACTCCAGACTCTGTGTGCCTCTTTCGCTTCTCCCAGCCACTCTCTGTCTTTTTCCCCAGCCCAGTGTTGCCTCCCACAAATCTTGTGTCACTTTGTTCCCCTTCCCTACTGTATGTCTCTTTGTCCCCCCAACAAACCTTCAGTGTGTCTCTCTTCCCCATCTCCTCCCTGTGTCTCTCTTCCCCATCTGTCTCTTTGTACCCCCATCCCCTGTGTCTCTCTATTACCCCATCTGTCTCTGTGCCCCTCCTTCTCCTGTGTCTCTCTAATACCCCTCTCTGTCCCCCCATCCCCTGTCTTTCTATTACACCTCTATTTGTCCCCCCTTCCCCTCTATTTGTCCCCCCCTTCCCCTCTATTTGTCCCCCCCTTCCCCTCTATTTGCCCCCCCATCCCCTCTATTTGCCCCCCCATCCCCTCTATTTGCCCCCCCATCCCCTCTATTTGCCCCCCCATCCCTTCTATTTGTCTCTCCCCCCTTCCCCTCTATTTGTCTCTCCCCCCTTCCCCTCTATTTGCCCCCCCTCCCCTCTATTTGCCCCCCCTCCCCTCTATTTGTCCCCCCCTCCCCTCTATTTGTCCCCCCCCTCCCGTCTGTTTGTCCCCCCCTCCCGTCTGTTTGTCCCCCCCTCCCCTCTATTTGTCTCCCCCCCCCCCCCCCCCGTGGGCCAGTCCGGCCCTGCCGCCATTTACTGTAGCACGTGTGTTTGGTTATACGAATGGCGGACACCCAGAGAGAGCACTTAAGTCTGGATCTTGGCACGAAATACATTTAACCATCGAGTTCGGTTTGAAACTACCGAACACCGATGGGGAACATAATGCGATGTGAGCGGAACTCCCGAACGCTCTGGAAGTCCAGCGGTGTTCGTATCATCGAGTAGCCGTTTTCAGTTCCAGGCACTCGACGACCGAACACCGCTGAAGAGACAAAGGATCCAAGATGGCCGACCACCGCATGGTCGGTAGTCGAACGGCGGCCACCTAGGAGAGCCTTTAATTACCGATTGCAACATTGTCTCTAAGTGACATTGTCACACGTCTCTAAGTGTCTGGGCTATCAGGGGAGCCCGCATTCGTTTCACGAACAGCCGGGATAGCCGCTGTTCGTGAAACGAAGTATCTGGATGTTAGCTGCGTACGGCTGCTAACACACGAATCCCAATGGCCACATAAGACAGGCAAAATTACATACAGAGTACAGCAGAGAATACAGACAACCTTTTGACATGAACAGTTCAGAAGTGGCTAGGTTTGCCACATATCTATATATATATACATATATATATATATATTGGAAGGCTTGGCATGAAGTTGTGGGAGGGGCTTATGGACCTTTAAAGGGACTCCCCCCCCCCTTCCCTACCCTACTGTGATTGGTCTGACAAGCTGCTGTGTCACAGACCGCCATTTCCGCTACTTAGAACGCTGGTATCCGTCTCTCCAGTATCCGGGTTCACCGTGGTATCAAACTACTCCAGCAATGTTGCCCCGAATACAAATATAATTATTATTTTTTTTATTTTTTTTTATCTTGGATATTTTAGAACTTTAATAAATTAAATACATATTCATGTAATTTTTTTTGAAGTGATATATATATATATATATATATATATATATCTTGATATTGAATGTATAGTGTTACAATTTAATATTTCCCCTATACCCTTTTATTACTTTCCCTTCTTTCCCCATTGTGTGTAAAGATGAAATTGTTTTTTACATTCTTATTTTTATAAATTATACAGTATCAAATTGATATTTAAACCCCCTTCCATTTCTCCTCCACCGGACTTTCTTTGACACGAGGCAGAGTCTAAGTGTCAATTCCTGCAGCCATCCTCAATGACAGCTGAAGGGAAATGGCTGTGTCTATGGAAGATCCCACTGTCTCCCAGCAAGGACTTCAATGCGGAGGAGGACAAAGATAGCGGCGCCTGCGAGGAACAGGTTCAGGTAAATAAACTCACCTTTACCTGCCCCCCCTCGGCCACCGGATGATAAATTATTCGATCTTTCCTATTTTTGAGCAACATTTCATTGATCTGCACACAATACTAATATTATTACTAATATAACTAATAGAACATCATCGATTGAATCGTTCCGGCATTGAGATTAATTGAATGCAATACTATTATGACATTTCCATTTAAAAAGAGCCTGTAGTTCGGTGATCATTTGCATTCCCTGGGGATGTGAGCGCATGGCTCACAAAACGCGCAGGAACGAACAAACACTGTAGCCACTTAGTACTTTGGACCTGACGAGTACTTGTACCACAGTCCTCCAGCACTATAGAACAGTGTGTGGTGACTATTGATTACCTGCTGTATATAAGGGAATAAATTGTTTTTTAGTTACACCTTTTACTTGCACTATAGTTTTGCATATTTCTGCTCTCTAAAACCAGGGTTTGTGATTGCAGAGAGTGAATATTGTGAACACGATATATCTATTCATTCACGAGGCATTATTTGGCATTTAAAGTGTGAGTGGCCAATTGGAAAACTTATGATTATAATTTATTATACACTATGTGTATGGTTTGTTAGCAGAATTTCCTCTATTTTTCTTTGCAGTTCAACAACATAAAGATGTTCCTGGCCCCTGCCTTTACATCCCTAGACTTACCACATACCCTTTTAGCCAGGCAAAAATGATCCGTCCTAACATCCCTGTGCCATCTGCAATAGAAAGGGCAGAGCGTCAGGAAGAGAGCCAACAGGCCAGAGAGCGTCCGACAAGCCAGAGTGACAGAGAGCGTCCGACAAGCCAGAGAGCGTCCGACAAGCCAGAGAGCGTCCGACAAGCCAGAGAGCGTCCGACAAGCCAGAGAGCGTCCGACAAGCCAGAGAGACAGAGAGCGTCCGACAAGCCAGAGAGACAGAGAGCGTCCGACAAGCCAGAGAGACAGAGAGCGTCCGACAAGCCAGAGTGACAGACAAGCTATATAAGGAAGAAATTACAAGAGATGCTGAACAGGTAGAGTGAGTGAGTGAGAGAGAGCTGGAAACACAGTGAGTGAAAGAGAGTTGGATAAGTGTAGGATAATAACACTCTGTATGAACGTTCACAGGAACAATAAATAAAATAAGTATTAGCAAATCTCCCCGTATGCACAGGAGTACCCCTAAGAATCCACGTAATGGTGGCAGCTGTAACGGAGGCAGTGCTATCTCCAACTCCGGATCCACGGAGCAGAGAGTGTGTTGCTAGTGAACCAGTAACGCTGCTGGCAAAGGCCTGAGGAAAATTCAGAGGAAAAAAGTCTAAGTATGTAACATGAAGAGGGAAAATACTATGCTTGGGTAGAGAAAAAATGAGAGAAGAGGCGGTCAGGTAAAGAAGGGATTTAATTATTAAAAAAAAAAAAAAAAAAAAAAGAGTTGATGGAGGGAGACAGACGTGGTGACCGGGTACAAGGAATGAGAGAAGAGGTGATGGGTTAGAGAGGAGGAGGATGTGAGAAGAATTGATGGGTGAGAGAGGAGGAGGGTGTGAGAAGAATTGATGGGGTAGAGAGGAGGAGGATGTGAGAAGAATTGATGGGGTAGAGAGGAGGAGGGTGTGAGAAGAATTGATGGGGTAGAGAGGAGGAGGATGTGAGAAGAATTGATGGGGTAGAGAGGAGGAGGATGTGAGAAGAATTGATGGGGTAGAGAGGAGGAGGATGTGAGAAGAATTGATGAGTTAGAGAAGAGGATGTGAGAATAATTGATGGGGTAGAGAGGAGGAGGAGGAGGATGTGAAGAATTGATGGGTTAGAGAGGAAGAGGATGTGAGAAGAATTGGTGGAGTAGAGGATGAGGATGTGAGAAGAATTGGTGGAGTAGAGAGGAGGATGTGAGAAGAATTGGTAGAGTAGAGGAGGAGGATGTGAGAAGAACTGGTGGAGTAGAGAGGAGGATGTGAGAAGAATTGGTGGAGTAGAGAGGAGGATGTGAGAAGAATTGGTGGAGTAGAGAGGAGGATGTGAGAAGAATTGGTGGAGTAGAGAGGAGGATGTGAGAAGAATTGGTGGAGTAGAGAGGAGGATGTGCGAAGAATTGGTGGAGTAGAGAGGAGGATGTGAGAAGAACTGGTGGAGTAGAGAGGAGGATGTGAGAAGAACTTGTGGAGTAGAGAGGAGGATGTGAGAAGAACTGGTTTAGTAGAGAGGAGGATGTGAGAAGAACTGGTGGAGTAGAGAGGAGGATGTGAGAAGAACTGGTGGAGTAGAGAGGAGGATGTGAGAAGAATTGGTGGAGTAGAGAGGAGGATGTGAGAAGAACTGGTGGAGTAGAGAGGAGGAGGTGAGAAGAATTGGTGGAGTAGAGAGGAGAATGTGAGAAGAATTGGTGGAGTAGAGAGGAGGATGTGAGAAGAATTGGTGGAGTAGAGAGGAGGATGTGAGAAGAATTGGTGGAGTAGAGAGGAGGATGTGAGAAGAATTGGTGGAGTAGAGAGGAGGATGTGAGAAGAATTGGTGGAGTAGAGAGGAGGATGTGAGAAGAATTGGTGGAGTAGAGAGGAGGATGTGAGAAGAATTGGTGGAGTAGAGGAGGATGTGAGAAGAATTGGGGGAGTAGAGAGGAGGATGTGAGAAGAATTGGGGGAGTAGAGAGGAGGAGGATGTGAGAAGAATTGGGGGAGTAGAGAGGAGGAGGATGTGAGAAGAATTGGGGGAGTAGAGAGGAGGATGTGAGAAGAATTGGGGGAGTAGAGAGGAGGAAGATGTGAGAAGAAATGGTGGAGTAGAGAGGAGGAGGATGTGAGAAGAATTGGGGGAGTAGAGAGGAGGAGGATGTGAGAAGAATTGGTGGAGTAGAGAGGAGGAGGATGTGAGAAGAGGGGATGCCAGTAGAGAAGGAATGAGTACACCATTTGGATAAGTGAGCACTGCATTTGAGAGAGGAATGGATAATGACCTGCAATGTGTCCCAAAGTTGGTACTCCAGATAATCCTCGCTGACACTGTACGGGAAGCCATGAGGAAGAAAGAGAGACTGGGAGGAAGAGAGAGAGAGAATAAAAAGAGTCAGAAATAAATTGCTGAAAAAAAAAAAAAAAAAGAATAGAAACTTTGAGAAGTAATTATACTACTAGTGAAAAAGTTAAAATAAAGAGACCCATGTATGATAATGTCAGATTCAGGTACGAACAATGCCTCCACTCAAATTATGTTTATCCATCAACACAGCACATACAGCATTACAGTTGGATATTTAGCTGCCTCTGAAATGCTGGATACATGTCATGTTTGCTCTTATATAGCACTGGGTGCTTTACCTGCATTGTGCCTCTGAACCTCCTGATATTTCCCATGCGTCTCAGCAAGTCATTACCTCTCATTATGTACAAGACAATCTGGTACCACTACATCTTAACAAAACCACTTTTATCCCTAGATGTTTAAGCAGAACAAACACTATAATATTAGAAGACAAAAATAAAAAAAGTATAATGTGTATATAAGGATATGTTGAATATTATATTTGTATAGCGCCAGCAAATTCCGTAGTGCTGTACAATGTGTGGACTAACAGACACGTAATTGTAACCAGACAAATCAACGCACAGGAACAGAGGGGTTGAGGGCCCTGCTCAGTGAGTTTACGTGTTAGAGGGTGTGGGGTATAGTGACACAGTAACAGAGGGATTGAGGGCCTGCTCAGTGAGTTTACATGCTAGAGGGAGTGGGGTATAGTGACACTGTAACAGAGGGATTGAGGGCCTGCTCAGTGAGTTTACATGTTAGAGGGAGTGGGGTATAGTGACACAGTAACAGAGGGGTTGAGGGCCCTGCTCAGTGAGTTTACATGTTAGAGGGAGTGGGGTATAGTGACAGTAACAGAGGGATTGAGGGCCCTGCTCAGTGAGTTTACATGTTAGAGGGAGTGGGGTATAGTGACACAGTAACAGAGGGATTGAGGGCCTGCTCAGTGAGTTTACATGTTAGAGGGAGTGGGGTATAGTGACACAGTAACAGAGGGATTGAGGGCCCTGCTCAGTGAGTTTACATGTTAGAGGGAGTGGGGTATAGTGACAGTAACAGAGGGATTGAGGGCCTGCTCAGTGAGTTTACATGTTAGAGGGAGTGGGGTATAGTGACACAGTAACAGAGGGATTGAGGGCCCTGCTCAGTGAGTTTACATGTTAGAGGGAGTGGGGTATAGTGACAGTAACAGAGGGATTGAGGGCCCTGCTCAGTGAGTTTACATGTTGGAGGGAGTGGGGATATAGTGACACAGTAACAGAGGGATTGAGGGCCCTGCTCAGTGAGTTTACATGTTAGAGAGAGTGGGGTATAGTGACACAGTAACAGAGGGATTGAGGGCCCTGCTCAGTGAGTTTATATGTTAGAGAGAGTGGGGTATAGTGACAGTAACAGAGGGATTGCTCAGTGAGTTTACATGTTAGAGGGAGTGGGGTATAGTGACACAGTAACAGAGGGATTGAGGGCCCTGCACAGTGAGTTTACATGTTAGAGGGAGTGGGGTATAGTGACACAGTAACAGAGGGATTGAGGGCCCTGCTCAGTGAGTTTACATGTTAGAGGGAGTGGGGTATAGTGACACAGTAACAGAGGGATTGAGGGCCTGCTCAGTGAGTTTACATGTTAGAGGGAGTGAGGTATAGTGACAGTAACAGAGGGATTGAGGGCTTGCTCAGTGAGTTTACATGTTAGAGGGAGTGGGGTATGGTGACACAGTAACAGAGGGATTGAGGGCCCTGCACAGTATGCTTACATGTTAGAGGGAGTGGGGTATAGTGACACAGTAACAGAGGGATTGAGGGCCCTGCACAGTATGCTTACATGTTAGAGGGAGTGGGGTATAATGACACAGTAACAGAGGGATTGAGGGCCCTGCACAGTATGCTTACATGTTAGAGGGAGTGGGGTATAGTGACACAGTAACAGAGGGATTGAGGCCCTGCTCAGTGAGTTTACATGTTAGCGGGAGTGGGGTTTAGTGACACAGTAACAGAGGGATTGAGGGCCCTGCTCAGTGAGCTTACATGTTAGCGGGAGTGGGGTATAGTGACACAGTAACAGAGGGATTGAGGGCTTGCTCAGTGAATTTACATGTTAGAGGGAGTGGGGTATAGTGACACAGTAACAGAGGGATTGAGGGCCCTGCTCAGTGAGTTTACATGTTAGAGGGAGTGGGGTATAGTGACAGTAACAGAGGGATTGAGGGCTTGCTCAGTGAGTTTACATGTTAGAGGGAGTGGGGTATAGTGACAGTAACAGAGGGATTGAGGGCTTGCTCAGTGAGTTTACATGTTAGAGGGAGTGGGGTATAGTGACAGTAACAGAGGGATTGAGGGCTTGCTCAGTGAATTTACATGTTAGAGGGAGTGGGGTATAGTGACAGTAACAGAGGGATTGAGGGCTTGCTCAGTGAGTTTACATGTTAGAGGGAGTGGGGTATAGTGACAGTAACAGAGGGATTGAGGGCTTGCTCAGTGAGTTTACATGTTAGAGGGAGTGGGGTATAGTGACAGTAACAGAGGGATTGAGGGCCCTGCTCAGTGAGTTTACATGTTAGAGGGAGTGGGGTATAGTGACAGTAACAGAGGGATTGAGGGCTTGCTCAGTGAGTTTACATGTTAGAGGGAGTGGGGTATAGTGACAGTAACAGAGGGATTGAGGGCTTGCTCAGTGAATTTACATGTTAGAGGGAGTGGGGTATGGTGACACAGTAACAGAGGGATTGAGGGCCCTGCACTGCACAGTATGCTTACATGTTAGAGGGAGTGGGGTATAGTGACAGTAACAGAGGGATTGAGGGCCCTGCTCAGTGAGTTTACATGTTAGAGGGAGTGGGGTATAGTGACAGTAACAGAGGGATTGAGGGCCCTGCTCAGTGAGTTTACATGTTAGAGGGAGTGGGGTATAGTGACAGTAACAGAGGGATTGAGGGCTTGCTCAGTGAGTTTACATGTTAGAGGGAGTGGGGTATAGTGACAGTAACAGAGGGATTGAGGGCTTGCTCAGTGAGTTTACATGTTAGAGGGAGTGGGGTATAGTGACAGTAACAGAGGGATTGAGGGCTTGCTCAGTGAATTTACATGTTAGAGGGAGTGGGGTATGGTGACACAGTAACAGAGGGATTGAGGGCCCTGCACTGCACAGTATGCTTACATGTTAGAGGGAGTGGGGTATAGTGACAGTAACAGAGGGATTGAGGGCCCTGCTCAGTGAGTTTACATGTTAGAGGGAGTGGGGTATAGTGACACCGTAACAGAGGGATTGAGGGCTTGCTCAGTGAGTTTACATGTTAGAGGGAGTGGGGTATAGTGACACAGTAACAGAGGGATTGAGGGCCCTGCTCAGTGAGTTTACATGTTAGAGGGAGTGGGGTATAGTGACAGTAACAGAGGGATTGAGGGCTTGCTCAGTGAGTTTACATGTTAGAGGGAGTGGGGTATAGTGACACAGTAACAGAGGGATTGAGGGCCTGCTCAGTGAGTTTACATGTTAGAGGGAGTGGGGTATAGTGACACAGTAACAGAGGGATTGAGGGCCTGCTCAGTGAGCTTACATGTTAGAGGGAGTGGGGTATAGTGACACAGTAACAGAGGGATTGAGGGCCCTGCTCAGTGAGTTTACATGTTAGAGGGAGTGGGGTATAGTGACACAGTAACAGAGGGATTGAGGCCCTGCTCAGTGAGTTTACATGCTAGAGGGAGTGGGGTATAGTGACACAGTAACAGAGGGATTGAGGGCCTGCTCAGTGAGTTTACATGTTAGAGGGAGTGGGGTATAGTGACACAGTAACAGAGGGATTGAGGGCCTGCTCAGTGAGTTTACATGTTAGAGGGAGTGGGGTATAGTGACACAGTAACAGAGGGATTGAGGCCCTGCTCAGAGTTTACATGTTAGAGGGAGTGGGGTATAGTGACACAGTAACAGAGGGATTGAGGGCCTGCTCAGTGAGTTTACATGTTAGAGGGAGTGGGGTATAGTGACACAGTAACAGAGGGATTGAGGGCCTGCTCAGTGAGCTTACATGTTAGAGGGAGTGGGGTATAGTGACACAGTAACAGAGGGATTGAGGGACCTGCTCAGTGAGTTTACATGTTAGAGGGAGTGGGGTATAGTGACACAGTAACAGAGGGATTGAGGCCCTGCTCAGTGAGTTTACATGCTAGAGGGAGTGGGGTATAGTGACACAGTAACAGAGGGATTGAGGGCCTGCTCAGTGAGTTTACATGTTAGAGGGAGTGGGGTATAGTGACACAGTAACAGAGGGATTGAGGCCCTGCTCAGAGTTTACATGTTAGAGGGAGTGGGGTATAGTGACACAGTAACGGAGGGATTTAGGGCCTGCTCAGTGAGCTTACATGTTAGAGGGAGTGAGGTATAGTGACACAGTAACAGAGGGATTGAGGGCCTGCTCAGTGAGTTTACATGTTAGAGGGAGTGGGGTATAGTGACACAGTAACAGAGGGATTGAGGGCCTGCTCAGTGAGTTTACATGTTAGAGGGAGTGGGGTATAGTGACACAGTGACAGAGGGATTGAGGCCCTGCTCAGAGTTTACATGTTAGAGGGAGTGGGGTATAGTGACACAGTAACAGAGGGATTGAGGCCCTGCTCAGAGTTTACATGTTAGAGGGAGTGGGGTATAGTGACACAGTAACAGAGGGATTGCGGGCCCTGCTCAGTGAGTTTACATGTTAGAGGGAGTGGGGTATAGTGACACAGTAACAGAGGGATTGAGGGCCTGCTCAGAGTTTACATGTTAGAGGGAGAGGGGTATAGTGACAGTAACAGAGGGATTGAGGGCCCTGCTCAGTGAGTTTACATGTTAGAGGGAGTGGGGTATAGTGACACAGTAACAGAGGGATTGAGGGTCCTGCTCAGAGTTTACATGTTAGAGGGAGTGGGGTATAGTGACACAGTAACAGAGGGATTGAGGGCCCTGCTCAGTGAGTTTACATGTTAGAGGGAGTGGGGTATAGTGACACAGTAACAGAGGGATTGAGGGCCCTGCTCAGTGAGTTTACATGTTAGAGGGAGTGGGGTATAGTGACACAGTAACAGAGGGATTGAGGGCCCTGCTCAGTGAGCTTACATGCTAGAGGGAGTGGGGTATAGGGACACAGTAACAGAGGGATTGAGGCCCTGCTCAGTGAGGTTACATGTTAGAGGGAGTGGGGTATAGTGACACAGTAACAGAGGGGTTGGGGGCCCTGCTCAATGAGCTTACATGCTAGAGGGAGTGGGGTATAGGGACACAGTAACAGAGGGATTGAGGCCCTGCTCAGTGAGGTTACATGTTAGAGGGAGTGGGGTATAGTGACACAGTAACAGAGGGGTTGAGGGCCCTGCTCAATGAGCTTACATGCTAGAGGGAGTGGGGTATAGTGACACAGTAACAGAGGGATTGAGGGCCTGCTCAGTGAGTTTACATGTTAGAGGGAGTGGGGTATAGTGACACAGTAACAGAGGGATTGAGGGCCCTGCTCAGTGAGTTTACATGTTAGAGGGAGTGGGGTATAGTGACACAGTAACAGAGGGATTGAGGGCCCTGCTCAGTGAGTTTACATGTTAGAGGGGGTGGGGTATAGTGACACAGTAACAGAGGGATTGAGGGCCCTGCTCAGTGAGTTTACATGTTAGAGGGAGTGGGGTAATGTGACACAGTAACAGAGGGATTGAGGGCCCTGCTCAGTGAGTTTACATGTTAGAGGGAGTGGGGTATAGTGACACAGTAACAGAGGGATTGAGGGCCCTGCTCAGTGAGCTTACATGTTAGAGGGGGTGGGGTATAGTGACACAGTAACAGAGGGATTGAGGGCCCTGCTCAGTGAGTTTACATGTTAGAGGGAGTGGGGTAATGTGACACAGTAACAGAGGGATTGAGGGCCCTGCTCAGTGAGTTTACATGTTAGAGGGAGTGGGGTATAGTGACACAGTAACAGAGGGATTGAGGGGCCTGCTCAGTGAGTTTACATGTTAGAGGGAGTGGGGTATAGTGACACAGTAACAGAGGGATTGAGGGCCCTGCTCAGTGAGTTTACATGTTAGAGGGAGTGGGGTATAGTGACACAGTAACAGAGGGATTGAGGCCCTGCTCAGTGAGTTTACATGTTAGAGGCAGTGGGGTATAGTGACACAGTAACAGAGGGATTGAGGCCCTGCTCAGTGAGGTTACATGCTAGAGGGAGTGGGGTATAGTGACACAGTAACAGGGGGATTGAGGGCCTGCTCAGTGAGTTTACATGTTAGAGGGAGTGGGGTATAGTGACACAGTAACAGAGGGATTGAGGCCCTGCTCAGTGAGTTTACATGTTAGAGGGAGTGGGGTATAGTGACACAGTAACAGAGGGATTGAGGGCCTGCTCAGTGAGTTTACATGTTAGAGGGAGTGGGGTAATGTGACACAGTAACAGAGGGATTGAGGGCCCTGCTCAGTGAGTTTACATGTTAGAGGGAGTGGGGTAATGTGACACAAAGGGTATAAGTAGGGGTAATGAAATAGGTTGCTAGAAAAGTTTTAACTGAGAACTTAGTAGGTTATGTTTGACAGTTGCAGCAGAGGAGTCATGCAGGGGAAGGTAGGGAAATAAAATAAACGTTAACAGTTTAAACGATATGCTTTTCTGAAGAAGAGTGTTTTCAATTATTTTTGAAGGAGTGGAGACTGGGTGAAAGTCTTATGGAGAAGGGAAGGGAGTTCCACAGAAAAGATGCAGCCCTGGAGAAGTCTTGGAAGTGAGCATCAGATGTGGGAGAACAGACACAGGATAGACGTAGATTTTCGGCAGAGCGCAGGGGCCTCGGAGGGACATAATTGTGTATAGGTGTTTAGGGAGGATAGGTAGGTTGGAGCTGCATTATGTAGGGCAGGGGTAGGCAACCTTTTAGCAGCACTGTGACAAAATAAGATTGTGATGTTCTGTAACGAGGTGTGCATGCTGCCGTATTCGGCTTGTTTTATTTATACTGCAGTTTCTTTGTATCGTTGTATTTGAGCTATTATATTGTATATGTCCTTGAGTAGTTTGTGGTGTTGTGTACCTATGAAAGTGGGCTGCTTGTGGAATTGTGTGTGTGGCTAGATATGTCACATTGTATATTTGGTAGTGTGTGTATGTGTGGGGCAGTTTGGGGAATTGCATGTGGGGTTGTGTGCCTGTATGTGGAATGTCGTTGTTGTTGAGTTTGTGCGGATTGCGTTTGTGTGAGGGCTGTTTGTATTATTTGTATGAGGGGCTCTGCAGCTCTGTGTATATCTAGCAGTGTGGGTTCCAGTGGGGACCAGGCACAGCTCATGGACAGGAGCTGCAACAGCAGCTGCGGCTTCTGTACTACAGTGCGGATTCCCTTGCACAAGTGCTGGGAGGAAGGGATCTGAGCTCACTTTCTCTACGTGCTGCAATGCATACATTTAAATAAATTGATAATACATTGTCCATCACCATCTTTTCGAATTAGCAGATATCTGAAGTTTCACTGGGACTCCTGATTTGGCTCTAGCAGCTTTGAGTGCCGTGCAAAGGCACCTCAAGTGCCATGCATGGCACACGTGTCATAGGTTGCCTACCCCTGATGTAGGGACTTATAAGCAAGCACCAGAATCTTAAATTGAGCCCTACATCTAACTGGAAGCCGATGTAGGGACTGACAGAGGAGGGAGGCATGGGTGGACAGGAAAATGAGCCTCGCCGCTGCATTCATTATAGATTGCAGCAGTGCATTCTAGGAACACGTAAGACCACTGAGAAGGGGATTGCAGCAATCAAGGCGAGAAAGAACAATGGCATGGACCAGCCCCTTAGCTGAGTCTGGTGTTAACTAGGGGCGGATGCAGCAGGATTTGGCCAACGACTGGACATGAGAGGTGAAGGAGAGGTTGGAGTTAAAGAGAACACCCAGGCAGCGATCCTGCGAGATGATGGTGGCACTTTTGACTTAGAGGGAGACAGACATGGGAGTAGCAACACTTGAGGGAGGAAAGGTGTCAGGATTACAACTGATCCAACATGCAGTATTAGCTTCACACTTAGGAATAAGGATAACGTCTAACCGGAACTTAGAATGGCCGGACTTAACGTACCAGAGAGTAGACGAAATAGTAGCCGAGGTCAGGAACACAGAACGAAACACAGTTGCAAGGAATAGCCAGTAGTCAGGAATACCAAAGTTCAGGGAAGTCAGAACAAAGCCAAAGTCAACAACCACAGAAACACGATCAGGAACACACTCTCAGATAACCAGCAAAGGGAAACCACGACAGGGCAATGATTAGAAAAGATTAGTGAATTTAAATATCCCTCCTGTGAATCCTAAGTGATTATGGTGACAGGGATTATGGTGACACTATATAAATCCTTATCTCACTATATAGCCTAAGTGATTATGGTGACAGGGAGAGGCTGAGGGCAGCTGGCGGTCAGTACTGGGGTTCTGGGGACAGACACTATATAAATCCTTATCTCACTATATAGCCTAAGTGATTATGGTGACAGGGAGAGGCTGAGGGCAGCTGGCGGTCAGTACTGGGGTTCTGGGGACAGACACTATATAAATCCTTATCTCACTATATAGCCCAAGTGATTATGGTGACAGGGAGAGGCTGAGGGCAGCTGGCGGTCAGTACTGGGGTTCTGGGGACAGACACTATATAAATCCTTATCTCACTATATAGCCTAAGTGATTATGGTGACAGGGAGAGGCTGAGGACAGCTGGCGGTCAGTACTGGGGTTCTGGGGACAGACACACTATATAAATCCTTATCTCACTATATAGCCTAAGTGATTATGGTGACAGGGAGAGGCTGAGGGCAGCTGGTCAGTACTGGGGTTAGACACAATATATAAATCCTTATCTCACTATATAGCCTAAGTGATTATGGTGACAGGGAGAGGCTGAGGGCAGCTGGCGGTCAGTACTGGGGTTCTGGGGACAGACACACTATATAAATCCTTATCTCACTATATAGCCTAAGTGTTTCTGGTGACAGGGAGAGGCTGAGGGCAGCTGGTCAGTACTGGGGTTAGACACAATATATAAATCCTTATCTCACTATATAGCCTAAGTGATTATGGTGACAGGGAGAGGCTGAGGGCAGCTGGCGGTCAGTACTGGGTTCTGGGGACAGACACACTATATAAATCCTTATCTCACTATATAGCCTAAGTGATTATGGTGACAGGGAGAGAGGCTGAGGGCAGCTGGCGGTCAGTACTGGGTTCTGGGGACAAACACTATATAAATCCTTATCTCACTATATAGACTAAGTGATTATGGTGACAGGGAGAGGCTGAGGGCAGCTGGCGGTCAGTACTGGGGTTCTGGGAACAGACACACTATATAAATCCTTATCTCACTATATAGACTAAGTGATTATGGTGACAGGGAGAGGCTGAGGGCAGCTGGCGGTCAGTACTGGGGTTCTGGGAACAGACACACTATATAAATCCTTAGCTCACTATATAGCCTAAGTGATTATGGTGACAGGGAGAGGCTGAGGGCAGCTGGCGGTCAGTACTGGGGTTCTGGGAACAGACACACTATATAAATCCTTAGCTCACTATATAGCCTAAGTGATTATGGTGACAGGGAGAGGCTGAGGGCAGCTGGCGGTCAGTACTGGGGTTCTGGGGACAGACACACTATATAAATCCTTATCTCACTATATAGACTAAGTGATTATGGTGACAGGGAGAGAGGCTGAGGGCAGCTGGCGGTCAGTACTGGGGTTCTGGGGACAGACACACTATATAAATCCTTATCTCACTATATAGCCTAAGTGATTATGGTGACAGGGAGAGGCTGAGGGCAGCTGGCGGTCAGTACTGGGGTTCTGGGGACAGACACACTATATAAATCCTTATCTCACTATATAGACTAAGTGATTATGGTGACAGGGAGAGGCTGAGGGCAGCTAGCGGTCAGTACTGGGGTTCTGGGGACAGACACTATATAAATCCTTATCTCACTATATAGCCTAAGTGATTATGGTGACAGGGAGAGGCTGAGGGCAGCTGGCGGTCAGTACTGGGGTTCTGGGAACAGACACTATATAAATCCTTATCTCACTATATAGCCCAAGTGATTATGGTGACAGGGAGAGGCTGAGGGCAGCTGGCGGTCAGTACTGGGTTCTGGGAACAGACACTATATAAATCCTTATCTCACTATATAGACTAAGTGATTATGGTGACAGGGAGAGGCTGAGGGCAGCTGGCGGTCAGTACTGGGGTTCTGGGAACAGACACACTATATAAATCCTTATCTCACTATATAGACTAAGTGATTATGGTGACAGGGAGAGGCTGAGGGCAGCTGGCGGTCAGTACTGGGGTTCTGGGAACAGACACACTATATAAATCCTTAGCTCACTATATAGCCTAAGTGATTATGGTGACAGGGAGAGGCTGAGGGCAGCTGGCGGTCAGTACTGGGGTTCTGGGAACAGACACACTATATAAATCCTTAGCTCACTATATAGCCTAAGTGATTATGGTGACAGGGAGAGGCTGAGGGCAGCTGGCGGTCAGTACTGGGGTTCTGGGGACAGACACACTATATAAATCCTTATCTCACTATATAGACTAAGTGATTATGGTGACAGGGAGAGGCTGAGGGCAGCTAGCGGTCAGTACTGGTGTTCTGGGGACAGACACTATATAAATCCTTATCTCACTATATAGCCTAAGTGATTATGGTGACAGGGAGAGGCTGAGGGCAGCTGGCGGTCAGTACTGGGTTCTGGGAACAGACACTATATAAATCCTTATCTCACTATATAGACTAAGTGATTATGGTGACAGGGAGAGGCTGAGGGCAGCTGGCGGTCAGTACTGGGGTTCTGGGAACAGACACTATATAAATCCATAGCTCACTATATAGCCTAAGTGATTATGGTGACAGGGAGAGGCTGAGGGCAGCTGGCGGTCAGTACTGGGTTCTGGGGACAAACACTATATAAATCCTTATCTCACTATATAGACTAAGTGATTATGGTGACAGGGAGAGGCTGAGGGCAGCTGGCGGTCAGTACTGGGGTTCTGGGGACAGACACTATATAAATCCTTATCTCACTATATAGCCTAAGTGATTATGGTGACAGGGAGAGGCTGAGGGCAGCTGGCGGTCAGTACTGGGGTTCTGGGGACAGACACTATATAAATCCTTATCTCACTATATAGCCTAAGTGATTATGGTGACAGGGAGAGGCTGAGGGCAGCTGGCGGTCAGTACTGGGGTTCTGGGGACAGACACTATATAAATCCTTATCTCACTATATAGCCCAAGTGATTATGGTGACAGGGAGAGGCTGAGGGCAGCTGGCGGTCAGTACTGGGGTTCTGGGGACAGACACTATATAAATCCTTATCTCACTATATAGCCTAAGTGATTATGGTGACAGGGAGAGGCTGAGGACAGCTGGCGGTCAGTACTGGGGTTCTGGGGACAGACACACTATATAAATCCTTATCTCACTATATAGCCTAAGTGATTATGGTGACAGGGAGAGGCTGAGGGCAGCTGGTGGTCAGTACTGGGGTTCTGGGGACAGACACTATATAAATCCTTATCTCACTATATAGCCTAAGTGATTATGGTGACAGGGAGAGGCTGAGGGCAGCTGGCGGTCAGTACTGGGGTTCTGGGGACAGACACTATATAAATCCTTATCTCACTATATAGACTAAGTGATTATGGTGACAGGGAGAGGCTGAGGGCAGCTGGCGGTCAGTACTGGGGTTCTGGGGACAGACACTATATAAATCCTTATCTCACTATATAGCCTAAGTGATTATGGTGACAGGGAGAGGCTGAGGGCAGCTGGCGGTCAGTACTGGGGTTCTGGGGACAGACACACTATATAAATCCTTATCTCACTATATAGACTAAGTGATTATGGTGACAGGGAGAGGCTGAGGGCAGCTGGCGGTCAGTACTGGGGTTCTGGGGACAGACACACTATATAAATCCTTATCTCACTATATAGACTAAGTGATTATGGTGACAGGGAGAGAGGCTGAGGGCAGCTGGCGGTCAGTACTGGGGTTCTGGGGACAGACACACTATATAAATCCTTATCTCACTATATAGCCTAAGTGATTATGGTGACAGGGAGAGGCTGAGGGCAGCTGGCGGTCAGTACTGGGGTTCTGGGGACAGACACACTATATAAATCCTTATCTCACTATATAGACTAAGTGATTATGGTGACAGGGAGAGAGGCTGAGGGCAGCTGGCGGTCAGTACTGGGGTTCTGGGGACAGACACACTATATAAATCCTTATCTCACTATATAGCCTAAGTGATTATGGTGACAGGGAGAGGCTGAGGGCAGCTGGCGGTCAGTACTGGGGTTCTGGGGACAGACACACTATATAAATCCTTATCTCACTATATAGCCTAAGTGATTATGGTGACAGGGAGAGGCTGAGGGCAGCTGGCGGTCAGTACTGGGGTTCTGGGAACAGACACACTATATAAATCCTTAGCTCACTATATAGCCTAAGTGATTATGGTCACAGGGAGAGGCTGAGGGCAGCTGGCGGTCACTACTGGGGTTCTGGGGACAGACACACTTTATCAGTAATTTAATGGTGCAAGTCTGCGGTGGTAGACTAATTATAAAACATTGTAAAAGTGAGTTTATGGCCTCAAGAAAAAAAGCAAAAATGTGTATTTTTGTATTTAGTAAATCCCCAAACAGGCTGATTACTAAGGGAATGAGAAAACATAGGAAAGTTGGTAAATAAGCAAAATTGAAGTGATTTCCTGTCAGGATCGGGACAGGGATCCAACACGCAGAGTACAAAGTGTAGTAGGTACGTATACCGGACCTTAGAATGGCCGGACTTAACGTAAGGAGTAAGTAGAGAATGGTCAGAGACAAGCCGAGGTCGAGGGAACGAGAAGACAGGTAAGCGAGAGACAAGCCGGGTCAAAGGATAACAGAGATAAGCAGAGTGATACAAACAAGCCGGGTCAGAACCAAAGAGACAATAGACATACAAGAGCACTGAGTGACTAGACTGGCTAGAACCACGACAGGGCAATGAGCAAATGCGGCAAGCTCTATTAAATACCCCGGTTCTAGGAGGTAATCACGCCCCCGACGAGTCCTGGTTCGTGTTCAGGGTTTGAGTGACAGATCGAGCCGGCTTGGCGTCATGACGTCGGCTACTGAGCGTCACGTCATAAAAGGGCGTGGATCCCTCGCGGCCGGCGTGTAACCGACCGGAGGGACCGCGAGGAACGGAGGAAACAGCCCTTCTGAACGGGAAAACGTCTAAGTCTCTCCTCTTATCAGAGGTAGAGACTACAGGTACCCTGACAGTACCCCCCCCCCCTCAGAAACGCCCACCGGGCGGAAGCAACCGGGACGAGATGGAAAGCGGGAGTGAAAAGCCCTGCGGAGGCGAGGAGCATGAACATCCTCCTGAGGTACCCAAGTCCTCTCCTCAGGACCATATCCCTTCCAGTCGACAAGATACTGTAACTTCCCTCGAGAAATTCGAGAATCGATGATGGAGTTGATCTCGTACTCCTCCTGACCCTCAACCTGAACAGAGCGAGGGGGGGAAATAGTGGAGGAAAATCTGTTGCAAATTAACGGTTTCAGCAAGGAAACATGAAAAGAGTTAGGGATGCGTAAGGCAAATGGAAGTACTAGACGATACGCAACCGGGTTAATACGAGCCAGGACCCTGTAAGGACCAATGTAACGAGGAGCGAACTTCATAGAAGGAACCTTTAAACTGATGTTTTTTGTACTCAACCATACCCTATCACCAGGAACAAAAACAGGAGCCGCCCTTCTGCGTTTATCAGCGTGTTTCTTGAACAACATGGAATTATGTAGGAGAATTTGTCGAGTTTGATCCCACAACTTCCTCAGATTGGCAACATGAACATCAACCGACGGTACCCCTTGGGAAGGAGAGACCGAGGGAAGAATGGAAGGATGAAAGCCATAATTCATGAAAAAGGGGCTAGAACGAGTGGAATCACAAACAAGATTATTGTGTGCGAACTCTGCCCAAGGAATCAAACCGACCCAATCGTCCTGATGTTCGGAGACAAAACAACGCAAATATTGTTCAATTTTTTGATTAGTACTTCAGCAGCTCCGTTAGACTGAGGGTGATAAGCAGAAGAAAAATTCAATTTGATGCCCAGTTGAGAACAGAAGGATCTCCAGAAACGTGAAACAAATTGGGAACCTCTATCAGAAATAATTTCGGAAGGTATCCCATCTCACACACTGCAATGAAATCCTTAATATCCTTTCGTAAAGAAGCCACCAGAAATCTTTAGAGATTAAGGAATATGTCTTGCGAATTCCAGGATGCCCCGCCACCTTACTCTCGTGGAAACACTGTAAGAGCTCCCTTTGGAGTTCAGGAGGAACGAAGTGTCTTGCCACAGGAGTCTGCCCAGGCGCCAGATGTTGCAACTTCATGATTCGGTCAAGCAGTGGAGAATGAATTTTAAGACTTGTGTTGGCGATAATATTGCACTTGGGGACTATAGAGGACAACACTGGCTCAGACACAGTAGAAGGTTCATATTGGCGAGACAAAGCATCGGCTTTAGAATTCTTAGAACCAGGTCTATAAGTGAGTACGTAATTGAAATGGGTGAGAAATAAAGACCAACGAGCTTGCCTGGAGGATAATCGCTTGGCCTCCCCAATATAGGACAAGTTCTTGTGGTCCGTCAAAATAGTAACAGGATGTAAGGTCCCTTCCAATAAATGTCTCCACTCCTTTAAAGCCATGATAACTGCTAGTAGTTCCCTGTCACCAATGTCATATCTGCTCTCCGGGCCAGATAGCTTTTTGGAAAAAAAAAAACCACATGGATGTAATGGTTTATCCACACCTAACCTTTGGGACAGGATAGCGCCTACACCCGTCTCTGAGGCGTCTACTTCGAGTAGGAAAGGCAGAGTAGTATCAGGGTGAACTAAAATTGGTGCGGAAGCAAAAAGTTCTTTGAGTGTTTTGAAAGCAAGCAGTGCTTCAGTAGACCAATTCTTAGTGTCAGCCCCCTGTCTGGTCATATTGGTGATAGGAGCAATAATTGACGAGTAACCCTTAATGAAGCGCCTATAATAATTGGAGAATCCAATAAACCTCTGAATGGCCTTGAGACCTTTAGGTAAGGGCCAGTCTAAAATGGACTGGAGTTTATCCGGATCCCTCTTAAACCCTTCCCCAGAAATCACATAACCAAGAAAGTTTGTCTGAGACTGATCAAAACTACATTTCTCCAGTTTGCAGTACAAGCCATGTTGAAGAAGTTTACGCAAAACCCTTCTGACTTGTCTGTGGTGAGTCTCAATGTCCCTAGAATGTATAAGAATATCATCCAGGTATACAATAACGCAGTCATGTTGAAACTCCCTAAGAACTTCATTGATCAAGTCCTGAAATACTGCCGGCGCATTGCAGAGACCAAAAGGCATTACGGTATACTCGTAGTGCCCATATCGAGTGTTGAACGCCGTCATCCACTCGTGGCCCTGCTGAATCCTCACCAAGTTATATGCCCCTCTGAGATCTAACTTGGTGAAAATCTTGGAACCCTTTAAACAATCAAAGAGCTCGGTAATCAAAGGAATCGGGTAGGCATTTCGAACGGTTATTTTGTTCAAACCTCGGTAGTCAATGCAAGGTCTCAGCGTACCATCCTTCTTTTTAACAAAAAAAAAAAACAGCCCCGGCAGGGGAGGAAGATCTCCTAATAAATCCTTTGTCTAGATTTTCACGAATATACTCCTCTAGGACTAAGTTCTCTTTGGTAGACAAAGGGTATACATTGCCCCTGGGAGGCATGGTACCAGGGAGTAGATTAATCTTACAATCAAAGGACCTGTGTGGGGGTAAAGTATCGGCCTTCTTTTTGTCAAATACCGCCTTTAAGTCCAGATACAGTGGCGGTATTTGTACTTCTGTAGGGTCGGTAGACTGAGTGGATGCATTAACTATGCAAAGCGGTGAGACTTTCTGTAAACACTTCTCCTGACAATTCTGACCCCATGAGATTATCTCCCCTAATTCCCAATCAATAATAGGGTTATGTCTCTTTAACCAAGAATACCCCAGGACTATGGGAACAGAAGGAGATGAAATGAGTAACAGAGATATGTCTTCCTCGTGTAAAATACCAACAGTTAAGTTAACGGGTATGGCTTCACGAAAAATCACAGGCTCAACTAAAGGTCTACCATCTATGGCCTCAACGGCCAAGGGCGTCTCCCTTAACTGAGATGGAATAGTGTGTTTAGTGACAAAAACTTGGTCGATAAAGCTCTCAGCAGCTCCGGAATCTATCAATGCCACAGTCTCTACTACTCCCCTCTCCCAAGTTAAGGAAACGGGTAGCACAAGCCTATGATCTTTATAATTATGAGTAGAGGACAAAATAGAAACACCTAAGACCTGTCCTCTAGAGAGACTTAGGTGCGAGCGTTTCCCGATCGATTAGGACAATTTAGTCTTAAGTGGCCTCTGACTCCACAGTACATACACAGCCCCTCCCTTCTCCTGTACTGTCTCTCCTCTTCTGAGAGATGAGTATTGCCTATCTGCATAGGTTCGGGAAAAGGTAAGGTTTTGATCTCAGGGCTTGGAAATGAGGAAGCTAGTTTGAAGGAAGGTCTACAGGTTCTATCTCGAGTGTTCTCTCTCTCTCTTAAGCGTTCATCAATGCGAGAGATAAAAGAAATTAAATCCTCCAAATTCTCAGGAAGCTCTCTAGTAGCAACCTCATCAAGTATTACATCTGATAATCCGTTTAAAAATACGTCTATATAAGCCTGTTCATTCCACTTAACTTCTGCCGCCAAGGACCTGAACTCTAGTGCATACTCCACAAGAGTTTGGTTATCTTGTCTAAGGCGCAACAGGGGTAATACGAGAGGAGGCACCTACAGTGGCTACCTCTAAACCTGAACTTACAGGGGAGATAGAATTATTACGCATCTCTTCTGGTGGGTTATTAGGACGAGATAATAACGCCTGTAGCGCTAAGGCCATCTGATCCATTCTATGTTCCATGGCGTCAAACCTAGGATCGGAAGGGCCAAGCTGACTACTTGTACCTGCAGGATCCATTGGCCCTGTCGTAATGTCAGGATCGGGACAGGGATCCAACACGCAGAGTACAAAGTGTAGTAGGTACGTATACCGGACCTTAGAATGGCCGGACTTAACGTAAGGAGTAAGTAGAGAATGGTCAGAGACAAGCCGAGGTCGAGGGAACGAGAAGACAGGTAAGCGAGAGACAAGCCGGGTCAAAGGATAACAGAGATAAGCAGAGTGATACAAACAAGCCGGGTCAGAACCAAAGAGACAATAGACATACAAGAGCACTGAGTGACTAGACTGGCTAGAACCACGACAGGGCAATGAGCAAATGCGGCAAGCTCTATTAAATACCCCGGTTCTAGGAGGTAATCACGCCCCCGACGAGTCCTGGTTCGTGTTCAGGGTTTGAGTGACAGATCGAGCCGGCTTGGCGTCATGACGTCGGCTACTGAGCGTCACGTCATAAAAGGGCGTGGATCCCTCGCGGCCGGCGTGTAACCGACCGGAGGGACCGCGAGGAAACAGCCCTTCTGAACGGGAAAACGTCTAAGTCTCTCCTCTTATCAGAGGTAGAGACTACAGGTACCCTGACATTTCCAATTCTTTTTTCACCTCCATTATGATTCAATTTAGTAAAACCCTAATTGGAGCAAACATTACCAATTCCATATGACTTTGCCTTATAACTAAACAAATCCTGCCGATATATGTAAAATGGCAGCAAGCTGGTGTGAAGGATTTTCCATGTACTTGCCTGTGGGCCCTCAGTTAAACCCTCTCCCTGCTGTTTAAACACCTGTATCTGTTCGGTTTAAAATGTATAAAAGAAATGTCTGTGTGTTATGTGTAAAAGGTGACTTTATGTATTTTAAAGTGTTTTATGTCTTTTTGCAACCATGTGCTCAATGGAGTCTGCCTCTAGCCCTGGATAATTGGATTACTTTTCCCATTGTCTCCAGGAAAGAGGCCTCTGTAAAACCTGTTTAAACCAGATTGCCATGCTGCCAGTAAGGGACAAAAGATACTTTTACTAACTTTTGAACCCCTGGTCTGAATCATGCCATTTTTTAATATGTTGTTCCCCTGAATGGATTGATTGTGAATATGTCATTTTTATGTGAATGTGATGTATGGTTTTATAGTTATGAATGTTAGGTAAAAAGTATGTTAAACTGTAAATGTTCTGGCCAGCAGATAATTGAGCTATGTATATTGCTAAAACTCAATTATCTAGCCTGGCCCAGAGGAGGAGGTTTGTGTTGCATAAATTGTGAGTTCTGTGTGCCAGTAAATCAGTCTTGTTCCAGCATTAAGCTTTGGCTCATGTGTGGATTATTTGGCGAGACCAGCAAGTTATTACTCTGTGGATTACTTGGTGATTTTATTTTATGGGAAGAAGGGAATGCTTGACGGAGTAACAGATTGTACAGTCACAGCTGGGACTGTAACTCTAAAGATAGACACAGAGGTAAATCGGTCACATCTTACCACAAAAACATCTTTCAGTGAGCCATAAGTCTTTTGTGCACCTTCTCTCTGACACACCAGGGCCCCATTCTTTCCATGGAAGTAGCGTTGAGAAAAACCAGAACCATACCGCTCCGTGCAAATCATCCTGGATCCACCCGACATGTCAAAGTCACAAATGGCCTTCACGGAGGAGTCCTGATGAGACGTGCAAAAAGAAACCAGCACAAACACTGATTGATTTTGTGTCAAATGTTTCTTTTTCCACACACTCTTTCTACTCTGTAATGCTTTGATGGATATTCATTTATTGAATTCTGAATTCATAAGAGAACTGCAGATTATTGGCTAGAGTAGACTAACCAGTTTAGTTGGTCATCCTTAGTTTTAAAGGGACACTATAGTAACCAAAACAACTATATCTTAATGAAGCGGTTATGGTGTATAAATCATGCCCCTGCAGTCTCACTATGGAATTCTCTGCCATTTAGAAGTTAAATCACTTTATTTTGCGAGCTCTAGCCACACCTCCTTGCATGTGACTTGCACATCCTTCTGAATCATTTCCTTTAAAGAGTAATCTAATTTTTACACTTCCTTTATTGCAAATTCTGTCTAATTTAGAATTTCTTAAATCCTGTTTTGTTAATAGATTGCTAGTCTAAAGTTGAGTTTACAGAGCAGGAGAAAAAAAAATATAACATTTAAAGTATCTGATTGAAAATGAAATAATTTTCTTTTCATGCAGGCTGTGTAAGTCACAGCCAGGGGAGGTATGGCTAGGGCTGCGTAAACGGAAACAAAAGTGATTTAGCTCCTAAATGGCATTGAATTGAGCAGCAAGACTAGAGGGGCATGATGTGTACACCAAAACTAAAATTGTTTTGGGGACTATAGTGTCACTTTTAATATATTCTACAACTACAATCATTATGCAGAGGACTACCTGCATGTTTCGCGCAGTATGGCTGTATCTCTGGCCGCCTCTCGCGCAGTATGGCTGTATCTCTGGCCGCCTCTCGCGCAGTATGGCTGTATCTCTGGCCGCCTCTCGCGCAGTATGGCTGTATCTCTGGCCGCCTCTCGCGCAGTATGGCTGTATCTCTGGCCGCCTCTCGCGCAGTATGGCTGTATCTCTGGCCGCCTCTCGCGCAGTATGGCTGTATCTCTGGCCGCCTCTCGCGCAGTATGGCTGTATCTCTGGCCGCCTCTCGCGCAGTATGGCTGTATCTCTGGCCGCCTCTCGCGCAGTATGGCTGTATCTCTGGCCGCCTCTCGCGCAGTATGGCTGTATCTCTGGCCGCCTCTCGCGCAGTATGGCTGCCTCTCGCACAGTATGGCTGCCTCTCGCACAGTATGGCTGCCTCTCGCACAGTATGGCTGTATCTCTGGCTGCCTCTCGCACAGTATGGCTGTATCTCTGGCTGCCTCTCGCACAGTATGGCTGTATCTCTGGCTGCCTCTCGCACAGTATGGCTGTATCTCTGGCTGCCTCTCGCACAGTATGGCTGTATCTCTGGCTGCCTCTCGCACAGTATGGCTGTATCTCTGGCTGCCTCTCGCACAGTATGGCTGTATCTCTGGCTGCCTCTCGCACAGTATGGCTGTATCTCTGGCTGCCTCTCGCACAGTATGGCTGTATCTCTGGCTGCCTCTCGCACAGTATGGCTGTATCTCTGGCTGCCTCTCGCACAGTATGGCTGTATCTCTGGCTGCCTCTCGCACAGTATGGCTGTATCTCTGGCTGCCTCTCGCACAGTATGGCTGTATCTCTGGCTGTCTCTCACACAGTATGGCTGTATCTCTGGCTGCCTCTCACACAGTATGGCTGTATCTCTGGCTGTCTCTCACACAGTATGGCTGTATCTCTGGCTGCCTCTCACACAGTATGGCTGTATCTCTGGCTGCCTCTCACACAGTATGGCTGTATCTCTGGCTGCCTCTCGCACAGTATGGCTGTATCTCTGGCCGCCTCTCGCACAGTATGGCTGTATCTCTGGCTGCCTCTCGCACAGTATGGCTGTATCTCTGGCTGTCTCTCGCACAGTATGGCTGTATCTCTGGCTGCCTCTCACACAGTATGGCTGTATCTCTGGCTGCCTCTCACACAGTATGGCTGTATCTCTGGCCGCCTCTCGCACAGTATGGCTGTATCTCTGGCCGCCTCTCGCACAGTATGGCTGTATCTCTGGCCGCCTCTCACACAGTATGGCTGTATCTCTGGCTGCCTCTCGCACAGTATGGCTGTATCTCTGGCTGTCTCTCTCACAGTATGGCTGTATCTCTGGCTGTCTCTCACACAGTATGGCTGTATCTCTGGCTGCCTCTCACACAGTATGGCTGTATCTCTGGCTGCCTCTCACACAGTATGGCTGTCTCTCACACAGTATGGCTGTATCTCTGGCTGTCTCTCACACAGTATGGCTGTATCTCTGGCCGCCTCTCGCACAGTATGGCTGTCTCTCACACAGTATGGCTGTATCTCTGGCTGTCTCTCACACAGTATGGCTGTATCTCTGGCTGCCTCTCACACAGTATGGCTGTATCTCTGGCTGCCTCTCACACAGTATGGCTGTATCTCTGGCTGTCTCTCACACAGTATGGCTGTATCTCTGGCTGTCTCTCACACAGTATGGCTGTATCTCTGGCTGTCTCTCACACAGTATGGCTGTATCTCTGGCTGTATCTCTGGCCGTCTCTCACACAGTATGGCTGTCTCTCACACAGTATGGCTGTATCTCACACAGTATGGCTGTATCTCACACAGTATGGCTGTATCTCTGGCTGCCTCTCACACAGTATGGCTGTATCTCTGGCTGCCTCTCACACAGTATGGCTGTATCTCTGGCTGTATCTCTGGCCGTCTCTCACACAGTATGGCTGTCTCTCACACAGTATGGCTGTCTCTCACACAGTATGGCTGTATCTCTGGCTGTCTCTCACACAGTATGGCTGTATCTCTGGCTGCCTCTCACACAGTATGGCTGTATCTCTGGCTGCCTCTCACACAGTATGGCTGTATCTCTGGCCGTCTCTCACACAGTATGGCTGTATCTCTGGCTGCCTCTCACACAGTATGGCTGTATCTCTGGCTGTCTCTCACACAGTATGGCTGTATCTCTGGCTGCCTCTCGCACAGTATGGCTGTATCTCTGGCTGTCTCTCGCACAGTATGGCTGTATCTCTGGCTGTCTCTCGCACAGTATGGCTGTCTCTCACACAGTATGGCTGTATCTCTGGCTGTCTCTCACACAGTATGGCTGTATCTCTGGCTGTCTCTCACACAGTATGGCTGTATCTCTGGCTGTCTCTGCTGTCGCTCTCTGATTGGTCACGCAGAGCATGTCGGGTTGTTTTATTAGTCGCGCTCTTATGACGTGCCGTTGGTAACCGGAAGTGAATGGAAACAGCCGGAAATGAGATTCTGGATCCCCCCATGGGCCCCCGGGGCCAACAACCGGAGTCAGTGAATCATGGAGGCAGACAGGCCGGAGCCTCAGAGCAGGAAACGGCGGAGGAGAGCGCTGGTCTACCGGTAAATGTTACCCCCCCCCATCACTAACCCCCCCCCCCCAACATCACTAACCTCCCCCCCCCCCAACATCACTAACCTCCCCCCAACATCACTAACCTCCCCCCCAACATCACTAACCTCCCCCCCAACATCACTAACCTCCCCCCCAACATCACTAACCTCCCCCCCAACATCACTAACCTCCCCCCCAACATCACTAACCTCCCCCCCAACATCACTAACCTCCCCCCCAACATCACTAACCTCCCCCCCAACATCACTAACCTCCCCCCCAACATCACTAACCTCCCCCCCAACATCACTAACCTCCCCCCCCCAACATCACTAACCTCCCCCCCATCACTAACCCCCCCCCCCCAACATCACTAACCTCCCCCCCCAACATCACTAACCTCCCCCCCCCATCACTAACCCCCCCCCAACATCACTAACCTCCCCCCCCCCAACATCACTAACCTCCCCCCCCCCAACATCACTAACCTCCCCCCCCAACATCACTAACCTCCCCCCCAACATCACTAACCTCCCCCCCAACATCACTAACCTCCCCCCCAACATCACTAACCTCCCCCCCAACATCACTAACCTCCCCCCCCCAACATCACTAACCTCCCCCCCAACATCACTAACCTCCCCCCCCAACATCACTAACCTCCCCCCCATCACTAACCTCCCCCCCATCACTAACCTCCCCCCCATCACTAACCTCCCCCCCCAACATCACTAACCTCCCCCCCAACATCACTAACCTCCCCCCCAACATCACTAACCTCCCCCCCAACATCACTAACCTCCCCCCCAACATCACTAACCTCCCCCCCCAACATCACTAACCTCCCCCCCAACATCACTAACCTCCCCCCCCAACATCACTAACCTCCCCCCCAACATCACTAACCTCCCCCCCAACATCACTAACCTCCCCCCCAACATCACTAACCTCCCCCCCCAACATCACTAACCTCCCCCCCAAAATCACTAACCTCCCCCCCAACATCACTAACCTCCCCCCCAACATCACTAACCTCCCCCCCAAAATCACTAACCTCCCCCCAAACATCACTAACCTCCCCCCCAACATCACTAACCTCCCCCCCCCAACATCACTAACCTCCCCCCCAACATCACTAACCTCCCCCCCAACATCACTAACCTCCCCCCATCACTAACCTCCCCCCCAACATCACTAACCTCCCCCCCAACATCACTAACCTCCCCCCCAACATCACTAACCTCCCCCCAACATCACTAACCTCCCCCCCCAACATCACTAACCTCCCCCCAACATCACTAACCTCCCCCCCAACATCACTAACCTCCCCCCCAACATCACTAACCTCCCCCCCAACATCACTAACCTCCCCCCCAACATCACTAACCTCCCCCCCCAACATCACTAACCTCCCCCCCAACATCACTAACCTCCCCCCAACATCACTAACCTCCCCCCAACATCACTAACCTCCCCCAACATCACTAACCTCCCCCCAACATCACTAACCTCCCCCCAACATCACTAACCTCCCCCCAACATCACTAACCCCCCCCCAACATCACTAACCTCCCCCCCAACATCACTAACCTCCCCCCCAACATCACTAACCTCCCCCCCAACATCACTAACCTCCCCCCCAACATCACTAACCTCCCCCCCAACATCACTAACCTCCCCCCCAACATCACTAACCTCCCCCCCAACATCACTAACCTCCCCCCCAACATCACTAACCTCCCCCCCAACATCACTAACCTCCCCCCCAACATCACTAACCTCCCCCCCAACATCACTAACCTCCCCCCCAACATCACTAACCTCCCCCCCAACATCACTAACCTCCCCCCCAACATCACTAACCTCCCCCCCCCAACATCACTAACCTCCCCCCCAACATCACTAACCTCCCCCCCAACATCACTAACCTCCCCCCCAACATCACTAACCTCCCCCCCCAACATCACTAACCTCCCCCCCCAACATCACTAACCTCCCCCCCCAACATCACTAACCTCCCCCCCAACATCACTAACCTCCCCCCCAACATCACTAACCTCCCCCCCAACATCACTAACCTCCCCCCCAACATCACTAACCTCCCCCCCCAACATCACTAACCTCCCCCCCAACATCACTAACCTCCCCCCCAACATCACTAACCTCCCCCCCAACATCACTAACCTCCCCCCAACATCACTAACCTCCCCCAACATCACTAACCTCCCCCCCAACATCACTAACCTCCCCCCCAACATCACTAACCTCCCCCCCCAACATCACTAACCTCCCCCCCAACATCACTAACCTCCCCCAACATCACTAACCTCCCCCCAACATCACTAACCTCCCCCCAACATCACTAACCTCCCCCCAACATCACTAACCTCCCCCCAACATCACTAACCTCCCCCCAACATCACTAACCTCCCCCCCAACATCACTAACCACCCCCCCAACATCACTATCCTCCCCCAACACTAACCTCCCCCCAACATCACTAACCTCCCCCCCAACATCACTATCCTCCCCCCCAACATCACTAACCTCCCCCCAACATCACTAACCTCCCCCCATCACTAACCTCCCCCCCAACATCACTAACCTCCCCCCCAACATCACTAACCTCCCCCCCAACATCACTAACCTCCCCCCCAACATCACTAACCTCCCCCCCAACATCACTATCCTCCCCCCCAACATCACTATCCTCCCCCCCAACATCACTATCCTCCCCCCCAACATCACTATCCTCCCCCCCAACATCACTAACCTCCCCAACATCACTAACCTCCCCAACATCACTAACCTCCCCCCCAACATCACTAACCTCCCCCCCAACATCACTAACCTCCCCCCCAACATCACTAACCTCCCCCCCAACATCACTAACCTCCCCCCCAACATCACTATCCTCCCCCCCAACATCACTATCCTCCCCCCCAACATCACTATCCTCCCCCCCAACATCACTATCCTCCCCCCAACATCACTATTCTCCCCCCCAACATCACTATCCTCCCCCCAACATCACTAACCTCCCCAACATCACTAACCTCCCCCCCAACATCACTAACCTCCCCCCCAACATCACTAACCTCCCCCCCAACATCACTAACCTCCCCCCCCAGCATCACTATCCTCCCCCCAACATCACTATCCTCCCCCCCAACATCACTATCCTCCCCCCCAACATCACTATCCTCCCCCCCAACATCACTATCCTCCCCCCAACATCACTATCCTCCCCCCAACATCACTATCCTCCCCCCCAACATCACTATCCTCCCCCCCAACATCACTATCCTCCCCCCCAACATCACTATCCCTCCCCCCCAACATCACTATCCTCCCCCCCCAACATCACTATCCTCCACCCAACATCACTATCCTCCACCCAACATCACTATCCTCCACCCAACATCACTATCCTCCACCCAACATCACTAACCTCCCCCCAACATCACTAACCTCCCCCCCAACATCACTAACCTCCCCCCCAACATCACTAACCTCCCCCCCAACATCACTAACCTCCCCCCCAACATCACTATCCTCTCCCCCAACATCACTATCCTCCCCCCCAACATCACTATCCTCCCCCCCAACATCACTATCCTCCCCCCCAACATCACTAACCTCCCCCCAACATCACTAACCTCCCCCCCAACATCACTATCCTCCCCCCCAACATCACTATCCTCCCCCCCAACATCACTATCCTCCCCCCCCAACATCACTATCCTCCCCCCCAACATCACTATCCTCCCCCCCAACATCACTATCCTCCCCCCCAACATCACTAGCCTCCCCCCCAACATCACTATCCTCCCCCCCAACATCACTATCCTCCCCCCCAACATCACTATCCTCCCCCCAACATCACTATCCTCCCCCCCAACATCACTATCCTCCCCCCCAACATCACTATCCTCCCCCCAACATCACTATCCTCCACCCAACATCACTAACCTCCCCCCAACATCACTAACCTCCCCCCCAACATCACTAACCTCCCCCCCAACATCACTAACCTCCCCCCCAACATCACTATCCTCCCCCCCAACATCACTATCCTCCCCCCCAACATCACTATCCTCCCCCCCAACATCACTAACCTCCCCCCCAACATCACTAACCTCCCCCCCAACATCACTAACCTCCCCCCAACATCACTAACCTCCCCCCCAACATCACTAACCTCCCCCCCAACATCACTAACCTCCCCCCAACATCACTATCCTCCCCCCCAACATCACTATCCTCCCCCCAACATCACTATCCTCCCCCCCAACATCACTATCCTCCCCCCCAACATCACTAACCTCCCCCCCAACATCACTAACCTCCCCCCCAACATCACTAACCTCCCCCCCAACATCACTATCCTCCCCCCCAACATCACTAACCTCCCCCCCAACATCACTAACCTCCCCCCCAACATCACTAACCTCCCCCCCAACATCACTAACCTCCCCCCCAACATCACTAACCTCCCCCCCAACATCACTAACCTCCCCCCCAACATCACTAACCTCCCCCCCAACATCACTAACCTCCCCCCCAACATCACTAACCTCCCCCCCAACATCACTAACCTCCCCCCCAACATCACTAACCTCCCCCCCAACATCACTAACCTCCCCCCCAACATCACTAACCTCCCCCCCAACATCACTAACCTCCCCCCCAACATCACTAACCTCCCCCCCCAACATCACTAACCTCCCCCCCAACATCACTAACCTCCCCCCCAACATCACTAACCTCCCCCCCAACATCACTAACCTCCCCCCCCAACATCACTAACCTCCCCCCAACATCACTAACCTCCCCCCAACATCACTAACCTCCCCCCAACATCACTAACCTCCCCCCCCAACATCACTAACCTCCCCCCCCAACATCACTAACCTCCCCCCCAACATCACTAACCTCCCCCCAACATCACTAACCTCCCCCAACATCACTAACCTCCCCCAACATCACTAACCTCCCCCCAACATCACTAACCTCCCCCCAACATCACTAACCTCCCCCCAACATCACTAACCTCCCCCCAACATCACTAACCACCCCCCCAACATCACTATCCTCCCCCAACACTAACCTCCCCCCAACATCACTAACCTCCCCCCCAACATCACTATCCTCCCCCCCAACATCACTAACCTCCCCCCAACATCACTAACCTCCCCCCATCACTAACCTCCCCCCCAACATCACTAACCTCCCCCCCAACATCACTAACCTCCCCCCAACATCACTAACCTCCCCCCCAACATCACTAACCTCCCCCCCAACATCACTAACCTCCCCCCCAACATCACTAACCTCCCCCCCAACATCACTATCCTCCCCCCCAACATCACTATCCTCCCCCCAACATCACTATCCTCCCCCCCAACATCACTAACCTCCCCAACATCACTAACCTCCCCAACATCACTAACCTCCCCCCCAACATCACTAACCTCCCCCCCAACATCACTAACCTCCCCCCCAACATCACTAACCTCCCCCCCAACATCACTATCCTCCCCCCCAACATCACTATCCTCCCCCCCAACATCACTATCCTCCCCCCCAACATCACTATCCTCCCCCCAACATCACTATTCTCCCCCCCAACATCACTATCCTCCCCCCAACATCACTAACCTCCCCAACATCACTAACCTCCCCCCCAACATCATTAACCTCCCCCCCAACATCACTAACCTCCCCCCCAACATCACTAACCTCCCCCCCAGCATCACTATCCTCCCCCCAACATCACTATCCTCCCCCCCAACATCACTATCCTCCCCCCCAACATCACTATCCTCCCCCCCAACATCACTATCCTCCCCCCAACATCACTATCCTCCCCCCCAACATCACTATCCTCCCCCCCAACATCACTATCCTCCCCCCCAACATCACTATCCTCCCCCCCAACATCACTATCCTCCCCCCCCAACATCACTATCCTCCACCCAACATCACTAACCTCCCCCCCAACATCACTAACCTCCCCCCCAACATCACTAACCTCCCCCCAACATCACTAACCTCCCCCCCAACATCACTATCCTCCCCCCCAACATCACTATCCTCCCCCCCAACATCACTATCCTCCCCCCCAACATCACTATCCTCCCCCCCAACATCACTATCCTCCCCCCCAACATCACTAACCTCCCCCCCAACATCACTAACCTCCCCCCCAACATCACTATCCTCCCCCCCAACATCACTATCCTCCCCCCCAACATCACTATCCTCCCCCCCCAACATCACTATCCTCCCCCCCCAACATCACTATCCTCCCCCCCAACATCACTATCCTCCCCCCAACATCACTATCCTCCCCCCCAACATCACTATCCTCCCCCCCAACATCACTATCCTCCCCCCCAACATCACTATCCTCCCCCCCAACATCACTATCCTCCACCCAACATCACTAACCTCCCCCCCAACATCACTAACCTCCCCCCCAACATCACTAACCTCCCCCCCAACATCACTAACCTCCCCCCCAACATCACTATCCTCCCCCCCAACATCACTATCCTCCCCCCCAACATCACTATCCTCCCCCCCAACATCACTAACCTCCCCCCCAACATCACTAACCTCCCCCCCAACATCACTAACCTCCCCCCAACATCACTAACCTCCCCCCAACATCACTAACCTCCCCCCAACATCACTAACCTCCCCCAACATCACTAACCTCCCCCCCCCCCCAACATCACTAACCTCCCCCCCCAACATCACTAACCTCCCCCCCAACATCACTAACCTCCCCCCCAACATCACTAACCTCCCCCAACATCACTAACCTCCCCCCAACATCACTAACCTCCCCCCAACATCACTAACCTCCCCCCAACATCACTAACCACCCCCCCAACATCACTATCCTCCCCCAACACTAACCTCCCCCCAACATCACTAACCTCCCCCCCAACATCACTATCCTCCCCCCCAACATCACTAACCTCCCCCCAACATCACTAACCTCCCCCCATCACTAACCTCCCCCCAACATCACTAACCTCCCCCCCAACATCACTAACCTCCCCCCCAACATCACTAACCTCCCCCCCAACATCACTAACCTCCCCCCCAACATCACTAACCTCCCCCCCAACATCACTAACCTCCCCCCCAACATCACTATCCTCCCCCCCAACATCACTATCCTCCCCCCCAACATCACTATCCTCCCCAACATCACTAACCTCCCCAACATCACTAACCTCCCCCCCAACATCACTAACCTCCCCCCCAACATCACTAACCTCCCCCCCAACATCACTAACCTCCCCCCCAACATCACTAACCTCCCCCCCAACATCACTAACCTCCCCCCCAACATCACTATCCTCCCCCCCAACATCACTATCCTCCCCCCCAACATCACTATCCTCCCCCCCAACATCACTATCCTCCCCCCCAACATCACTATCCTCCCCCCCAACATCACTATCCTCCCCCCCAACATCACTATCCTCCCCCCCAACATCACTATCCTCCCCCCAACATCACTATCCTCCCCCAACATCACTAACCTCCCCCCCAACATCACTAACCTCCCCCCCAACATCACTAACCTCCCCCCCAACATCACTAACCTCCCCCCCCAGCATCACTATCCTCCCCCCAACATCACTATCCTCCCCCCCAACATCACTATCCTCCCCCCCAACATCACTATCCTCCCCCCCAACATCACTATCCTCCCCCCCAACATCACTATCCTCCCCCCAACATCACTATCCTCCCCCCCCCAACATCACTATCCTCCCCCCCAACATCACTATCCTCCCCCCCAACATCACTATCCTCCCCCCCAACATCACTATCCTCCCCCCCAACATCACTATCCTCCCCCCCAACATCACTATCCTCCCCCCCAACATCACTATCCTCCCCCCCCAACATCACTATCCTCCACCCAACATCACTATCCTCCACCCAACATCACTAACCTCCCCCCCAACATCACTAACCTCCCCCCCAACATCACTAACCTCCCCCCAACATCACTAACCTCCCCCCCAACATCACTATCCTCCCCCCCAACATCACTATCCTCCCCCCCAACATCACTATCCTCCCCCCCAACATCACTAACCTCCCCCCCAACATCACTAACCTCCCCCCAACATCACTAACCTCCCCCCCAACATCACTAACCTCCCCCCCAACATCACTAACCTCCCCCCCAACATCACTAACCTCCCCCCCAACATCACTAGCCTCCCCCCAAACATCACTAGCCTCCCCCCCAACATCACTAGCCTCCCCCCCAACATCACTAGCCTCCCCCCAACATCACTAGCCTCCCCCCAACATCACTAGCCTCCCCCCAACATCACTAGCCTCCCCCCAACATCACTAACCTCCTCCCCCAACATCACTAACCTCCCCCCAACATCACTAACCTCCCCCCAACATCACTAACCTCCCCCCCAACATCACTAACCTCCCCCCCAACATCACTAACCTCCCCCCAACATCACTAACCTCCCCCCCAACATCACTAACCTCCCCCCCAACATCACTAACCTCCCCCCCAACATCACTAACCTCCCCCCCAACATCACTAACCTCCCCCCCAACATCACTAACCTCCCCCCAACATCACTAACCTCCCCCCCAACATCACTAACCTCCCCCCCAACATCACTAACCTCCCCCATCACTAACCTCCCCCATCACTAACCTCCCCCATCACTAACCTCCCCCATCACTAACCTCCCCCATCACTAACCTCCCCCATCACTAACCTCCCCCATCACTAACCTCCCCCATCACTAACCTCCCCCATCACTAACCTCCCCCATCACTAACCTCCCCATCACTAACCTCCCCCATCACATCACTAACCTCCCCCATCACTAACCTCCCCCCCACATCACTAACCTCCCCCCCAACATCACTAACCTCCCCCCCAACATCACTAACCTCCCCCCCAACATCACTAACCTCCCCCCCAACATCACTAACCTCCCCCCCAACATCACTAACCTCCCCCCCAACATCACTAACCTCCCCCCCAACATCACTAACCTCCCCCCCCAACATCACTAACCTCCCCCCCAACATCACTAACCTCCCCCCCAACATCACTAACCTCCCCCCCAACATCACTAACCTCCCCCCCAACATCACTAACCTCCCCCCCAACATCACTAACCTCCCCCCCCAACATCACTAACCTCCCCCCCAACATCACTAACCTCCCCCCCAACATCACTAACCTCCCCCCCAACATCACTAACCTCCCCCCCCACATCACTAACCTCCCCCCCCAACATCACTAACCTCCCCCCCAACATCACTAACCTCCCCCCCAACATCACTAACCTCCCCCCCCCAACATCACTAACCTCCCCCCCAACATCACTAACCTCCCCCCCAACATCACTAACCTCCCCCCCAACATCACTAACCTCCCCCCCCAACATCACTAACCTCCCCCCCCAACATCACTAACCTCCCCCCAACATCACTAACCTCCCCCCCCAACATCACTAACCTCCCCCCCAACATCACTAACCTCCCCCCCCAACATCACTAACCTCCCCCCCCAACATCACTAACCTCCCCCCCCAACATCACTAACCTCCCCCCCCCAACATCACTAACCTCCCCCCCCCAACATCACTAACCTCCCCCCCCCAACGTCACTAACCTCCCCCCCCCAACGTCACTAACCTCCCCCCCCCCCCCAACGTCACTAACCTCCCCCCCAACATATCATATCATCTCCTATCATGTTTCAATAATGGTTGTTTTTTTGTTTTTATCATTTTTCCTTATTTCTCTCTTTCTTTCTGTAAACAAACAGAAAACTGTAAGCAGAGGGGGGCTGGCTTTTAGATTGTGCTATTAAAGGGTGCCCTTATAATGACTTGTTTTATATATATATTTTTTCTAACAGTCCATCCCCTGATAATTTACCCTCAGCATCACCTGTTCTGTGCAGAGGTGCACTCAGAGCCCAAATGGACACTGCAGTTGCTGCTTCTCCAGGGGTTGGAGTGAAGAGGAGAGAAAGATATAGAGTCTGTCTAGCCTCCTCTCCACTGGAGAGACAACAAAGGAGAATACTGACTGTAGCGCTGAAAGACATTGCTCAAGAGGTAAGATAAGGTTTCTCTGAGGCTGGGGTTTCCATCTTCCTTGATGATGACAATGTTGGTCCCCAATTAGGAATCACATTTTCCTTATATGTAAAAATGTGAATGGGTCCTATAGGCTGAGATTATTATCTTCAATGCAGTTATTATAATGGGGATTGGGCCATAGGCTGGGATTATCTTCCATATGGTTATAATGGGAATTGGGCCATAGGATGGGATTATCTTCCATTCTGTTATAATGGGGATTGGGCCATAGGCTGGGATTATCTTTCATTCGGTTATAATGGGGATTGGGCCATAGGCTGGGATTATCTTCCATATGGTTATAATGGGGATTGGGCCATAGGCTGGGATTATCTTTCATTCTGTTATAATGGGGATTGGGCCACAGGCTGGGATTATCTTCCATATGGTTATAATGGGGATTGGGCCATAGGCTGGGATTATCTTTCATTCTGTTATAATGGGGATTGGGCCATAGGCTGGGATTATCTTTCATTCTGTTATAATGGGGATTGGGCCATAGGCTGGGATTATCTTTCATTCTGTTATAATGGGGATTGGGCCATAGGCTGGGATTATCTTTAATTCTGTTATAATGGGGATTGGGCCATAGGCTGGGATTATCTTTCATTCTGTTATAATGGGGATTGGGCCATAGGCTGGGATTATCTTTCATTCTGTTATAATGGGGATTGGGCCATAGGCTGGGATTATCTTCCATATGGTTATAATGGGGATTGGGCCACAGGCTGGGATTATCTTTCATTCTGTTATAATGGGGATTGGGCCATAGGCTGGGATTATCTTTCATTCTGTTATAATGGGGATTGGGCCATAGGCTGGGATTATCTTTCATTCTGTTATAATGGGGATTAGGCCATAGGCTGGGATTATCTTTCATTCTGTTATAATGGGGATTGGGCCACAGGCTGGGATTATCTTCCATATGGTTATAATGGGGATTGGGCCACAGGCTGGGATTATCTTTCATTCTGTTATAATGGGGATTGGGCCATAGGTTGGGATTATCTTTCATTCGGTTATAATGGGGATTGGGCCATAGGCTGGGATTATCTTCCATTCTGTTATAATGGGGATTGGGCCATAGGCTGGGATTATCTTCCATATGGTTATAATGGGGATTGGGCCACAGGCTGGGATTATCTTTCATTCTGTTATAATGGGGATTGGGCCATAGGCTGGGATTATCTTCCATTCTGTTATAATGGGGATTGGGCCACAGGCTGGGATTATCTTTCATTCTGTTATAATGGGGATTGGGCCATAGGTTGGGATTATCTTTCATTCGGTTATAATGGGGATTGGGCCATAGGCTGGGATTATCTTCCATATGGTTATAATGGGGATTGGGCCATAGGCTGGGATTATCTTCCATATGGTTATAATGGGGATTGGGCCATAGGCTGGGATTATCTTTCATTCTGTTATAATGGGGATTGGGCCACAGGCTGGGATTATCTTCCATATGGTTATAATGGGGATTGGGCCATAGGCTGGGATTATTTTTCATTCTGTTATAATGGGGATTGGGCCATAGGCAGGGATTATCTTTCATTCTGTTATAATGGGGATTGGGCCATAGGCTGGGATTATCTTTCATTCTGTTATAATGGGGATTGGGCCATAGGCTGGGATTATCTTTCATTCTGTTATAATGGGGATTGGGCCATAGGCTGGGATTATCTTTCATTCTGTTATAATGGGGATTGGGCCATAGGCTGGGATTATCTTTCATTCTGTTTATAATGGGGATTGGGCCATAGGCTGGGATTATCTTTCATTCTGTTATAATGGGGATTGGGCCATAGGCTGGGATTATCTTTCATTCTGTTATAATGGGGATTGGGCCACAGGCTGGGATTATCTTCCATATGGTTATAATGGGGATTGGGCCACAGGCTGGGATTATCTTTCATTCTGTTATAATGGGGATTGGGCCATAGGCTGGGATTATCTTCCATATGGTTATAATGGGGATTGGGCCATAGGCTGGGATTATCTTCCATATGGTTATAATGGGGATTGGGCCATAGGCTGGGATTATCTTTCATTCTGTTATAATGGGGATTGGGCCACAGGCTGGGATTATCTTCCATATGGTTATAATGGGGATTGGGCCATAGGCTGGGATTATCTTTCATTCTGTTATAATGGGGATTGGGCCATAGGCAGGGATTATCTTTCATTCTGTTATAATGGGGATTGGGCCATAGGCTGGGATTATCTTTCATTCTGTTATAATGGGGATTGGGCCATAGGCTGGGATTATCTTTCATTCTGTTATAATGGGGATTGGGCCATAGGCTGGGATTATCTTCCATATGGTTATAATGGGGATTGGGCCATAGGTTGGGATTATCTTTCATTCGGTTATAATGGGGATTGGGCCATAGGCTGGGAATATCTTCCATATCGTTATAATGGGGATTGGGCCATAGGCTGGGATTATCTTTCATTCTGTTATAATGGGGATTGGGCCACAGGCTGGGATTATCTTTCATATGGTTATAATGGGGATTGGGCCATAGGCTGGGATTATCTTCCATTTAGTTTAATGGGGATTGGGCCATAGGCTGGGATTATCTTCCATATGGTTATAATGGGGATTGGGCCATAGGCTGGGATTATCTTTCATTTAGTTATAATGGGGATTGGGCCATAGGCTGGGATTATTATTTTACATTCGGCTATAATGGAGATTGGGCCATAGGCTGGGATTATCTTCTATGCGGTTATAATGGGGATTGGGCCATAGGCTAGACTTATCTTCCATATGGTTATAATGGAGATTGGGCCATAGGCTGGGATTATCTTCTATGCGGTTATAATGGGGATTGGGCCATAGGCTGGGATTATTATTTTACATTCGGCTATAATGGAGATTGGGCCATAGGCAGGGATTATCTTCTATGCGGTTATAATGGGGATTGGGCCATAGGCTGGGATTATTATTTTACATTCGGTAATAATGGGGATTGGGCCATAGGCTGGGATTATTATTTTACATTCGGCTGTAATGGAGATTGGGCCATAGGCTGGGATTATCTTCTATGCGGTTATAATGGGGATTGGGCCATAGGCTAGACTTATCTTCCATATGGTTATAATGGGGATTGGGCCATACAGTGGGATTTTTGTGTTCCATGCTAGTAATATTATGCTGGAGAATGCTTATGTTGTATTTTTTTTGTGTGTCTCCGCAGGGGGATATACTTCAATCAGGACCACATGACAGGTATGAACAATAGCTTCACTCTGTAAATTTTGGGTGGCCCCACACCTTGCTTTAACTCTATGTTTCTCTAATTACAGTGTTAGCAAATCATGTGTCCTGAGCCCCGAGGAAAGATCAAAGAGGCTGGGTAAGGCTGGCATTGGAATGTCAGGGGTATCTGTCAATCCATAAATGTTAAGGCAGAATGCCTGTAGTTGTAGGAGGGTTTATTATCAGCCTATATATACTCCCAGCTCCCTCCTGACGTCCGCCAAAGTTTGGAACCCACCCACCTCTCACGCTTTATACTCATTTAATAGGTGGGCCATGGTTTTCAGGCCCTACCCCTTTCATCAGTTTTGGCACACCTCAACCGACTTGCTACGACTGGTATGAATCAATCCTTATTGTATGCCTTGGCCTTTTGATCCCGACCACAACTAATTTAAAACCTAACTGCACTATTGCTTGTTTACTGTTAATGTTTATTTTATAGATAGCATTATGTACTTCCAGGATAGGATTCATGGACACTGTTCACCTACCTCTTCCCTTCTTTTGTGGGGGACTGGAGGCACTATTAAAGTTTTGCATTGCTTTAATTGTTTGATTATGACTCTTTCATGCTTCCTCTGTTGCAGAGTCACCTCCACCAGCTGTCCTCCCGTCCCATTCCTACTTCACTCCTATTCCAGATCTGTGTCAACTCTCTTCCCCTTCAGAACCTCCAGCTAGCACTGCTAAAGTGACAGGATGGAGTTTGGTTCCGCTCCTGCACAGCGTCCGTTCAAAAATAGAGAGCTTTGCTGAAATCTTTCTCACTCCAATGAAGAGCCGTAGGAACCCAGAGATTGAAGAGAGAAGTTGCTCAGGAAGAGGCACAGGTGAAGAGTTCAGACCTCTTGGAACAGAGAGAATAAAGGAGAGACCTCAACAAGTGCAAGAGGAACAATCACAAGAAAAACAAAAAGTAGAGGACAGGATTTGGGAATCCTCTTCACATCCATTAGTGCACACGCCGTGTGAGCAGGTTGATGACTCAATATTTCCAATCACTCCACCTCTCTCACACTCATTGGATGTGCAGGAAGAAAGGGTGTGCAGTGTTCACTCAGATGACTTGCAGGAGCAGTATAGAGATGGTACAGGGGAGCATGAGTTAAATGATCTCAGGAGTTCCTACACTACCCCAAAAACTAGGACTGGTTTGAACATTCAGCTGAAGATTGCAATGTCACGTCCTGTCCATGCACTCTGTCGTCCTCCACTCCAGCGCTGCATTTCTTGCCCCTCTCTGCCCCTATCTCCAATACTGTCTGCTCCCAGCTCTGCGCCAGCCCGTCTGGGGATACTGGGAGAGAGCAGTGAGCCCACACTCTACTCCCGATCACCCTACAGTGCACATCATTCTCACAAGCGACGACACAGTGTGAGCACTATGGAGGAGAACAGAGAGACATCACTTTCTGTCTTATCTCTTTCATGCCTGCGGAAAGAGAAACATCCATACCTTTTGTGCCAAGCAGCTAGTTCAGGGATACGATACCAGCAGGAGCAATTTGGGAAACTGCATCACCTGGGAAGGTAAGCCATTGGATCTGGGAAGGGAAACATTGGGAAAAGATCACTGCAGTGGGCACCAGGCATTAGAGTGCACAGACTAGGTCACCTTTTTATCATAAGAATGGAAATGTCCCACTTTACTCTGCGTAAGCCTCACATCCTCGTTTCCTATGTACGGTACTCACTTCTATTCATTTTGTCCTTTAGCACCTTGTTCAGTGAGAGATCCTCTCAGAGACCCTGCTTCATGAAGAAATGTTTAAGACAGCCGATCCTCCAAACCCCAGTAGAACATGCCTCCATTTCTGATTGTGAAGTAAAGGTGAGACTGGGTAAACCTGTCCAATTGTGCCATGTAAGCGATTGGATGGAGAAGCTCACATTTTACCTTAATTTCAGGAGCAAGAAAATAATCTCCCCATGAACGTGCGGAAGGTGTCTGACTTCCAAATTCGAAAGAGGCCAACAAAACAGGAGGGAAACCTGACCCCTCTGGGTCTTCCAAAAAGAGCAAGGTACAAGGGGAAATATCCAGAGGGGTTTCTGTAGGAAATTGGTAATATCTGGCCCCCATCACACCAAGTCCATGATAAAACTCACCCTCTGATCCCCTTTCTGAATCTGGAACCACATAGGGATCAGCACACACAGTATATACTGTTTTTTAACCTTCAAGGTTGTGCTAATACCTGTGTGCCTTCAATTTGTCTGTATAGCCTTATTACTCTCCAATTCATATACAAACACGCTCTATTTCATCATGTGAAAGTGAATGCATTTCTTCTCCTTTTTTTTTTTTTTTTTTTTTTTTTTTTTATGAGGACAGATTGTTAGAAATTTTCTTTTTTTTAGGTTACAGAAGGAGGAATTTAGCCTGGAAGAGATCTACACCAATAAAAACTACCGAACTCCCACGGAAAAAAGGTCAGAGTAGTTAACATGCCAACTGCATAGAGTTTGAGAATGGACCTGCTTGGGAGGAGATTTAGCACTTGATGTTTTTAAGGATTGATATGGGTCCAGCATCTATGGGATGGCAAATTGCACCAGTTTTGTGTTTCTGAGGATTGTGGTAAAACGCCCAAATCTACTCAGCAGACAGAGAGTGGATTAGGGGACAAATCCCAAATTTACTGGACAGACTAAGCAAGGTATTAGAGGACAATGCTCAACTCTACTGAATAGCCTGAGCTGCAACAGATTGAGTAGGACACTGCACCTAATCCCACGCTCAATCTACTTAACATTTACCAGGGTTTGGAGAGCAAAGATCAAATTTATTGAACAGACTGGACAGGTCATTGATTTGGGGGCAATGGTGAAATCTACTAAATAGAATGTGCAAGTGATGGTGGGGACGATTACAAAATGTAACCATTAAAGGGACACTCCAGGCACCCAGAGCACTTCTGCCCATTGGAGTGGTCTGGGTGCCAACTCCCACTACTCTTAACCCTGCAAGTGTAATTATTGCAGTTTTTTATAAACTGCAATAATTACCTTGCAGGGTTAACTCCACCTTTAGTGGCTGTCTACTAGACAGCCACTAGCGGGAACTTCCTGACTCATAGCACAGATTATCTGTGCTAGAGCGTCGCTGGACGTCCTCACGCTTTGTGAGGACCTCCAGCATCGCTCAATTCCCCATAGGAAAGCATTGAAAATCATTTTCAATGCTTTCCTATGGGGAGACCTAATGCGCATGCGCGGCATTGCCGCGCATGCGCATTAGGTCTCCTCGGCCGGTGGGCGGGATCAGTCTCGCCCACCGGCCAACGGATTTAGTATGAGGAGCGGCGCGGAGGAGGAGGCAGCGGCGAGGGACATCATTTTCCTGGCACTGGAGTTTTCCTTTAAGCCTATGTGTAGTCTTTCAACATGATGATGGTGTTTTCTCCCTTCTCATTCCCTTTTCTCTTTTTTTTTGTAGAACATTTGAGACCATATTTGAGGAACCTGTAATGAAGAGTGGTAACCTTGTTCTGACTAGCCAGCGCCCTCTGAAAAGGCTCATTGTTTTTAGAGATGGCAGTGTCCGTCCTCGAAAGCGCAGGAGAAAAGGAAAAGGAGGAGTGCGGAGCCACAGACGGAAGACCAGCAGTGTGGAGGAAAAGAACAATTTAGAATGCTTGTTAGAACATAAACTGGCACAGCTTGAGGCCGCACTGCAGGCAGAAGAACTGGAGCTTTCTTAAGGGGTTCTTTTACACCTGAAATGGGGCTTCGGTCAATTGTCTGCAGTTGCTTAGGAAAATTGTATATTCTATATACTAGTCTCCAGCACTAATGTATTTGGCTAGCCTTGACCATCAGCCTTCACCAGCAGCATGCCTTTAGAAGTACTGCATCTGGAGCTGGTAGTAAGTCTCAGGAGCTATAGTGCCAAATAGAACCTAATGCCAACCTACAGGTGCCTCATGGTTTGTAATTTTTATTGAAGTGTTTGCACCACTGGTAACCTTAGTGCATGATTTCCTCAAACAGCTGAGTGGCTAACACTGCCTTCCCTTCGCCTGAAGGAATGGCGTTTACCTCCGCCGGCCAGCCTACCTGCGAGATTGTTGTCTGACTAACCCTGCCTTCTCGTCAGGCTAACCCCGCCTTCCCTTCCGCCTGAAGGTATGGTGTTTAACTCCACCTTCCAGCCTACCTGCCAGAATGGTGTCTGATTAACTCCACCTTCCTGTCCTCCAGAAGGAAAGAAGTTTGACTAACCCGCCTTCCCATCTGCCTGAAGGAATAGTCTGACTAAACAAGCCTTCCTGACCACCTAAAGGAATGGAATCTAATGCCTCCATACCTTCCACCTTAAAGAAAAGTGCCGTGACTAAACCGCCATCCTGTTCACCTGATGGAATAGTGTCTGACTAACCCCGCCTTCCCATCCTCCTGAAGGAATGGCGTCTGACTAACTCTGCTTTCCCGTGTACCCCTAGGAATGGAGTCAGTCTAACCCCGGCTTCCCATTTACCTGAAGGAATAGTCTGACTAACCCCACCTTCCCATCATCTGAAGGAATAGTCTGACTAACCCCATCTTCCCATCATCTGAAGGAATAGTCTGACTAACCCCACCTTCCCATCATCTGAAGGAATAGTCTGACTAACCCCACCTTCCCATCATCTGAAGGAAAAGTCTAACTAACCCCACCTTCCCATCATCTGAAGGAAAAGTCTGACTAACCCCACCTTCCCATCATCTGAAGGAATAGTCTGACTAACCCCACCTTCCCATCATCTGAAGGAATAGTCTGACTAACCCCACCTTCCCATCATCTGAAGGAATAGTCTGACTAACCCCACCTTCCCATCATCTGAAGGAAAAGTCTGACTAACCCCACCTTCCCATCATCTGAAGGAATAGTCTGACTAACCCCACCTTCCCATCATCTGAAGGAATAGTCTGACTAACCCCACCTTCCCATCATCTGAAGGAATAGTCTGACTAACCCCACATTCCCATCATCTGAAGGAATAGTCTGACTAACCCCACCTTCCCATCATCTGAAGGAATAGTCTGACTAACCCCACCTTCCCATCATCTGAAGGAATAGTCTGACTAACCCCACCTTCCCATCATCTGAAGGAATAGTCTGACTAACCCCACCTTCCCATCATCTGAAGGAATAGTCTGACTAACCCCACCTTCCCATCATCTGAAGGAATAGTCTGACTAACCCCACCTTCCCATCATCTGAAGGAATAGTCTGACAACCCCCACCTTCCCATCATCTGAAGGAATAGTCTGACTAACCCCACCTTCCCATCATCTGAAGGAATAGTCTGACTAACCCCACCTTCCCATCATCTGAAGCAATAGTCTGACTAACCCCACCTTCCCATCATCTGAAGGAATAGTCTGACTAACCCCACCTTCCCATCATCTGAAGGAATAGTCTGTCAACCCCCACCTTCCCATCATCTGAAGGAATAGTCTGACTAACCCCACCTTCCCATCATCTGAAGGAATAGTCTCACTAACCCCACCTTCCCATCATCTGAAGGAATAGTCTGACTAACCCCACCTTCCCATCATCTGAAGGAATAGTCTGACTAACCCCACCTTCCCATCATCTGAAGGAATAGTCTGACTAACCCCACCTTCCCATCATCTGAAGGAATAGTCTGTCAACCCCCACCTTCCCATCATCTGAAGGAATAGTCTGACTAACCCCACCTTCCCATCATCTGAAGGAATAGTCTGACTAACCCCACCTTCCCATCATCTGAAGGAATAGTCTCACTAACCCCACATTCCCATCATCTGAAGGAATAGTCTGACTAACCCCACCTTCCCATCATCTGAAGGAATAGTCTGACTAACCCCACCTTCCCATCATCTGAAGGAATAGTCTGACTAACCCCACCTTCCCATCATCTGAAGGAATAGTCTGACAACCCCCACCTTCCCATCATCTGAAGGAATAGTCTGACTAACCCCACCTTCCCATCATCTGAAGGAATGGCCTTCCCATCCACCTGAAAGATTGGCGTTTGACTTAACCTGCCTTCCCGTCCACATGAAGGAATGGAATTTGTCTAAACCCACCTTCCCGTCCACCTGAAGGAATGTCTTGCTCTGCATACCTTCACCTTCCACTGACTATATTATACATTCGCCTTCAGTGTAGATTGCAAACCACGAGCATTTTGTCATCTCCCATAACTATACTGTATGTCAGCTTTTTTTGAGAATGTGTTTTTCTAAAAATTTCAATTTTTTTTTTGTGAATTGAAATTGAAAGTCAACCTAAAAAAAAGTTTTGTATAAACTGTTATAAAAATAAAGTTCTCTAGGTTTTGTTTCCAAGCAATTGTATATGTTCTCTGCTGTTTTCACACCCCTTAAGTTACACAAGCATGTGCTCCATATGTAGAGGTGGCTGCAGGTTCTAGATTCAGACGGTCAGATCAGCCAACCTTTTTGAGGTCAATATGAGTTCTATTAAGAGGGTTTATAATATTGATAGCTAGAATGCATTGAAAACTACTGAAAGCTTAATACTTATGCAACCTCATTATTACACTCGCTTACCCCTTGGTTGCCTTTTAAATTAAAGGGACACTCCAGGCACCCAGACCACTTCTGCCCATTGGAGTGGTCTGGGTGCCAACTCCCACTACTCTTAACCCTGCAGGTGTAATTATTGCAGTTTTTTATAAACTGCAATAATTACCTTGCAGGGTTAACTTCACCTCTAGTGGCTGTCTTCCCACTAGAGGGAACTTCCTGCTCTATAGCACAGAAAACCTGTGCTAGAGCGTCGCTGGACGTCTTCACGCTGTGTGAGGACCTCCAGCGTCGCTCAAATCCCCATAGGAAAGCATTGAAAATCGTTTTCAATGCTTTCCTATGGGCAGACCTAATGCGCATGCGCGGCATTGCCGCGCATGCGCATTAGGTCTCCTCGGCCGGTGGGCGGGAACAGTCTCGCCAACCGGCCAACGGAGCCAGTAGGAGGAGCGGCGCGGAGGAGGAGGAGACAGCGACAAGGGACATCGTTGCTGCCTCAGGTAAGTGACTGAAGGGGTTTTCACCCGTTCAGTAACCGGGGATGGGGGGGTGGGAGGGAGAGGGAAACTCCAGTGCCAGGAAAACGGATTGTTTTCGTGGCACTGGAGATTTCCTTTAAATGTATTTGGGATTTTACTTTACATCCTAATGGCTTCCTGACTCCACACATCCCAGGTAGGGGTTGTACCACCAGAGCTATATTACACCAGAGCAGGTTATCTGCTCTGCTACATGTGAATAGGAGACCTACCTTTTATATATGGTTAACCATTTATTCATACTGTACCATTGGATATTCTAATTTTTATCATTTCATATCACACTATTGTTTGGAGATATACCATCACTACTGCAAAAAATATATATTTCCTAAGACCAGGATTGTACCATCCATGCTGAATACAGTAGAGTTCTCAGCAGCTCTATAAATTGTGAGTACACCTTCATTATAGGTTTGCTATCTAGTTATTCAATATCCATTTTACACTATTGTAGGTTTGTTTTTTTTTTTTAGATACTCAACACTCTATAACAGAAGACAACCTCTGATATATATGAAGGCGTAGCTTGTAACTGTGGGAGGGGTTACCCGGCTATAAAAACTGACAGAACAGTCACCGCTGGGTTCATTCAGAACCCTCGACTTCCGGTGCACTCACCTGAGGCTTCGTTCCCACGCTGTCTCCTTCAAGCCAAGTTCTCCCAGGCAAGAAAGACTACTTTGGCCCACAGCCACGAATATTCAGCCTGATAGGAATACTTACCTGGCAGACCCAGCTCCTCGACGTTTAACCTACCTTGCTACAGCCGTACGCTCCGTTCTACTCCTCGTGCCTGCCAGAAATAGTGCCAGGCTGACCTCTAACCTTAACGCTTGTTCGTCCCCATCCAATTCGTACATTTCTGTTCTATGTTTCATGTTCCTGTTCGAGGGCATTTGTTAGTATCTAACTCACCGAATACAAGGCTCTAGATGGCTCACTTACAAGCCCTAGTGGCCAAACTTCATTAGGACAGTTTAAAAAATCCAAATCTTCATGAATTATTTCACCGGTATTCACTTGTTTAAAAAAATTAGGTGCATTTTATTTGTAAATCTTGAGAATTGCATCACAAGTTACTGTTGTTGGAATAAATGCATTAGTTTTACATATAAGATAGTGGTTAGTCCTTATTTAGACATTAGAATGTTATTTTATCCAGTTTTGTCATACTGTATTAAGTTTCACTCCTTCTGTACCTAGTTTACCAATTCCCTTGTATTATTACATGTTCCTAATGCTAGGTATTATCAAAACCGTATAAATCCCTCACAGTCTCATTCGACTGCAGCAGTCCACTGAGCATCCCTTAGTGACGTAAATCTCTCCCATACACAGGGTACGTATAATTGTGTATTCTCTTTAGCATTGCTGTTTTCAGGAAACATACCACCATGTATCACTTTATTCCAAAAATGCTCTACAACATACATCACGTTATCCATCGCCGTATCTGCCCCAATGTACCGATGCCACTTTTCATCCAATTGGGTATTCACTGGCCACATTCCTAGGGATTTGTAGGCCCCTACACCCCTTCCCCTTTTTTTATAACGATGACCTAAGTAAACTGTATACCTGGTGTATCATGTTAACATCTTATTTCCACCATGCATGAGTCCATACTCTATTTTAGGTCTTTTTGTTACCGTTCCTACTCTCCCCCAGAAGTTTGGGTAATTCATTGGATTTCTTACTCCATCCACAATTAACAGGTATACCTAGTGACACATAACCTTTTATCATTCTATTCTTTACTAGTTTTATCCTCAGATAATCACTACTAGCAACTCCACTACGTATCACTGTCCTCTTTCTCCAGGTGAGTTTTTCTCACAATACGGTACAAAAAATTAGGCCCAAATATGACGTAATCTTCCACATTTCCCTTTTTAGGTTTTCATCCTTGTCTGTAAAGAAAATACCGTAAGCTATGTACTTCTCCATCATTACATTATACTACTGTCCCACCATAGGCTAGGATTGGTCAACTGGCTGTATTGTCCATAGCTTACTGTAATTAATCTACTCCTGTGAGGCCAACACCCATCCTCAATGGAGGTATACGCCCCTCGGCCCATTAACCGCTGTCAGTTACTAGTCAGGGCTTCACAAAGTCACACTTATATTATGTCTTCTGTCTGTCATCGTGAAGCCAACGCTCCTGCCACATCATTCAGTGGTCCCCGCCCACTCGGCCCTCCTCATAGATAGAGCCTCTCTTGGCACTAGCAGGGCCTCATTTTCCTTGTAGTCCAGATAATTTTAGGTTTAATACTTTTTTATTGGGATAACTTCCTTTTTTTTTTTTACAGTACAATGACATAAGAAAAAAAAAAAAAACATTCATAAATATGCATATATCACTACATACATATACATTCGCCTACGTATATTAATGATACGATGTGGGTAGCTCCCTGTTGAGTGACCTACCCAGATGGTATCATCACATATCCTAACAAACATTTAACAATACCTGGATAGAGCAGGGAATAACAAGCATGGGTCAATTAACCAAGATGAGCTTCCATGTTAGATACCACATTATTAGAGTAATAAATCTATTATCTATCGTTATTAAAGTATCCGGCACTTTTTTTTTTTTTTTTTTTTTTTTTCATTTTGAGCCAGACTACTAAATGAAACTTTGTATAAGTACATTGCTTTGTAAGTACTTTTTTTTTTTTTTCAGCTGATATCAGTATAGTTAATATTAAACAATTTTTAATAGAAAGAGAGAGAGGGTCAAATCAACTAAAACAGTCTCTAATTTTAAGTATCAAATTATCTAGATGATGTATATACTTCCTGTTGTTGTTAGAATATGCAACTCCTCTTTCCATTTCTAGTTGGTGCAATAATTGTACTATAAACTGTCTGCTGTCAGGTATATGGGTTTGTTTCCAAGTTCTTGCAATTAATATCTTTGTTGCAATAAAAGAGTGAATAATTAATATTAAATGAACTCTTGGGAGTCTATCACATTTAAGGTGTAATAAGCCTACTTGTGGGCATTTTTTGACTTTGATATTAAAAAACTCAAAAAAATTGTATGTTTGGTCCCACAAGTTAGAAATTAATGGGCAGGTCCACCATATGTGTAGCATATCGCCTTCATGCTTATGGCATCTCCAACATAAAGAAGAATTAGATATAGATATTTTAGCTAATCTTGTTGGTACTAAATACCACCTATGATAGACTTTAAAAAAAGTTTCTATTAGGTTTAAACAATGTATATGTTTTCTCAATATTTTCATAGGAGTGCACCAATCGTAATCAGTCAATACTATATTGAGATCTTTCTCCCATTGTTTTTTAGCAGTAGGAAGAATATCCGAATAAGTTTGTCTGATCAGATCTATAGCCATGGAGCAAATCGATTTTGTTGTTTGTTTCTCAAAAATCTTATATACCAAATTATTCAAGCCACTATCTCTTCTTAATAGAGATTCATTTATAAATCCTCTAACTCTTAGATAAGTAAAAATCTCTGTATCAGACAGATTTAGACTGGATTTAAGATCCTTAAACGGCAATAAGCTTCTATTTTGGAGAAGGTCTCTGACCCATATCTCCCGTTCTCCTCTCCACTTGGAGAGACTTATGTCAGGGATAATCCTTTCGATGACCCTTATGTTTGCTCCCTCGATTATCTTTGTGGATATCTTGAGTAATTTTTTGATTCGCTGCCATTCTCCGATCAAATTAGAAACGACCATAGAATTGGTCTGCATTAAATGTATATTATAATTAGTTTTATCATCCCAAATCATAAGTGATAGATCTTTCTCTTTTATCCTTGTTGATTCTATCTGATACCAAGGTTGTCTCCTTGAGTCAGAGCTGTAGAACTTATGTATATGTGAAATTATGTTAGCGCTGTATATATCTTTAATTAGTGGGAGGGCCATTCCTCCTTGATTAATTTTTTTTGTTAAAACTTGTGATTTTATTCTTGGTGATTTCCCTTTCCAAATAAAATTAGAAAAGGAATGTTGGAGCATATCCAACCATGGTTTTGGGACTTTCAATGGAATCATATTAAACAAATAGGTCCATTTAGGGATAACATAAGCTTTTATTGTGTTGACTCTTCCCCACCATGAAATTTCCAGAGGACGCCATTCCCTTAAAATTTTGTTGGTATTTTTAAGTAATTTTAGAAAATTACATTCTAATATGTTCTGAGGATTCGCCGTTACCATAATTCCCAAATATTGGAACTCTTTTTTTGTCCAGTGAAAATTATATTTTTCGTGGAGATATGCTAAGGTACACAAGTCTATATTAATTGTTAAAGCTGTGGTTTTATGGAGATTTATCTTATAATTAGATACATCCTCGTAGTTCTTAATCTCTTTCATTAAATTACCAAGAGATATCTTCGGATCTGTTATTGAAATTAATACATCATCTGCGTATAGGCATATCTTTGCTTCTACTTCATCAATTATCACACCTCTTATTCCCTTATTTTCTCTGATAGCAGTAGCTAACGGTTCAATTGAGAGAACGTATAACAGGGGAGACAATGGGCACCCCTGTCTCGTTCCATTGTTTATATCAAACCATTCAGAGCATATATCATATCCTATTATTCTCGCAGAAGGACCCTTGTATAGAGCCTTAATCGCATGTGCAATCCAGCCCTCAAAACCGAATGCACTTAGAACTCCGTTCATATATCCCCATCCGACCCTGTCGAAAGCCTTCTCTGCATCAATCGACAGGGTCAGAAGGGGCGTCTCCGTCAAATGAGCGTATTCAAACAAGTCGATGATTCTCCTAGAATTATCGCTCGCATGACGACCTCTGACAAACCCTATTTGATCTATATGTATCAAATCGGGAAGTATTAAATTGATTCTATTAGCCAGTATGGCAGCATATAATTTTATATCTATATTTATTAGAGAAATAGGCCTATAGTTTGTTATTTCTGTTGGTGATTTATTTGGCTTCAAGATAGGTTTTATGTTGGCTCTCAATAGTTCTTGAGTTATTTTACCAGATGAGGCAGCCTCATTAAACATTGCCGTCATATTAGGACTTATAGTTTTTTTAAATAATTTAAAGAATAAATTTGAAAATCCATCCGGACCCGGAGCTTTTGATAATTGTAGATTATTTATAGCTTCCTCTACTTCCATCTGGGATATTTTTTGATTTAATTTTTCTTTTTGAGCTAATGTAATTTTTGGAATTTTTATTTTATTTAAATATTTTTCTATTGCTTGTTCTGTAGATATATATTGAAGATTGTATAATTTTTCATAATATTTCCTAAATGAATCGCCTATATCTTCCGGAGACAGCAAAACTTTCCCACCATCAACAATTTTATAAATCTTATTGTCCATTTTGTTTTTTTTAAGACGATCTGTCAGTAATTTATCTATTTTATTACTTCGATAATAAAATTTAATTTTAAGTCTTTTCAAATTAAATTCTATTCTTTCAAGAATCTTTTGATTTATCATATTTTTATATTTTTTTATCTGAGTTATTGTATCTTGAGAAAAATTTTTATTATTTTGAGCTTGTAATTTGTATAATTGTAGATAAAGTTCAGATATTGGGGCCCCTCTGATTTTTTTTTCATAGCTGGCAAGCTTTATAAAATAACCTCTGGTGACTGCTTTATATGTACACCATACATTTTGATTAGATGTTGTTTCAGGAGTATTTTCCTTGAAAAACATTTCAGAAAGATTTTTTATATGTTCTATATTTTGTTTTTTTACTAATAAGGAATCATTAAGTTTCCATGGTGAAAATTCTTTTTTCCCGTTTTCTTTGATTTCTAGTATAAGGAGATCGTGATCTGACCATGTATTAATTTCAATTTTGATAGTTTTTGTTCGTTTTAAAAGATCCAGGTCTCCCCAGCACATATCTATCCTTGCTGAGGTTTTATGGGCCGTAGAAGTATGAGTGTAATTACGGTCACTGGGATGGAATATTCTCCATAAATCAAAGATATCATTTTTTTTTGCTAATTTACTTAGGGAGGCTGCTTGGTTTACCAGGTTTCCATCTATGTGTTGACCAGGTTTTGTTTGTTTATCTAATTTAGGGTCAGCCACACAGTTGAAATCACCCGCTATCAGGAGTATTCCTTTGCGGATTGTTTCTACTCTTCTCATTATTTTCAATAGATGTTTAACTGGGGCTTTATTTGGTAGGTATATGTTAAGTAAGGTATATTGAATCTCATTAATCTTTCCTATCCAAATAATTGATCTCCCTTCGATATCTGTTTCGGAATAGTCGCATGAATAATTAATCGAATTAGAAAACAATATTGCAACCCCCTTTTTTTTTTTAAATTGATCTGAAGCTTCAGCAATAATATTAAACTTTTTATAGTTCCAGTGATGATTATCTTTTTTTTTCCAGTGTGTTTCTTGGATAAAGGAGATTTGGGCTTTTTCTTTTAATAAGGTATTATATAAATAAGCTCTTTTGTTTGGGGAGTTAAGTCCCTGCACATTAATTGATATTAATTTTAACATTTTTAGTAGTTGGTTTCCATAACGAACACCTTAGTTTAGCAATTCCCATTAACCATTCCCTTTTCAACCAGGTATATATACAACAACATTTAAAAACAAACAACAAATCATTCAAGATACTAAAAAGCATCCAAGCTGCGTAGGTGCTGGCGATTTTGCAGCACCTCCGTATTGGAATACAACTAGATTCCAACATCAAAGTATCATATAGATACCCACAGGGAGGGAGCCTTTGTTGGAGACAGGAGGGGATAATATGTCACAAAAAGGAAAAATTGACAAATAGTTAAATTGTTCCCTGGTGTTACCACCTTGCCTTTTTTTTTCTACTTCAAAACAATTATAATTTTAGACTTCTAGTGCGTACTTCCTGTGCTATATTACTTTAGCGTAGCCTCATTTCTAATACTATATTTCTTTAACTTACAATGTATGATTTGTCTTATTATATCACCTTAGATTAGAGTGCGTAATTTCATATGTTATGTTTCATTAACTTACTATACATAATTTCCAATGTTTTCTATCATTAATTTACAGTGCCTAATTTCTAATAATAAATTGCAATAATTAACATTTGTGATCTCTTACATTAATTCATTAACCTTAATTAACAGTGTTTAATTTATCGTGATATATTGCTTTAACTTCCATTGTGTAGATAACCGTACTACTTTCCATGAATTAAAAGTGCATAGTTTCTCGTGATATTTTGCGCTAGCTTACATTACTTAATTAACAGTGCATATTTTCCTTGTGTTATATTATATTAAATCTTATACTGTAATAATACATTATGGTATATATTTTCTATTTGAACTTCTGCCAAAATATTTTCAAACAAATTGTGATTCTAGTCTTTGGTGGAGAATTACGGTAAGTCTAATCTTATAGTCCTGTAAATAGCTTATAATGTATGGATACTTTAGGTATTTTTCAACGTCTTCTTTTTTTTTTTTTTTTCTTTAATATCCTTCCAGGACTATGATGTTAATATGCTATTAATATGATTTTAGCGTTTGATACTCATGATGGAGTAGTAGGCAATTTGTAGTGAATGTCTGATGTTTTAATTTTCCAGTCCGTTCTTTTTTTTTTTTTTCTTTTTTTTTTTCTTTTTTCTTTTTTCTTCCCCTCTTGCTGTTTTTCTTTTTTCTTTTTTTTTTTTTCATCCTTCCTCTCACATCCTCTTTCCTTCCTTTTCTTTGTCTTCTTTATTTCTTTTTTCCTTCTTCCTATCATTCCAATCTTTAGTTTTTAGTTTTCTATTAGTTGTAATAGCCACTCATTGGCTTTCTCATATGTTGTAAATGAGAACCATTCATTCTGGTGATATATTTGGAGAGAAGAAGGATGTCGCCACCTAAACCTCAGATTGTGTTTTATTAACGTTTGAAATATTGGTGAGAATTTTCGTCTTTTGGCTCTTGTATAATAAGAGATATCTGGAATAGCAAATATCTCTTTAAATTTTCCTTCTGTGGATCTATTATTTTTTAAGGCCAACAGAATTTGGTTTCTAGTATCATATGAATGAAACGCCACTATTACATCTCTTGGAAAGTCGTTTTTGATATTTGTAGGTTTAAAAATTCTGTGGCATCGATCCATTGTTAATTCATGGGGGTCTGTTGATATCTTGAGAGAAATGAATAATTCTTTAAGGAAATCCTTTAATTTTTCATTTGTTATACTTTCTGGAATATTTCTAAATTTTAAATTTGTTCTTCGAGTCCGATCTTCCAAGTCTGCCAATTTGACTTCCAGTTGTTCCAATTTGCGCTCCATTTCTTTATGAGAATCTTTAAAGGATTGGATCTGAAATTCTGTATGATCCTGTTTTTCTTCTATTGTTTGTATTCTTGTTAGTACTTTAGAAATATCATTTTTAAGGTCAATAGAATTATCCTGGATCTCTTTTTTTATCTCTTTTGAGGTGTTATCCAACAGTGATTTTATGATTTCTATAGAGATAATCGGTGGTTCTATAGCTGGCAGGATCATCTCATTGAAGGAGTCTGGAGAAGGTTCTTCGTTGGTATCTTGAATTTTTTGAGGAGAAAAAAATGTAGAAAGTCTCTTTTCTTGTTTTAAAGATTTCTTTTCAGTTTTTGATGAAACTTTAGGTTCCTGCGATCGTTTAGAAGCCATTTTAGGAGGAAACTAAGGTGGGTATGGCTTTAAATTCAGACTTAATATCCGAGGTTTTTTTTTTTTTTTTTTTTGGAGTGGAGTTTACCGTTCTGGACTCGTCTTTGTATAGACTTCTCCTTTATTTTCTTTATTTTCTTGCTTTTATTTTGTTTCTCCGATTATTTTTAACAATTTTTAGCAATTTAGCCAATTTTTAGCAATTTTTAACAATTTAGGCGATATGTCCATTAACTGTTTTTCGTCTTGGTCTCTTGCTCCTTTTTTTTTTTTTTATGAAAGGAGTTGTTTTAGAGCTATCGGAATTGTATGGGGATAAGTCCTTTGTTTAAATATTGGGGTGTGGGGTGTATATGGAATATATATTTTTCAATTAATTTCGCCCCTTGTTCTTACCCCTTCTTACCCCTTTGCTTTATCTTTTTCCCACTTTTTCCCTTTTCATCCTCTTTCTCGTCTCCCTTTTTCTCTCTTTTCCCCTCTTTCTTTCTTTGCCCTCTTTTTCAGGCAAGTATATATTATATATATTTTTTTTCCCCCAAAGAAATACCTCTATGTGATACACTTGCCCTTTTAGTTCCACCTTCTCCTTCGATGCCTTCCTTCAAATGACCACGGGACAATAAACAGCGCTGAACCGAATCAGTACAGGTACGCTGGGAGCCTCATCCCTCGATCCGCATAACGGCGGCAAACAGAAATCTCCTTCGTGCAGGGCAGCCCCCCCCAACTCAGCCCCCGGCAGGCAAGACAAAGCAGGAGGTAGGTAGGGTTATTTAACGATTATTTAAGCCGTCCTTCCACTGGGGATTAAGCGGTTTAAGCAGTGTGCTCGGCATGTACCATAATATCGTGCTTGGCGTGGTTTGGCGTGGTTTCATGAGGCTGCTACCAAGCATCGATCATCTCCAACGGCTCCCTCCCCCTTGCGGTCCGTACACCTTACGGTCTACGTCATCACGTCCTCCCCTGTCTGTAGTCCAGATAATTTTTTCCACTCTGATTTAGCCAGAGCCAGTTGAAACATAGAAACATAGAATGTGACGGCAGATAAGAACCATTCAGCCCATCTAGTCTGCCCAATTTTCTAAGTACTTTCATTAGTCCCTGACTTTATCTTATAGTTAGAATAGGCTTATGCCGGGGGCGGGGCTTAGCGGGCAAACGGCACAGACGCCATTTCGGGAGCTCCGCTAATCCAGCAACGAAACTAGCGAATAACGCCTAAACGAGCACACCCCAACTACCGGGGCGACCAGAATCAGCTCCAGGAGAGCGTAAGGCACACATCGATGCCTTTCTTTCAACAGGGTGCAAAACAGAAACGTCGGCCCCCAAGGGTCTCCCACGCGGCCAGCCAGAAATACAGGCCGCATGCAACAGCGGCCTGGTGGGATACAGACTGGCTTACACCCGATCAACAGCAAGCGCAGGCACCAGAGCCAGAAGAGATGGGCAAAAAATCCCACAAATCTCAGGCACCCATTCCTCATGACTCACAGGACATCGGCAAGCTGCTTCAACGCACACCCAGGCCCAAAGAGCTGGAACAGGCCGAACCAGAGGCCTATAACTACCAGATGACAGCAGGGGTGAGTGAAAATACACAGGGACCACCCACAGAAGGGCCCCCATCCCCACAAACCCCAGCCAACACTGAACCTGCAACAAAACATGACATTGATAACCTCTTCGACAGAATCCAAAAACTGTTCACCGCAGACATAGCAGCAGTGCGGACCGAGGTACGGGCGGTCACTGCCCGCATCCAGGCATCGGACACAAACATAGCTGACCTGCAAAGCAACCTGGCAGAGGTGAGGGACACCGTGAGGAAACTACAAGAGCAAAACTCACACATGTCTCTGAGACTAGACTTACTGGATGAAAGGACCCGCCAGAAGAATATAAAGATCAGAGGGGTCGCAGAAGCAGTAACAGCGGAGGAATTGCCGCACCTCATAAGACGCCTAATAACTACATTGCTCCCAGCAAAACAGGCGAAGCAATTCACACACGACGGCGCTTACCGTATCGCAAAATCCCCTAGGGCGCCACCTGCAGCACCCAGGGACATTATACTGCGATGCGGAACGAGGCAAGACAAACAAGCCTTGATGAGAGCTATCCATAATAAATCACCTATAGACTTTGAGGCCCACAAGATCTCACTCTTCCAAGACCTTCAACGCACCACTCTAATGTGGAGAAAGACCATGAAACCCATCACCCAAAGGCTACAAGAAGAAGGGATAACATATAGATGGACTGCCCCTCGATCACTCACAGTAATTAAAGAAGGCATCCAGTTCAAGGCCACCGATGTGGCGGAGGCCAGCACCTTTCTGACAGCGCTTGGCATAGGAGACGCCCCGCAAGTGCGGAAGGCCCAAGCTACCAGTGGGACATGGGACGTTGACAACGTCACCCCCTTTGTCCCCCGACATGAACATGGAGCAGTGACATAGGGAATCACACCTCAGCCATAGATTGAGAATCTAGTACTCCTTTGACCCGACCTTCGTATTGAACACCCCCACTTCTACCCCCACTGCACCGATTAGACGAATGCCCCGGAAAAAGTCTGTGCCCACCATAGCCCTACTAATAGCGATGTCCATGAAAGGGCCCCACGTAGGCCTACTCCCTAGCACCCTCCCCCCCGGAGTCCCCTCCGGTTAAGGAACACACTAGACCCCCAGCTAACAGACGACAACCAGCAATCCAGACTAACCGCTAAGGTCCCATATTCCAGTACTCTCCCCTCCCTGATGAGCCCCTAAGATACACTCAGGTTATGCAGACCTTCAATCTCCCATTATACTGGTATTTTTCCACAAATAGTCTGGACCATAGTTGTTCTTATTTTTTGATTTTTCATCTTATTTTTAAGTTTCCTTATGTATGGTATATGGTGCTTAATTGTCCTTAATATTTAGACACCCTTACTACCAACAAGGGGATCATTTACTAAGCGCTGAAACCTCCCTGTGCACCTCTACATAGAAATGGATACCTCGTTTGTTTCAGCAGATGATCACCACAGTAATAGTCACAATATTATTCTTATTTATTTTACTTAGTTTACAGATCGTTCCGTTAATCAGTTAGCAACTTAGCTTTCTTTTCTTTTCTTGTATATTGTCCTAAGATACATAGATGACTCTCGTTAGGGGGTCTTACACCCCAGACGACAAAGCGACATCAGAACAAGCTTTACTAGTCATAGCCCCTAGTTGGTGGGCTATAGCCCACTGTACTTCTTTCTTGTAAAGCTTCAGACGGCAATAGCCATACATTGAGATAACTTGCTAATATAACACTTTGATGAACCTTAGCTATGGTTACTTGAGTGTCACGAGTTTCACTGGAATTCCGATATGGATCAATCAACAGTGTTTAATAGCCTGCTCTCCTCTTGTTATATATATATATACACAACTACTTAGTCATGTTTTATGTTTAGTTAAGATAAGATAAATGTACGCTAAGCGACTCTCAAAAATATAAAAATGAGGCATTGAAAAAATGTGGAAATGTATCTAACGGTGCTATCGTTGTATCGATCCTACTCTGTGAAAACCCTTGCATTTCCCTTTCTTTATTCTGTACCCTTCATCCGTGCCTTAATAAAAGAAAGATTGACAAAAAAAAAAAAGAATAGGCTTATGCCTATCCCACGCATGCTTTAACTCCTTTACTGTGTTAACCTCTACCACTTCAGCTGGAAGGCTATTCCATGCATCCACTACCCTCTCAGTAAAGTAATACTTCCTGATATTATTTTTAAACCTTTGTCTCTCTAATTTAAGACTATGTCCTCTTGTTGTGGTAGTTTTTCTTCTTTTAAATATAGTCTCCTCCTTTACTGTGTTGATTCCCTTTATGTATTTAAATGTTTCTATCATATCCCCCCTGTCTCGTCTTTCCTCCAAGCTATACATGTTAACATCCTTTAACCTTTCCTGGTAAGTTTTATCTTGCAATCCATGAACCAGTTTAGTAGCCCTTCTTTGAACTCTCTCTAAGGTATCAATATCCTTCTGGAGATACGGTCTCCAGTACTGCGTACAATACTCCAAGTGAGGTCTCACCAGTGTTCTGTACAATGGCATGAGCACTTCCCTCTTTCTACTGCTAATACCTCTCCCTATACAACCAAGCATTCTGCTAGCATTTCCTGCTGCTCTATTACATTGTCTGCCTACCTTTAAGTCATCAGAAATAATCACCCCTAAATCCCTTTCCTCAGATGTTGAGGTTAGGACTCTTATCAAATATTCTGTACTCTGCCCTTGGGTTTTTACGTCCAAGATGCATTATCTTGCACTTATCCACATTAAATGTCAGTTGCCACAACTCTGACCATTTTTCTAGTTTACCTAAATCATTAGCCATTTGGCTTATCCCTCCTGGAACATCAACCCTGTTACATATCTTAGTATCATCAGCAAAAATACATACCTTACCATCAAGACCTTCTGCAATATCACTAATAAAAATATTAAAGAGAATGGGTCCAAGTACAGATCCCCGAGGTACCCCACTGGTGACAAGCCCAAGCTTTGAATATACTCCATTGACTACAACCCTCTGTTGCCTGTCACTCAGCCACTGCCTTACCCATTCAACAACATTGGAATCCAAACTTAAATATTGCAGTTTATTGATAAGTCTTCTATGTGCAACAGTGTCAAAAGCCTTACTGAAATCTAGGTAAGCAATGTCTACTGCACCACCCTGATCTATAATTTTAGTTACCCAATCAAAAAAATCAATAAGATTAGTTTGGCATGATCTCCCTGAAGTAAACCCATGTTGTCTCTGATCTTGAAATCCATGTGTTTTTAGATGTTCAACAATCCTATCCTTTAACATGGTTTCCATCACTTTCCCCACTACTGAAGTAAGGCTTACTGGCCTATAGTTGCCCGACTCCTCCCTATTACCTTTCTTGTGAATGGGCACAACATTCGCCAACTTCCAATCTTCTGGGACTACTCCTGTTATCAATGATTGGTTAAATAAATCTGTTAATGGTTTTGCTAGTACACCACTAAGCTCTTTTAATAGCTTTGGGTGTATTCCATCAGGTCCCATTGACTTCTTTGTCTTTACTTTTGACAGTTGAAATAGAACCTCTTCCTCTGTAAACTCACATGTAATAAATTACTAATTTATCCTTTTTCTTAACTGAGGTCCCTCTCCTTCATTTTCATATGTAAATACCGAACAATCCTTGTTTTACTTTTCTTTTCTCATTTATGTATCTAAAAAAAGTTTTGTCTCCCTTTTGTACTGACTGTGCTATTTTCTCTTCTGTGTGTGATTTGGAGGTTCTTATAACTTGCTTTGCCTCTTTCTGCCTAATCTTATAGGTCATTCTGTCTTCCTCACTCTGGTTTTTTTTATAATTACTAAATGCTAACTTTTAGTTTTTTACTATTTTGGCCACATCTGCGGAGTACCACAGTGGTTTCTTGAATTTTTTGCTTTTACTGACAAGCCTAATGCAATTTTCTGTTGCCTTCAGTAGTGCAACTTTTAAATAATCCCATTTCTCTTGGACTCCATGTAAATTGCTCCAGTCTGATAATGACTCATTTACACATATTCTAATTTTTAGAAAAGTCTGTTTTTCTAAAGTCTAAAACTTTTGTTTTTGTGTGGTGTGACTCAGTCACTGTTCTTATATTAAACCACACTGACTGATGATCACTGGATCCTAAACTTTCACCTACAGTAATATCTGATACCAAATCTCTATTTGTTAACACTAAATCTAGTATGGCTCTTTACGAGTTGGCTCCTCAACGACTTGTTTTAGAGACAATCCCAGTAGGGAGTTTAGGATATGTGTGCTCCTGCCACAAGCAGCTATTTTTGTTTTCCAATTCACATCAGGAAGATTAAAGTCACCCATGATGATAACTTCCCCCTTCATTGTCATTTTAGCTATTTCCTGAACTAGTAGATTATCTAACTCTTCAATTTGTCCTGGGGGCCTATAAATCACACCTACACGAGTTGCTCTGTGATTACCAAATTCTAACGTAACCCAAACGGACTCTATGTTCGCCTCACTAACTTTTATTAGGCTAGATTTTATGCTATCCTTCACATACAGGGACACCCCTCCCCCTTTCCTGCCTTCCCTGTCTTTTCTATATAAAGAGTACCCTGGTATTGCTATGTCCCAGTCATTTTTCTCATTATACCATGTCCCCGTAACAGCGACTAAATCTACACTATCAGTTGCCATTATTGCCACAAGTTCATGGATCTTATTCCCTAAACTGCGAGCATTTGTAGACATGACTCTAAGCTTATCATTTTTTAACACACTTGCTACAGGCACCTTCTGTCCTTGTTTTGGGGGACAATTGGATTGATGTTTTATCACCCTTTTGCCCCCCTCTCCCCCTAGTTTAAATACATCCTAGCAAAACCTCTAAACTACTCACTGAGAACATTTGTTCCCTTTTGAGAAAGATGCAAACCATCTTTTTTATACAGTTTATTTCCATTCCAAACAGAGCTAGCATGAGAAATAAAGCCAAATCCTTGCTTCCGACACCATTCACCAAGCCACAAGTTAAAGTCCCTAATACACATCCGCCTGTCGTTCTGAGTGTTATGCACAGGCAGAACTTCAGAGAATGACAGTGTGGAAGCAACCTGCCGTATATCATTGGCAAAAACACTAAAAACTTCCTTAACCTCTGAAACCTCATTGCAAGCCAAGTCATTTGTCCCTAGATGGACAAGTACATCCAATTCCCCTTCCTGCCTTGCTCGCTTAACGATATTACAGATACATCTCCTGTCTCTGTGAGCAGTAGCTCCGGGAAGACACCTCACAAGACCACCATTGTCCATCTCCACACCTCTTATGATGGAATCCCCCAACAACAACTACTTTCTATAAGGCCTCACCATAGTCTCCAAGCCTCTCTCCACAACACCACTAGCCTCAGTGCCTCTCTCCACAACATCACTAGCCTCAGTGCCTCTCTCCACAACACCACTACCCTCAGTGCCTGTCTCTATAACACCACTAGCCTCAACGCCTCTCTGCACAACACCACTAGCCTCAGTGCCTGTCTCCATAACACCATTACACTCTGAAAGTGCAGAAAATGAATTATGTAGAGCAACAGACTGTGCAATATGCCTTTTATCCACAACTCTAAGACAACCAGATTCTACAGTGATCCATCTGCCATTCCTAGTATGTCTCTGCGGCAGTGGCTTTGCAGCAGTTCCAGCCTGAGTTTACCAGATAATTTACAAATCTCAGACTTCAAAAATACAATCTCCTGCCGCAAGATAGAGAACTGTCTACAGATTAGACAACAACCAAACCTCCAAAAAGTGGAACGTGAAACAAATGCATAACAACTATTACACTGAACTAAGTCTGCCATTCCAATGAGGTGAATAATTTAAATCAAACAAATCTTAACTTTTTATTTATCCTCCTGAATACCTCAGATTACCTCCAGGTTATCTCCAGAATATCTCCAACCACACACACTTAGAAGCAGCACTCTCCAGAATATCTCCAACCACACACACTTAGAATCAACACTTAGATGAAGCAACCAAGCTCTATTAGCCGAGCTAATGACAACAACCCTTCTATACTCCTAAAATCACCACCCACTAGGAATGTTTAACACCTGGGTAGGCCTCTGCTTATTTGCAAACAATAGCTAATTTAAACAGCAATCAATAGCAAGTAGCTAACTAATCAAATCAAATGCCTTATAATTACCAACAGGAAATCAAACCTTGTGCAATCAGTAACTGTAACGGACCATTTCAGCAGACAAGGGGTTAAAATCCGTTTAGGCGATATGCCCCTTTCTGAGAGACAGGCACAGCTACTGCAGAACACCAAACTCCAGAACTGGATACAAAATAGCACTCCAAACTGGAACCTCACGAATAGCTGCTAGCAGACGAACAGGAAAAGCAGACATCAGCTTACACTCCTAGCAATCGATCTCCAACAGCATACAGTGAATCCCCCCAAGAACGAGACAAGGCTCCGTGTTGAGGGTCAAGCAGTGGTCTGAGGTGCTGGGGCACCCAGCCTGGTTTTTATTACATGAGTACACATACAGGCCACACCCAGGGGGAGGCATAAAATAACCAATAGTATCACGGGTGTAACCCACACATCCCCTCCCCTTAGTGTGACACATAATCCCATTATACATACAGTAAAAATACAGTTTCCACACATACTCTGTAACTTTAAAACCATACATCACATTCATAAAAATACATATCCTCAATCAATCCATTCAGGGGAACAACATATTAAAAAATGGCATGAATCAGACCAGGGGTTCAAAAGTTAGTAAAAGTATCTTTTGTTCCCCCTGGCTGGCAGAAAAAAACATCCCCACAATGCATCCCGGTTTCCTCCCTTCTGCCCTGGAGATAATTGGAGAAGTAATCCAATTATCCAGGACTAGAGGCAGACTCCATTAACCACATGGTTGCAAAACGACATAAAACACTTTAAAATACATAAAGTCACATTTTACACATAACACACAGACATTTCACATATCCCCAGATAGCTCAGGTCTGAGTGCACATTATTAGGTGAATGGCACTCAGACCAACCGAATACAGTTTAATCGCCATAGAGCCAAAGTCTTTAATCACACGAATAGGCTCCATGGCAAAGCTATCTGGGTTACCACAGCTCACACAGGGCAAGTACCAAATGACCCCACTGTATTTAAAGGGTCAGAATGAGTGACATACACTCTGGTATGGCCGCATACTGTTTTTAAAGGACCCAATCTCCCAGGGCCATAGTCCAAAGGCAGCAGGCGGGCAGCCAGGCTTCTCCAATGCAATGTGGCGAGATTGCTCTCGTCACATCTCTCCCCTTTTCCAAACAGACTAACAGGGTATCTGACCTCCTGCCGGTCAGTGCCCTTGTAAGTCCAGCAGCCCACCCACAAAACAGAAACAGCAGTACAGCCCACCCACAATAACTGGTTACTACTCCTGGGTAGAGGAGAAATTTGTCCATGTCCAGGTGCCTCACCATGGCTGTGTGGGGGACTGGTAGGCTGCCTTGGTGGGTTGCTGAGTGGGCAGAGACCAGCGGTACTCTGCCCTGATGCCAGCACTACCACGGGAGTAGTCTGGTTGAAGCCTGGTTGCTGGAGACCGACTGTCTCCCCTTTAGCTGCACTGCTCTGCTGCTGGAGACCGACTGTCTCCCCTTTAGTTACACAGCTCTGCTGCTGGAGACCGACTGTCTCCCCTTTGGCTAAACAGCCCTGTCGTGGGGGGGCAGGACCGACCATCCCTACCCCCTGTGTGGTAAGTGCAGAGACCACGGTCCCATCTGCACCGGTGGGGGGCTTACAGTCTCCCCCTGGTACCTTAAGCTGCCGCTGGGGAGAGGGGGTAACAGGCTCCTCTCCCAATAGAACACTCTGCCGCTGGGGAAAGGAGACTGGGCTCTCTATTCCCTGCACATTACGGATCCGCTGCTGGGGAGAGGTGGTCGCAAGCTCCTCTCCCATACATACTTTCCGCCTTTGTGGAGGGAGACCGACTGTCTCTCCTCCCAATACAGTGCCCTGCTGCTGGGGAAAGGAGACTGGGCTCTCTATTCCCTGCTGGACACTCTGCCGCTGGGGAAAGGAGACTGGGCTCTCTATTCCCAAAAAATCACGCTGCTGCTGGGGGGTAGGACCAACTACCTCTGCCCCCTGTAACTCAGCCTGCCGCTGGGGAATGGAGACTGGGCTCCCAATTCCCTGCAGGACCGGTGGAGAGACCTCGGTCCCATCTCTACCGGCCACCTGGGGTTCTTCCCAGTAAATCTCCACAATATCTTCCCAGCGGAATGGGTCTGGATCTGGGTCTGTCACGTTACTGTCCTGCTGAGCCTTCCCAATGGAGTGGAAGAGATCTCGGTAGTCCTGCTCCAGTTCCCACTCCATGGTTGCTAGGTGAAGCAGGTCTTGCCCTACCTCATGGGGGTCATCCCAGTCATGCCTAGCCTCCCTTGTGTAGAAAATATCCTGAAGTCTGGTCTGCGCAGGGCTCCCGAAGTCCGTCTCTGCAAAGGACTCCCATAACAAGCCGGGACCATCAAACTCCTCTCCCTCTGGCTTGTCATGCTCGGCTGTCCAGGGTATATACTGTGCCATATACCACCAGAGTGCCTGGTAGGCATCTTCCAGCCAAATCTCCTGCCACACTCGGAGCTCCAATTCCTTCACCCATTCCTCCAGGGGCTGCTCTCCCAGGAAGGGCATCCGCAGGGCCACTTGCTTCTGCAACCGCTGCTCTTCACTGGGGAGACTCTCACCCCGCTAATATTGTACATCCAGGGCCTGGTACCAGATGCTTTTCCTTAATGCATCCCGGCGATCCAGGTCCCCCTCCTCGTATAACACTGCTGGTTCCATTCTGTTGCTTTTAGAGTCGCTGTACAGGGACATGCGTTGCCCCCACTTCTAAATCCAAAGAAATGGTGTTTCCTGTAGCTGTCCTTCTGGCTGTAGGAACAATCCCGCCGCTTGCCACCAATTGTAACGGACCGTTTCAGCAGACAAGGGGTTAAAATCCGTTTAGGCGATATGCCCCTTTCTGAGAGACAGGCACAGCTACTGCAGAACACCAAACTCCAGAACTGGATACAAAATAGCACTCCAAACTGGAACCTCACGAATAGCTGCTAGCAGACGAACAGGAAAAGCAGACATCAGCTTACACTCCTAGCAATCGATCTCCAACAGCATACAGTGAATCCCCCCAAGAACGAGACAAGGCTCCGTGTTGAGGGTCAAGCAGTGGTCTGAGGTGCTGGGGCACCCAGCCTGGTTTTTATTACATGAGTACACATACAGGCCACACCCAGGGGGAGGCATAAAATAACCAATAGTATCACGGGTGCAACCCACACATCCCCTCCCCTTAGTGTGACACATAATCCCATTATACATACAGTAAAAATACAGTTTCCACACATACTCTGTAACTTTAAAACCATACATCACATTCATAAAAATACATATCCTCAATCAATCCATTCAGGGGAACAACATATTAAAAAATGGCATGAATCAGACCAGGGGTTCAAAAGTTAGTAAAAGTATCTTTTGTTCCCCCTGGCTGGCAGAAAAAAACATCCCCACAATGCATCCCGGTTTCCTCCCTTCTGCCCTGGAGATAATTGGAGAAGTAATCCAATTATCCAGGACTAGAGGCAGACTCCATTAACCACATGGTTGCAAAACGACATAAAACACTTTAAAATACATAAAGTCACATTTTACACATAACACACAGACATTTCACATATCCCCAGATAGCTCAGGTCTGAGTGCACATTATTAGGTGAATGGCACTCAGACCAACCGAATACAGTTTAATCGCCATAGAGCCAAAGTCTTTAATCACACGAATAGGCTCCATGGCAAAGCTATCTGGGTTACCACAGCTCACACAGGGCAAGTACCAAATGACCCCACTGTATTTAAAGGGTCAGAATGAGTGACATACACTCTGGTATGGCCGCATACTGTTTTTAAAGGACCCAATCTCCCAGGGCCATAGTCCAAAGGCAGCAGGCGGGCAGCCAGGCTTCTCCAATGCAATGTGGCGAGATTGCTCTCGTCACATCTCTCCCCTTTTCCAAACAGACTAACAGGGTATCTGACCTCCTGCCGGTCAGTGCCCTTGTAAGTCCAGCAGCCCACCCACAAAACAGAAACAGCAGTACAGCCCACCCACAATAACTGGTTACTACTCCTGGGTAGAGGAGAAATTTGTCCATGTCCAGGTGCCTCACCATGGCTGTGTGGGGGACTGGTAGGCTGCCTTGGTGGGTTGCTGAGTGGGCAGAGACCAGCGGTACTCTGCCCTGATGCCAGCACTACCACGGGAGTAGTCTGGTTGAAGCCTGGTTGCTGGAGACCGACTGTCTCCCCTTTAGCTGCACTGCTCTGCTGCTGGAGACCGACTGTCTCCCCTTTAGTTACACAGCTCTGCTGCTGGAGACCGACTGTCTCCCCTTTGGCTAAACAGCCCTGTCGTGGGGGGGCAGGACCGACCATCCCTACCCCCTGTGTGGTAAGTGCAGAGACCACGGTCCCATCTGCACCGGTGGGGGGCTTACAGTCTCCCCCTGGTACCTTAAGCTGCCGCTGGGGAGAGGGGGTAACAGGCTCCTCTCCCAATAGAACACTCTGCCGCTGGGGAAAGGAGACTGGGCTCTCTATTCCCTGCACATTACGGATCCGCTGCTGGGGAGAGGTGGTCGCAAGCTCCTCTCCCATACATACTTTCCGCCTTTGTGGAGGGAGACCGACTGTCTCTCCTCCCAATACAGTGCCCTGCTGCTGGGGAAAGGAGACTGGGCTCTCTATTCCCTGCTGGACACTCTGCCGCTGGGGAAAGGAGACTGGGCTCTCTATTCCCAAAAAATCACGCTGCTGCTGGGGGGTAGGACCAACTACCTCTGCCCCCTGTAACTCAGCCTGCCGCTGGGGAATGGAGACTGGGCTCCCAATTCCCTGCAGGACCGGTGGAGAGACCTCGGTCCCATCTCTACCGGCCACCTGGGGTTCTTCCCAGTAAATCTCCACAATATCTTCCCAGCGGAATGGGTCTGGATCTGGGTCTGTCACGTTACTGTCCTGCTGAGCCTTCCCAATGGAGTGGAAGAGATCTCGGTAGTCCTGCTCCAGTTCCCACTCCATGGTTGCTAGGTGAAGCAGGTCTTGCCCTACCTCATGGGGGTCATCCCAGTCATGCCTAGCCTCCCTTGTGTAGAAAATATCCTGAAGTCTGGTCTGCGCAGGGCTCCCGAAGTCCGTCTCTGCAAAGGACTCCCATAACAAGCCGGGACCATCAAACTCCTCTCCCTCTGGCTTGTCATGCTCGGCTGTCCAGGGTATATACTGTGCCATATACCACCAGAGTGCCTGGTAGGCATCTTCCAGCCAAATCTCCTGCCACACTCGGAGCTCCAATTCCTTCACCCATTCCTCCAGGGGCTGCTCTCCCAGGAAGGGCATCCGCAGGGCCACTTGCTTCTGCAACCGCTGCTCTTCACTGGGGAGACTCTCACCCCGCTAATATTGTACATCCAGGGCCTGGTACCAGATGCTTTTCCTTAATGCATCCCGGCGATCCAGGTCCCCCTCCTCGTATAACACTGCTGGTTCCATTCTGTTGCTTTTAGAGTCGCTGTACAGGGACATGCGTTGCCCCCACTTCTAAATCCAAAGAAATGGTGTTTCCTGTAGCTGTCCTTCTGGCTGTAGGAACAATCCCGCCGCTTGCCACCAATTGTAACGGACCGTTTCAGCAGACAAGGGGTTAAAATCCGTTTAGGCGATATGCCCCTTTCTGAGAGACAGGCACAGCTACTGCAGAACACCAAACTCCAGAACTGGATACAAAATAGCACTCCAAACTGGAACCTCACGAATAGCTGCTAGCAGACGAACAGGAAAAGCAGACATCAGCTTACACTCCTAGCAATCGATCTCCAACAGCATACAGTGAATCCCCCCAAGAACGAGACAAGGCTCCGTGTTGAGGGTCAAGCAGTGGTCTGAGGTGCTGGGGCACCCAGCCTGGTTTTTATTACATGAGTACACATACAGGCCACACCCAGGGGGAGGCATAAAATAACCAATAGTATCACGGGTGCAACCCACACATCCCCTCCCCTTAGTGTGACACATAATCCCATTATACATACAGTAAAAATACAGTTTCCACACATACTCTGTAACTTTAAAACCATACATCACATTCATAAAAATACATATCCTCAATCAATCCATTCAGGGGAACAACATATTAAAAAATGGCATGAATCAGACCAGGGGTTCAAAAGTTAGTAAAAGTATCTTTTGTTCCCCCTGGCTGGCAGAAAAAAACATCCCCACAATGCATCCCGGTTTCCTCCCTTCTGCCCTGGAGATAATTGGAGAAGTAATCCAATTATCCAGGACTAGAGGCAGACTCCATTAACCACATGGTTGCAAACCGACATAAAACACTTTAAAATACATAAAGTCACATTTTACACATAACACACAGACATTTCACATATCCCCAGATAGCTCAGGTCTGAGTGCACATTATTAGGTGAATGGCACTCAGACCAACCGAATACAGTTTAATCGCCATAGAGCCAAAGTCTTTAACCACACGAATAGGCTCCATGGCATAGCTATCTGGGTTACCACAGCTCACACAGGGCAAGTACCAAATGACCCCACTGTATTTAAAGGGCCAGAATGAGTGACATACACTCTGGTATGGCCGCATACTGTTTTTAAAGGGCCCAATCTCCCAGGGCCATAGTCCAAAGGCAGCAGGCGGGCAGCCAGGCTTCTCCAATGCAATGTGGCGAGATTGCTCTCGTCACAGTAACCTTTTCCTACAGATGAATCTTACCTTCCACCCAGCCGGTATAAGCACCCCTACTGAGAATCTGGAATCATCCAGCCCGTATTCCCTACATTACTGGACAATCCTTAGACTCGCAACCGAATTAAGACAAATGGGGGTCCCATTCCTGGCCACAGCACGCAAAGCTGAATTGTATAGACTATACATCACTAATACCTGCACTCCCCAGCCAGAAGTTGTCCTACAACTAGAAAATTATTCTGAAATCAAGGTGTGACGGTTACCCCTATGGAGTAGGGTATCTGCCGTCTGGGCGTCCTCCTTCCCAGTACTGGAGACCACGGCAGAGCTCCAATTCAAGGTCCTGTAGAGTGGGTAGAGCGGGACTCGCTCCTCCAGGAGGGTATAGCTGGTGATATAGCTGGCAAGCAGGCTTCTCCATAAGCCAGAGGAACAGGGCAGTTTGGCACATGGAGAGCCAGAGGCAAAAATGGCAGTTTGTCACACCAGTTTTAAAATAACAGATTTAAAATAACAGAAATTTCGTTTTTAACAGATAATGCACTCCAGGGGCCATAGTACCAGGGTAACCAGAGTCTAGGAGCGTGTTCTTGGTTGGAATACAATGCTAGTACCGTGCTCCACACCAGTACCACTACTGTGAGAAAAATCACCATAACTACTACTGTGGTGGAATCTCGGTAAAAATAAATTTAGTAGGCCGAGATTACCACGTGGCATGTGTACGTGCATATGCTGACGTATCGATCAGTTGGTTGCACGAGGCAAGATACGATCAGTAGTGTACGGAGCATGTGCAAGAATACAGGATGTAGTATTCCCCTCCTCCATTGTGCTGGACAGGCCATGCGGTCAAACAGGAAGTTAATTCTCATTTGTGTTGATTGGTTAAGAGAATGTGCGGGTGGAGCTTAATATGGGAGGAGTTATATGCCTATATAAGGAGCCTGCACTATTGTCCGGGGCTCAGAATTTGTTGTATTTTGGTGATGTTAGTCCCTCTGAGTCCCGATCGGTGATCCAATAAAGAATCTCTTCCTTCCTGAAGAAACCTGTGTCCATCTCTCTGTGCTTCGCTTCCGTCAGTTTCTCCGGTATCATTTGGTGCATTGGCCGGGAAACTCATCGTTCAACGGTAGCTGAGAGGCAGAGGCGTGAGACGGTCTATCTTTGCCCACGTTCTCTACGGCTGCACCCCTGAACTTCTGCGTGGACCTCCCTTCGTCTCGGCGCCACTGGTCTGTTGTCCAGGAGATCATCGGCCTCTACGTAAGAAGTGCTGGGGTGTCCCCGTCGATGAGTGTGAACTCAGGTTCAGGAACGAGGAGGTAAGACAACTGCTGTTTTAGACGGCAGACCCACTAGGGGTATACCGATTGTGCGGTAGGCCCATAAGGGGTTATTTGTGTATGGAATCTGCCCCCTCTGTCGGAGGGAAGGAGTGAAGGCGCACCGCTCAATCGAACGCTCTTTAGTCAGACCGTTTAAATTGGTTAGTCAGGCGGGGTCCTGTGTAAATAGCCCTAGCCGGACACCGGTGTCTTGTCTAGACTAGCGTTCTAGGGTGTATATTACGTTCGCTAGGTCGGAGGGACCGGGAGACTAAGCGGCGCCTGTGTAAATTCGGTTCGCTAGCTCTCAACCTATCTTGGCTAAGTGGGAAGGCGTGTAAATTTGGAACCCACTAGATTTTTGATAGTTATCGACTAAGAGGCGCCTGTGTAAATTCGGTCCTCTAGCTCGCTATATGTGGTGCTTGGGCAGTGTGGCTAACCAAAACGGGTGTACATAGTTTTAGGTAGTCCATTCAAGGTACTGGCCAATAGTTTAGTTGGGAATTGTAAATGTGTTAAAGATTGTTTAGTAAAGTGTATATCTTGTTAGATAGCGCGAGCTCAGCCGTCTAGCGAGAGTGTTAATAGTGTGTTGCTGTATTATAGTGCACGGTACCATAACCCTGTATATTTACTGACACTGTATATAAGTACTAATCACTGTCGTCCATTGCATGTTTAACACCATAACCACTAATAATTGTATTGTGACCTTAAATTGTGCTTTGACCTATGCTAACCGTACTGTAACCGCTATTTGTAAAAGACGATGTTACTGGGGTGTGTTATAGACGGGTAATTCATATATAGAGAATTATAGCGTGGGTGACTGTATAGTTTCGCCAAAGGGCATAATATTGATTATATAGTGACTGGTGTAACAGCTGTGTGTGTACGGGAATTCCTTGAGTGTTTATTGTGTTATTGTGTACGTTTCACTTGGTAACCGTACCACGTGGTGCTGTTGCCAGAGGAAACGGGTGTGACTGTTGAATAGTACGCGTGTATAGTATTCGTTGTCAACGACGTTCCATTGATAAGTATGGGCGCGTCGCAGTCAACGATTCCGGATCCCTTAGGTTGTATGGTGAAGAATTTTAAAAAGGGATTCAAAACTTGTGATTTTGGGGTTAAAATGTCTCCTGTACGTTTGGTCACTTTGTGTACTAGGGAGTGGCCTACTTTGGTTGCGGCATGGCCGCCACGTGGCAGTTTGGATCCAACTCTGGTACAGCGCTTACACGTGGCTGTTTCAGGTAGGCCTGAACTTTACGGGCAGTTTCCTTATATTGATTGTTGGAGACAGGCCGTGAATGACTCGCCAAAATGGATTCAGACATGCCACGAGGAGCAATGTCGCCTCATGGTGGCTAGGACTTGTTTGTCCACTAGGACTGGTGTTAGGCCCATTTTGGACACGCCCCCTGAGTCCGAGATCCCTTTGCCGCCCCCTTACTTTCCTTTAAGAGGAAGTGACGCAAATGCAGGAAGTCCTGCACCCCTCCCCTCATTGCCCTCATCCACTTCCGCTTCCCCCTCCAGTACAGAATCCACCCCCTCTCGTACTAAATCTCCCCTTCCGGAACCAGAGCCAACCCCCATTAGATCTGAATACCCTGATTTGGCGCCACTTCAGACTTCCGGTCAAGCTTCTTCTAGCTCGGCTCGAAGTGTTTTATTTACTACCTTTTCCCAAAACCAAGCTCCCACATCCTCATGTTTTATTACCCCCCAACCGGAACCTCTAACTGACGCCCCTCCACGTAGCCCCATACTAACCCGACAACTGACCGGTACCCAACAATTAAAACATTATCAGATGCCTCTTCGTCTGAATCCCGGGTCAGCCTATATCGATGCCGCAGGTCAAATGGCACATGCTGACCCAGTCTTCGTATATGTCCCGTTCACGACAACCGATCTCTTAAATTGGAAGACCCACAATTCCTCGTATTCTGAGAAACCACAAGCTATGACCGATCTGTTCACCTCAATAGTTCAGACACATAACCCGACATGGGCTGATTGCCAGCAGTTATTAATGACTTTGTTTAACAATGAGGAAAAGACAAGGATTAATCAAGCGGCCATTAAAGCGCTAGAGGATAGAGCCCGTGCTTTGAATCAAGCCAATCCAGCAGCATGGGCCGCAACACATTATCCTAACACCGATCCCGACTGGAATGTAAATGGTGCTGATATGGTTCAACTCAGAGCCTATAGAGACGCTATAATTGCTGGCATGAAAGCCAGAGGAAAGAAAGCCATTAATATGTCGAAGACAGTTGAGGTGATTCAGAAAAGTGATGAAGCGCCCAGTGTCTTTTATGACCGATTATTGGAGGCATACCGCTTGTATACCCCCTTTAATCCGGAAGACGCAGATAATTCCCGAATGGTGAACTCCGCCTTTGTCAGCCAAGCTTACGGAGATATTAAGCGCAAGCTACAGAAGTTAGAAGGGTTTGCAGGTATGTCTATCACCCAACTAATGGAAGTAGCGAATAAAGTATATATGAACAGGGAAACAGAAAGTAAGAAAGAGGAAGAGCGCAAGATGCGTAAAAAGGCAGATATGTTAGCGGTAGCGATCGCAGGCGTAGATAGACGGGGCCCAGATAGAGGCGATAGTAGATGGAATAGGGAGCCTTTGAGTAGGAATCAATGCGCGTATTGCAAGGAAGAAGGGCATTGGAGGAACGAGTGTCCACAAAGAGAGCAGTACGAGAGAGACCAACCCAGGGCAGGTTATGGAAACTTTAGAGGCAGAGCGAGAGGTAGAGGAGGCCCCGGAGGGAGTAATGGTAATAGAGGGAGCAATGGGAACAGAGGAAGTGTTAGGGAAGATAGGTATTTCCCAGCAGCGCAAAGGTCCCGCGATAGAGAAGGCAGGGACTTTGTAGGATTGGCTGACACGGTCATGGAGGACTATTGATACCGACCGGGCTCCATCCCCCTTGGTCGAGCGGAGCCTATGGTCGATGTATCAATAGGGGGAAAAAGGAGTGCGTTCATGATCGACACTGGTGCTGAACATTCGGTGGTGACTGACCTAGTTGCTCCTCCATCTGGAAGGACTATTACTGTGATAGGAGCAACTGGAAGAAGTGCTGAAAAACCGGTTCTTAAAAGTCGACTCTGTACATTGGGAGGCCATGTAGTAAAACATCAATTCCTTTATATGCCTGAATGTCCAGTCCAATTGCCGGGACGTGATATGCTATCTAAGTTACAAGCGCAGATTACGTTCCTACCAAATGGAACAACATCCTTAAAGTTTAATGGACCTTCAGGTATTATGACATTATCCGTACCAAAGGAAGAAGAGTGGCGACTTTATACAGCGTTGACTAGCCAAAACCTTAGGAGTGATGAATCCTTATTCAACATACCAGGAGTTTGGGCAGAGAACAACCCACCAGGACTGGCCCGCAATATTCCACATATTAAAATTGAACTAAAACTTGGGGTTTATCCAGTGAGCCTAAGACAATACCACATCCCGCAGAAGGCTAAGAAGAACATCCAATCTTATCTGGATAAGTTCATACGGTATGGTATCCTAAAATTCTGTACTTCCCCCTGGAACACCCCACTGCTGCCTGTTCAAAAGCCCGGTACAGATGAGTATCGACCTGTGCAGGACTTGAGAGCAGTCAATGATGCGGTTGTTAGTATACATCCAGTTGTACCCAATCCATATAACCTGCTTGCTTTAATTCCGGGCGGGGCTACTTACTTTACAGTCTTAGATCTCAAAGATGCCTTCTTTTGCCTCCGAATTGCCGCAGAAAGTCAATGTATCTTCGCTTTTCAATGGGAAAACGCTGTAACGGGCTCAAAACGCCAAATGACCTGGACAAGACTGCCCCAAGGGTTTAAAAATTCACCTACCCCATTTGGTTCAGCTCTAAGTCAAGATCTACTGGATTTCGAGTCCATCCCAGGAGAGTGTGTATTGTTACAATATGTAGATGACTTGTTGATAGCAGCAGTTACAAAAGAAATATGTCAGCAAGCAACGCACGATCTACTACACATTCTCTGGAAGGCAGGATACAAGGTGTCTAGAAAGAAGGCTCAGTTGTGTTTGTCAAATATCTGGGATTCCATATCTCTGAAGGTCAAAGAATTATGGGGCCAGAGAGAAAAGAAGCTGTGTGCCAAATACAGATACCCAAGAATAGAAGACAAGTGCGAGAATTCTTGGGGGCAGCAGGCTTCTGTAGGATATGGATTCCCAGCTACGCGATATTGGCAAAACCTCTGTATGCAGCTATCAAAGGTACAGAGCACGACCCCTTCTTATGGACTCAAGAACAGCAAACGGCATTTGAAGATGTGAAGAAGGCTTTGATGAGTGCCCCAGCATTAGGTCTACCTGATCACACACGACCATTCTACCTGTATGTACATGAGCAAAGAAGAATGGCTGTGGGAGTATTGACACAGTACTTGGGATCATGGCAAAGACCTGTTGCCTACATGTCTAAGCAACTGGATGCAGTGGCCAGCGGACTTCCACCTTGTCTAAGAGCCGTAGCTGCAGCCGCCCTGCTAGTAGCTGAAGCGATAAACTCACTCTGGGTCAAGAACTTTATGTACGAGTCCCACATGCAGTACAGACGTTGTTGGATTACAAAGGAAATCATTGGTTTAGTAACAGCCGTATGACCAAGTATCAAGCAATGTTGTGTGAAAACCCAAGAGTGCATTTAGAGACTGTAAACACCTTAAATCCAGCTACCCTTTTGCCACAACCTACTGAAAGTCAACATGATTGTTTGGAAGTAATGGATGAAGTATTTTCAAGTAGACCAGATCTTCGTGATTTTCCCATCCAGAACCACGATGTTCAATATTACACCGACGGCAGTAGTTATGTGAAAGAAGGGGTCCGCTATGCAGGATATGCAGTAACAACAATAGACAAGGTGATAGAAGCTCGGCCACTGGCGAAAGGAACATCAGCACAAAAGGCAGAATTGATAGCACTGACACGAGCGTTACAATTGGCTGAAGGTTTAAGAGTGAACATCTACACGGACTCCAAGTATGCGTTTTTAACCACTCATGCCCACGGAGCTTTGTATAAAGAAAGAGGACTATTGAATTCAGAAGGCAAAGAAATCAAGTATGCAGCTGAAATCCTACAACTATTGGAAGCAGTGTGGGAGCCGAAAGAAGTCGGTATCATACATTGTCGAGCGCATCTGAGAGGAGATGGTGATGTAACCAAGGGAAATCGGATGGCAGACAGTACAGCTAAGCGTGCCGCTGAATCGGGAAGACAGGAATATGTGGGGCATATAGCTGCTCTTATACCAACTCCACTGTCTCAATGGACTCCAGTTTATACAGCTCAAGAAGAGGAGTGGTTAAAGACTGAACCTGGAAAGTATTTGGAGAACAAATGGTATCAGTTAGAAGATGGAAGAATAGTCATTCCAGCATCACTAGCGGTAGAAATTGTCCAAAATTATCACAACGGGACACATTCTGGGAGAGACAGCACAGAGGAATCTCTCAGAAAACATTTCTACATACCAAGATTGTCCAACTTGACTCAGGCCATTGTACGAAGATGTGTAACGTGTGCTAAAAATAATGCAAGACAAGGACCAGTAAAGCCACCAGGAGTCCAGTTTATGGGGGAACTCCCCATGTCCGATCTACAAATTGACTATACAGTGATGCCTAAATCGGGTGGACATCGTTACCTGCTGGTAATTGTGTGCACCTATTCAGGCTGGGTAGAAGCATGTCCTACTCGTACAGAGAAAGCAGGAGAAGTTGTGAGATTCCTGTTACGAGAAATAATACCCCGATATGGACTACCTTGCTCTATAGGATCGGACAATGGTCCAGCTTTTGTTCATCAGTGCCTACAACAACTGACTCATATGCTTGGTATAAAGTGGAGGCTTCATACGGCATATAGACCCCAGAGTTCTGGTAAGGTAGAGAGAATGAATAGAACTATTAAGAATCAGTTGGCTAAAATGTGTCAGGAAACCCAACTTAAGTGGAACGTTCTCTTACCCATAGCTCTATTGCGAATCCGCAGTACACCTACCAGAAGGATGGGCCTCTCTCCTTTTGAAATCATGTATGGGCGACCACCTCCCGTACTTGGTAACTTAAGGGGGGATTTGAGTCAGTTGGGAGAAGGAATTACCCGGCAGCAGGTTGTAGAGTTGGGTAAGACTATGGAGGAGGTACAGAAATGGGTACAAGATAGATTACCTGTGAATATTTATCCCCCAGTTCATGGTTACCATCCAGGAGACCAAGTGTGGATTAAAGAGTGGAATAATGTACCGTTAGGGCCCAAGTGGAGAGGTCCTTATGTTGTTCTTTTGTCTACCCCTACAGCGATAAAAGTAGCCGAAGTGACTCCGTGGATACATCACTCCAGGGTTAAGCCAGCAGCAGTCGATTCTTGGCAAGTTACAGCAGATCCAGAGAATCCCTGCAAGATCCGGTTAAAACGCACGACTCAGTCGGAGTAACGAGGAACTTTGTGGATTATAAATTTTATTGTTACAGAGATTTGGTGAAGTGAGTGTTTAGACGGCCATAATAAAGCCTGTCCGCTCACCGACGTATAGTGTATAAGCCAGGAAAGTCTCGAAGGGACTCCTGTGAAGACGAGCAGAACTCCATTCCCTGCAGCCCTTACATCCTGGAAGCTGAGGTGCCTTCGCACGGACGAAGACTGAGGATGACGACGAAAGATGTGTTTATGATAATGTTTATTTATGTGTATTTTTATATTCAGGAAGGTGGAGGTACCGACACTCCTAGCTGTGAGGTGTGCATTAAGACTACAAGAACAGGTAACCATATTTCCCAAACCCTAATTTGGCATTCACAATACGAGTGTAAAGGAGATGTATCAAGATGTAGATACTTAAATATAGAGTATAGTGTGTGCCATTTAGGAGTAGGAGAACCTAGGTGCTTCAGTCCGGAGTATCAACCTCGTACAATTTGGTTGACTCTCAGGAATGGAGATCCTCAGGGGACCCTAATTAACAAGACGGTGTTAGAATCCGTACATTCTTCGGGTGTTCTGCTATTTGATGCATGTAAGGCGATATCAAGTGGTAGAAAGCCGTGGAATGTATGTGGGGATCTTAGATGGGATAGGACGTATGGGTCTAATGATAAATATATTTGTCCCAGTAGTAAAAATAAATATGTGAGTCCTAGATGCCCAAATAGAGATTATAACTTTTGCCCATATTGGTCTTGTGTGGGGTGGGCAACTTGGGGACAGACAGTAGACAAGGACATGATAGTGACTAAGTTGCCTACCAGCCCATATTGTAAGTATATGGAATGCAACCCAGTCCATATACTTATAAATAACCCCGACAAGTTCTTAGATACATATGGTAATTTATTTGGGTTTCAAATATATGGGACGGGTTTAGATCCTGGGACAGTATTGTTTATAGGGATAGAGACTGATACGGTATCCTCCCAAACTCATCAAGTATACCATTCCTTTTATGAAGAGATGAGTATAGATAATAAGATCCCCCATAATGCTAAAAACCTGTTCATTGATTTAGCCGAAAGTATTGCCGGTAGTCTTAATGTTACCAACTGCTATGTGTGTGGAGGTACTAACATGGGAGACCAATGGCCTTGGGAAGCAAAGGAGGTAATGTCCGGTTCTGAGGCAGTTGACCAATTAATATCTACACAAGCCGATTATCATATGAGTGTTAGAGGTAAATCTGAGTGGAGATTAAAGACCTCCATCATAGGTTATGTTTGCATAGCAAGGAAAGGAATGATGTATAATACTTCTGTAGGAGAATTAACTTGTCTAGGGCAAAAAGCTTATGATGATGATACAAATAATACAACTTGGTGGTCGGCTTCAAATGTCTCAGAACCATCTAACCCGTTTGCTAGATACGCCAATTTAAAGGATGTGTGGTTTGACCTATCCATCACATCTACCTGGAGAGCCCCAGCAAATTTGTACTGGATCTGTGGTAAGAAAGCCTATTCGGAGTTGCCACAGGACTGGGAAGGGGCATGTGTGTTGGGTATGCTCAAACCATCCTTCTTCTTGTTACCTATTGAAACAGGTGAGACTTTAGGTGTTAAAGTGTATGATGTGAATCATAGGAAGAAAAGGGGACCCATAGAGATAGGCGCCTGGGAAGATAATGAATGGCCTCCCCAGCGTATTATAGATTATTATGGGCCAGCCACGTGGGCAGAAGATGGTACCTTTGGTTATAGAACCCCTATTTATATGCTCAACCGTATTATACGATTACAGGCGGTGGTTGAGATTATTACTAACGAGACATCACAAGCGCTCAATCTTCTAGCGAAGCATAATACCAGGATGAGGACAGCAGTCTATCAAAATAGATTAGCCTTGGATTACCTTTTGGCAGTAGAGGGAGGTGTATGTGGGAAGTTTAACCTGAGCAATTGCTGTCTTCAAATAGATGACGAAGGGCAAGCAATAGCTGAGCTTACTAGCCATATGGTTAAACTAGCGCATGTGCCTACTCAGGTATGGAAAGGGTACAATCCAAGTAGTTGGTTTGGTAGCTGGTATGAGTGGTTTGGAGGGCTTAAGGCAGTGGTAGGTGGAGTCCTACTGATTTTAATGTTGTGTCTACTCCTGCCGTGTCTTATACCCTTAGTAGTTAGGTCTGTGCAAAGCCTGATAGAAAATATAGCAGAGAGGAAGGCTGCTGCACAGATAATGGCAATTTATAAATATGAGGCTCTAGATCAGGGAGAACCAATACAGGAAGATGAGTGTTGAAGATTCACATCATAAAATAAGTCTGGTCTGGTTCAAGGTAACTTGCGGTGTATGCAAACTAAGGTTAAGTGATGCCTCAAGTAATTGTGAAATATCAAGAGGCATCAAAGGGGGGAATGTGGTGGAATCTCGGTAAAAATAAATTTAGTAGGCCGAGATTACCACGTGGCATGTGTACGTGCATATGCTGACGTATCGATCAGTTGGTTGCACGAGGCAAGATACGATCAGTAGTGTACGGAGCATTTGCAAGAATACAGGATATAGTATTCCCCTACTCCATTGTGCTGGACAAGCCATGCGGTCCAGCAGGAAGTTAATTCTTATTTGTGTTGATTGGTTAAGAGAATGTGCGGGTGGAGCTTAATATGGGAGGAGTTATGTGCCTATATAGGGAGCCTGCACTATTGTCCGGGGCTCAGAACTTGCTGTATTTTGGTGACGTTAGTCCCTCTGAGTCCCGATCGGTGATCCAATAAAGAATCTCTTCCTTCCTGAAGAAACCTGTGTCCATCTCTCTGTGCTTCGCTTCCGTCAGTTTCTCCGGTATCACTACAAGCAATGAGGGATTTTGTTACACAAGGGTATAAATGTCTTCCATGCTTGCTTCAATTAACACCATTAGTGCTAGGCTGTAGAAATTGGAATCTCCTCAACAGTTAACAGTTCATAGAGGTTCCCACCCCAGCTCCCTCTCACGTTAATGGCATTACCATTAACCCAACCCCTAGCACTTCCACTCACATAATCACGCCCTCCCACTTTGTGCCCCCAACCATACGCAAAGACATTGTCATGTCTTAACTGCCGGCATTACCGTTACAATGTCTCTTCCGGGTTGACGGAGCTTGGCCACACCCCCTTCTCTGACGCGGTCTCCCCACGCTACATAATGAGACCGCGCCAGATTCAAGACGCTGGATTATTGAAAAGCGTTACTGCGAAATCCAACCGGCTAGCAAGATTCATTATTTTGGGTCGCAACTGAAATCAAAAAAAGAGAGATCAGGTGCAGTGGGTCCAGGAGTCAGTTCATTCAGAAAGGCTTATTCTAATGTATTCTGGTGATTCAGAAGGAGCACAGCACTTGCATATATGGAGTGTATGTCTTTAAATCTGCTAAAGGCAGAGTCAAATTTTGCTACACACCAAATAATATACTTTTGATTTAAAGCTCCAAACAGGAAAGGATGCTATAGGAGAACAGTATGAGGAACTGTTCCCTATTTGTGTCAAAAAAACTTGAAATAATTATATATGGTGTATACGTCTTTAAATCTGTTATAGACAGAGTTAAACTTTGTACTAGAGATATAAACCTCTTGTATTATGTATTAGATATACGGTATATATGGCTGTATTCTATAATGTAATATAAGCCATATCTCTTTAAAACCGTTAAAAAATATATATAAAAAAGGAGAAAATGAATAAGTGAATAAATGCAGTAATGTGGAATTTATTGGATATAATTTCAAATTATATCCAATAAATTCCACATTACTGCATTTATTCACTTATTCATTTTCTCCTTTTTTTATATATATTTTTTAACGGTTTTAAAGAGATATGGCTTATATTACATTATAGAATACAGCCATATATACCGTATATCTAATACATAATACAAGAGGTTTATATCTCTAGTACAAAGTTTAACTCTGTCTATAACAGATTTAAAGACGTATACACCATATATAATTATTTCAAGTTTTTTTGACACAAATAGGGAACAGTTCCTCATACTGTTCTCCTATAGCAGTGATGGCGAACCTTTTTGAGCCTGAGTGCCCAAACCGCAATACATGCCAACTTTTTTTTCCTTAAAGTGCCAACACGGCAATTAAACCTCAATACTGAGGTTTAAGTTTAGAAAAAACAACTCGTAGTGTTGTCCGAACTAATTAACAACTTTTGTTTTAAAAGAACACAACAGCAGAGAGTTCAATAATACAAATTTTAAATAATGATATAAATAGATAAAATTAAGCTTATATTTATTAGTATCTCCAACAAATGCAATACATACACAGAGACTGCTGAATACATACACACAGTCTGCTGAATATACACACACAAGACTGCTGAATACAGAGACTGCTGAATACACACACACAGTCTGCTGAATACACACACACACACACAGTCTGCTGAATACACACACAGTCTGCTGAATACACACACACAGTCTGCTGAATACACACACACACAGTCTGCTGAATACACACACACACACAGTCTGCTGAATACACACACACACACAGTCTGCTGAATACACACACACACACACACACAGTCTGCTGAATACACACACACACACAGTCTGCTGAATACACACACACACACACAGTCTGCTGAATACACACACACACACACAGTCTGCTGAATACACACACACACACAGTCTGCTGAATACACACACACACACAGTCTGCTGAATACACACACACACACAGTCTGCTGAATACACACACACACACACACAGACTGCTGAATACATACACATACAGTCCGCTGAATACACACACATACAGTCCGCTGAATACACACACATACAGTCCGCTGAATACACACACATACAGTCCGCTGAATACACACACATACAGTCCGCTGAGTACACACACATACAGTCCGCTGAATACACACACACACAGTCTGCTGAATACACACACACACAGTCTGCTGAATACACACACACACAGTCTGCTGAATACACACACACACACACAGTCTGCTGAATACACACACACAGTCTGCTGAATACACACACACACAGTCTGCTGAATACACACACACACACAGTCTGCTGAATACACACACACACAGTCTGCTGAATACACACACACACACACAGTCTGCTGAATACACACACACAGTCTGCTGAATACACACACACACACACACAGACTGCTGAATACACACACATACAGTCCGCTGAATACACACACATACAGTCCGCTGAATACACACACATACAGTCCGCTGAATACACACACATACAGTCCGCTGAGTACACACACATACAGTCCGCTGAATACACACACACACAGTCCGCTGAATACACACACACACAGTCCGCTGAATACACACACACACAGTCTGCTGAATACACACACACAGTCTGCTGAATACACATACACACACAGTCTGCTGAATACACACACACACACAGTCTGCTGAATACACACACACACACAGTCTGCTGAATACACACACACACACAGTCTGCTGAATACACACACACACAGTCTGCTGAATACACACACACACACACACAGTCTGCTGAATACACACACACACACAGTCTGCTGAATACACACACACACACAGTCTGCTGAATACACACACACACACAGTCTGCTGAATACACACACACACAGTCTGCTGAATACACACACACACAGACTGCTGAATACACACACACACAGACTGCTGAATACACACACACAGACTGCTGAATACACACACACAGACTGCTGAATACACACACACAGACTGCTGAATACACACACACAGACTGCTGAATACACACACATACAGTCCGCTGAATACACACACATACAGTCCGCTGAGTACACACACATACAGTCCGCTGAATACACACACACACACACAGACTGCTGAATACACACACACACACACACACACATACTGCTGAATACACACACACAGACTGCTGAATACACACAAACACTGCTGAATACACGCGCACACACACAGACTGCTGAATACACACACATACTGCATTGAGGGGTGTAGTTTAAGGGGCATTGAGGGGTGCTGTGTGTGCTGTGTGTGTCTGAGGGTTTCTGTGTGTGCTGTGTGTGTGAGGGGTGCTGTGTGTGTGTGTGTGTATGAAGGGTGCTGTGTGTGTGAGGGGTGTGTATGAGGGGTGGTGTGTGTGTGTGTGTGTGAGCAAGCGGTGGTGTGTGTATGAGTGGTGGTGTGTGTGTGTGAGGGGTGCTGTGTGTGTGTGTGTGTGTGAGGGGTGCTGTGTGTGTGTGTGTGAGGGGTGCTGTGTGTGTGTGTGTGAGGGGTGCTGTGTGTGTGTGTGTGTGTGTGTGTGAGGGGTGCTGTGTGTGTGTGTGTGTGAGGGGTGCTGTGTGTGTGTGTGAGGGGTGCTGTGTGTGTGTATGAGGGGTGGTGTGTGTGTGTGTGTGTGTGAGGGGTGGTGTGTGTGTGTGTGTGTGTGTGTGTGAGACAGGGGTGCTGTGCTGTGTGGGGGGTATGGCTGCTGTGCAGGGGTAGGGGTGCTGTGTGTGTGTTTTCGGGGTGCTATGTGGGGGGGTAGGGGTGCTGTGTATGGGGGGTAGGGGTGATGTGTGTGGAGGTAGGGGTGGGGAGCGATGCTGGGTGTAGGGGAGGGGAGGGAAGCTGGGTGTAGGGGAGGGGTGGGATGCTGGGTGTGGGGGGGGAGGGATGCTGGGGGATAGGGGTGCTGTGTGGGGGGTAGGGGTGCTGTGTGGGGGGTAGGGGTGCTGTGTGTGGGGGGTAGGGGTGCTGTGTGTGGGGGGTAGGGGTGCTGTGTGTGGGGGATAGGGGTGCTGTGTGGGGGGTAGGAGTGCGCTGTGTGTGGGGGGTAGGGGTGCTGTGTGGGGGGTAGGGGTGCTGTGTGTGGGGGTAGGGGTACTGTGTGTGGGTAGGGGTACTGTGTGTGGGGGGGTAGGGGTACTGTGTGTGTGGGGGTAGGGGTACTGTGTGTGGGGGTAGGGCACTGTGTGTGGGGGTAGGGGTACTGCTGGGGGGTAGGGGTACTGCTGGGGGGTAGGGGTACTGCTGGGGGGTAGGGGTACTGTGTGTGGGGGGTAGGGGTACTGTGTGTGTATGAGTGGTGGTGTGTGTGTGGGGGGGTGGTGTGTGTGTGTGTGTGAGGGGTGTTGTGTGTGTGAGACAGGGGTGCTGTGCTGGGTGGGGGGTACGGCTGCTGTGCAGGGGTAGGGGTGCTGTGCTGTGCGGGGGTAGGGGTGCTGTGCTGTGGGGGGGTAGGGCTGCTGTGTGTGGGGGGGTAGGGCTGCTGTGTGTGGGGTGTAGGGGTGCTGTGTATGGGGGTAGGGGTGCTGTGTGTGGAGGTAGGAGTGGGGAGCGATGCTGGGTGTAGGGGAGGGGAGGGAAGCTGGGTGCGGGGGAGGGGTGGGATGCTGGGTGTGGGGGAGGGGAGGGATGCTGGGGGGTAGGGGTGCTGTGTGTGGGGGGTAGGGGTGCTGTGTGTGGGGGGCAGGGGTGCTGTGTGTGGGAGGCAGGGGTGCTGTGTGTGGGGGGCAGGGGTGCTGTGTGTGTGGGGGGTAGGGGTGCTGTGTGTGTGGGGGGTAGGGGTGCTGTGTGTGGGGGGGGTAGGGGTGCTGTGTGTGTGGGGGGTAGGGGTGCTGTGTGTGGGGGATAGGGGTGCTGTGTGGGGGATAGGGGTGCTGTGTGGGGGGTAGGGGTGCGCTGTGTGTGGGGGGTAGGGGTGCTGTGTGGGGGGTAGGGGTGCTGTGTGTGGGGGTAGGGGTACTGTGTGTGGGTAGGGGTACTGTGTGTGGGGGGGTAGGGGTACTGTGTGTGGGGGGGGTAGGGGTACTGTGTGGGGGGGGTAGGGGTACTGTGTGTGGGGGGTAGGGGTACTGTGTGTGGGGGGGTAGGGGTACTGTGTGTGGGGGTAGGGGTACTGTGTGTGGGGGTAGGGCACTGTGTGTGGGGGTAGGGGTACTGCTGGGGGGTAGGGGTACTGCTGGGGGGTAGGGGTACTGTGTGTGGGGGGTAGGGGTACTGTGTGTGGGGGGTAGGGGTACTGTGTGTGTATGAGTGGTGGTGTGTGTGTGTGGGGGTGGTGTGTGTGTGTGTGAGGGGTGGTGTGTGTGTGAGACAGGGGTGCTGTGCTGTGTGGGGGGTACGGCTGCTGTGCAGGGGTAGGGGTGCTGTGCTGTGCGGGGGTAGGGGTGCTGTGCTGTGGGGGGGTAGGGCTGCTGTGTGTGGGGGGGTAGGGCTGCTGTGTGTGGGGTGTAGGGGTGCTGTGTATGGGGGTAGGGGTGCTGTGTGTGGAGGTAGGAGTGGGGAGCAATTCTGGGTGTAGGGGAGGGGAGGGAAGCTGGGTGTGGGGGAGGGGTGGGATGCAGGGTGTGGGGGAGGGGTGGGATGCTGGGGGATAGGGGTGCTGTGTGGGGGGTAGGGGTGCTGTGTGTGGGGGGCAGGGGTGCTGTGTGTGGGGGGCAGGGGTGCTGTGTGTGGGGGGCAGGGGTGCTGTGTGTGGGGGGCAGGGGTGCTGTGTGTGTGGGGGGCAGGGATGCTGTGTGTGGGGGGCAGGGGTGCTGTGTGTGGGGGGTAGGGGTACTGTGTGGGGGTAGGGGTTCTGTGTGGGGGTATAGGTACTGTGTGTGTGGGGGGGTAGGGGTACTGTGTGTGGGGGGGTAGGGGTACTGTGTGGGGGGTAGGGGTACTGTGTGTGGGGGGTAGGGGTACTGTGTGTGGGGGGTAGGGGTACTGTGTGGGGGGTAGGGGTACTGTGTGTGGGGGTAGGGGTACTGCTGGGGGTAGGGGTACTGCTGGGGGTAGGGGTACTGTGTGTGGGGGGTAGGGGTACTGTGTGTGGGGGGGTAGGGGTACTGTGTGTGTGGGGGTAGGGCTACTGTGTGTGTGGGGGTAGGGGTACTGTGTGTGGGGGTAGGGGTACTGTGTGTGTGGGGGTAGGGGTACTGTGTGTGTGGGGGTAGGGGTACTGTGTGTGGGGGGGTAGGGGTACTGTGTGTGGGGGTAGGGGTACTGTGTGTGTGGGGGTAGGGGTACTCTGTGGGGGGGCTAGGGGTGCTGTGTGGGGGGGTATGGGTACTCTGTGGGGGGTAGGGGTGCTGTGGGGGGGGATAGGGCTAAAGTAATAAAAAAAGGTATATTAAATCAGTATATTAAATCATTAAAAATGTGGGGGGCAGGGGTGCTGTGTGTGGGGGGCAGGGGTGCTGTGTGGGGGGCAGGGGTGCTGTGTGTGGGGGGTAGGGGTACTGTGTGTGGGGGTAGGGGTACTGCTGGGGGTAGGGGTACTGCTGGGGGTAGGGGTACTGCTGGGGGTAGGGGTACGCTGGGGGTAGGGGTACTGTGTGTGGGGGGTAGGGGTACTGTGTGTGTGGGGGTAGGGGTACTGTGTGTGGGGGTAGGGGTGCTGTGTGTGGAGGTAGGAGTGGGGAGCGATTCTGGGTGTAGGGGAGGGGAGGGAAGCTGGGTGTGGGGGAGGGGTGGGATGCTGGGTGTGGGGGAGGGGATGGATGCTGGGGGATAGGGGTGCTGTGTGGGGGGTAGGGGTGCTGTGTGTGGGGGGCAGGGGTGCTGTGTGTGGGGGGTAGGGGTGCTGTGTGTGGGGGACAGGGGTGCTGTGTGTGGGGGCAGGGGTGCTGTGTGTGGGGGGCAGGGGTGCTGTGTGTGGGGGGGGCAGGGGTGCTGTGTGTGGGGGGCAGGGGTGCTGTGTGTGGAGGGTAGGGGTACTGTGTGGGGGTAGGGGTACTGTGTGTGTGGGGGGGTAGGGGTACTGTGTGTGTGGGGGGGTAGGGGTACTGTGTGTGGGGGGGTAGGGGTACTGTGTGGGGGGTAGGGGTACTGTGTGTGGGGGGTAGGGGTACTGTGTGTGGGGGGTAGGGGTACTGTGTGGGGGGTAGGGGTACTGTGTGTGGGGGTTGGGGTACTGCTGGGGGTAGGGGTACTGCTGGGGGTAGGGGTACTGTGTGTGTGGGGGTAGGGGTACTGTGTGTGTGGGGGTAGGGGTACTGTGTGTGGGGGTAAGGGTACTGTGTGTGTGGGGGTAGGGGTACTGTGTGTGTGGGGGTAGGGGTACTGTGTGTGTGGGGGTAGGGGTACTGTGTGTGGGGGTAGGGGTACTGTGTGTGTGGGGGTAGGGGTACTCTGTGGGGGGGCTAGGGGTGCTGTGTGGGGGGGGTATGGGTACTCTGTGGGGGGGGTAGGGGTGCTGTGGGGGGGGATAGGGCTAAAGTAATAAAAAAAGGTATATTAAATCAGTATATTAAATCATTAAAAATGTGGGGGGCAGGGGTGCTGTGTGTGGGGGGCAGGGGTGCTGTGTGTGGGTGGTAGGGGTACTGTGTGGGGGTAGGGGTACTGTGTGGGGGTAGGGGTACTGTGTGTGGGGGGGGGGTAGGGGTACTGTGTGTGGGGGGGTAGGGGTACTGTGTGGGGGGTAGGGGTACTGTGTGGGGGGTAGGGGTACTGTGTGGGGGGTAGGGGTACTTTGTGTGGGGGGCAGGGGTGCTGTGTGTGGGGGGTAGGGGTGCTGTGTGTGGGTGGTAGGGGTACTGTGTGGGGGTAGGGGTACTGTGTGGGGGTAGGGGTACTGTGTGTGGGGGGGGGGTAGGGGTACTGTGTGGGGGGGGGTAGGGGTACTGTGTGGGGGGTAGGGGTACTGTGTGGGGGGTAGGGGTACTGTGTGGGGGGTAGGGGTACTTTGTGTGGGGGGCAGGGGTGCTGTGTGTGGGGGGTAGGGGTACTGTGTGGGGGTAGGGGTACTGTGTGGGGGTAGGGGTACTGTGTGTGTGGGGGGGTAGGGGTACTGTGTGTGGGGGTGTAGGGGTACTGTGTGGGGGGTAGGGGTACTGTGTGGGGGGTAGGGGTACTGTGTGGGGGGTAGGGGTACTGTGTGTGGGGGGTAGGGGTACTGTGTGTGGGGGTAGGGGTACTGTGTGTGGGGGTAGGGGTACTGCTGGGGGTAGGGGTACTGCTGGGGGTAGGGGTACTGCTGGGGGTAGGGGTACTGTGTGTGGGGGGTAGGGGTACTGTGTGTGTGGGGGTAGGGGTACTGTGTGTGTGGGGGTAGGGGTACTGTGTGTGTGGGGCCAGGGGTACTGTGTGTGGGGGTAGGGGTACTGTGTGGGGGGGTAGGGGTACTGTGTGTGGGGGTAGGGGTACTGTGTGTGTGGGGGTAGGGGTACTCTGTGGGGGGGCTAGGGGTGCTGTGTGGGGGGGTATGGGTACTCTGTGGGGGGGTAGGGGTGCTGTGGGGGGGGGGATAGGGCTAAAGTAATAAAAAAAGGTATATTAAATCAGTCCCCCCCTTCCTCCTTCTTACCTCTAATGAAGGAAGGGGGGGACACAGCCATCCCTGGTGGTCCGGTGGTGGCAAGCAGTCTTCCGGGTCGGGAGACAGGAGAGGGATCTTTGCAGCAGCTCCCCTGTCCTCCCGCGCGATGCTGTGTGGAGCGTTGCCATGGTAACGCGCGGCAACGCTCCACACAGCTTGCTCGCGGGAGGACAGGGGAGCTGCTGCAAAGATCCCTCTCCTGCCTCCCGACCCGGAAGCAGAGTAGGCGCCTGCCGTTTCGGGCAGGCAGGTGCCTACTCTGCATTATTGGCAAACCTATGGCCGCGTGCCCACAGAAAGGGCCCGGCGTGCCACCTGTGGCACGCGTGCCATAGGTTCGCCATCACTGTCCTATAGCATCCTTTCCTGTTTGGAGCTTTAAATCAAAAGTATATTATTTGGTGTGTAGCAAAATTTGACTCTGCCTTTAGCAGATTTAAAGACATACACCCCATATATGCAAGTGCTGTGCTCCTTCTGAATCACCAGAATACATTAGAATAAGCCTTTCTGAATGAACTGACTCCTGGACCCACTGCACCTGATCTCTCTTTTTTTGATTTCAGTTGCGACCCAAAATAATCTATCTCTCTAGGCAGATTACTTGGTGAAATTTCTGCCTGCATCCAGTTTGAGCCATTTCACTACAAGTCAGACTCCCTCATCCCTGGGTGTTGCAATAGGCATACCAGACCAACCCGGCTAGCAAGATTCCTCTAAACCCTTTTGTGCACCAAACTGGACTGGAAAACTGTTGACCCACCTTCTCCTCACCTCGACCTCGGATTGTAACTGGATCTTCTCCTTCCTGCTTAACCTCTTCCCTCCCCGGAGGAGAACTTAGGAAAACCTGGACTTCCACCATTGAAAAGCTAAGTTATAATTGCAACCGTAATAGGATACTGCCTGCTTTCAAGTCTGCTTACCTCTAACTCCAATCTAATTCATACCTGCTGCAACTTTCATTTCTTATTGCTTTGTTTCCATGGACTGGCAAACTCCTATCTGCTATACTGCACGCATACCAGAAGCTGCTTACTCCGTTTAACAAACATCCACTTAATTAAAGATACAATACCTGTGTTATTCTCTAATATCCTAGTCATCACTCTAAATCCTGAGATATCTGCAGTTGTGTTCCATTTAAATTCATGTAAGCATTACAGACATCTTGGAAGGCAAGGATGTAAACCTAGTCTCCTTGCTCATTGCCTCTCAGGATGTAGTAGAGAATAAAGCATACTGCTATGGTGTCCTTTCGGTCGTTTTAAAAGCCAGAGACCCCAGATTCAAAACCGCAAACTCAACATCCCAGAATCTGTCCTGGCTTTTGGTCTGTACCATGACGTAATCTGCTCCAATTCACCTCACCGTAGGGAAGAGCTTGATTTCTACATGCATAAGTTGGTGGACCTAGGGCACAAGTATGGTGGTTTTTCATTCTACGACTGTTAAGGTTGACCCCAGGCTGGTTGAGGGTTGGACCGCTTAGATGTCCTGGTTCCCAATCCTGGAGAGTAATAGTGAAATTCCAAACAGCACTCAGTCAGCGATAATCCTGTAAGTGTGAAGACATCCAGCTAGCTATAGGTAGAGCTAGTATAAAACATTTCCCTACAACACGAGTCGAGGCTGCGAGTTGAGGATAAGAAGACTGGTTTATTGATCGGCAATGCACTGTTTAAATACACATTTTCAGGCCAGAGGAACACCCCTCTGGACCTGATGGTACACAGGGTAACAAAGAGCAACAACCAGTAAGGAGAAAGTGCATTGTTTCAAATCCTTCCCTCTAGCCTGGAGATAATTAGTTCCAACGGTTACAGTAACTCAATTATCTCCAGGTACATGCAATATTGTAACTTTTATACATACAAGAAAACTGAATAAAAATACATAACTTTTACACCATGTCTTTTACTTTTCACATTCAACCTATCCCCAGACAGCTGGAATCTGAGCTCACAAAATATACGAAAAGCGCTCAGATCTCACAAATGGTATGGGAACGCCATAAAGATTGTCCTGAGGGCTGTTCGGCAGTTATTAGTCCAGGAGCCCTCAGCCATAGTGTCCTGCAAGGAGTCAGTACACTCTACGTAGTTTTTTTTTGTGTTTTTTTTTAAATATTCTTTATTTTTAGCGTGCATTAGGATAGTAAACTGGTACATTCACTTTTGCAGTGCCCCAACAGCACATACATTCGTTATAATTACAGACAGAGATTTCTTAGGGCAAAGCAATGGAAAAAACATACTGCACATTTTTGTAAAGTGTAAGCTTCTTCATGAGTACAGTGCTAGTGAGGGGTTGGCTAATGCGGCATAAACATAAAAGCTATAGGCACTGTGATTTATAAAGGTTTCTCCCGGGAGGCTCCCCAGGTATATCAGGTTTTGAGTCCCGCTGTGAAAATAGAGGAAGGGAACATGGTATTACGGTGGGTTAAACTTAGGTCTATCTGGGCGCAAGGTGTGGGCACCGAGGGTACACTGCTGGGGTACCGTGGTACCTGTACTCAGTCCTGGGGTCATCCGATGCCATGCTGGGGTACTCTGCATCCCTGCCCCGAGATTCTCGCTACGGAACCATGGTGCCTTCCTGGGTAGGGGCCCGCATACATGTGTAAGTTGCGAGGCAGGATTCTAGGGCCGGCCCGGTCTGGTTGTGGCAGGTTAGTCGCTGCGGTTACCGCCGTTTTCATGCTGGGATGCTTGGTTATGTTTCGATGAGCAGCGTAGGAGCGTCGTGAGCGGGGTCGTGTGGTCCGCCATTTTCGGGCCCTCTTCACCTTGGGTAGCTTGGGTCTGCCAGTGGATCGCGGAGGTGCCCGGTAAGGTAGGTGTTCATTCTTATCTTGTGCCTGAGCCTGTTGTTGCCTGGATTCCAGTTTTTCCCAGAAGGCTGTGAACAGGTTATTCAGTTTAGCTTCGAAGTCCCAGCTTGTGTGAGAGCACGTGGCGTCCGCCATTATTGGCTTCTCTCCGGCTGGATGACACCCGTTTGTTGCCTGTACGTGTTGCTTGTGGAGCAGAGTTGCCTCCCTGGAGTGGACCGGGATAACCCCCACCGGTCCCTGGGGGGGGGGGGAGAGGTATACTGTCGCTGTGTTTGTGCCGCTGTCGTCGGGGCGAGAAGAGCGGCCGCCTCTCCCCATCTCCGCCGTTCTCAGGCTCCCAAAGTCGGAATCGCTCAAATCGAGTATGAGGAGGTACACCAGCTCTCCCCCGTTTTAGGTAGAGCAGTTTGGTGTGTGTTCAAGCTGTGTGATTTGATTTGAGTCGGGAAATCTGCCGAGATGAGCGGGAGCCCTGCGGACACACAACCGTTCGTCTTGCAGGTCAGGCTCCGCCCCCACTCTACGTAGTTTTAAAGTACAGAACGCATGCTCTTCTGTATTTAATGTACGAACAGACGGGCTTGAGAAATCCCAGCGGGGATCACATGAAATGATAGCTGAAAAGAGTACCAGGCGTTTGACAACCAGGTCCTGCTGGGCGTTCAATAGTCAAAGATGGCCGCCGCCATGTGTTCGTACATACGAACGACGACCACCCCGTCGATGGGCAATTAGGCTGCGGTTAACCACAAAACCGCAGCTTCTGGGCAGTTAACCAGGTGCACACTCCTCAGGTAGGGTGGTAGATCGTCGACAGTTGGTTTGGCATTTGGTTCTGTACTGGGTTCGACACTCTCATACGAACGGAGACCATCCCATTAATGGGCAATTAGGCTGTGGTTAACCACAAAACCGCAGCTTCTGGGCGGTTAATCGGGGACACACTCCTCAGGCAGGGGAAACGGGCGTTCAATAGTTTGTTCGGTATTGTAAGAGGTGAACGGGGGTTAATTGTCGGCACACGCCAAGGGCCATGTGGTCGGTCATTCGTATATGCGTACCTGCAACAGTTTTTCAGGAAATAAGCAAAAAAGTAATAAAATAACAGGGTTGTAGCAGACAGAGGGGACTTTGTAACAACGACTATCACAAATCTTTTTTGGCAAAAGCAGCAGCATCCCTTACCCAATTTACTACCCACACCAACTGGAGTAAGCTTGACACAGAATTGTTCTGTCGTCATTTTGCCGGTCAAAAAACACCATCTTGTACTTTATGTGCCTCTATTTCACACTCCACCAATTAATGCCCAGTGGATCCAAGCCTCCCTACCATTAGCCATGCTTCCTTCGGTTCTTCCATTGCTGAACACAGAGGTCTAAAAGACAAATTGGGTAGACCCATAGTATACATGGGGAAAGCTCAGTTCTTCATCAAATTTAATTCGGGCAGTTGTGGATTTAGCTTATGCATATGATTGCACGTCTACTCAATTTGTTACAGGGCACACACAAAAACTGTGTCCTAACCGTCTGTTCCGCAAGCAATGACTAACCGAACTTTGCATTGATAACCTAGGATGTTACCGCCAGGCACACCTTTGCCATCACTTGGTCGACTTCCTGGTTAATGGGTTCACCATCGTTTTTCACACTGTCCTGGTCACACTCCCCACTTATGCTACCAGATGCCCAAACCGACAATCTGCACTCCTCGGCCCCGTCAGCACTGAGGCATTACTGATGTAAGAACTGCTCAAACGGGTTAATATAGCCCCTGGTTCAGAATCACCCTTTTCCTGCTGGTATATCAAACCATAGGTATAGCCACAGGGAAATTCAACAATAAAGACTAACTTACAATTTGTCGGATTCACATTTATTGTCCACCCCTAGCATTTTACTTTCCTAGGAATTCAATAAGACTCAATCTTGTAGCAGAGTCAGAGGAACATTTTCTGTCGAAGGGCACGTGTACTAGAGTGATACTACAATCCTCGATAGGCACGCTGAACTTTGCTATGAGAATTACTGCACAGGGCCGGGCTTTTATTTCTGGAATACTGTACCTTCTTCCCCTTCGTGATGAGTAGAGTACTTTTCTTTTAGCTACACACACTAAGGCAGACCTACTCATGTGGCTTGATCTTCTATTTTGGTGGAATGGGAAGGCGATGTTTATTTCCCCAATCTCTAACTCATCCCCAGTCATTCAGTGTCCACAGCTATTTTTGTGACGCCTGGTTCAGAATTTTGACCAGTCAAGGCCCATGTTCTACCTTCATTCCATACTACTTCAAGCCTATTTGAAATCGACCCTATCATGGCAGCATCCAAAGCCTAGGGGCACCAGTGGCAAGGAAAAGCAGTGATATGATTCTCCGATAACAAGCAGCTTGCGGCATCATAAATAAGGGCAGATCATCATCACTCTCCTTCACGAGGCTAATTAGACAATTGACATGGCTAGCGGCTACACTACAATTTCACATGCATACACGTCCCAGGCCTCATCAATACAGCCGCTGACGTGTTGTCTCATTCTAATTTGTAGGTCAGCGACACACATTCCCTAGGTTCTATAGTGGAGTTTATTTCTTTTTGCCACCTTAACCTAAAATTGTCACTAAAGACCATAAAACTCTACCTTACTGGTATACAACACCACATCCTAAGTTGCCTATCCTAGCACAAATCATTTATGTCCACCTATCCTATCAAGAATATACTGAAAGGCTCCTACACAGCAACACTGCATGACAGACATGAGAAATGCACTCGCACTTGGATGCCCTGGCTGTGGTACCCAGGGCCGCCACCAGAAATTTTGGGGCCCCTAACTCAGCTCAGGGTCTGGGGCCCCAGGCACCCGCCTCCAAATACCGCCCACTGGGTCCGCCTCCAAATACCGCCCACAGGAATACACACACAGACACAAACACACACACTCATACAAAAGGTCACAGATACATACTAACAGACACACATACTGAAACAGACATATACGCATACAGGCATACATACTGACACACACATACTGATGATGTGGGATTATTAAAAAATCCTTATTGTACTTATATTCAATTATTGCACTAACTCCATTTTAACCTCATATTGTGAATCCTCCATTTTGTCCTCCTAACCTGACTTCTTCATTCCTCCATTTTGTCCTCATAACCTAACTTGTTCATTTTAAAACTACCTTACTTGACAGAATTTCCCAGCACATCTAATACAATAAGACAAAGACTGTATGTTCTAACAAAGACATGATTAACACAGGAATTGCTGACTTTTCCTTAAACTTGCAACATAGTATAATTTGAAGGCCATGAGAACACAGTAGTAATGAAATGTTCTATTCATAAGAGACCTTGCACCTGGCCACGAGGCCTGAGATCACCGACCGTGTAAAATGACGCTCAAGACCCCCTTGTGCCCACCCGTGTCCAGAACAATCCCACCTCTTGGTGGGTGGGCACGGGACTAACCACTTAGTTTTTAAGCCAATTAATAATATTGATAGGAGGACACTAATCCCGACACTTAACAATTAATCCAATTAATGATGTTTATTTGCTGATATTCTAATAATCAATGATGACGTAAAATACCTCTTAAAAGGGCCTGCGCGCCCGCTTTTTAATCACTTGCCAATAAATTTTCTCGAAGTTATTTTAACCTGAACCTTGTGTGTCAGACTTAATTACTTCAGCGTATATACGCAATTCAATTTTATTAATTTGGGCAGGAACAGATAGACATTTAAACATTTTGGTTTACTGCTAAAAAGTACCATAACAACTTGGCGCCCAACGTGGGGCATCGGGCTATGTCCGGCCGGTGAGCCGTCCTAAGGAAGACAAGGGTGGACGGAGGAATCCAGGGGGAAGGAAAGGAGATTGATCACCTCCAGGTACACGGTAGAGACTTCTGCAGAGCCACCGGTATGTTCCGGCCCCTTTGATTGACCCGTCCACGTGTCTGTGACTGCTTCCCGGGAGGACATCAAAGACAGGTAATATCTTGCCCGGTGTCTCGTTACTCACTTGTTTACCTGCATTTTAGTCTATCTGTTGCCTGGGTGTGTTTGAATTGTTTGCCTGTTTCCCCATTTTGAGATAAAGGGGGGTGGACCTGCAGGGGATTTGCCTGGGGTTCTCTGTTTCACTTGTTTTCCCCTTTTTGGGATAAAGGGGGGTGGACCTGAGGGGACTTGCCTGGGTCTTCAGTTTGTCTGTCTATCTGTTTGTATTTTACCCCTTTTGGGATAAAGGGGGGTGGACCTGTGGATGCGTTCCTGGGGGTCTTCTGTTGCCTGTTTTACTCCTTTTAGGAACCACGGTGCTGTGGTTGTAGGGAAAAAGGGGGGTTGACCTGTGGATGCGTTCCTGGGGGTCTTCTTTGCCTGTTTACCTCTTTTAGGAGCCTCGTGGCTGTGGCTGTAAGGAAAAAGGGGATTGTTGGAACTGTGGATTTTGTGTAGACTCATAATTTCCTGTGATCCTTCTTGTGACACTTTGAGAGCCCAGCTAGCCTCATTGTGCACGTGGTAACCCACAGCTTCGAGTGCTGGGGCTAGTGGAATTCCAAGTTTGGTAACCACTGCCCCGAGTACTGAGGCTGGGGGGATTCCAGTTTTGGTAAACCTCAGCTTCGGCTGGGGGGATTCCAGTTTTCTTTTGGTAACCACAACCCCGAGCGCTGGGGTTGGTGGAATTCCAGTTGTCTGTTTATTTGTGGTAGGGGACTTAGTCTTGTGGCAGGGGACTCTGTTTCCTGGGGGGATTCAAGTAGGCATTGCTTGTTTTCCGCATCACGTGGTAGTGAGACTTATAAGTGGGTTTTATAGGGGCACTACGGGAGTGAGGATAGAGGTGGCCACATTCTTGTGGACTGCTGAGTAGAGGGAAGCTGACGGAATTCGGACCGGTGTCAGTTGTTTTCCGTGGCCGCTGGTAGTGAGACTTATGAAAGTCGTTCTCCGAGCGGAGACACTACGGGGTTGAGGGAGGTGACTTTGGAGTAAGCACACGAGTAAAGGAAAGGGATTATTGTTGATTTCATTTGAACTGTGATGCATGCACTGTATTTCAATTGTATTGTTGTCTTGTCTGTCTAATTAGGAGTCTCATGAACTCCTGTGTCTGTCTCTAAGGATTTTCCTTGCCTTTCATCTTTTCTACACTTCCTATATTATTATACTATCCACTCCCATTTCTCTTAAAAGAGAAGTGATTGGTCACACACTTCTCACCTCGCTCCAATCCGTGTCTACCACCCCGGGTAGGCGGATTCAGTGACTAGTCTACGTTTTGGGAAGACGCACCTGAGAAAGTCCCACTGTTCTCGGGTGGCAGTCGAGCATTGTAGACGTTCCTGTTCAATTTTCTCTCTCTCTCTCTATATCTAGGACGCTGGTATAGGGGTAAAGGGACTATGGGACAGGATTTAGGTAAGCCCAGTAAGGGCTGGTTAGCATGTGATTTGGTAGAAAACAGAGAGGGTGAGGAGATGGTTAAAGGTGTTGAAAAGATTGCAAAAGTATGTAAAATTGCTGTACCGACATGTGGAAGATTGCAACCAGAAAGTTGGCGCAAGTTACTGGCAGAAATGAAAGGCAAGCTTACAGATAATGATTTATTAAAGACTGCTGAAGCATGGTACAGAGTAGCGAAGGCTATTCAGTTAGAAGGTTGGGTTGAGGAAGAGATAAATCACAAAGGTGTGAAATTGTTTGTGTATCATAAGAATTGTGTTGCTGGGGTTTACCTTCAGCCAGCGCCCCAAAATGGCGCCCAGGGGATGTCTATCCCCAAGGTTCAGTCAGCAACAGGTGATAGCCAGCTGACTATGTTCCCCACTCCAAATCCTCCCGAATCCAATCCCATCACCTCCCCTGTCTGCCCGGTCCTGAATTCTGATGGATCTTTCTTTACCCCTTCCCCGTCTCTAACAGTCCCATCATCCTCATCCATCCCCACGCTACCTTCCATGCCTAATCCTAACATTTCATCTGCCATTTCCTCCCTGCAATCCCTCTCCGTAGCTAATCCCCTCCCATCAGCATCCACCCAACTAACTACCCCTCCCTCCCTTGCTCCGGCTCCTCCTTCTGCACCCATCCCTACCAATCCCGTCCTGTCTCCTCCCATAACCGGCTCCACCCCAGTCCAATACCCTACCTCCTTAAATGTACCTACCCACCCTACTCTACTGCCCTCCCCTGCCTGGCCCTACCCCTTCCCATATCCCATGGCCCTGCCCTACCCCGGTTACCCTCCCTTTCCCCAAGCCACTCCCCAGGTTCCGGTCATGCCCAGTCCGGCTCAGTCTGCCCCGGAAGTGCCCATATCAAACATGGCCGCCACTTCTTCCCTTAATCCTAATGCAACTCCTTTTCCCGCCTCCAATATGGCGGCCCCCAGTTCAGCCCTGATGCCGGTAATCCCCGGTGACTACCTGTCCCCAGGTTATGACTCGCTAGCCACCCCTGCATCTGGGGCTCTTTCCCATCCCCCGATCCTTTCACCTCACGCGGGCCCTGCACCACGTAAGAGAGCCAATATCATAGAATTCGATGACGAAGAGGAGGACAGGGTGTCCCATGTCTCATCGGAGGTTGCTGCGGGAGCCTCAGCTCATCGTTCTATCGATGACCCCTTCGGCCACAAGGGTCGGGGAGAACGGACCCCTCCTAAGTATGTTGCTTTCAACCCCACTCAAGCTAGTGCTCTAATGAAATCACTCCCTGACCCAGAAAAGCAGCCTATGCCCTTTTACCGAGGGATAGTTCAAATTCAAAAGACTTATTCCGCCGCATGGCGTGATCTACTCAGCATTTGTGCTATTAAAGCAGGGGATGCATATTGGCCAAGCATGGCCCGTCACCTCAGTACAGATCTGCTTTCCAGTGATGTTGATTACCCCTCCGGGGTAACCTTTTGCACCCAATTAAGAGAATGGGCTAAGGACAAACTTGCAGATCAGGCCGCTGGCCTTACTGATGTTATTCAAGATAAAGGAGAATCAGTGGAAAGGTTTCATGCAAGACTGTATCAAATGTTTACAGATTTGGGGTTTGATCTTACTGACAAGATTCATTCACAAATGCTGTCAGGTGCGTTTGTCCAAGGTGTTAAAGACTCTATACACAAGGGAATCATTGCTGCACGCCCTGAATATAAGGTTGTTCCCCTGGATACCCTGCTTTTAGTTGCTAGAGGCTTGGAATCTGCTCAGACCCCAAGAAGACCCACTTCAGCTCCTCTCATGGTATCCCGCTCCACTCCAGTCCCAAGAGGTACTAGACCGGAGGAGGGGGGACATTGCTTTAATTGTGGAGCAAAGGGGCACTTTAGAAGTGACTGTCCAGAACCAAAAAAGGAGCCAAGGGAGCCCAGAAAGCCATCCAAGCCTGCCCCGGCTCCCAAAGCCACCAAACAGGTTCCAATAGTTGAGGAACCCGATGAATAGGAAGTTGGCAAGCCTGTGTCCGTAACCCCTGTCATGGCAGTGTCTACAGGGGATAAGGGGGGGCCACTTGCCACAGTGACTTTGCCCATTGAAGGCCACCCTACCACATTTCTAGTTGACACAGGTGCAGCCGGTAGTGTTCTGCGAGAACAAGACCTGCCAGACCCATCCTTCCTGTCAAATATCGATGTCTCTTGTGTTGGAGTGGATGGCCAGCCAAGGCATAGCCCTTTAACAACTCCACTACGAGTTGGCTCTAGCCTGCTTGCTCGCTTTGTGGTATCCTCCACATGCCCAATTAACCTGTTAGGTGCTGATGTTCTCTCACGCCTGCAAGCATCCATCACCTTCACCCCAGATGGGCAGGTAGAAATGTCTACACCTCTATCTGAATCAGACACCTCAGCCTTGTGCTCCTTGCCTCTGATGCTGCATTTAGAAAAGCCCCGTGAGGAAGCAGCAGAATTAAGGTCCAATTTCCCAGAGGTATTAAAATCACAGGTGCCCGCCAAGTTATGGTCCTCAGGCCCAGAGGACATAGGTCACCTAAATGTTCCCCCTGTGGTGGTAAAGCTTATTCCAGGAGCTAAATTACCAAGAAAGCCACAATATCCATTAAAACCAGCACAGGCTGCTGCCATTTCTATCCACATCAAGGCACTCTTGGAGAAGGGTGCCCTGGTAAAATGTAAATCTGAATGCAACACCCCATTATTCCCTGTGAAAAAGAAAACTCCAAAAGGTGAGCCAGAGAAGTACAGGATGGTTCAGGATCTCCGTGCTGTCAATGAAGCTACCGTCCTGGACACCCCTCTTGTACCAAACCCCCATACCCTGCTCTCTGGAGTCCCACCATCTGCAAAATTTTTCACAGTCATTGACCTAGCCAATGCCTTTTTCAGTGTCCCACTGGACCCATCCTGCCAATACCTGTTTGCTTTCACCCATGAGATGCAACAGTATACCTGGACTGTCATGCCCCAAGGGGCACAAAATTCTCCAAGTCAATTTGCAAAGGCCATGGCCACCATCCTTGACCCATGGCAAGCCGAGCACCCAGAAGTTGTTCTGCTCCAGTATGTGGATGATTTGTTGCTCTGTGGAGATGATATACCCACTACTGAAAATTGCTCAATTAGTCTCCTTTGCTATTTGGCAGAACAAGGATGTAAAGCTTCGCTCATCAAGCTCCAATTCTGCCAACCCTCAGTAATCTTCCTTGGACATTGCCTATCTCAAGGTACCAGACATCTTACTCGGGACCGGGTAAGAGCTGTACTGGACATTCCACCTCCAAGGACTTCAAAGTCTCTTCATGCCTTCCTAGGCCTCATTTCCTACTGCAGAGCATGGATCCCAGAAGCCTCTCTGCTTATGCAACCTCTCTATGGTGCTCTTAAGTCTGACCCATTCTGTTTGACCAATGAAGCTCTGGACAATTTCAATGCTCTAAAACGTGCCATTGCTTCTGCTCCTGCCTTGGGCCTACCTGACTACTCCAAACCTTTCAAATTATTTGTCTCCGAAAGACAAGGCCATGCAACAGGAGTTCTCACCCAAACTAATGACTTAAGAGGCCGCCAGAGGCCTATTGGATATTTCTCATGTCAACTGGACATTGTGGCCAGAGGGACTCCCTCCTGTCTCAGGGCTGTTTTTGCTGCAAGAGAGCTCATAGAAAGAACCTCAGACCTGGTCCTTGGCCACCCTCTGGTTGTTTTGGCCCCTCATGACATTTCTGCCATCATCAACCAAGTCCAGCTCAAGCACGTGTCTCCAGCCAGACACCTACGCCTACAGTGCCATCTTCTTCTGCCTGACAACATTTCCATCCAAAGATGTCAAGTTCTTAACCCGTCCACTCTTCTTCCACTCCCTGAGGGGGGTATCTATTATGGATTTATCACGGATGAAACCTACATTTACCTGCTCTGTGGATGTATCAAGAAAGTCATGCATCCACATTTGACATTTTAAGAAGATGAGACACCTCTTTGTGAAGGCCCGGATTACGCCTTCTGTACCATGTGGTACAAGCCGAACATTACTCCTGAACCTTGCTATGAAGATGAGCTTTACCACTGGACTGATGTAAAGCTCACTGCTCAAGATTTCTATTGTGACTCTGAAGGCAATAGCATGGTCTTGGTCCAACTACCTCAACAACTCAACTACCTCTACCGCCATTGGGATACTGCTATCCCACATATTCCTGTTACCAAATTGAAGACAAGGTCATGGAATGATCTTGGGCCCATGGCGAAGCTATGGCCCACCATGGATGAAGAACAGCTACAGGAAAATGGTATTGTCAAATACCCAACAACTGACCTTCTGGAAGCATGGCCACGCCACTTCTTAGAAAAAGAATTTCAAGATCTGGTCATAGTGAATGATTATGACCCTGAAACACCTCATGACTGTTTTGAACAGATGAAAATGGAGACAGTGCACCTACCAACTGTGCATGAGAATCCGTTACCAGATCCAGATTTTACCCTGTTTGTGGACGGTTCAAGATATGCTGATGAAGAAGGAAGATATCATACAGGATATGCCGTAACCACAACAGATGAAGTTATCAAATCATCACCCCTACCGCCAGCAATGTCTGCGCAAGAAGCTGAATTACAGGCTCTGACTTCAGCATGCATAATTTCCGAAGGAAAACGTGCCAACATCTATACAGATTCAAGATATGCTCTGGGCGTGGCACATGACTTCGGCCTAATTTGGAAGACAAGAGGATTTCTTACCACCGCCGGTACACCAGTCAAGCATAGTACTGCAATCAAGGAGCTAATGGATGCCCTCCTACTCCCTAAAGAAGTGGCCGTTTGGAAGGTAAAGGCCCATGGGAAATTGGATACAGATGAAGCAAAGGGCAACCATTTGGCTGATCAGGCTGCTAAGCTAGCGGCCAGGGATCTGCAGGAAGTGGATGAAGAAGTGTCCGGACAAGAAGAAGAAGTCCCTATTTTTGCTCTGCAAACTCTTCCTACTGATTTGCGAATTTTGCGAGAACAACAAGCTGCAGTCACTCCTGAAGAAATCCAGAAATGGAAAAAGAAAGGAGCTGTCCAAAAGGACGGAGTATATTACAACAACTTCAAATTTTGTCTTCCCAAAAATTTATATCCAGCAGTTGTCCAATGGGCACATGGGCCTGCACACCTGTCAAAGGAATTGATGGCCGCCCTCATACAGAAGTATTATGAAGCACCCGGAATCACAACATTGATCAGCAGCTTCTGTAAGGCCTGTGTCATTTGTGCAAAATGCAATCCAGGAAGACCAATCAAGGTGCCTGCAAAACACCTGGCAAAGCCCATGTACCCCTTCCAGCGAATTCAAATTGACCACATCCAAATGCCCAAGAGTGGGCCCCATGAATATGCACTAGTCATAGTGGACATGTTCTCAGGATGGCCAGAGGCCTACCCAGTGGCCAATATCACTGCAAAAACAACCGCAAGACGCCTACTTACAGAAATAGTATGTAGGTTCGGACTCCCAGAAGTCATTGAAAGTGATCAAGGCCCAGCCTTTACAGCAACAGTGACTAAAGAAATTTGGACTGCTCTAGGGGTGACCCTAGCCTTCCACACCCCTTACCACCCACAAAGTAGTGGTAAAGTAGAGCGCATGAATGGCACTCTAAAAGCCAGAATGTTAAAAATGTCACAAGAAACAAAAATGCCCTGGCCAGAAAGCCTGTCAATAGCTTTATTTAGCGTTAGGCACACACCTAGAGGGAAGCATTCACTGTCCCCATATGAGATTCTATTTGGGACAGCACCCAGACTAGGTTGTTAATATCCGCAGCAGTTACAGCTCCAATCAGATGTTTTAGTAGACTATGTAACTGAACTTGCAAGTGCCTTAAACAAAATACATGCCCAAGTTTTCTCTTCAATTCCAGATCCCGATTTGGATACAGGTACCCATAACCTGCTTCCCGGAGATTGGGTTCTGGTCAAGAAGTTTGTGCGGAAAAATACCCTGGAACCAAGATTTGACGGTCCATTCCAAGTTCTCCTGATTACCGCAACCTCCGTCAAACTGGCCGGTAGGCCAAATTGGATCCACGCTTCCCACTGCAAGAAATCTCCTGCCCCCGAGGAAGCAGATACCGCACAAGCATGTACCTCTGGTACACCTTCTCCTTAATTAGCCTCATAAAGGCCCAGCAAGTAGCCATCACCAAAGATATTAGTGGGTATACCTTCTGGTACAATTCATCATGCACCCATGTGGCTACTTACACCTTTGACTACTGTGATATTGTAGAATGCCCATTTCCCACATCACAAATCCAGAGTATCTATAGAGATATCCCTCATTCAAAAGACCCATATGTTTGTGTAGTTGACAAACAATGGGGGCACAATTGTAACCATTGGGGGGCGGCGGGATGGAATGCCGGGCCTGCCTGGGGTTACAAACCAAAAAGTGCCTTATCTAAAGTAGATGATCATGGTAGATCCCTTCTCCAGAGAATGACTTTGAGGAAGCCTGGGGGGGGTACACCAATTAAATTAATTCTTAACATTGAGCATCCAAGCCCAACAGATGCAGACCAGTATGTGATGGGAATGTATTGGAAAAAGGGTTCCTACCGTAAATTAGGGCATTTCTACCTCAAAGATATGTGTAACTCTTCTGAGTGGCAAGGGGCTACCCATATGGTCCCTAACCCATTAAAACCTCATATCCAGACCTTTCAAGACATGATGGCCATTGCTAACCCCACCTTTGAAGATACCATGGCCGCTGAAACAGGTTTTAATGATGTAAATTTATGGTTAGAATGGATGAAATATAATGCTAATAAGCATAATAAGACCGCATGCTATGTGTGTGGCGGTGCCCGGCCTCACCTGGGTACTGTACCTCTAATCCTGCCAGTAGATGTAGAGGAATGTGTTTTAAGCCTTTTTGCCTATCACTATAATTTTAACAGGTCCATATGTATTGCATGGACAAAGGAGTATCCTCTCCTAACCAAGGATGTCAAACCCCCAGATGGTATTACCGTGTATAAAGGTAATTACACTTGTTATGCTAATTATGATGGAATTGGTAAATTCTTAGGTAACTTCTCTAAGGGGTATTGTGCCACCTACAGAAATGTCTCTATGAACTTGTTGCAGTTTCACACCAGGTCATTAGGGGATATTTACTGGTTGTGTGGGGATTTACAGCTAAGATCCAGAATGGACAAAGAGTGGTGGGGGGAGTGTACTCTGGCTAAAGCCATTATGCCTATACATATCATCTCTGACACACACCTCGTCACCCATGAGTCCAGGCACACTAAGGTTAAGCGTGACGCCCCAGTGAAAGGAAGTTTTGATCCTCATGTGTATATTGATGCCATTGGAGTGCCTAGGGGGGTGCCCAATGAGTTTAAAGCAAGAGATGAAGTTGCTGCAGGATTTGAATCACTTTTTGCCATAGTTACCACAAACAAGAATTTAAATTGGATAAATTACATTTATTATAATCAACAGCGTTTTGTTAATTATACCAGAGACGCCCTCCAGGGGTTGGCCGAACAGTTGCAGGCCACATCCCAAATGGCTTTCCAGAATAGAATGGCCCTAGACATGATCTTAGCCGAAAAAGGAGGGGTTTGTAAAATTTTGCCCGACACCATGACATGTTGTACCTATATCCCAGAAAACACAGGCCCAAATGGTAAAGTCACATTAGCCATAGAGAAATTAAATGACCTGTCTGAAGAGTTAAAAAGGAATTCTGGGATAAAAGATCCCTGGGAAAGATGGTTTGGTTGGATGACAGGATGGCAAAAGGCTTCAATGCATATTGGTATGGCTATACTAATTTTTCTTTTTATCTTTGCTCTTCTCTTTTGTTGTATCCTCCCATGTCTGAGAAAATCCCTCATGAAGACTGTTGACCAAGCGGCACCCACTTTCACCCATCTCGAAGTTGATGACCAAGATTTCCAAGACATCAACTCACCCTGTCTGCCGCTGCAAACAATCCCTTTTGTTGATAAAGTGCAGGAATTCTAGGAAGGGACCAGTTTAGGGACAGCATCTGTCAGTGAATGGTAAAGGCCCCGTGTGGAGAAGTGGTGGGTTAGCTGCCATGGGACACCCATGGGTGTGAAGTGTTCGAGAGCAGGGGCGGACTGACCGGTCGGGCACTTCGGACATGGTCCGAGGGCCCAGCCGGGAGGGGGGCCCGCCATCAGGGGGCCCGGCCGCCCCTTTAAATGCTGCAGCCGCCTGAGCGCTCTCTCTTAAGAGCGCTCAGGCGGCTGCAGCTTCTCACCTCCCCTCCCCGTAGCGTGGCCAAGCTGCTCTGCGTCCGCGGTGCCGGCCGGAGTGATAGGAAGGTGCACACACACTGAGTGTGCACCTTCCTGTCAGTCCGGCCGGGTACAGGAAACAGAAACTCCTGTTCCGCGCGGAACAGGAGTTTCTGTTTCCTGTACCCGGCCGGAGTGACAGGAAGGTGCACACTCAGTGTGTGTGCACCTTCCTATCAATCCGGCCGGCACCGCGGACGCAGAGCAGCTCGGCCACGCTACGGGGAGGGGGTAAAAAGAGGGAGGGAGGGAGGGGTTAAAAAGAGAGAGGGAGGGGGGGGGGTTAAAAGAGGGGGGGGTTAAAAGAGAGGGGGGGTTAAAAGAGAGAGGGAGGGGGGGGGGTTAAAAGAGAGGGGGGGGGTTAAAAGAGAGAGGGAGGGGGGGGTTAAAAGAGAGAGGGAGGGGGGGTTAAAAGAGAGAGGGAGGGGGGGTTAAAAGAGAGAGGGGGGTTAAAAGAGAGGGAGGGGGGGTTAAAAGAGAGGGAGGGGGGTTGTTAAAAGAGATGGGTTAAAAGCGAGAGGGAGGGGGGTTTAAAAGAGGGAGGGGGTTAAAAGAGAGAGGGGGGGTTAAAAGAGAAAGGGGGGTTGTTAAAAGAGATAGGGAGGGGAGGTTAAAAGAGGGAGGGGGTTAAAAGAGAGAGGGGGGGTTAAAAGAGAAAGGGGGGTTGTTAAAAGAGAGAGGGAGGGGAGGTTAAAAGAGAGAGGGAGGGGAGGTTAAAAGAGAGAGGGAGGGGAGGTTAAAAGAGAGAGAGAGGGGGGGTTAAAAGAGAGAGGGAGGGGGGTTAAAAGAGAGAGAGAGGGGGTAAAAAGAGAGAGGGAGGGGGGTAAAAAGAGAGAGGGGAGTAGGGGGGGTAAGAAGAGAGGGGTAAGAAGAGAGAGAGAGGGGTAAGAAGAGAGAGGGAGGGGTGTAAGAAGAGAGAGGGAGGGGGGTAAGAAGAGAGAGGGAGGGGGGTAAGAAGAGAGAGGGAGGGGGTAAGAAGAGAGGGGGGTAAGAAGAGGGAGGGGGGTAAGAAGAGAGAGAGGGGGAGTAAGAAGGGAGGGGGGAGTAAGAAGGGGGTAAGAAGAGAGGAAGGGGGGAGTAAGAAGAGGGGGAGGGGAGAGTAAGAAGAGGGGGAGGGGGGTAAGAAGAGAGGGGGGGAGTAAAGGGGGTAAGAAGAGGGGAGTGGGGAGTAAAAAGAGGAAGGGGGAGTAAGAAGAGGGGGGAGGGGGTAAGAAGAGCGGGGAGGGGGTAAGAAGAGGGGGGAGTAAGAAGAGGTGGGAGTAAGAAGAGGGGGAGGGGGGAGTAAGAAGAGGGGGAGATTAAGAAGGGGGAGTAAGGAGAGGGGGAGAGTAAGAAGGGGGGTAAGAAGAGAGTGGGAGTAAGAAGGGGGTAAGAAGAGGGGGAGGGGGGAGTAAGAGGAGGGCAATTGCCCCCTCCCCTGTCCGCAGGCACAGTGCGTGCAGCCGGCAGGGGAGGGAGGAAGAGAGGACCCGGGAGCTCAGCCTGCAGCTCCTCTGGGTCCTTCTTGCGCGAGCACAGATCGTTGCCGCGGTTTCCACGGCAACGTTACGGCTCTTGCGAGAGTAAACTCTAGCCCTGGAGCTACGGGCTAGAGTTCACTCTCAACACTGTGACCACCAGGTATTCCTGGTGGTCGCAGTGGTGAGAGTGAACTTTAGCCCCATAAACACACTGCCCCCACACACCATACACATTCACACACTGCCCCCCATACACACACACTGCCCCCACACACACCATACACATTTACACACATTGCCTCACACACATACACTGCCCACCCATACACACACAGCCCCCCATACTAACATTGCCACACACATACACAGCCCCCTCGTACACACATTGCCCCACACACCCTACACATTCACACACTATACCCCCTCACACACACTGAACCTTTCACACACACTGCACCGCTTACATATTGCACCACTGCTCCAATACCCTACTACAGCCTCATATCCCAGCAGACCCCAGGTAAGTTGTCAAACTGTTCTTAAACGGTTTGACTACTTACTCTGGGAGGGGGGCCCGGCCCTCCTGGCACCATAACGACTACACAGAGTAGTAGTGGTTATTGTGCATGGATTATTTCTTTAAATAACCTACCAGTGCCCCAGTAGCCAGCAAGCCAGCCAACCCACAGGCCAGCCAGCCCACAGGCTGGCCAGTAGACAGCCAGCCAGCCTACAGGCCACCAGTTAGGCTTAAAGCCAGCAAACCCACAGCCTGCCAACCGCAGCCAGCAAGCCACAGCCTGCCAGCCGCAGCCAGCAAGCCCACAGCCTGCCAGCAAGCCCACAGCCTGCCGGCAGTAGCCAACAAGCCCACAGCCTGCCAGCAAGCCCACAGCCTGCCAGCCACAGCCAGTAAGCCCACAGCCTTCCAGCAAGCCCACAGCCTGCCAGCCGCAGCCAGCAAGCCCACAGCCTGCCGGCAGTAGCCAGCAAGCCCACAGCCTGCCAGCAAGCCCACAGCCTGCCAGCCCCAGCCAGTAAGCCCACAGCATTCCAGCAAGCCCACAGACTGCCAGCCAGCAACAGTAATTAAGGTAAGAGGAGCCAACTTGGCCTAGGTATCAGCTATGTTGTGTTGCTATATTGTGAATAGGAACCAGAGTGTTGGAGAGACCCCCCTCCAGGCCCCATTAGACTCCATTGTAGTCTCTAATGGGACCTGGAGGAAATTCTTTCTAACACACTCTCTAAAGGACACTGAGATAGCCTCTGCTAGAATGCTCCCCCCCCTCCATGGCCCATTAGCCCTCAATTGTAGTCTCTACTGGGGCCTGGAGGCGACTGTTTCCAGCAAGGACACTGAGATGGCCTCTGTTAGAAAGACCCCCTTCCAAGCCTATTAGACTCCTATTGTAGTCTCTAATAGGGCCTGGAGGGGATTCTTTCTATCACACTCTCTAAAGGACACTGAGATAGCCTCTGCTAGAAAGACCCCCCTCCATGGCCCATTAGCCCTCAATTGTAGTCTCTACTGGGGCCTTGAAGGGATTTTTGCACTTTTGTTCCTTGTGTCTAAAGATTGTGTAGGGTGTGGCTGGAGGCAGGACATGGGTGGCGCTTGCTGCGGAGTATGGGTGGGGCCTGTAAGGGGGCCCTTGATTTATTTTGCCCTGGGGCCCTGAGGGTTCTCAGTCCGCCCCTGTTCGAGAGCCATACTGACGGATGAGTTAGCCTATCAGGGTCAGATCTAGGGACAGTCTTGCACTTTGCATTAACACCTAGCTAGCGGCCACGGGGTTTCTGTGCCTTTGGGTTAACACGTCTTCCTGGTACTAACTTAATAAAGTTTTATCTCTTAGAATCTAACATTTCATAGGGGGGACTGATGTGGGATTATTAAAAAATCCTTATTGTACTTATATTCAATTATTGCACTAACTCCATTTTAACCTCATATTGTGAATCCTCCATTTTGTCCTCCTAACCTGACTTCTTCATTCCTCCATTTTGTCCTCATAACCTAACTTGTTCATTTTAAAACTACCTTACTTGACAGAATTTCCCAGCACATCTAATACAATAAGACAAAGACTGTATGTTCTAACAAAGACATGATTAACACAGGAATTGCTGACTTTTCCTTAAACTTGCAACATAGTATAATTTGAAGGCCATGAGAACACAGTAGTAATGAAATGTTCTATTCATAAGAGACCTTGCACCTGGCCACGAGGCCTGAGATCACCGACTGTGTAAAATGACGCTCAAGACCCCCTTGTCCCCACCCGTGTCCAGAACAATCCCACCTCTTGGTGGGTGGGCACGGGACTAACCACTTAGTTTTTAAGCCAATTAATAATATTGATAGGAGGACACTAATCCCGACACTTAACAATTAATCCAATTAATGATGTTTATTTGCTGATATTCTAATAATCAATGATGACGTAAAATGCCTCTTAAAAGGGCCTGCGCGCCCGCTTTTTAATCACTTGCCAATAAATTTTCTTGAAGTTATTTTAACCTGAACCTTGTGTGTCAGACTTAATTACTTCAGCGTATATACGCAATTCAATTTTATTAATTTGGACAGGAACAGATAGACATTTAAACATTTTGGTTTACTGCTAAAAAGTACCATAACACTGAGACATACACACAGGCATACATAGTAAAAGACAGACACATACTAACATACATACAGACACACATGCATGAGGACATAAAGGCACATATTATGGGAGCGGTGTATTCTGGGAGCGGTGTAATATTATGGGAGCAGTGCATTCTGGGAGAGGTGTAATATTATGGGAGCGGTGCATTCTGGGAGAGGTGTAATATTATGGGAGCGGTGCATTCTGGGAGAGGTGTAATATTCTGGGAGCGGTGCATTCTGGGAGCGGTGTAATATTATGGGAGCGGTGTAATATTATGGGAGCGGTGCATTCTGGGAGCGGTGCATTCTGGGAGAGGTGTAATATTATGGGAGCGGTGCATTCTGGGAGAGGTGTAATATTCTGGGAGCGGTGCATTCTGGGAGAGGTGTAATATTATGGGAGCGGTGCATTCTGGGAGAGGTGTAATATTCTGGGAGCGGTGCATTCTGGGAGAAGTGTAATATTCTGGGAGCGGTGCATTCTGGGAGAGGTGTAATATTATGGGAGCGGTGTATTCTGGGAGAGGTGTAATATTCTGGGAGCGGTGTATTCTGGGAGCGGTGTAATATTATGGGAGCGGTGCATTCTGGGAGCGGTGTAATATTATGGGAGCGGTGCATTCTGGGAGAGGTGTAATATTCTGGGAGCGGTGCATTCTGGGAGAGGTGTAATATTCTGGGAGCGGTGTGTTCTGGGAGAGGTGTAATATTCTAGGAGCGGTGCATTCTGGGAGCGGTGTAATATTATGGGAGAGGTGTATTCTGGGAGAGGTGTAATATTATGGGAGCGGTGCATTCTGGGAGAGGTGTAATATTCTGGGAGCGGTGCATTCTGGGAGAGGTGTAATATTCTGGGAGCGGTGCATTCTGGGAGAGGTGTAATATTCTGGGAGCGGTGTGTTCTGGGAGAGGTGTAATATTATGGGAGCGGTGTAATATTATGGGAGCGGTGCATTCTGGGAGCGGTGTAATATTATGGGAGCGGTGCATTCTGGGAGAGGTGTAATATTCTGGGAGCGGTGCATTCTGGGAGCGGTGCATTCTGGGAGAGGTGTAATATTATGGGAGCGGTGTAATATTATGGGAGCGGTGCATTCTGGGAGCGGTGCATTCTGGGAGAGGTGTAATATTCTGGGAGCGGTGCATTCTGGGAGCGGTGCATTCTGGGAGAGGTGTAATATTATGGGAGCGGTGTAATATTATGGGAGCGGTGCATTCTGGGAGAGGTGTAATATTCTGGGAGCGGTGCATTCTGGGAGAGGTGTAATATTCTGGGAGCGGTGTGTTCTGGGAGAGGTGTAATATTATGGGAGCGGTGCATTCTGGGAGAGGTGTAATATTCTGGGAGCGGTGTATTCTGGGAGCGGTGTAATATTATGGGAGCGGTGCATTCTGTGAGAGGTGTAATATTCTGGGAGCGGTGTGTTCTGGGAGAGGTGTAATATTATGGGAGCGGTGCATTCTGGGAGAGGTGTAATATTATGGGAGCGGTGCATTCTGGGAGAGGTGTAATATTCTGGGAGCGGTGCATTCTGGGAGCGGTGTAATATTATGGGAGCGGTGCATTCTGGGAGCGGTGTAATATTCTGGGAGCGGTGCATTCTGGGAGAGGTGTAATATTATGGGAGCGGTGCATTCTGGGAGAGGTGTAATATTATGGGAGCGGTGCATTCTGGGAGCGGTGCATTCTGGGAGAGGTGTAATATTATGGGAGCGGTGCATTCTGGGAGCGGTGCATTCTGGGAGAGGTGTAATATTATGGGAGCGGTGCATTCTGGGAGTTGTACAGTAACTTGTACTGACAGGAGGTGAAGGAATAGTAGGAAGTGGTTACTATGGTGACGTAACTTGGAGTGGGCGTTTCTTAGCAGCACACACTAGGTGTTAGTCACGTGCGCTTTAGCACAGGCGCCGTGAGTTACGGAGGCGGAGTTACGGAGCGACGGAGCCCACTGATGGTCTAATGTTGATGACGTCGGGGCGCCTATTGTATCGCGTTTTGTTGGTGACGTACAGACGTAAGCTTGCGTGCGGTAGGCGGGGCTTGAGGAGAAAGGGAAAGAGTGGAGTCAGGGACGGAGAGGGGAGACGGAGAGAGATATCGGGGAGTCCGACCGCCCCCCAACAGCAGCACCCTCACTGTGACACCGGCTCCCAGGGGCCCCTTCTCCTAAATTACAGGCTCCCAGGGGCCCCTTCTCCTCCATTACAGGCTCCCAGGGGCCCCTTCTCCCTCCTTACAGGCTCCCAGGGGCCCCTTCTCCCTCCTTACAGGCTCCCAGGGGCCCCTTCTCCCTCATTACAGGCTCCCAGGGGCCCCTTCTCCCCCATTACAGGCTCCCAGGGGCCCCTTCTCCCCCATTACAGGCTCCCAGGGGCCCCTTCTCCCCCATTACAGGCTCCCAGGGGCCCCTTCTCCCCCATTACAGGCTCCCAGGGGCCCCTTCTCCCCCCATTACAGGCTCCCAGGGGCCCCTTCTCCCCCATTACAGGCTCCCATGGGCCCCTTCTCCCCCATTACAGGCTCCCAGGAGCCCCTTCTCCCCCATTAAAGGCTCCCAGGGGCCCCTTCTCCCCATTACAGGCTCCCAGGGGCCCCTTCTCCCCCATTACAGGCTCTCAGGGGCCCCTTCTCCCCATTACAGGCTCTCAGGGGCCCCTTCTCCCCCATTACAGGCTCCCAGGGGGCCCCTTCTCCCCCATTACAGGCTCCCAGGGGCCCCTTCTCCCCCATTACAGGCTCCCAGGGGCCCCTTCTCCCCCATTACAGGCTCCCAGGGGCCCCTTCTCCCCCATTACAGGCTCCCAGGGGCCCCTTCTCCCCCATTACAGGCTCCCAGGGGCCCCTTCTCCCCCATTACAGGCTCCCAGGGGCCCCTTCTCCCCCATTACTGGCTCATAGTGGCCATCCTCCCTCAGTCCATACATTATAGACTCCCAGGAGCTGCTATTCTCCATCCAGCCCCACTCTCGCCCCTACCACAGTCCCCTAGGGCCCTGCTTCTCCTTTCTCAAAGGTTCCCCTATCTTTTAATCCCTGCACGCAGGGTCCTGTCACAATCCCTGTATCACAGGCTCCCCTTTGTTTTAATCCCTGTATCGCCGGCACTCGGGGCTCCCGTCGCAATCCCTGTATCGCCGGCACTCGGGGCCCCCGTCGCAATCCCTGTATCGCCGGCACGCTGGGCCCCCATCGCAATCCTTGTATACCTGAAACACCCCAACAAAGATTCACTAGGACACCTTCAGACATTAACAACTTTTAAAGAATCCAAAGCACCAATCCCTCTCATTGTTTTATATTCTTTATATCATCTGGGTCTCTTCAAGGTCACTTAGTTATCCCAGAACATCCTATTATCTTTTTATATTCACTGGATATTTCACCCCTACCTAAATCCTGCGTTCGGCTGGATCCCCCCGTCTGCCATCCTTAATTTCTGCACGTAATTGGGTATTGGAGATACCTCTTTTTGCAGCTTTGTGTTTTTACCCATCTACTTTCTGTATAAGCCCTAGGTTACATCACACTCATCACACATCTGTTATATCTGACTCACAGCATTTTCAATGTCTGTATAACCAGTATTAAAGCCAAACAGTATTTGGCTGGTGGTTTTTGTCAGGAACAAATATGCTGTATCCTGGTGGGTAATCTTTCTAAGTCTAAATGGAGGCTCAGCCCCACACACCTAGAGTCCGTTCAGGGCCACGCATTCCACACAGGCGATCCAAATCACAGAGAGACCGCCAGCGAGGACTGTCCCCTGCTAATTCTTCTTCCTCTAGTCCTGATACTGCACATTGGCCACGCCCACCACGCAAGAAAAGGAGACGGCGGAAAGGAGGAGAAAGTACATTGTTTCGAGAAGAAGATCTGATTGATGGGTTTTGTATCAGCAGTTATGGCAGCCTGGAGGCCATGCAGGTGAGAGAGGGAGTTAGGTCAGATAAAGGAAACTAGTAAAGTGGAGTTTTGGCAACAAATGGCGATTGGGCATCAAGTGTGAACAGATTTGTAATATACAGTCCCTGAAGCAGTAATTATTTCTATAATTGATCCATAAAGTTGAGATCAATTAACCTCTTGTAGCTCTGTGTGTGCTATATTGCATCTGATAGCCCTCCAGTGCCGGGCGGGGGACTCTCCTCCTCCTCTTCGGCTGAATGCGCAGGCGTGGCATGATCAGCCAGTCTCAATGCTTTCCTATGGACGCTGGCGTCTTCTCACTGTGAAAATCAGTGAGAAGCGCCTCTAGCGGCTGTCAATGAGAGCCACTAGAGGCTTGATTAACCCTATTATAAACATAGCAGTTTCTCTGAAACCTCTATATTTATAGAAAAAAGGGTTAAACCTAGCTGTACCTGGCACCCAGACCACTTCATTAAGCTGAAGTGGTCTGGGTGCCTATAGTGGTCCTTTAAAGGAGCAATATAGGGTCAGGAACACAAACATGTATTCCTGACCCTATAGTGCTAAACCCACCATCTAGCCATCCTGGTATCCTCATGATTCCCTAAATATAGTAAATCTTACCTGTATTCAAGTCTGCAGCTTTGTGCCTGTTTCAATTAGACCTGCCTGCTGACATGGTAGCCTGATCCAATCACAGTGCTTCCCCATAGGATTGGCTGAGACTGACAAAGAGGCAGATCAGGGGCAGAGCCAGCACAAGTCAAACACAGCCCTGGCCAATCTGCATCTCCTCATAGAGATGTATTGAATCAGTGCCTCTCTATGAGGAAAGTTCAGTATCTGCATGCAGAGGGAGGAGATACTGAATGTTTGGATGCATTTTAGGCAGCCATGACCCAGGAAGGATCTCTAACAGCCATCTGAGGAGTGGCCAGTGAAGTTATCACTAGGCTGTAATGTAAACACTGCATTTTCTCTGAAAAGACAGTGTTTACAGCAAAAAGCCTGAAAGTAATGATTCTACTTACCAGAACAAATTCAATAAGCTGTAGTTGTTCTGGTGACTATAGCGTCCCTTTAATCATAAAAACACAGATCCTGGTCTAAACAAAGAGTGTAACAAAGCAAAAGTAATCGACAGGAGGCACAGAACTGTAACATTTTGGCTGAATAAGCCGTTGTCAAAGCCTTACCGAGAGGAAGTCAGGTATTTGGTAGATCCAGATTACTGGACTTTTTTTGCCTTTTTTGGAGGGGTTCACGAATCCTCGCCAAAAACTGCTGAATAGAATTACCCATGTTGCTTTAGGGCTCTACTTGCTATATTGCTTAAGGATGCAGCAACTCCCTCTATTTCAGTAGTCCTAGCAAGCAATAACTTATGGATAGATGGAATGCCCTGCTCCACCATTCTCCTGCCACCTTTCATAAAGTGTGGAGTAATTAGTCACAGTGTTTGGAAACAATGTACCCAGAATGTCCGCATTGACCACCTATTTTTATTTATTTTTTGTATTTGGCTTTTGAAGGGCTTATCACCTTATCTTATGTAAAATTAAGCCTCAATAAATATTGTACTGCAAATTTGCACCATCATGACTAAACAAGGAAAAATTAAAATTTTGCAAACTTGTCAATCACTCAATCTTACTAATTAGCTGGAACAGTTATACAAACATCACAATTTCTCTTGCTGCTTTCATTCCTGATTGTGTCATTTCTTCATTAATGGTAATGCCCATCACATCTTTCAGAGAGATGTGTCACTGGATTCTGCACCACGGGAGGAAGCGGCCAGGAAGCATCCAACAACCAAGCGAAAGAGAAGCGATGAGGCCAGCTCAGATGATCCTGGGGCCAGTGGTCTTGAGAATAGAATGTCAATTCCAATAAACCAAAAAAAACGTAGACGGTACAAGGAGCAGGTATGTAGAACTATTTAACTAATAGTTACAAAGAAGCATGGCGTCTAGTGTTGATTTTGTATTGGGCATACACACTACCTTACATACAATAGGTGGATCACATGTGTGTGTGTGTGTGTGTGTATATATATATATATATATAAAAAAATTTGGTACAATATGGAGATTAAGTACTCACATGCCTGCAGCCAAATAGTAACATATAAATACAAAAAGTGTGTGCTATAACGTTAATCAAAAATAGAAAATGTGCTATCACCAAGAGTGTGCCTCACTCACTCAACAATACACAATACTAAAACAGAAAATAGCAGATATGGCTATACAAGCAATATAAGCTAAAAAGGAGGGATAGCACATAAAAGGAGAATACAACCATAAAAACGGACGGGATCTTTAAACAGATCTAAAACATAAATATAATATGGTGAAGTATGAATGGACAAGAAGTGTTATATCCAGGAGGTAAAGAACTTACAAGAGGTATAGTCGTTCTGCGCTTATCTCCCTTTAAGGGTGTCTGTAGCGAGTCAATATGTAGCATATACGATAAAAATTCCTCCAAAGGTCAAATCATCTAGGTAACAATCAGCAAGCATATCTCCACTGACAAGTGGACCAAGGTGGTAAAATGGATCAATGATGCAGATGGTGTATCAGCTGATCGCACTATATGAAGTGCTTGAACAAATAACAAATAAATACAGATATGATAATAAAATAAAATAGTATAAATACTCAATCCAACGCGTTTCGTCTTAAGGAGACTTCTTCAGGGATGTGAGTACTGTCCCAAAACGTTCCTTTTTTATATCTATCGATCCAGGTGATTTCCATTGAAGAAAACCGCGAAAACGGGTACTTCCGGGTTTCTTCATACGCTCCCTCATTGGACGGTCTTAGGTGTACGTCATGCGTCCTTGCGGGCGTGCGATTACTTCCGTGTTCCAACACATATCCTAGTCTACATTCTTGCGTTCCAACCGTGGAACGCATATGACATGGAAACTCAGAGGTCAGGACGGCAGTGGGCGGCAAGAACCACCCGCTAACATCTTGAGCTCATAAATAGAGAGGTATAATACATCGGTATATGTGGGAAGGTATATATATATAGATACATAGAGGATACAGGACTTAATAAATCAATATATATGCGGATACAAAGGAGACTCCAAGGTTTGTGAAGGAAAAGTATAACCCATGGGGCATCCAACACAAAAAAATGAATGAAATGAAAAAAATTAATGAAATGAAAAAAATATAATAAATAAATAAAAAAAATAATAAAATAAAATAAAAATATATATAATAAAAAATTTCACATAATAAAAAATTATATATAATAAAATAATGAACGTCAAAATAAGTCAAACCAATAGGGTATCATGTAGATCCGCATATATGTACATAAAATCATAAAAACAACAAAACAAACCTCCAATAGAGAGACTCGTATTGCAACATAATACAGATGATATTTTTTTTGGCTAACAGATTTTACACATAATATTTGAATTAAAAGGCATAACCTTCTTAGATCTTCTATAAAAAAAAGAGAACATTTGAGTTATTATGGAGTAGATGTAGACTTACATTATTATATATTTTTATTTATTATATTTTTTTCATTTCATTCATTTTTTTCATTTCATTCATTTTTTTGTGTTGGATGCCCCATGGGTTATACTTTTCCTTCACAAACCTTGGAGTCTCCTTTGTATCCGCATATATATTGATTTATTAAGTCCTGTATCCTCTATGTATCTATATATATACCTTCCCACATATACCGATGTATTATACCTCTCTATTTATGAGCTCAAGATGTTAGCGGGTGGTTCTTGCCGCCCACTGCCGTCCTGACCTCTGAGTTTCCATGTCATATGCGTTCCACGGTTGGAACGCAAGAATGTAGACTAGGATATGTGTTGGAACACGGAAGTAATCGCACGCCCGCAAGGACGCATGACGTACACCTAAGACCGTCCAATGAGGGAGCGTATGAAGAAACCCGGAAGTACCCGTTTTCGCGGTTTTCTTCAATGGAAATCACCTGGATCGATAGATATAAAAAAGGAACGTTTTGGGACAGTACTCACATCCCTGTAGAAGTCTCCTTAAGACGAAACGCGTTGGATTGAGTATTTATACTATTTTATTTTATTATCATATCTGTATTTATTTGTTATTTGTTCAAGCACTTCATATAGTGCGATCAGCTGATACACCATCTGCATCATTGATCCATTTTACCACCTTGGTCCACTTGTCAGTGGAGATATGCTTGCTGATTGTTACCTAGATGATTTGACCTTTGGAGGAATTTTTATCGTATATGCTACATATTGACTCGCTACAGACACCCTTAAAGGGAGATAAGGGCAGAACGACTATACCTCTTGTAAGTTCTTTACCTCCTGGATATAACACTTCTTGTCCATTCATACTTCACCATATTATTATATTTATGTTTTAGATCTGTTTAAAGATCCCGTCCGTTTTTAAGGTTGTATTCTCCTTTTATGTGCTATCCCTCCTTTTTAGCTTATATTGCTTGTATAGCCATATCTGCTATTTTCTGCTTTAGTAAATAGTAACATATGGCTCTCATGAGTGGTGCAGTGGGACTTTTCAGTAGGATGTCCTCATCCTTCTAGATGTTCCTGTGGTATATTCAGGATGAGTAGAATAAAGTTGAGCTGTGCAGGCAGATTTTCTTCACAAAGATCTTTATGAAAGAACCACTATAGGCACCCAGACCACTTCAGCTTAATGAAATGATCTGGGTGCCAGGTCCAGCTAGGTTTAACCCTTTTTGCCTTAAACGTAGCAGTTTCAGAGAAACTGCTATGTTTACCTATGGGTTAATCCAGCCTCTAGTGGCACCCTCAGGGCACTATAGTTCCAGGAAAATTAGTCTGTTTTCCTGGCACTATAGTGGTCCTTAAATCCAGAATAAATAAAAAATGTGCAGTAAAACCAATAAAATCGGTATAAATGGTTAAAAACAAACAATGGGGATGGATCAGTCCAAAGTCAGATATTGCCAAATTGCTTGTAGTGTCCGAAACTGAGGAAGCCCCTGGCACGGGGCGAAATGTTTCGGACACTACAAGCTCGGTATTGGCATTGGGTGGGCAGCTTTGGGGACAGTAGGAAGGGATGTGCTCGGTATTGGCATTGGGTGGGCTGCTTTGGGGACAGTAGGAAAGGATGTGCTCGGTACTTGCATTGGGTGGGCAGCTTGGGGGACAGTAGGAAAGGATGTGCTCGGTATTGGCATTGGGTGGGCTGCTTTGGGGACAGTAGGAACGGATGTGCTCGGTATTGGCATTGGGTGGGCAGCTTGGGGGACAGTAGGAAAGGATGTGCTCGGTACTGGCATTGGGTGGGCAGCTTGGGGGACAGTGGGAAAGGATGTGCTCGGTATTGACATTGGGTGGGCTGCTTTTGGGACAATAGAAAGGGATGTGATCGGTATTGGATGGGCAGCTTGGGAGACATTAGGAAGGGATGTGCTCGGTATTGGCATTGGGTGGGCAGCTTTGGGTACAGTAGGAAGGGATGTGTTTGGTATTGGCATTGGGTGGGCAGCTTTGGGGACAGTAGGAAGGGATGTGCTCGGTACTGGCATTGGGTGGGCAGCTTGGGGGACAGTAGGAAAGGATGTGCTCGGTACTGGCATTGGGTGGGCAGCTTGGGGGACAGTAGGAAGGGATGTGCTTGGTATTGGCATTGGGTGGGCAGCTTTGGGGACAGTAGGAAAGGATGTGCTCGGTATTGGCATTGGGTGGGCAGCTTTGGGGACAGTAGGAAGGGATGTGCTCGGTATTGGCATTGGGTGGGCAGCTTGGGGGACAGTAGGAAGCGATGTGCTCGGTATTGGCATTGGATGGGCAGCTTGGGGGACAGTAGGAAGCGATGTGCTCGGTATTGGCATTGGGTGGGCAGCTTTGGGGACAGTAGGAAGGGATGTGCTCGTACTGGCATTGGGTGGGCAGCTTTGGGGACAGTAGGAAAGGATGTGCTCGGTATTGGCATTGGGTGGGCTGCTTTGGGGACAGTAGGAAGGGATGTTTGGTATTGGCATTGGGTGGGCAGCTTGGGGGACAGTAGGCAGGGATGTTTGGTATTGGCATTGGGTGGGCAGCTTGGGGGATAGTAGGAAAGGATGTGCTCGGTACTGGCATTGGGTGGGCAGCTTGGGGGACAGTAGGCAGGGATGTTTGGTATTGGCATTGGGTGGACAGCTTGGGGGACAGTAGGAAAGGATGTGCTCGGTACTGGCATTGGGTGGGCAGCTTGGGGGACAGTAGGAAGGGATGTTTGGTATTGGCATTGGGTGGGCAGCTTGGGGGACAGTAGGAAGGGGTGTGTTTGGTATTGGCATTGGGTGGGCTGCTTGGGGGACAATAGAAAGGGATGTGATCGGTATTGGATGGGCAGCTTGGGAGACATTAGGAAGGGATGTGCTCGCTATTGGCATTGGGTGGGCAGCTTGGGGGACAGTAGGAAGGGATGTATTTGGTATTGGCATTGGGTGGGCAGCTTGGGGGACAGTAGGAAGGGATGTATTTGGTATTGGCATTGGGTGGGCAGCTTGGGGGACAGTAGGAAGGGATGTGCTTGGTATTGGCATTGGGTGGGCAGCTTGGGGGACAGTAGGAAGGGATGTGCTCGCTATTGGCATTGGGTGGGCAGCTTGGGGGACAGTAGGAAGGGATGTGTTTGGCATTGGGTGGGCAGCTTGGGGGACAGTAGGAAGGTGTGTGCGCTCGGTATTGGCATTGGGTGGGCAGTTTGGCGGACAGTAGGAAGGGGTGTGTTTGGTATTGGCATTGGGTGGGCAGCTTGGGGGACAGTAGGAAGGGGTGTGTTCGGTATTGGCTTTGGGTGGGCAGCTTGGGGGACAGTAGGAAGGGATGTGTTTGGTATTGGCATTGGGTGGGCAGCTTGGGGGACAGTAGGAAGGGATGTTTGGCATTGGGTGGGCAGCTTGGGGGACAGTATGAAGGTGTGTGTGCTCGGTATTGGCATTGGGTGGTCAGCTTGGGGGACAGTAGGAAGGGGTGTGTTTGGTATTGGCATTGGGTGGTCAGCTTGGGGCACAGTAGGAAGGGGTGTGTTTGGTATTGGCATTGGGTGGGCAGATTGGGGGACAGTAGGAAGGGATGTGTTTGGTATTGGCATTGGGTGGACAGCTTGGGGGACTGTAGGAAGGGATGTGTTTGGTATTGGCATTGGGTGGGCTGCTTGGGGGACCGTAGGAATGGATGTGCCCCCACCCCATGTTGTGTGTTTTTGCTTTTTTGGGAGACCATGCATCACATGATACATCTGTGGCATCATTCTTGTTCCCCATGCAGAGGCAGAGCTGTCCTGCTATTGACATGGAGATTACGTGCGCTCAGAGAGGGGGACCTGCACAGGTATTGAGTCCAGTAACGTATAAGATCTTCTTCTTGTATTTATGCTTAGAGATTTGTATCTCAAATGTAATGTTTGTGCAGATCTACTTAAAGGGCAACGTCTACAGATGATATAACTTGTCTGTGTGTTTTTAGAACGTAAGCAAGAAGCACGGCTGCTTCTTGCTCCCTTATGGCATTTCATTAGAGCTGCAACCTGGGACTTCCCCATAAAGCTTGCAGAGCTCTGTGTCTGGCTCCTCTTTATAATTAGTAGGCTTGCAGAGCTCTGCGTCTGGCTCCCCTGTATAATTAGTAGGCTTGCAGAGCTCTGCGTCTGGCTCCTCTGTATAATTAGTAGGTTGGCAGAGCTCTGCGTCTGGCTCCTCTGTATAATTAGTAGGTTGGCAGAGCTCGGCGTCTGGCTCCCCTGTATAATTTAGTAGGCTTGCAGAGCTCGGCGTCTGGCTCCTCTGTATAATTAGTAGGCTTGCAGAGCTCGGTGTCTTGCTCCCCTGTATAATTAGTAGGCTTGCAGAGCTCGGCGTCTGGCTCCTCTGTATAATTAGTAGGTTGGCAGAGCTTAGCGTCTGGCTCCCCTGTATAATTAGTAGGCTTGCAGAGCTCGGCGTCTGGCTCCTCTGTATAATTAGTAGGCTTGCAGAGCTCGGTGTCTTGCTCCCCTGTATAATTAGTAGGCTTGCAGAGCTCGCCGTCTGGCTCCCCTGTGTAATTTAATAGGCTTGCAGAGCTCGCCGTCTGGCTCCTCTGTATAATTAGTAGGCTTGCAGGGCTCGGCATCTGGCTCCCCTGTATAATTAGTAGGCTTGCAGAGCTCGGTGTCTTGCTCCCCTGTGTAATTTAATAGGCTTGCAGAGCTCGCCGTCTGGCTCCCCTGTATAATTAGTAGGCTTGCAGAGCTCGCCGTCTGGCTCCCCTGTGTAATTTAATAGGCTTGCAGAGCTCGGCATCTTGCTCCCCTATATAATTAGTAGGCTTGCAGAGCTCGGTGTCTTGCTCCCCTGTATAATTAGTAGGCTTGCAGAGCTCAGCGTCTGGCTCCCCTGTATAATTAGTAGGCTTGCAGAGCTCGCCGTCTGGCTCCCCTGTATAATTAGTAGGCTTGCAGAGCTCGCCGTCTGGCTCCCCTGTATAATTAGTAGGCTTGCAGAGCTCGCCGTCTGGCTCCCCTGTATAATTAGTAGGCTTGCAGAGCTCGGTGTCTTGCTCCCCTGTATAATTAGTAGGCTTGCAGAGCTCGGTGTCTTGCTCCTCTGTATAATTAGTAGGTTGGCAGAGCTCGCCGTCTGGCTCCCCTGTATAATTAGTAGGCTTGCAGAGCTCTGCGTCTGGCTCCCCTGTATAATTAGTAGGCTTGCAGAGCTCGCCGTCTGGCTCCCCTGTATAATTAGTAGGCTTGCAGAGCTCGGCATCTGGCTCCCCTGTATAATTAGTAGGCTTGCAGAGCTCGGCATCTGGCTCCCCTGTATAATTAGTAGGCTTGCAGAGCTCTGCGTCTGGCTCCCCTGTATAATTAGTAGGCTTGCAGAGCTCGGCATCTGGCTCCCCTGTATAATTAGTAGGCTTGCAGAGCTCGGCATCTGGCTACCCTGTATAATTAGTAGGCTTGCAGAGCTCCGCGTCTGGCTCCCCTGTATAATTAGTAGGCTTGCAGAGCTCTGCGTCTGGCTCCCCTGTATAATTAGTAGGCTTGCAGAGCTCTGCGTCTGGCTCCCCTGTATAATTAGTAGGCTTGCAGAGCTCTGCGTCTGGCTCCCCTGTATAATTAGTAGGCTTGCAGAGCTCGGCATCTGGCTCCCCTGTATAATTAGTAGGCTTGCAGAGCTCGGCGTCTGGCTCCCCTGTATAATTAGTAGGCTTGCAGAGCTCGGCGTCTGGCTCCCCTGTATAATTAGTAGGCTTGCAGAGCTCAGCGTCTGGCTCCCCTGTATAATTAGTAGGCTTGCAGAGCTCGCCGTCTGGCTCCCCTGTATAATTAGTAGGCTTGCAGAGCTCTGCGTCTGGCTCCCCTGTATAATTAGTAGGCTTGCAGAGCTCTGCGTCTGGCTCCCCTGTATAATTAGTAGGCTTGCAGAGCTCTGCGTCTGGCTCCCCTGTATAATTAGTAGGCTTGCAGAGCTCTGCGTCTGGCTCCCCTGTATAATTAGTAGGCTTGCAGAGCTCGCCGTCTGGCTCCCCTGTATAATTAGTAGGCTTGCAGAGCTCTGCGTCTGGCTCCCCTGTATAATTAGTAGGCTTGCAGAGCTCGGCGTCTGGCTCCCCTGTATATTTAGTAGGCTTGCAGAGCTCGGCATCTGGCTCCCCTGTATAATTAGTAGGCTTGCAGAGCTCTGCGTCTGGCTCCCCTGTATAATTAGTAGGCTTGCAGAGCTCTGCGTCTGGCTCCCCTGTATAATTAGTAGGCTTGCAGAGCTCTGCGTCTGGCTCCCCTGTATAATTAGTAGGCTTGCAGAGCTCGGCATCTGGCTCCCCTGTATAATTAGTAGGCTTGCAGAGCTCGGCGTCTGGCTCCCCTGTATAATTAGTAGGCTTGCAGAGCTCGCCGTCTGGCTCCCCTGTATAATTAGTAGGCTTGCAGAGCTCGCCGTCTGGCTCCCCTGTATAATTAGTAGGCTTGCAGAGCTCGCCGTCTGGCTCCCCTGTATAATTAGTAGGCTTGCAGAGCTCGCCGTCTGGCTCCCCTGTATAATTAGTAGGCTTGCAGAGCTCTGCGTCTGGCTCCCCTGTATAATTAGTAGGCTTGCAGAGCTCGGCATCTGGCTCCCCTGTATAATTAGTAGGCTTGCAGAGCTCTGCGTCTGGCTCCCCTGTATAATTAGTAGGCTTGCAGAGCTCGGCATCTGGCTCCCCTATATAATTAGTAGGCTTGCAGAGCTCGCCGTCTGGCTCCCCTGTATAATTAGTAGGCTTGCAGAGCTCGGCATCTGGCTCCCCTATATAATTAGTAGGCTTGCAGAGCTCGCCGTCTGACTCCCCTGTATAATTAGTAGGCTTGCAGAGCTCGGCATCTGGCTCCCCTGTATAATTAGTAGGCTTGCAGAGCTCTGCGTCTGGCTCCCCTGTATAATTAGTAGGCTTGCAGAGCTCGCCGTCTGGCTCCCCTATATAATTAGTAGGCTTGCAGAGCTCGCCGTCTGGCTCCCCTGTATAATTAGTAGGCTTGCAGAGCTCGCCGTCTGGCTCCCCTGTATAATTAGTAGGCTTGCAGAGCTCTGCGTCTGGCTCCCCTGTATAATTAGTAGGCTTGCAGAGCTCTGCGTCTGGCTCCCCTGTATAATTAGTAGGCTTGCAGAGCTCGGTGTCTGGCTCCCCTGTATAATTAGTAGGCTTGCAGAGCTCTGCGTCTGGCTCCCCTGTATAATTAGTAGGCTTGCAGAGCTCTGCGTCTGGCTCCCCTGTATAATTAGTAGGCTTGCAGAGCTCTGCGTCTGGCTCCCCTGTATAATTAGTAGGCTTGCAGAGCTCGGCGTCTGGCTCCCCTGTATAATTAGTAGGCTTGCAGAGCTCGGCATCTGGCTCCCCTGTATAATTAGTAGGCTTGCAGAGCTCTGCGTCTGGCTCCCCTGTATAATTAGTAGGCTTGCAGAGCTCTGCGTCTGGCTCCCCTGTATAATTAGTAGGCTTGCAGAGCTCTGCGTCTGGCTCCCCTGTATAATTAGTAGGCTTGCAGAGCTCGGCATCTGGCTCCCCTGTATAATTAGTAGGCTTGCAGAGCTCGGCGTCTGGCTCCCCTGTATAATTAGTAGGCTTGCAGAGCTCGCCGTCTGGCTCCCCTGTATAATTAGTAGGCTTGCAGAGCTCGCCGTCTGGCTCCCCTGTATAATTAGTAGGCTTGCAGAGCTCGCCGTCTGGCTCCCCTGTATAATTAGTAGGCTTGCAGAGCTCGGCATCTGGCTCCCCTGTATAATTAGTAGGCTTGCAGAGCTCTGCGTCTGGCTCCCCTGTATAATTAGTAGGCTTGCAGAGCTCGGCATCTGGCTCCCCTGTATAATTAGTAGGCTTGCAGAGCTCTGCGTCTGGCTCCCCTGTATAATTAGTAGGCTTGCAGAGCTCGGCATCTGGCTCCCCTATATAATTAGTAGGCTTGCAGAGCTCGCCGTCTGGCTCCCCTGTATAATTAGTAGGCTTGCAGAGCTCGGCATCTGGCTCCCCTATATAATTAGTAGGCTTGCAGAGCTCGCCGTCTGACTCCCCTGTATAATTAGTAGGCTTGCAGAGCTCGGCATCTGGCTCCCCTGTATAATTAGTAGGCTTGCAGAGCTCTGCGTCTGGCTCCCCTGTATAATTAGTAGGCTTGCAGAGCTCGCCGTCTGGCTCCCCTATATAATTAGTAGGCTTGCAGAGCTCGCCGTCTGGCTCCCCTGTATAATTAGTAGGCTTGCAGAGCTCGCCGTCTGGCTCCCCTGTATAATTAGTAGGCTTGCAGAGCTCTGCGTCTGGCTCCCCTGTATAATTAGTAGGCTTGCAGAGCTCTGCGTCTGGCTCCCCTGTATAATTAGTAGGCTTGCAGAGCTCGGTGTCTGGCTCCCCTGTATAATTAGTAGGCTTGCAGAGCTCTGCGTCTGGCTCCCCTGTATAATTAGTAGGCTTGCAGAGCTCTGCGTCTGGCTCCCCTGTATAATTAGTAGGCTTGCAGAGCTCTGCGTCTGGCTCCCCTGTATAATTAGTAGGCTTGCAGAGCTCGGCGTCTGGCTCCCCTGTATAATTAGTAGGCTTGCAGAGCTCGGCATCTGGCTCCCCTGTATAATTAGTAGGCTTGCAGAGCTCGCCGTCTGACTCCCCTGTATAATTAGTAGGCTTGCAGAGCTCGGCATCTGGCTCCCCTGTATAATTAGTAGGCTTGCAGAGCTCTGCGTCTGGCTCCCCTGTATAATTAGTAGGCTTGCAGAGCTCGCCGTCTGGCTCCCCTATATAATTAGTAGGCTTGCAGAGCTCGCCGTCTGGCTCCCCTGTATAATTAGTAGGCTTGCAGAGCTCGCCGTCTGGCTCCCCTGTATAATTAGTAGGCTTGCAGAGCTCTGCGTCTGGCTCCCCTGTATAATTAGTAGGCTTGCAGAGCTCTGCGTCTGGCTCCCCTGTATAATTAGTAGGCTTGCAGAGCTCGGTGTCTGGCTCCCCTGTATAATTAGTAGGCTTGCAGAGCTCTGCGTCTGGCTCCCCTGTATAATTAGTAGGCTTGCAGAGCTCTGCGTCTGGCTCCCCTGTATAATTAGTAGGCTTGCAGAGCTCGGCGTCTGGCTCCCCTGTATAATTAGTAGGCTTGCAGAGCTCGGCATCTGGCTCCCCTGTATAATTAGTAGGCTTGCAGAGCTCGCCGTCTGACTCCCCTGTATAATTAGTAGGCTTGCAGAGCTCGGCATCTGGCTCCCCTGTATAATTAGTAGGCTTGCAGAGCTCGGCATCTGGCTCCCCTGTATAATTAGTAGGCTTGCAGAGCTCCGCGTCTGGCTCCCCTGTATAATTAGTAGGCTTGCAGAGATCGCCGTCTGGCTCCCCTGTATAATTAGTAGGCTTGCAGAGCTCGGCATCTGGCTCCCCTGTATAATTAGTAGGCTTGCAGAGCTCGGCATCTGGCTCCCCTGTATAATTAGTAGGCTTGCAGAGCTCCGCGTCTGGCTCCCCTGTATAATTAGTAGGCTTGCAGAGCTCAGCGTCTGGCTCCCCTGCTCATTGGAAGGTTGAAGAAAATTTAAGTTTGTGTCTGTTACTATTTTAAAGCAGAAAATGGTCATATTCCAAACCTAGCTTAAAGTTGTTATAATGGAATTAATGAAAGGTTATTAAAGAAATACTCCAACCCAAAACAGTGTTTAATAAAACCATTTCTGTTTAGAATAACACTAGCTGGCATGACCCCTTACCTACGATGGACAACGCACAGATTTAACATTCACAGCCAGCAGCAGCAAAGTGCTTTATGCACACTCCAAACACCATAACCACTTCAAATCATTAAAATGGTCTTGATGCTTGGAACAAACCTTTAAAATTTATATTTTATTGGTTTTGTACATATGATATACATCTCTCATTATATGTGAAATAGTATGAACAAGTAACAAAGCATTGTGGTTATAAGCATAGTCATATACGGTAGTACAGTCATGAGCCTTACACATCCTTAGTTATAGTAACGGTGTCATGTGAATGCATATAATGGGCGACTTCATGCTGTATACTGCTAACTGTGTGCTGAGAGTGTCGCTTAGTGGGGCTGCCTGGCGTTGGCGTTCTCGCAGCCCTGATCTATGGGAACAAACCTTTAATGTCTCTTGGAACTGTTGCAAAAATGGATACTAGTAAGACAATATAATGTAGCCACGGACAGCTAGAGAACCAGATTTCTTCCAAAAATACCAGTAGTAGTTGAGTACTCTAACGTGTCACAGCTCAATGCCCAGCCATTTAGGAGATAAATAACGTTTACGCAGCACTAGTCACGCCTCCCTGCACCCTTCCTGAAAATGTTTAAAATGTATTATCTCCTGCTCTGTTAATTGCCTGTTGTCTGCTGCAGCTTCCTATGTGTGATTAACATTCAATCAACAGAGCAGGAAATAAGAAAACTAACTTCTAAAGTAAACACACTATGCTGTCAGATCTTGTTGAAAGTGAAATACTTTTTTTATGCAGACCCAGTGAGACACAGCCAGGGGAGGTGTGACAAGACAAGGGTTGTAATAATCAGAAACTAAAATGATTTAACTCCTAAATGGCAGAACATTGAGCAGTGAGTTGGCATGTTCTATACACAAAAACTGCTTCATTAAGCTAAAGCTGTTTTGGTGACTATAGTGTTACAAAGATACTATAGTGTTTCCTTTGCTGATCTTTTGCAGTGTTCCGTGCAGGGTTGCCTAAGCTGCTGCCTGGATACTGGATATATTGTGAGTACTCGCCTACCACTTTGTTCAAAATGCTCTTAAAATGCAATATATATATCAAGACCAACCATCCCCCATGTTTCATATATATATATATATATATATTTTTTGTTTTTATTTTATTTTTTTATCCCTTCGCTCTCCAGAGCGAGCCCTGCTTCTATCTATGGATTTATATATAGTGTATGAACAGAGTGAGCCCTGCTTCTAAACAACTATGGATTTATATAGTGTATAAACAGAGCGAGCCCTGCTTCTATCTATGGATTTATATAGTGTATAAACAGAGCGAGTCCTGCTTCTATCTATGGATTTATATAGTGTATAAACAGAGCGAGCCCTGCTTCTATCTATGGATTTATATAGTGTATAAACAGAGCAAGCCCTGCTTCTATCTATGGATTTATATAGTGTATAAACAGAGCGAGCCTTGCTACTATCTATGGATTTATATACTGTATAAACAGAGCGAGCCTTGCTACTATCTATCTATGGATTTATATAATGTATAAACAGAGCGAGTCCTGCTTCTATCTATCTATGGATTTATATAGTGTATAAACAGAGCGAGCCCTGCTTCTATCTATGGATTTATATAGTGTATAAACAGAGCGAGCCCTGCTTCTAACTATGGATTTATATAGTGTATAAACAGAGCGAGCCTTGCTACTATCTATCTATGGATTTATATAATGTATAAACAGAGCGAGTCCTGCTTCTATCTATCTATGGATTTATATAGTGTATAAACAGAGCGAGCCCTGCTTCTATCTATGGATTTATATAGTGTATAAACAGAGCGAGCCCTGCTTCTATCTATCTATGGATTTATATAGTGTATACACAGAGCGAGTCCTGCTTCTATCTATCTATCTATGGATTTATATAGTGTATAAACAGAGCGAGCCCTGCTTCTATCTATGGATTTATATAGTGTATAAACAGAGCGAGCCCTGCTTCTATCTATGGATTTATATAGTGTATAAACAGAGCAAGTCCTGCTTCTATCTATGGATTTATATAGTGTATAAACAGAGTGAGCCCTGCTTCTATCTATCTATGGATTTATATAGTGTATAAACAGAGCGAGCCCTGCTTCTAACTATGGATTTATATAGTGTATAAACAGAGTGAGCCCTGCTTCTATCTATGGATTTATATAGTGTATAAACAGAGCGAGCCCTGCTTCTAAACAACTATGGATTTATATAGTGTATAAACAGAGCGAGCCCTGCTTCTAAACAACTATGGATTTATATAGTGTATAAACAGAGTAAGTCCTGCTTCTATCTATCTATGGATTTATATAGTGTATAAACAGAGCAAGTCCTGCTTCTATCTATCTATGGATTTATATAGTGTATAAACAGAGCGAGCCCTGCTTCTATCTATGGATTTATATAGTGTATAAACAGTGAGCCCTGCTTCTATCTATGGATTTATATAGTGTATAAACAGAGTGAGCCCTGCTTCTAACTATCTATGGATTTATATAGTGTATAAACAGAGCGAGCCCTGCTTCTAACTATCTATGGATTTATATAGTGTATAAACAGAGCGAGCCCTGCTTCTAACTATCTATGGATTTATATAGTGTATAAACAGAGCGAGCCCTGCTTCTATCTATCTATGGATTTATATAGTGTATAAACAGAGCGATCCCTGCTTCTATCTATGGATTTATATAGTGTATACACAGAGCGAGTCCTGCTTCTATCTATCTATCTATGGATTTATATAGTGTATAAACAGAGCGAGCCCTGCTTCTATCTATCTATGGATTTATATAGTGTATAAACAGAGCGAGCCCTGCTTCTATCTATCTATCTATGGATTTATATAGTGTATAAACAGAGCGAGTCCTGCTTCTATCTATGGATTTATATAGTGTATAAACAGAGCGAGCCCTGCTTCTATCTATGGATTTATATAGTGTATAAACAGAGCCAACCCTGCTTCTATCTATGGATTTATATAGTGTATAAACAGAGTGAGCCCTGCTTCTATCTATGGATTTATATAGTGTATAAACAGAGCCAACCCTGCTTCTATCTATGGATTTATATAGTGTATAAACAGAGTGAGCCCTGCTTCTATCTATGGATTTATATAGTGTATAAACAGAGCGAGCCCTGCTTCTATCTATGGATTTATATAGTGTATAAACAGAGCGAGTCCTGCTTCTATCTATCTATGGATTTATATAGTGTATACACAGAGCGAGTCCTGCTTCTATCTATCTATCTATGGATTTATATAGTGTATAAACAGAGCGAGTCCTGCTTCTATCTATCTATCTATGGATTTATATAGTGTATAAACAGAGCGAGCCCTGCTTCTATCTATGGATTTATATAGTGTATAAACAGAGCGAGCCCTGCTTCTATCTATGGATTTATATAGTGTATAAACAGAGCGAGCCCTGCTTCTATCCATCTATGGATTTATATAGTGTATAAACAGAGCGATCCCTGCTTCTATCTATGGATTTATATAGTGTATACACAGAGCGAGTCCTGCTTCTATCTATCTATCTATGGATTTATATAGTGTATAAACAGAGCGAGCCCTGCTTCTATCTATGGATTTATATAGTGTATAAACAGAGCAAGTCCTGCTTCTATCTATGGATTTATATAGTGTATAAACAGAGTGAGCCCTGCTTCTATCTATCTATGGATTTATATAGTGTATAAACAGAGCGAGCCCTGCTTCTAACTATGGATTTATATAGTGTATAAACAGAGTGAGCCCTGCTTCTATCTATGGATTTATATAGTGTATAAACAGAGCGAGCCCTGCTTCTAAACAACTATGGATTTATATAGTGTATAAACAGAGCGAGCCCTGCTTCTAAACAACTATGGATTTATATAGTGTATAAACAGAGCAAGTCCTGCTTCTATCTATCTATGGATTTATATAGTGTATAAACAGAGCAAGTCCTGCTTCTATCTATCTATGGATTTATATAGTGTATAAACAGAGCGAGCCCTGCTTCTATCTATGGATTTATATAGTGTATAAACAGTGAGCCCTGCTTCTATCTATGGATTTATATAGTGTATAAACAGAGTGAGCCCTGCTTCTAACTATCTATGGATTTATATAGTGTATAAACAGAGCGAGCCCTGCTTCTAACTATCTATGGATTTATATAGTGTATAAACAGAGCGAGCCCTGCTTCTATCTATCTATGGATTTATATAGTGTATAAACAGAGCGATCCCTGCTTCTATCTATGGATTTATATAGTGTATACACAGAGCGAGTCCTGCTTCTATCTATCTATCTATGGATTTATATAGTGTATAAACAGAGCGAGCCCTGCTTCTATCTATCTATGGATTTATATAGTGTATAAACAGAGCGAGCCCTGCTTCTATCTATCTATCTATGGATTTATATAGTGTATAAACAGAGCGAGTCCTGCTTCTATCTATGGATTTATATAGTGTATAAACAGAGAGAGCCCTGCTTCTATCTATGGATTTATATAGTGTATAAACAGAGCCAACCCTGCTTCTATCTATGGATTTATATAGTGTATAAACAGAGTGAGCCCTGCTTCTATCTATGGATTTATATAGTGTATAAACAGAGCCAACCCTGCTTCTATCTATGGATTTATATAGTGTATAAACAGAGTGAGCCCTGCTTCTATCTATGGATTTATATAGTGTATAAACAGAGCGAGCCCTGCTTCTATCTATGGATTTATATAGTGTATAAACAGAGCGAGTCCTGCTTCTATCTATCTATGGATTTATATAGTGTATACACAGAGCGAGTCCTGCTTCTATCTATCTATCTATGGATTTATATAGTGTATACACAGAGCGAGTCCTGCTTCTATCTATCTATGGATTTATATAGTGTATAAACAGAGCGAGCCCTGCTTCTATCTATGGATTTATATAGTGTATAAACAGAGCGAGCCCTGCTTCTATCTATGGATTTATATAGTGTATAAACAGAGCGAGCCCTGCTTCTATCCATCTATGGATTTATATAGTGTATAAACAGAGCGAGCCCTGCTTCTATCAATCTATGGATTTATATAGTGTATAAACAGAGCAAGCCTATTCTATCTATGGATTTATATAGTGTATAAACAGAGCGAGCCCTGCTTCTATCTATGGATTTATATAGTGTATAAACAGAGCGAGCCCTGCTTCTATCCATCTATGGATTTATATAGTGTATAAACAGAGCGAGCCCTGCTTCTATCCATCTATGGATTTATATAGTGTATAAACAGAGCGAGCCCTACTTCTATCTATGGATTTATATAGTGTATAAACAGAGCGATCCCTGCTTCTATCTATGGATTTATATAGTGTATAAACAGAGCGAGCCCTGCTTCTATCTATGGATTTATCTAGTGTATAAACAGCGAGCCCTGCTTCTATCTATGGATTTATATAGTGTATAAACAGAGCGAGCCCTGCTTCTAAACAACTATGGATTTATATAGTGTATAAACAGAGCGAGCCCTGCTTCTAAACAACTATGGATTTATATAGTGTATAAACAGAGCGAGCCCTGCTTCTATCTATCTATCTATGGATTTATATAGTGTATAAACAGATCGAGCCCAGCTTCTATCTATGGATTTATATAGTGTATAAACAGAGCGAGCCCTGCTTCTATCTATCTATGGATTTATATAGTGTATAAACAGAGCGAGCCCTGCTTCTATCTATCTATGGATTTATATAGTGTATAAACAGAGCGAGCCCTGCTTCTATCTATCTATGGATTTATATAGTGTATAAACAGAGCGAGTCCTGCTTCTATCTATCTATGGATTTATATAGTGTATAAACAGAGCGAGCCCTGCTTCTATCTATGGATTTATATAGTGTATAAACAGAGCGAGCCCTGCTTCTATCTATGGATTTATATAGTGTATAAACAGAGCGAGCCCTGCTTCTATCTATCTATGGATTTATATAGTGTATAAACAGAGCGAGCCCTGCTTCTATCTATCTATGGATTTATATAGTGTATAAACAGAGCGAGCCCTGCTTCTATCTATCTATGGATTTATATAGTGTATAAACAGAGCGAGTCCTGCTTCTATCTATGGATTTATATAGTGTATAAACAGAGCGAGCCCTGCTTCTATCTATCTATGGATTTATATAGCGTATAAACAGAGCGAGCCCTGCTTCTAACTATCTATGGATTTATATAGTGTATAAACAGAGCGAGTCCTGCTTCTATCTATCTATGGGTTTATATAGTGTATAAACAGAGCGAGCCCTGCTTCTAACTATCTATGGATTTATATAGTGTATAAACAGAGCGAGCCCTGCTTCTATCTATCTATGGATTTATATAGTGTATAAACAGAGCGATCCCTGCTTCTATCTATGGATTTATATAGTGTATACACAGAGCGAGTCCTGCTTCTATCTATCTATCTATGGATTTATATAGTGTATAAACAGAGCGAGCCCTGCTTCTATCTATCTATGGATTTATATAGTGTATAAACAGAGTGAGCCCTGCTTCTATCTATCTATCTATCTATCTATGGATTTATATAGTGTATAAACAGAGCGAGTCCTGCTTCTATCTATGGATTTATATAGTGTATAAACAGAGCGAGCCCTGCTTCTATCTATGGATTTATATAGTGTATAAACAGAGAGAGCCCTGCTTCTATCTATGGATTTATATAGTGTATAAACAGAGCCAACCCTGCTTCTATCTATGGATTGATATAGTGTATAAACAGAGCCAACCCTGCTTCTATCTATGGATTTATATAGTGTATAAACAGAGTGAGCCCTGCTTCTATCTATGGATTTATATAGTGTATACACAGAGCGAGTCCTGCTTCTATCTATCTATGGATTTATATAGTGTATACACAGAGTGAGTCCTGCTTCTATCTATCTATGGATTTATATAGTGTATAAACAGAGCGAGCCCTGCTTCTATCTATGGATTTATATAGTGTATAAACAGAGCGAGCCCTGCTTCTATCTATGGATTTATATAGTGTATAAACAGAGTGAGCCCTGCTTCTATCCATCTATGGATTTATATAGTGTATAAACAGAGCGAGCCCTGCTTCTATCAATCTATGGATTTATATAGTGTATAAACAGAGCAAGCCTATTCTATCTATGGATTTATATAGTGTATAAACAGAGCGAGCCCTGCTTCTATCTATGGATTTATATAGTGTATAAACAGAGCGAGCCCTGCTTCTATCTATGGATTTATATAGTGTATAAACAGAGCGAGCCCTGCTTCTATCCATCTATGGATTTATATAGTGTATAAACAGAGCGAGCCCTACTTCTATCTATGGATTTATATAGTGTATAAACAGAGCGATCCCTGCTTCTATCTATGGATTTATATAGTGTATAAACAGAGCGAGCCCTGCTTCTATCTATGGATTTATCTAGTGTATAAACAGCGAGCCCTGCTTCTATTTATGGATTTATATAGTGTATAAACAGAGTGAGCCCTGCTTCTATCTATGGATTTATATAGTGTATAAACAGAGCGAGCCCTGCTTCTAAACAACTATGGATTTATATAGTGTATAAACAGAGCGAGCCCTGCTTCTAAACAACTATGGATTTATATAGTGTATAAACAGAGCGAGTCCTGCGTCTATCTATCTATGGATTTATATAGTGTATAAACAGAGCGAGCCCTGCTTCTATCTATCTATCTATCTATGGATTTATATAGTGTATAAACAGATCGAGCCCAGCTTCTATCTATGGATTTATATAGTGTATAAACAGAGCGAGCCCTGCTTCTATCTATCTATGGATTTATATAGTGTATAAACAGAGCGAGCCCTGCTTCTATCTATGGATTTATATAGTGTATAAACAGAGCGAGCCCTGCTTCTATCTATGGATTTATATAGTGTATAAACAGAGCGAGCCCTGCTTCTATCTATCTATGGATTTATATAGTGTATAAACAGAGTGTGCCCTGCTTCTATCTATGGATTTATATAGTGTATAAACAGAGCGAGCCCTGCTTCTATCTATCTATGGATTTATATAGTGTATAAACAGAGCGAGCCCTGCTTCTATCTATCTATCTATGGATTTATATAGTGTATAAACAGAGTGAGTCCTGCTTCTATCTATGGATTTATATAGTGTATAAACAGAGCGAGCCCTGCTTCTATCTATGGATTTATATAGTGTATAAACAGAGCGAGCCCTGCTTCTATCTATCTATGGATTTATATAGTGTATAAACAGAGCGAGCCCTGCTTCTATCTATCTATGGATTTATATAGTGTATAAACAGAGCGAGTCCTGCTTCTATCTATGGATTTATATAGTGTATAAACAGAGTGAGCCCTGCTTCTAACTATCTATGGATTTATATAGTGTATAAACAGAGCGAGCCCTGCTTCTATCTATCTATGGATTTATATAGCGTATAAACAGAGCGAGCCCTGCTTCTAACTATCTATGGATTTATATAGTGTATAAACAGAGCGAGCCCTGCTTCTAACTATCTATGGATTTATATAGTGTATAAACAGAGCGAGTCCTGCTTCTATCTATCTATGGGTTTATATAGTGTATAAACAGAGCGAGCCCTGCTTCTAACTATCTATGGATTTATATAGTGTATAAACAGAGCGAGCCCTGCTTCTATCTATCTATGGATTTATATAGTGTATAAACAGAGCGATCCCTGCTTCTATCTATGGATTTATATAGTGTATACACAGAGCGAGTCCTGCTTCTATCTATCTATCTATGGATTTATATAGTGTATAAACAGAGCGAGCCCTGCTTCTATCTATCTATGGATTTATATAGTGTATAAACAGAGTGAGCCCTGCTTCTATCTATCTATCTATGGATTTATATAGTGTATAAACAGAGCGAGTCCTGCTTCTATCTATGGATTTATATAGTGTATAAACAGAGCGAGCCCTGCTTCTATCTATGGATTTATATAGTGTATAAACAGAGAGAGCCCTGCTTCTATCTATGGATTTATATAGTGTATAAACAGAGCCAACCCTGCTTCTATCTATGGATTTATATAGTGTATAAACAGAGCCAACCCTGCTTCTATCTATGGATTTATATAGTGTATAAACAGAGTGAGCCCTGCTTCTATCTATGGATTTATATAGTGTATAAACAGAGCGAGCCCTGCTTCTATCTATGGATTTATATAGTGTATAAACAGAGCGAGCCCTGCTTCTATCTATGGATTTATATAGTGTATAAACAGAGCGAGTCCTGCTTCTATCTATCTATGGATTTATATAGTGTATACACAGAGCGAGTCCTGCTTCTATCTATCTATCTATGGATTTATATAGTGTATAAACAGAGCGAGCCCTGCTTCTATCTATCTATGGATTTATATAGTGTATAAACAGAGCGAGCCCTGCTTCTATCTATGGATTTATATAGTGTATAAACAGAGCGAGCCCTGCTTCTATCCATCTATGGATTTATATAGTGTATAAACAGAGCGATCCCTGCTTCTATCTATGGATTTATATAGTGTATAAACAGAGCGAGCCCTGCTTCTATCTATGGATTTATATAGTGTATAAACAGAGCGAGCCCTGCTTCTATCTATGGATTCATATAGTGTATAAACAGAGTGAGCCCTGCTTCTATCTATGGATTTATATAGTGTATAAACAGAGCGAGCCCTGCTTCTATCTATGGATTTATATAGTGTATAAACAGAGCGAGCCCTGCTTCTAAACAACTATGGATTTATATAGTGTATAAACAGAGCGAGCCCTGCTTCTAAACAACTATGGATTTATATAGTGTATAAACAGAGCGAGTCCTGCGTCTATCTATCTATGGATTTATATAGTGTATAAACAGAGCGAGCCCTGCTTCTATCTATCTATCTATGGATTTATATAGTGTATAAACAGATCGAGCCCAGCTTCTATCTATGGATTTATATAGTGTATAAACAGAGCGAGCCCTGCTTCTATCTATCTATGGATTTATATAGTGTATAAACAGAGCGAGCCCTGCTTCTATCTATGGATTTATATAGTGTATAAACAGAGCGAGCCCTGCTTCTATCTATCTATGGATTTATATAGTGTATAAACAGAGTGTGCCCTGCTTCTATCTATGGATTTATATAGTGTATAAACAGAGCGAGCCCTGCTTCTATCTATCTATCTATGGATTTATATAGTGTATAAACAGAGTGAGTCCTGCTTCTATCTATGGATTTATATAGTGTATAAACAGAGCGAGCCCTGCTTCTATCTATGGATTTATATAGTGTATAAACAGAGCGAGCCCTGCTTCTATCTATCTATGGATTTATATAGTGTATAAACAGAGCGAGCCCTGCTTCTATCTATCTATGGATTTATATAGTGTATAAACAGAGCGAGCCCTGCTTCTATCTATCTATGGATTTATATAGTGTATAAACAGAGCGAGTCCTGCTTCTATCTATGGATTTATATAGTGTATAAACAGAGTGAGCCCTGCTTCTAACTATCTATGGATTTATATAGTGTATAAACAGAGCGAGCCCTGCTTCTATCTATCTATGGATTTATATAGCGTATAAACAGAGCGAGCCCTGCTTCTAACTATCTATGGATTTATATAGTGTATAAACAGAGCGAGTCCTGCTTCTATCTATCTATCTATGGGTTTATATAGTGTATAAACAGAGCGAGCCCTGCTTCTAACTATCTATGGATTTATATAGTGTATAAACAGAGCGAGCCCTGCTTCTATCTATCTATGGATTTATATAGTGTATAAACAGAGCGATCCCTGCTTCTATCTATGGATTTATATAGTGTATACACAGAGCGAGTCCTGCTTCTATCTATCTATCTATGGATTTATATAGTGTATAAACAGAGCGAGCCCTGCTTCTATCTATCTATGGATTTATATAGTGTATAAACAGAGTGAGCCCTGCTTCTATCTATCTATCTATGGATTTATATAGTGTATAAACAGAGCGAGTCCTGCTTCTATCTATGGATTTATATAGTGTATAAACAGAGCGAGCCCTGCTTCTATCTATGGATTTATATAGTGTATAAACAGAGAGAGCCCTGCTTCTATCTATGGATTTATATAGTGTATAAACAGAGCCAACCCTGCTTCTATCTATGGATTTATATAGTGTATAAACAGAGCCAACCCTGCTTCTATCTATGGATTTATATAGTGTATAAACAGAGTGAGCCCTGCTTCTATCTATGGATTTATATAGTGTATAAACAGAGCGAGCCCTGCTTCTATCTATGGATTTATATAGTGTATAAACAGAGCGAGCCCTGCTTCTATCTATGGATTTATATAGTGTATAAACAGAGCGAGTCCTGCTTCTATCTATCTATGGATTTATATAGTGTATACACAGAGCGAGTCCTGCTTCTATCTATCTATGGATTTATATAGTGTATAAACAGAGCGAGCCCTGCTTCTATCTATGGATTTATATAGTGTATAAACAGAGCGAGCCCTGCTTCTATCTATGGATTTATATAGTGTATAAACAGAGCGAGCCCTGCTTCTATCCATCTATGGATTTATATAGTGTATAAACAGAGCGATCCATGCTTCTATCTATGGATTTATATAGTGTATAAACAGAGCGAGCCCTGCTTCTATCTATGGATTTATATAGTGTATAAACAGAGCGAGCCCTGCTTCTATCTATGGATTCATATAGTGTATAAACAGAGTGAGCCCTGCTTCTATCTATGGATTTATATAGTGTATAAACAGAGCGAGCCCTGCTTCTATCTATGGATTTATATAGTGTATAAACAGAGCGAGCCCTGCTTCTAAACAACTATGGATTTATATAGTGTATAAACAGAGCGAGCCCTGCTTCTAAACAACTATGGATTTATATAGTGTATAAACAGAGCGAGTCCTGCGTCTATCTATCTATGGATTTATATAGTGTATAAACAGAGCGAGCCCTGCTTCTATCTATCTATCTATGGATTTATATAGTGTATAAACAGATCGAGCCCAGCTTCTATCTATGGATTTATATAGTGTATAAACAGAGCGAGCCCTGCTTCTATCTATCTATGGATTTATATAGTGTATAAACAGAGCAAGCCCTGCTTCTATCTATCTATGGATTTATATAGTGTATAAACAGAGCGAGCCCTGCTTCTATCTATCTATGGATTTATATAGTGTATAAACAGAGCGAGCCCTGCTTCTATCTATCTATGGATTTATATAGTGTATAAACAGAGCGAGTCCTGCTTCTATCTATCTATGGATTTATATAGTGTATAAACAGAGCGAGTCCTGCTTCTATCTATGGATTTATATAGTGTATAAACAGAGCGAGCCCTGCTTCTATCTATCTATGGATTTATATAGTGTATAAACAGAGCAAGCCCTGCTTCTATCTATCTATGGATTTATATAGTGTATAAACAGAGCGAGCCCTGCTTCTATCTATCTATGGATTTATATAGTGTATAAACAGAGCGAGCCCTGCTTCTATCTATCTATGGATTTATATAGTGTATAAACAGAGCGAGTCCTGCTTCTATCTATGGATTTATATAGTGTATAAACAGAGCGAGCCCTGCTTCTATCTATCTATGGATTCATATAGTGTATAAACAGAGCGAGCCCTGCTTCTATCTATCTATGGATTTATATAGGGTATAAACAGAGCGAGCCCTGCTTCTATCTATCTATGGATTTATATAGTGTATAAACAGAGCGAGCCCTGCTTCTATCTATCTATGGATTTATATAGTGTATAAACAGAGCGAGCCCTGCTTCTATCTATCTATGGATTTATATAGTGTATAAACAGAGCGAGCCCTGCTGCTATCTATCTATGGATTTATATAGTGTATAAACAGAGCGAGCCCTGCTTCTATCTATCTATGGATTTATATAGTGTATAAACAGAGCGAGCCCTGCTTCTATCTATCTATGGATTTATATAGTGTATAAACAGAGCGAGCCCTGCTTCTAACTATCTATGGATTTATATAGTGTATAAACAGAGCAAGCCCTGCTTCTATCTATCTATGGATTTATATAGTGTATAAACAGAGCGAGCCCTGCTTCTATCTATCTATGGATTTATATAGTGTATAAACAGAGCAAGCCCTGCTTCTATCTATGGATTTATATAGTGTATAAACAGAGCGAGCCCTGCTTCTATCTATCTATGGATTTATATAGTGTATAAACAGAGCGAGCCCTGCTTCTATCTATGGATTTATATAGTGTATAAACAGAGCGAATCCTGTTTCTCACTATATACATTTCCTATTCCCCCATTCTCTTCTTCTTCCCTCATGCTGTATTTTCTATTCTTCCCTCATGCTGTATTTGCTAAACCTGCTCACATTCTGACTCTGTTTTCTTGCAGTGTGATGCTGAGAGCAGCTGTGATGAGCAGGTAATTGTTGAATTTTTTTTTTTGTTTTCTCACTCCAGTTTTACCTTTTCTCAAAATCCTGTAACTTCTACATTAAAAATATTGCCCACATTTTGCCTTTTTCAAGATACGAAATATAGCAGCTCATTACCCAAGTTGACTATTGCAACTTACTTTAGCTTACATTGCTCCCCTTTAGTCTGTAGTTAATGCTGTCGCCTGGCACAACTATATGACTGACCGCTACTCCCATACCTCACCCCTTTGCCAATTGTTAGATTGGCTTCCTGTACCCTTCAGGTTCCCATTTCAACTGCCAACACTAACCTACAAAGCCCTCACTAACTCCACTCCTCACTAGACTTCCTTATTACTCAGCAAATATACCGCTTGTCATTTCCTTTCAAAGCAATTCTCTCATCTGCTTATTCCCGCTGTGCCAACTCTCATCTGTAAGAATTTCAAGAGCTGCCCTATTACTATCTAATTTCCTACTCTATGCATTCAGACTCTCCCTTAGCCTCCAGTCCTTTAACCCCTTCCAGACCGCGGACATGTCGGGTACATCCGACAAAAAGAACAGTCCTTAAGGACCGCGGACGTACCTGATACGTCCGCAGCGAATTAGAGCGACGGAAGCGATCATGATCGCTTCCAGCCGCTCTGATGGTATTGCAGTACCCCTCCTTGCTGCTGGGTGATCGCTCCCCCGGAGAAATCACTTCTGGGTTGCCCCACATGGAGCCCGGCAGTGAGGCTCCGTATGAAAAGCTACTGAAGTTCCTTAATCTGGACGTTTGCCTCACCAAACCCAGCCATCTAGAAGCTGGCAATACTCTGCATCGCTCGCAGTTTTGCCGATGGACAATGAGCAGCCTGGACTCAACACGCAACTGCGGGTTATTTGTGGGTGCTGGCATGGAGAATGCGGTCGATCTTCCTGCTGGCTATCCTACTGGAATAAGTGGACATAGCAAGGGTTCCCGTTCCCCACCCCTTCCCCCCCACCCCTTGCCGGTGGGCTTATCCCGGCCCCAGTGCTGGTGGCACTGCGACTCCGCACATGCTTCGGCGGGAACCAAGATGGCAGGCGAAAGACCTCACACCATACCCAATGGAATCCACTCTCACAGGGCCGCATGGAATTCTGGTGCAGGCTTGAGGAGAGGCGACTGGGTGTAACCAAGCAATACTACTCACCCCCTGCTTCTGAGGGCTCCACGCCTGATCCAAAGCATCAAAGCAAGCCCATACCTAAGCGCCGGAACAAACATGCCCAGACATCCATATTGCCCAGGACCCGTATTCCCAGACTGAAGGCCTCGAGGGGTATAACCACACAGCAAATCCTACACCCTCGGAGAATGTACCAACGCTGCCACTCTGTGAACACAGCTATTCGAGATGCAGCTTATGGTGCCACAAGAAACCGGAGCAATGGGAACTGTATGCCGGCTCTTACGAAGGCCTGGGTTCAGCGGAGAAGCCCACTAAAAGTCGATGGGACTCAGTCTCGATGTGAGACTCCAGTAGTAAGCATGGGTATCGGGTAAACAATAAAAACATAGTCGCATGTGGTGCATGAAGTTGCTTGACCCCTCGGGTGCACCATTTAATGTGCCATACTTAAAGGACCACTCTAGTGCCAGGAAAACATACTCGTTTTCCTGGCACTAGAGTGCCCTGAGGGTGCCCCCACCCTCAGGGTCCCCCTCCCGCCCGGCTCTGGAAAGGGGAAAAGGGGTAAAAACTGACCTTTTTCCAGCGCTTCCTCCTCCATTCCGCCCCGTCGGCTGAATGCGCACGCGCGGCAAGAGCTGCGCGCGTATTCAGCCGGTCGCATAGGAAAGCATTTACAATGCTTTCCTATGGACGCTTGTGTGCTCTCACTGTGATTTTCACAGTAAGAATCACGCAAGCGCCTCTAGCGGCTGTCAATGAGACAGCCACTAGAGGATTAGGGGGAAGGCTTAACCCATTAATAAACATAGCAGTTTCTCTGAAACTGCTATGTTTATAAAAAAAAATGGGTTAACCCTAGCTGGACCTGGCACCCAGACCACTTCATTAAGCTGAAGTGGTCTGGGTGCCTAGAGTGGTCCTTTAATATGTAATAGTAGTTCACTCACCTGAGACAACAACACTACTGATCAGAGCCTTGTGTGAGTTTGAATTTTAGTTTGTGGGGAGCTGGTGTTTGCTAATGAACAGCTGGGTTTAATCTTTCATGTTTAACTTCTTAATTGTATCCTTCAGTTATGTTCTTCCTGTTTCTCGTGACTCTTAACCCCTTAACGCCGTTATTACGTTCTATGCCGTCCCACATTATAAGGGATTTAAAGCCGTTACTGGAATAAGTGGACCTAGCAAGGGTTCCCGTTCCTCTCCCTCCCCTTGCCGTAACGGCAATGAGCCCTGGAGCCTCAGAAATACTTACCGTCCCGGCGCTCCGCTTCGGGAGGACCGCCAGACAGCCCTCCCACGGCAAAAGTGGCCCCCTATAGCTTTAATTACCATATTTATCGGCGTATAACATGCACCTTTTCTCCCTGAAAATAGGGGGAAAATGATGGGTGCGTGTTATACGCCGATATCCCATATTTACTTACCTGTCTTGAAGCGTGGGCCGGTGTTCAGCGCGCACCGTGGTACTGGAACTTCAATTTCAGGTTCCGGTTTCCGGCGGGACTGAAGGGAAGTGTGCACACTTCCTTTCAGTCCCGCCGGAAACCGGAACCTGAAATTGAAGTTCCTGTACCGCGGTGAGCGCTGTGAAGCCGGCCCACGCTTCAAGACAGGTAAGTAATTATGGGACAAGGGAAAGTGCACAATGGGACAAGGGGAGGGGGGGAGAATGCTAATGGGAGGGGGGGGGGAGAATGCTAATGGGAGGGGGGGGGGGAGAATGCTAATGGGAGGGGGGGGGGAGAATGCTAATGGGAGGGGGGGGGGGAGAATGCTAATGGGAGGGGGGGGGGGAGAATGCTAATGGGAGGGGGGGGGGAGAATGCTAATGGGAGGGGGGGGGGGAGAATGCTAATGGGAAGGGGGGGGTGAATGCTAATGGGAAGGGGGGGGTGAATGCTAATGGGAAGGGGGGGGTGAATGCTAATGGGAAGGGGGGGGTGAATGCTAATGGGAGGGGGGGGGAGAATGCTAATGGGAAGGGGGGGGTGAATGCTAATGGGAAGGGGGGGGTGAATGCTAATGGGAGGGGGGGGGAGAATGCTAATGGGAAGGGGGGGGGAATACTATGGGAGGGGGGGGGAGAATACTATGGGAGGGGGGGGAGAATACTATGGGAGGGGGGGGAGAATACTATGGGAAGGGGGGTAGAATACTATGGGAAGGGGGGTAGAATACTATGGGAAGGGGGGTAGAATACTATGGGAAGGGGGGTAGAATACTATGGGAAGGGGGGGAGAATACTATGGGATGAGGGGGGGGAGAATACTATGGAAGGGGAGGGGAATTTCCTTCTTAAAATGAGGTGCGTGTTATACGCCGATAAATACGGTAATTAATTTTAATTAATTAAAATTTGATTGGCATGCCTGACAACACAGGGAGAAAGTGCAGAGAATTTAATTTGCAAGCACTATATTTGACCATGTAACTCTCCAAGACACCATAAAACCTGTACATAGGGGGTACTGTTTTACTCGGGAGACTTCACTGAACTCAAATATTAGTGTTTCAAACTGGTAAATTGTATTACAACGATGATATTTTCAGTAAAAGTGAAGTTTTTTTTTGCATTTTTTTTTACAAACGAACGGCACTTTTATGGACTATATTATTGTTGTAATATGTTTTACTGTTTTAAAACACTAATATTTGTGTTTAGTGAAGTCTCCCGAGAATAACAGTACCCCCTATGTACAGGTTTTATGGTGTTTTTGACATTGAAATTTGCCAGATTGGTTATGTTGTCTTTGAGAGCTTATGCTTATATAGAACGTTCCATTTTCAAATTTAAATTTGCCACATTAGTTAGTTACCTTTGAGACAGTGTGGTAGCCCAGGAATGAGAATTACCCCCATGATGGCATACCATTTGCAAAAGTAGACAACCTAAGGTATTGCAAGTGGGGTATGTCCAGTCTTTCTTAGTAGCCACTTAGTCACAAACACTGGCCATAATTTTTTTTTTTTTTTCACACAAAAACAAATATGATCGCTAACTTTGGCCAGAGTTTGTGATTAAAGTGGCTACTAAAAAAGACTAAACATACCCCACGTTCAATACCTTGGGTTGTCTTCTTTTTCAAATGGTATGCCATTAGTAATGGGGGTAATTCTCATTCCTGGGCTACCACACTGTCTCAAAGGTAACTAACTAATGTGGCAAATTTAAATTTGAAAATGGAACGTTCTATATTTGACCCTGTAACTTTCCAAAACACCATAAAACCTGTTAATGGGGGGTACTGTTGTACTCGTGAGACATTGCTGATTACAAATATGTGCATTTTTTTTGCAGTAAAACCTAGCAGTATTATGACATTCACAGCTAAAATGTCAGACGGAAATAAAAATAAAAAAATCTAATTTTCTCATGTTCTTTTATGTTTTTCATAACAAATTTATGATCCATCTATGAATAGTTAATGATAAATTAAAGCCCTGTTTCTCCTGAACAAAATGATATATAATAAGTGTGGGTGCATATAATGTGAAAGAGGTGAATTACGGTTGAACAGACATATAGCGCAAATTCCAGTTTTTGTTTACGTTTAGTTTTGATCGGAACGTGCACTATTGACTCCGTCCTAAAGGGGTTAAATTAACCTAAAATGAGACCTTCACAGTGCTGAACTTTTCAATGTATGATCATAATCTACATTCAAACCTATCTTGTACATTATACATGTTTTTTTTTTTTATGCAATGTCAATGCAATGGTGGTACTACTGCTATAAAAGTCTGTATTTACACCTTGTGTCTCAATAAAAAAGTGATTTGGGAAAAAAAAACAGGTTTATTTAATGTTAATTCTAGTTTGCCTGTTCCAAATGTTTCTTTGGTCAATCTTCTTTTGTAGGTTCCCGGCGATGACTTGGCGGTATCATTCACCGTGTCCACAAGCACAGGTATACTATGTTCTCTGTTCTTTCCTTTGCTGTTTCATTCCTTCTATTTTCTCCATGGCTTAGCTCTTCTGTTCTCTCATTCTGCAGCATCTCCCCCTCTCTCTGGAGGTCGGCTCAAACTGTTGGTCCTATCGCAGATCTCTGGATTGAGTAGAAGTTGCGAAAGAAGTCCGGAACAGGAATGCGAAGCCATTTTGCCCAAACCATGCCAGTCTCCCGCTCCCCCCCGGAGAGCTCTCGGTACTCCAACTTCTGTGGTGCCCAGTGCATCCCCAAAAGCCCAGCTTGCACCTATTCCCACCACATCAGCCCCAGATCCAGGCCACAACAGGTAAAAGCCAACATAACATGAGATCAGTGGGAATGGGGTTCTGATGGGGCAAAGCCATTTTATCTGCGCTGTAGAATTAAATGTTTTCTTATAACCTTTATACCACCTTCTCTGACTCTTCTAGTACTGGTCGGAGCAGTGTGTCGAAGCCGGTGTCTGCACCTCGCATATCTCAGCGTCCCACCACTCCATCCCTTTCTCTGACAGGTCACATGGTAACGCATAATTTCCCCTCTGCTCTACGCCCACCCTCGCATCGTCACATGGGCCTATTTGCACCTTCTCCAGGTCTGCCTCCGCCCCCTCCCCTACTGCAGGTCACTGGACATCCTTCATCCACGGTCACTGCTGTCTTATCTGGTAAGTTTGCATCCAGACTGGCACCAATGGGTTGGTGGTTTAAATGTTACAGGCAACACAGGTGGAGGGGATGTTGGTTGGGCTTTCCTGCTCCCACTAGGGAGGGGATGCTGGGCAGGCGGCTTTGCGCCTGCTCTCTTCATCTCTTTTTAATTGTTCTCTTTTTAGAACATGATATGATGGCACAAGATATTGGTTCCCGCTTCCTGACAGCACCTGGAGCTGATTTAAGTACATCTCTCCGACCTATGTACCAGTTCCACCACCACAACCATCAACATACCCACCAGCATACCCACCAGCACTTCGCTCCATATCCCCACAACGTTGGCTCAGCTACAGTAAGTCTTTAGCCAATCACATATGAAGCATCATCAGCACCTCAACACTCCCAACCTTCTCCTACTCCATATCTCCTCACCGATGCCAACCTTATCCTATTCCATATCTCCTCACTAGCACTTCACCGATCCCAACCTTGTCCTATTCCATATCTCCTCACCAGCACTTCACCGATTCCAACCTTGTCCTATTCCATATCTCCTCACTAGCACTTCACCGATCCCAACCATGTCCTACTCCATATCTCCTCACTAGCACTTCACCGATCCCAACCTTGTCCTACTCCATATCTCCTCACTAGCACTTCACCGATCCCAACCTTGTCCTACTCCATATCTCCTTACCAGCACTTCACCGATCCCAACCATATCCTGTTCCATATCGCCTCACTGGTCCCAAACTTATCCTATTCCATATCTCCTCACCACTCCCAACCTCTTTGGCCCAGATGGTCAGAATTTAGAATCTTAACCAATCACGTGCTTTCCCCTAGGAAAGCATTGGGAGGCTCTCACATGCATGGCAAAATGTGGCGCTGCGCCAATCAGCATTTCGATCCAGTGCTAAAACCTGAGTAACCATGGCAGTAGTGCATTCAGTGTGGTTGCTGTGCTGAAGGGCAGGGCTACGTCTGTGGGTGGGTTGTCCTGCACTCCCTGTAGATGAGTTCCAAAGAATTAATTGACAGCTACAGGGAGGACCATTATTTATTAACTATGACCTTATAAACGGATGTGTATATTGTAAGGGTTAGATGGACTAAAGTAATCATTATGGTAATTCCAAACAATTTGTACCAAATAGAGCGGTATGGGATGCATTATATAATAACAGATTTGTAAGCAACTATAGCCCAAACTGGAACAAATTGGCAAACTGCTGATGTGAGATGTGAGGGATCTCTTTTAATTTGGTTTTTCTAGCAATGTAAAGATACAAGTGTACCTTTTTAATCTTCTCCCAAATGCACAGACACTAACAGTGAGTGTATATATAAACGTGAGAGCCACTGGGTACCTGAAATCCTAAATCCGACTCTGCCCAATCCTACACTCCCACATTCCCTACTGTCATATCCCCTGCTTCTCAAACTGCTTTCATGTGTCTCTTGTTCTTATTTCAGTTTGAGAAGTATCCGGCTAAGATAGAAAGTCTGTACAGACAGAATGTGAGTACAATGTGCACGGATTGCTCCTCTATGCCTCCTAGTGGCATTGCATTCAGAATGCTGACCCTACTCCCTCCTGTGATTTCTGGGGATGTTTAACAAAAAGGTCTGTGGCAGTTTATTCAGCCACTAATGCTAGTCATCGTCTGGGCACTCCTGGTGCCTTTGCCAAGCCATGGCTGAATAAACTCCCATCGACCCTTATACCTGCCACACACTCACCTCAAGATAGATTTCATTGGAGTGCTCTCTGCAGACTTATGGGTTAATTCTCTAAACTGGGAACTATAGGCTATGAACAAGGGGATTGTCATTTGTAGCCCAAATAGCCAGACTAGAAAAAAGCTATCAAAGTGTTATTTGTCAGTTTAGTGAATGAAACGTGGATTGTGTCAGGCACTCTCCATGATCCATAATGTTTTATAGCCGTGTGGGCCATCCCATTTAATGTTCATGTGGCCTTGTTTTTTTTTTTTGTTTTTTTTCTATTTTTGAACGTTTTTTTTTTTTCGGAAAAAAATGAATGTGAAAGAATACATTTTACCGTAGAATTGAAAGTAACGCTGTGGTCTGTAGTGATTACAGTCCTTGGGCATGCTCATTAAAGACATTGTCTTACAGGGAGTTCTCTCCGACCGTAACCGGACTGTCCGTTACTAGAAACCAAGTATCGCTAGTATACGGTTAGCTGTGCTGGCAGGTTCTTTTTATTTTCCCCAGGCCGTTTTTAAAGTTTTTCAGCTCTGGTTTCTTTCTGTCCCCCTCTTCATACTTTTTATGGTTTGTTTAATTCTAGCTGTGTCACAGCGCTCCCACATTCTTCACACTGTCTCTTAACACTATTTTCCTTTTTTTTTTTTTTTTTATGCAGTTTTTTCCACCATATTCACCAGTTATCACTGCTCTTAGTCCTGTTCTACCTCCCAATGTCTCATTCGGATCCCTTCAGGGGGCCTTTCAGCCCAAGGTGAGTATATGATGACGGTGGTGGTGTGGTGGAATTTTCCCACCTATTATGTTTAAATTTAAGCCACCCTTTTCCTTACAGAGCACAAGTTCAGAGCTGGCCTCACGGTGCTCTGTCCCTTCTGCTGTTGGCCACAAGAATGCACAGGTGAGACATTTTCAGTATGAGTGGTATCTTTAGTATGCTGGGAAGTGGATGTTGGGGTAATATAATGTGCTGCGAGTGATGTGCCAACATGGGAAGCCAGTGCTGGAAATGACCTGAATGGGGTGGTGTGCAGAAGGGATTCTGGGGTGGTTTACCGAGAGGCAGAAAGGATTCTGGGGTGGTGGGCCGAGGAGGCGGAGGGGGATACTGGGGTGGTGGGCCGAGGAGGGGGATACTGGGGTGGTGGGCCGAGGAGGGGGATACTGGGGTGGTGGGCCGAGGAGGGGGATACTGGGGTGGTGGGCCGAGGAGGGGGATACTGGGGTGGTGGGCCGAGGAGGGGGATACTGGGGTGGTGGGCCGAGGAGGGGGATGCTGGGGTGGTGGGCCGAGGAGGGGGATGCTGGGGTGGTGGGCCGAGGAGGGGGATGCTGGGGTGGTGGGCCGAGGAGGGGGATGCTGGGGTGGTGGGCCGAGGAGGGGGATGCTGGGGTGGTGGGCCGAGGAGGGGGATGCTGGGGTGGTGGGCCGAGGAGGGGGATGCTGGGGTGGTGGGCCGAGGAGGGGGATGCTGGGGTGGTGGGCCGAGGAGGGGGATGCTGGGGTGGTGGGCCGAGGAGGGGGATGCTGGGGTGGTGGGCCGAGGAGGGGGATGCTGGGGTGGTGGGCCGAGGAGGGGGATGCTGGGGTGGTGGGCCGAGGAGGGGGATGCTGGGGTGGTGGGCCGAGGAGGCGGATGCTGGGGTGGTGGGCCGAGGAGGCGGATGCTGGGGTGGTGGGCCGAGGAGGCGGATGCTGGGGTGGTGGGCCGAGGAGGCGGATGCTGGGGTGGTGGGCCGAGGAGGCGGATGCTGGGGTGGTGGGCCGAGGAGGCGGATGCTGGGGTGGTGGGCCGAGGAGGCGGATGCTGGGGTGGTGGGCCGAGGAGGCGGATGCTGGGGTGGTGGGCCGAGGAGGCGGATGCTGGGGTGGTGGGCCGAGGAGGCGGATGCTGGGGTGGTGGGCCGAGGAGGCGGATGCTGGGGTGGTGGGCCGAGGAGGCGGATGCTGGGGTGGTGGGCCGAGGAGGCGGATGCTGGGGTGGTGGGCCGAGGAGGCGGATGCTGGGGTGGTGGGCCGAGGAGGCGGATGCTGGGGTGGTGGGCCGAGGAGGCGGATGCTGGGGTGGTGGGCCGAGGAGGCGGATGCTGGGGTGGTGGGCCGAGGAGGCGGATGCTGGGGTGGTGGGGTGGTGGGCCGAGGAGGCGGAGGGGATGCTGGGGTGGTGGGTCGAGGAGGCGCAGGGGATGCTGGGGTGGTGGGCCGCGGAGGGGATGCTGGGGTGGTGGGCCGAGGAGGCGGATGCTGGGGTGGTGGGCCGAGGAGGCGGAGGGGATGCTGGGGTGGTGGGCCGAGGAGGCGGAGGGGATGCTGGGGTGGTGGGCCGCGGAGGGGATGCTGGGAAGGTGTGCCGAGAGGAAGAAATACAGTTGCTGATTTAAAAAAAAAAAAAAAAACTTATGTATTTATAATTTTTTTCAGCTTACAGACCAGTTCAAGCCGAGGGTGAGTTTTTCTGTGTAGGATTGTGTCCATTTGCACTTTATCTCCCTGCAGTATAGCGAATGATTGATATCTGTATTATCTGCCATATGTGAGGTTTACCAAGGTGATATCCGCCTGGCTCTGTCTGGTTTGTGAATTGTGTATAATCCCTCTTATGACCCTGAAGAAACCTTTCCTCTCTCTTTCCTTATTACAGAGGTCTGGGCGCTGGTGTGCGATGCATGTTCGTGTTGCATATATGATTTTGCGGCATCAGGAGAGACTTAAGGTATTGTGTTCTCTTCCAAGCCATCCCACCTTCTCCCTTTCCACCAAGTCTCTCTTTATTGCTGACTACAGGTATATTGTATACGCTCTCTCCCACAGCTTGCACATGGAACCCATAAGTATGATTTCCGAGGTGATCTTTTGTCCTGCCTACCACCAGGACTTGGTTCTTTACCCACCTCTCACGAGCTAGTGCGACCTTCCTCTCTCTTCACTGGTAATGAATTTCCTATTTCCATTTTGAATTGAGATTCATAGTTCTGTTTCACAGTACTTGTTATGACCTGTCCGTGTCTCTAGTCCTATATCTATCCCCATGCTTCATTTCTCTCTCTCCTCTCATATATTTTTTCTTTATAGGCACCATGTCGCACACACCGAATCAATATCGGGTTACTCCTCCCACCGCAGCATCTTTCCTGCCCCCGTCAGGATCTGTGGGTAAGCTTTCTGTGTGAGTCTGATGTACGGTGGATCTTCTACATTTAGGTCTGCAGTCTGAAACCATGTGAACATATGATTACATAATGGAAGTGTCTCCTTGTGTACCATTCACTGTTGAGGACAGTGGATGACAATGTCTCTGTTCTTTAATTTATACCAGTGGTTCCCATATTTTTTAGGTTCAAGGCACCCTTAATATTTCAATATTTTTACAAGTCGCCCCAAGTCAAAACAATTTTCTAGGTTGTATATATGTACAGCGCAGCAGCATATACTGGGCTCCTGTTGGACAGAAATGCTTGCCCTTCAAGCGCAGATCCAGAACCTAATCTTGGGAGGGGCACTGGTAGATTATTTAAAGAAACAATCCAGGCACAATAACCACGACAGCACTTTGTAGTGGTTACGGTGCCAGCAGTACTGTAGTGCCCTCCCAGAGAAAGTAGTCAAACTGTTCAACAACGTGTGTGTGTGTGTGTGTGTGTGTGTGTGTGTCTCTCTCTCTCTCTCTGGAGGGGTAAGAGGGAAAATTTTAATAAATAATTCTAATTATTTTGATATTCCTCCCTGCTTACCTTTGCCTGGGCGGGGGAACACTACTAATTCCTAGTGGTCTGGTGGAGAAGCCCTGGCCGTCCTAGTGGTGAGAGTGCACTCTAACCTGCAGCTCAGGCTAGAGTTCACTCGTGCGCAATGCGGGGCGTTGCTGTGGTAACTGCGGCAACGCTCCAAGCTCACGAGAGGAGAACCCGGCGGAGCTGCAAGTTAAAGCTCCCCCGGGTCCTCTCTCCCCTGCTGACTGCCTGCATTATAGTGCTAGTGGGCCGGAGAGGGAAATCTCTGGTCTCCCCTCCGGTCCTGCAGAGCCAGCAGGGGAGAGGGAAGCACCGTTCTCAGTGATATGATCATAGCACTGGGAAAATATATTGTGTCGCCACGGCACACAGATTGGGAACCGCTGATTTATACTATGAATGCTGGCGCTTCCTTTCACTGTGCTTTGTATGTTTTACCTCTTGTGGACTCTAACTGTTTTCTGCTGTTCCTCTTTTTTTGCAGACCCATTCAATCGGACGTCTGGATTTTCTTCTTTGGCATCTCTGACTAATGGGGCATTTGGTGGATTGGGGGGCCCCTCTTATAGTGAGTGTTCTCTTAGTATAAACTCCATCCCATACTATCAATATTAAACGTCAGATTTCAGCGGGGTGCTAAATTAAGGGTGGGTTCAGTGGGGTTCAGCTGAATTAAAGAACACTCTGGTCACCATAACAACTTCATCTAAATAAAGTTATGGCGCCAGGAGGCCCCCAGCTTAACCCCAAAGGCTGCGTCCAGCGCCGAATTTCCAGGTCCTCCAGCAGCATCCGGCTTCTGAAAACGAGTTTCAGGAAGCCCAGAGTGCCATCTTGCTGGTACCAACTAATTGGTTACATAGTTGCATACTTACATGGCTGAAAAGAGACTTGCGTCCATCAAGTTCAGCCTTCCTCACATATTTTTTTGCTGTTGATCCAAAAGAAGGAAAAAACCCAGTCTGATGCGCTTCCAATTTTGCAACAAACTAGGAAAACATTTCTTCTTGACCCCAAAATAGCAGTCAGATGTCTCCTTGGATCAAGCAGCTATTACCCCACTAATTAGAAATGATATCCCTGTATGTTATGGTTGGGACATTAAATAAGTGAATTGGGAACTACTGAATGGCTAAGAGTGTCTGCTGACCGCACTAGCCAATCAGCGGCACTCCTTCATGCTGGCACTCCGTACTTCTTGAAACTGCAACTGGGGTTCTGGATATCCGGTGCTGGAGGCATTCTTTGAGGATAAACCATTTGAGATCAGTTTAACCCATTAAGGAAACAGTGCCCCGTGGCTTCCTGTCACCATAGCAACTTTATTTAGATTAAGTTGTTTTGGTGACTGGAGTGTTCCTTTCGAGGCGGATTTCAGTAAAGGTGCTGGGATATTAAAGGGGGTGTTAGGGTGGGGAGCTGGGATATTAAAGGGGGTGTTAGGGTGGGGAGCTGGGATATTAAAGGGGGTGTTAGGGTGGGGAGCTGGGATATTAAAGGGGGTGTTGGGGTGGGGCGCTGGGATAGCCACTAGAGGCTGGATGAACCCTGCAGTGTAAACTGCTATGTTTTCAGCTGGAGGGTTAAAACTAGGGGGACCTGGCACCCAGACCACTTCATTGAGCTGAAGTGGTCTGGGTGCCTATATGGGTCCTTTAAGCTATATAGAATACATTAAATTGTGTATTGTATAATATACATTATATTGTGTACTGTACATAATCCCTTCCCGACCAAAGACTGAAACTTTCCGTCAAGCTTCTCCTTGCGTTAAGGACCCTTGATGGAAAACTTCCGTCATTTACTAAAGTCAACCCCAGATCGCTGCGATCGCGGGGTGTAACGCTCACCCGATCGTGCTGGCCCTGCAGCAGTGATCGCTCTGACAGGCTGTCAGAGCGAGCACATGTGCTGCCGGGACTCACAATCCACCTCCCTGCTCTTCCGTGGTCAGTGTGAAGTGCAGGGAGATGGATCAGTGCGCCCCCTTCCCCCTGCTTTAAGAAAATTAACCCCTTCTCTGCCAAATGATCACTGACTACAGTGATCAATTGGCAGGGACTACATTTTACTGTCATCTGATTTTATTTTATTTTAATCCCCTCAGGGGTTAAATTTATTTTATTAATTTAAAGTTTTTAAATTATATATTGAGCTAGCAGGGGTGGGTGAAAGTTAGTGGGGAAATGGGGGATTTGGTGTTAGGCTAGTGGTGCATATCAAGTGTAAGAAATACTCGGCAAAAATGCAATATATATGTAAAAAGCCAATTCCCCCCCACCACAAACATTGACTTAAGTTGGTGAACAAATGGTGACAACTTAAGGCACAATATGCACCATGTAAGATACACTGGGGTGTCTGCTTTATCAATGAAAGCCCTTTGTGGGGTTATTTGAACAGTCACACTGCTATAATACCCTAAAATGAGACATTTACAAATTTCTAACTGAAATAGCCTTGTCTCTGGTATGGCACTGTAGCTTCACAGAATAGTGCCAAAGGCATACAATGGGGGTATCGTTATACTCAGCAGATGTAGCTGAACACAATATGGGGATCTGTGCAGGAATAGCACACACCAGCTTTACGCATTACAAAAACCTTGTTACGTGTATATGCCAAAATAGAGAAAAAAACAAAACACAATTTTACTCCAATATTTAGCATTGATTGGCAATGTAAAAAGGGTCAAACTAGCCTGTGATGTCTGCTTTATATAAATATATCATTTTCTGTGATGGTTCCTAAACCTACAAGACAAACTTGTAAAATAGTTTCACATTAAAATTTTATTTTAGTCCTTTTATTTTGTGACCTGTAACTTTCAAAATAAGCTGAAATCATATACATATTATGTACTCTATAAATCAAAAAACATTCATTTTTTTTAAATTACTTTTTCTAAGCTGGACCTATTATGCACACGGTATTATTGCCAAAACTGTGGGGAAAAAAATATTTTATTTTTTTCCCATTTTTTTGGCATTTTTTTTTTTATAATTAATGAGACTTTATCTATGTATATGTGACATCAAATTAAAGCCCTGTTTGCCCTCTGAAAAACGGTATATAATATGTGCAATAAATGACAGATGCAAATTGCGTTTAAACACAAACAGCAAAAAATGCAAAAATGGCTTGTTTCTTTAAGGGTGAGACAAGCTATTCGAGCTGTGTCCTTAAGGGGTTAAGCTATATATTGTATATTAAGCTGTATAATATGCATTATATTGTGTACTGTACATTAAGCTGTAAATACTACACATTAAGCTGTGTATTGCACATTAAGCTGTAAATACTACACATTAAGTTGTGTATTGTACATTAAGCTGTAGTTCTGGTGACTAAAGTGTACTTTTAACCCATTAAGGACCAAACTTCTAGAATAAAAGGGAATCATGTCATGTGTCCTTAAGGGGTTAAACAAATCCCTCAATGTTTCTCTGGTGATTCAGGTCTTCCATCGAATTTCATAATGTGTTTTTGTTTTGTAGATCCCTCCACCGTGTTTAATCAGAAGGAATCTCCCACAATGCATAGCTTCCCCAGCCCCCATGACGCTTGGAATCGGCTGCATCGCACTCCTCCATCCTTCCCCATAGTTTGTCCTAAGCCAGGGGACATGGATGCACACAGTAGTGTTCTTATTAAAGAGGAAAAGGATAGGTAAGAAGCCTAGCTTGAGAACCAGAAGAGTTTTGCTAGAACTGTGCTGATGGTAAAATGTAATTTGCTTTTTCACACAGAGATCTCCTTTTTTCACGTCTGGGAACGCATGCTTCACCTCTCACTTCGTCACAGCGTCTTCCTGGGGGAGAGGAGCGTGGCCCCAGCCGCACCATCTCGCCATATGTCGGCATAAGGCCAGGCAGCAGCTCTGAAATAAAACCTCGTCTGACTCCAGACCATCCCCCCAAGGTAAAGGTGAAAGAGGAACCGGAGGTCCTTACCTTTGATGTGAGTCGTTCCACCATCCCTGGGCTACACTTACCCCACACCTCACCCACACTGGAGAGGTTTCGAGGGGCTTTTCTTGGAGATCAGTTCCCTCATTCTTTGGAACCATGGAGAGATCTATACCGCAGAGCAGACCCTGCTCCACTACGCCTTCCACCTGTACCACCACGCCTGTATGAACAGAGGGAGGAGAGAGCCCACATCCTGAGAGAGGACTTTGAGCGTGCCCGCGTGTATGGGATGCCTACTCATGTCACTATGCAGCCTGCGACCCCACCCATGATTGGCTCTCTCTACCCTCACCCAGGTGCCACTTTACTTAGAAAGACACCTCCCATCAATCTTCTGAGTGCACCACCTCCACTTATATCAACATCACGACCTGGCTCCCCGCATCGCAGGGACATTTACAAGGAGAGGGACTCCAGATAGAACTCCAACAAATGCTGCCACCATCTTCCCTTTACAAGGGGACAACTTGTGAATATTTATATATTATACCCCACCCCTGCAATTTTGTACATTTTTATGGCATAATGTGATTTTAGACATTTTGTTCTGTCACTTGCTCCCCTCAGGTTTGATCATGGAAGACGTTCCGTTGACTTTTCCACCAATAAAGTCTTTCCCTGAGCCCAGTTCTAATTACTATGTAAAAGCTTTCTCACGCCCTACATTCCCATAGTCTAGGTGCAGTAAGGCAGGGCTGTCTGTTCCGTGCGATCTTTATCATTCATGAATAGAATTTGGGAAGGGGATGAGTTTGGTTCTATTGGAGAACAGATTTGGGGCATATAGAGGAATAGGTGGGTAGATGCAGAGTTGCAGAGCGACTGCTTCGATACAAGACAGGATTGGGGTGTATTTGGAAACAGAATAGTAAATGCTGGATAAAGATATTAGTGGAGATGGATGTAAAGAGGTTGAAGTTGTTTTTTTGGGGGGAGGAGGAGGCAACTAACACATTACAATACACTACCTAGCTTCATATCCATAGAACGTTCATCAACCGATTAGCACAGCACATGGTCTATACCCCCCCTTCTGTTGCAATCCAACTCAAAATCAAATGATTAGTTTAAAGGACAACTGTCATAGAAACATAGAATGTGACGGCAGATAAGAACCATTCGGCCTATCTAGTCTGCCCAATTTTCTAAATACTTTCATTAGTCCCTGGCCTTATCTTATAGTTAGGATAGCCTTATGCCTATCCTACGCATGCTTAAACTCCCTCACTGTGTTAACCTCTACCACTTCAGCTGGAAGGCTATTCCATGCATCCACTACCCTCTCAGTAAAGTAATACTTCCTGATATTATTTTTAAACCTTTGCCCATCTAATTTAAGACTATGTCCTCTTGTTGTGGTAGTTTTTCTTCTTTTAAATATAGTCTCCTCCTTTACTGTGTTGATTCCCTTTATGTATTTAAATGTTTCTATCATATCCCCTCTGTCTTGTCTTTCCTCCAAGCTATGCAGGTTAAGTTGCTTTAACTAAGTTTTATCTTGCAATCAATGAACCAGTTTAGTAGCCCTTCTCTGAACTCTCTCTAAGGTATCAATATCCTTCTGAAGATACGGTCTCCAGTACTGCGTACAATACTCCAAGTGAGGTCTCACCAGTGTTCTGTACAATGGCATGAGCACTTCCCTCTTTCTACTGCTAATACCTCTCCCTATACAACCAATCATTCTGCTAGCATTTCCTGCTGCTCTATTACATGGTCTGCCTACCTTTAAGTCATCAGAAATAATCACCCCTAAATCCCTTTCCTCAGATGTTGAGGTTAGGACTCTATCAAATATTCTGTACTCTGCCCTTGGGTTTTTACGTCCAAGATGCATTATCTTGCACTTATCCACATTAAATGTCAGCTGCCACAACTCTGACCATTTGTCTAGTTTACCTAAATCATTAGCCATTTGGCTTATCCCTCCTGGAACATCAACCCTGTTACATATCTTAGTATCGTCAGCAAAAAGACATACCTTACCATCAAGACCTTCTGCAATATCACTAATGAAAATATTAAAGAGAATGGGTCCAAGTAAAAAATCTCTGAGGTTACTTCACTGGTAACAAGACTTTGCTTCAAATATACTCCATTGACTACAACCCTCTCTTGTCTGTCACACAGCCACTGCTTAACCCAATCAACAATATTTGAATCCAAACTCATGTCTACTGTATCACCTTGATCAATTTTTAGTTACCCAATAAAAAAAAAAACTAAGATTAGTTTGGCATGATCTCCATGAAGTAAACCCATGTTTTCTCTGAACTTGAAATCCATGTGATTTTAGATGCTCAACAATCCTATCCTTTAACATGGTTTCCATCACTTTCCCCACTACTGAAGTAAGGCTTACTGGCCTATAGTTGCCCGACTCCTCCCTATTACCTTTCTTGTGAATGGGCACAACATTCGCTAACTTCCAATCTTCTGGGACTACTCCTGTTATCAATGATTGGTTAAATAAATCTGTTAATGGTTTTGCTAGTACACCACTAAGCTCTTTTTAATAACTTTGGGTGTATTCCATCAGGTCCCATTGACTTTTTTGTCTTTACTTTTGACAGTTCAAATAGAACCTCTTCCTCTGTAAACTCACGTGTAATAAATGACTCATTTATCCATTTTCTTAACTGAGGTCCCTTTCCTTCATTTTCATCTGTAAATACTGAACAAAAATATTCATTGAGGCAGTCAGCTAGACCTTTATCCTCATCTACATACCTTACTTCTTTTGTTTTTAATCTAACTAATCCTTGTTTTACTTTTCTTTTCTCATTTATGTATCTAAAAAAAGTTTTTCCCCCTTTTTTACTGACTGTGCTATTTTCTCTTCTGTGTGTGATTTGGAAGCTCCTATAACTTGCTTAGCCTCTTTCTGCCTAATCTTATAGATCATTCTGCTTTTTAATATAATAATCCTTTCATAAAGTTTTAAAAGATAATAGGTTTTATTTAAAATATATATATATATTATTTTTATGTTTTAAATGATATGAAAAAAAGAGAACCTCGTCTTCGTATATGACAGGATGCTTCATCCAAAACAGCTTGTGATCTACCCTGCTTCATTCCCTGCACGGAACTGTTGGTTTTCAAACACTGTCTGATTCAAGGTTCCTGTATCTGGCCCAAGAATCCTGTCATACACTAAAGGTAGGAATGAGTTTTAAAAAAAATAATCATTTTTTTTTAACTTTATGAAATGGTTATTGTGTTAAAAGAATACGTTTTGTGGTGACAGTTTCCATTTAACTGACCAAAAAGAAATAGACAAACAGCCAAAAAACAAGTCAAACTGTTACGAATATAAATGTGGGACAAACCTGCATTTTTATTTTGTCCTGAAAGTCAGCAGACTAGAAAACTGGCCTCTGTTTTTTAGGAAAATACAAGGTTTTAGTGGTGGGTCCCGAGGCTAATGTGAGGATGTCTGTCAAGGAACATCCAACTGGAAAAACATAGACTTGCTTCCTCAAGTGGTGGGTCCCGAGGCTAATGTGAGGATGTCTGTCAAGGAACATCCAACTGGAAAACCATAAACTTGCTTCCTCAAGTGGTGGGTCCTGAGGCTAATGTGAGGATGTCTGTCAAGGAACATCCAACTGGAAAAACATAAACTTGCTTCCTCAAGTGGTGGGTCCAGAGGCTAATGTGAGGATGTCTGTCAAGGAAAATCCAACCGGAAAAACGTAGACTTGCTTCCTCGAGTGGTGGGTCCTGAGGCTAATGTGAGGATGTCTGTCAAGGAACATCCAACTGGAAAAACATAGACTTGCTTTCTGAGTGGCGTGAAAAACAGATTAATTTACATCAACTCCAGCTAAAGACAAAAGGGGGTATTTACCAAAGGAAAAACCGTCAGGAATTGAAAGTCCATTTCAAGCTTAAAGTCAAACTGTAAATGTGGTTTGCTACTTTGACCTTTAACGGAAGATGTCCTCTGAATTCCCAGCAATTCTCACACAGTGACTAACCATAATAAGTTAATTGAGCTGAGACAAGCACGGCCACCAGTAGGTACATTATGCAATTTAGAAATATATCATTATGAGTAAGCAGGATGTATTAAAGGGACACTATAGTCACCAGAGATTCAATTCATCTCTGAGGAGATGCTGATTGGCCGGGGCTGTGTTTGAATCATGCTGGCTCTGCCCCTGATCTGCCTCTTTGTCAGTCTCAGCCAATCCTATGGGGAAGCATTATGATTGGATCAGGCTACCACTTCTGATGATGTCAGCAGACTGCTTTTTTTTCTGAGTCTAACAGCATGCAGAGTTACAGCTTCAGGCTTGATTTAACTATATTTATGGAGGCATGAGGGGTCAAGGGGGTCTAGCTAGTGGTTTTAACACTATAGGGTCAGGAATACATGTTTGTGATCCTTTAAATTCAGAGAGAAAGCATTGAACATGTCAGCAGCCAGTTTATTACTACTTCAGAGATTCACTCCTGTATGTAAAATGGAGGCCTTAAAGGAATTTTATAGGGCCAGGAATACAAACGTGTAATCCTGACCCAAGTATCTTAAAACAACTGATTAGGTGGCCAGTCCCTGTCCCCCCCCCCTGCTCCTTGTTGAATAGGGTAACAACTCTCCTTTATTCCAGCGTTGCTTGGACCTTAAAATGTTCACTTTAATATGCCCCCAATATGAGTGTGATACCCAAGGAGGCAGCAGTATTTGGGGGAAGCCAATAAGGAAAACCTATACCATACTTTCCGCCATTTTCTTTTCCTGACTTTTATCATGGGAGCACATCACATTCCGGCAGCTCCACCCCCAGCCTGATAAGGACAGGAAATAATTAAACAATTGCTCAGCCTGTAGGCATAAGCAGTCTCTCCCTTCATACCTCAGTTTAATTAAAAAGCTCAGAATAATATGTGGGCAGGAATCTGATCCTGACATAAAAGCCCGCAAAAGAATATTACAGTAAGTATGGTATATATTTTGACTTATTCCTGCCTAATCATGGCAGCATCACATATAAGTATTACTCAAACTAAGAAATTCAAGGAAGGATCGAAATAATACACTAACCCAAAAACTATGTAATGCCAGAACACACTTTATTATACAGAAGACACCGAGGATAACAAACTTCTCCCAAAAGAGGTGGAAGAAGAGGCTACATCCAACTTGTAGTCCTTAACAAAGGTCACTGGATATGGCCAAGTCGCTGCCCTACAAATTTCAAAAGAAAACCTCTGCCCAATTAACCAATGATGTCACCAAAGCTCTGGTCGAATGATTTTTTTTTAGCTAGGCCTTCATAACTACATTAGAAATCCAGCGCCTCAGAGTGGATGTAGAAGCTGCTTCTCCTTTTCTACATCTGGATGGAAGAATGAATAATTGGCTAGCTTACCGGAAGGTCTGGAATACTGCCAAATATTTAATGATGCATTCTCTCACTTCCAGTTGGGGTAGTTTGGCTTCTGCTTCATATGTAGCATTGGGATAAAATGAGGGCAAAACCACTTCCGTAGTCAGATGGAAACTTGAGGCGACTTTCAGTAAGAACTCTTTTGTCTCAAAACCACTCTGTAGTGGTATACCATAGTATGGGTTTCCTCACAAGAAAATGCCTGGATCTTGGACATCCTTTTGACAGACATAAGGGCAGCAAGAAATAAGGTTTCATACATTAGCATTATTGGGTTTAGCTCATCTAATGGAGCAAAAGGTTTTTCTGATAAGGCAGTTGGGACTAGCGGAAAATCCCATGGTGGAGAATAACTTCAATTAAATGCCATCCGAATAGACGCCATTTCCACAGCTCCGAGCGCTAAAAACTTAATCCACCTAATATCTCCTGCATCTTGGCAAAACTAACTGAAAGGAGGGCAGATATCGCAGCAACAAGCCGCCCTGAATCCTCCGATGCCTTTTTTATACACCCCGGGCAAAAAATACCAGAACCGAGGCTCCAAGGCCTATCGCGCTACCAGACACTCCCCAGCAGCCTATGGAGGCCTACTGGACTGGGACGAGACAGACTTCTTCCCTCTGCTGACAGGCGACATGGGCAACAGAACCCAAAAAATACCTGCGACTACTACAAGGACGCAGCACGACAGGCCTGATGCTGCAACAAACGGCTCCCACGATGACACCGGCGGCACGAGAGACCTCACTCACCCAAGAGCCCTCACTCTCAAAGGCTTAGGGCGGGACCCCACTCCAGAGCCCGATACCGGTAAACAAAGGGACACTACATCCACAGGAGACAGAAGCTCCGGCAACAAAAAGGGAACTTCAAAATATGCTCACCGACCTCCAAAACAACCTCAGGGCAATGTGGGAGGCAGATCTGGCGGTTCTTAAAACGGAGGTGCAGGCCGTCAAAACGCACACACAGACTGCAGAAAGAAATGTAATAGACCTACAAAAAGGCTTTAAAGCACTCAGTGACAAGGTACAGCATTTGCAGAATACACAAGCTGAAACCAACAAACAAGTGCACATACTAGACCACAGGGGCAGGAGAAAGAACATAAAGGTAAGGGGAGTAGCAGAGTCTATAACCCTAGAAGAATTGCCACACTTCATAAGAAGGCTGGTGGCATAACTACTGCCAGCAGGAGAAGCCAAGTACTTCTCCTTTGATGGGGCATACAGAATAGCCAAATCCCCTAGGGCCCCTGAAAGTGCACCACGAGACATATTCCTGAGGTGTCAAGTGATGTCCAACAAGTTAAGCCGGCTAGCGGTGCTAAAAGGGAAGACGGCATATAACTTTGAGAACTGTAAAATGTCCTTCTTCCAAGATCTTAGTAGAGCCACACTACAGTGGCGAAAAGCCATGCAACCCCTCACGCAGACCCTACAAAAAGGACTGACCTACAGATGGGCGACACCACACATACTGTGGGTCACCAAAAACGGAAAGTTCTAAAAGGCCACAGACCCTGCAGACGCTCCCGCACTCTTGGCGCCACTGGACTTGCAACCTAACCCTACTCACGAACCGCCAGATACGCAACCCCGAATGGACACTGACTCGGACACGTCTTCACCCGACCCCGGAAGAGGCAGGAGGCCAAAGACCTGAACCAAATAACATGCCTGGCCATCTCATGTTGCAGTGGCACAAACATGACTTTCTTAGTTACAAAGTTTTGCAATTGTAACACTACATCTTAACACTACAAGTTTTGCTTAATTCGCCTACTCTTACACACACTAATGCATAGTCACTCTGCTTTGCCAAAACACCCAAAGGACACACACAACGCTCACAGTAGTCTCAGGAACTCTCCCTCCCCCTCCCCCATAGTTCTGACACGCCAGGGAGAAAAAGACAAGGGGACAAGGGACCAAACACACAGATGAGGGCCACACGATAGGACTTACACCACTAGTACTACCTCATAGAGATAGCCCACTCACTGGAGATGGAACTGAGATATCACCTGGAACCACAGCTCTGGGGCCGACACAACAGAGACACCAACACCTCTCCCTTCTACATACACCCGAGCGACCTAGACACCGCAAAACTCACTGGCACGCAAACTCTGCGGCACCACTCATAGAGGGGGTTTATTAACCCATATATTGACCAACTCACTACAACCCGACAGTCCATCACACTTCTAAAAATGTGCAGCACGCTCACCAGACATAAACCACAAACATATGTTACGTACGATGTTTACTCATGTATCAGACCAAAACGCAAAGAATGTATGTACGTTGCATGCAAATCTGCACCAAAAATAAAGAATTAAAAAAAATTTTTTTTTTTAAAAATGCATTATTAAAGGTTCAGATATAAAACCAAACATAGAATAGTGAGATAACTAGGTGAAGGAGTCTTGCAGACAAGCCACTACAAATGGGAAACACTCCCTATATCCCTCCAAAAACCAGTGCACAAAGAAAACTGTATAGTAATAAAGTTAAAATACAGTGTAGGGCGCCACTATCACAAACTGAGTGGTAGATATAATTACCATCTGAAAGATGAGCATGAAGAACTCCCATGAAAATGAAAGGAAAACATCATAGTGCAAACTTTAATAACAAGAAATGATAAAACAAATAAAATTGGACACTCACTAATGTAGTGGCACGATTGAAACAATCAATATGTGCACATGCGCTTTTGCCTCAAATAGGCTGATTCCCCAGGTATAACAGTCTGCAGTGGTAGTCTTATGCGTCCACAGATCTTCCTTCACTGACAGTCAGTAGGATGGAACGGTTCTTACACCACTAGATGCTGAAATCCTTTGGGGGCTCAGGATATGCTCAACGCGTTTCGTCTCTCTCTTCATACTTCGTCAGGAGCTTGTTCTCTCTTCTAAAACCGGAGTTTAAATATCGCGGGCCGCGTCCCATCAATGTGTATGCGCGACGGCGCACCAACGTGATGTCATCACACCCAATCGGCGTCAGCCGCGCATGTGCGTTCCTCTCTGGAACGCATGCAAACTTTATTGGTATAAGCAAGAAGACAAGACTTGGAATTATATTTAAAAAGCCGGTTGTTGACCCAATGCTATAAGACATTGAATCCACATATTTAATATATGTAAAAAGGCATCTCAAGAATGCCAATGAGTTATAAAAGACTTATAAAAATTATAAAAATATACATACAAGTGTGTTCATCCAAGCAAAATTACATATGGGGTGTTAGTTAATGAAGACCAAGAAAAGGCAGGAATTCTAAATAACTATTTCTCCTCCGTATATATTAAAGAAGAACCCATGGCAATAGATGTGCAAATGATTGCTACTAAAAACTTGCAGAATAATTGTAATTGGTTAACTCAAGACAATGTGCTGCAGCAACTAAAGAAAGTTAATATAAACAAAGCTCCAGGGCCTGACGGTATCCATCCACGTGTACTTAAGGAACTAAGTGTAGAAATAAGTGAACCTCTGTTTTTAATCTTTCAAGATTCTTTTCTTTCAGGAAGTGTTCCGGAGGATTGGAGGAAGGCAGATGTGGTTCCTATATTCAAAAAGGGTTCAAAATCCTTGCCTGGAAATTATAGACCTGTGAGCTTAACTTCTGTGGCTGGTAAAATATTTGAAAGGTTATTAAGGGATAATATTCAAGAATTCCTTGAGAAGAATATGGTTATCAGCAAAAATCAGCACGGTTTTATGAAGCACAGGTCATGTCAAACTAAATTGATTGCGTTCTACGAAGAAGTAAGTAGAAGTATAGATCAGGGTGTTGCAGTGGATGTGATCTATTTGGATTTTGCCAAGGCATTTGATACAGTTCCACACAAAAGATTAGTGTTCAAACTCAAGGAAATCGGTCTCGATGGAAATGCTTGTTCTTGGGTAGAACATTGGCTTAAAAACAGAATACAAAGAGTTGTCGTTAATGGTAAATTTTCAAGCTGGACAGAGGTGGCAAGTGGTGTCCCTCAGGGGTCTGTTCTGGGACCCCTTCTATTTAACCTTTTTATAAATGATCTTGAAGACAGCATTGAAAGTCATGTTTCAGTGTTTGCAGATGACACAAAACTTTGTAAAATAATACAATGTGAGCAAGATATTACTTTGCTGCAGAAGGATTTAGATAGACTGGAGGACTGGGCACTCAAATGGCAGATGAAATTTAATGTTGAAAAATGCAAAGTTATGCACTTCGGCGTAAAGAATACACAAGCAACGTATACCCTTAATGGAAGCGAATTAGGGATAACAACACACGAAAAGGACTTGGGAATTGTTATAGACAACAAACTATGCAACAATGTGCAATGTCAATCAGCAGTGGCCAAGGCCAGTAGGTATTGTCATGCATGAAAAAGGGCATTCATTCTCGGGACGAGAATATCATTTTGCCTCTCTATAAATCACTGGTAAGACCACATATTGAATATGCTGTGCAATTTTGGGCACCTGTTCTAAAGAAGGATATCATGGCACTAGAAAAAGTGCAGAGGCGGGCTACAAAATTAATAAAAGGAATGGAACATATCAGCTATGAAGAAAGGTTAACAAATTTAAACCTATTTAGTTTAGAAAAACGTCGCCTGAGAGGGGATATGATAACATTATACAAATATATTCGGCGCCAATACAAACCATTGTGTGGAAATCTTTTCACAAACCGGACTTTACATAGGACACGAGGCCATGCGTTTAGACTGGAAGAAAGAAGATTTCGTCTAAGGCAAAGGAAAGGTTTTTTTACTGTAAGAACAATCAGGATGTGGAATTCTCTGCCTGAAGAAGTGGTTTTATCAGAGTCCATACAGATGTTCAAACAGCTACTAGATGCATACTTGCAAAGACAGAATATTCAAGGATATAATCTTTCAATGTAGGGTAATAACTGCTTGATTCAAGGATAAATCTGACTGCCATTCTGGGGTCAATAAGGAATTTTTTGTCCTAGCTTGTTGCAAAATTGTGCTTCAAACTGGGGTTTTTTTTTTTTTTTTTTTTCTCTTTTGGATCAACAGCAAAAAACAGGTGTGAGGAAGGCTGAACTTGATGGACGCAAGTCTCTTTTCAGCTATCTAACTATGTAACTATGTAACTATATATAAAAAGGAAGAAATAAATGTATCTGAATCAAACATACAGAGTAGTGAAATATAGTAAATATATGTGCAACATTATTTCGCGTAGAAAACATAATTTCTAAAATCAATAACCTTCAATATGTAATCATAAATAGGTAATCGGGGGGTATATTAGAAGGATATATGGAATGCATAAAAAATAAATAAATAAAACTTAAATCCCAAAGCTAGGAGAAAAAACAAGAGAGTTGGGTAATAATAAACAATACGGCGGCAATATTCATATTCAAAGTTGTTGAGGATAGTGGAACCTGAGTAGTGCAAGATAAAGAAGTTCATGAATAAACAAATATACATAATAGAAATGTATGATAAAAATCTATAAAAAATTATTATTATTATTATAAACAAATTTTAATGGAATCAATCCATAAAAACCAGAGTGTCCAGATCTGTATTTAAACCACTGAGGTTTTTAGTTTAGAAATCCATTCTGTTTCTTTCATGGCTACTCGTTTTTCAATATCGCCTTCTCTCCAATTGGTGGGGGGCTATATCGATACCGATGCAACTGAAATTTTCACATTTGAATTCTTTACAATTATTACAATGCCTTGGTACGCTATGCTTCATATTTTTTCTATTGTGTTCCAATAACCCTACGTGCAGTTTACGTATAGAGTAATGCCCTTCGGCTTATGTAATGCCCCTGGCATTCATGAACGATGTTCTTAGAGATTAGTTACAAATGTTCGTAATCGTTTATTTAGACCATCTACTAATCTATTCTAGGAACATCAAGGAACATCACAACCATGTTAGATTGGTCCTTTCTAAATTATTGGAGAATGGATTGGATTGGAGTCCTGAAGCTAGGAATGCTTTTGAGGAGTTAAAAAAAGGCTTTTTCATCAGCACCCGTATTGAGACATCCCGATCCCTCTCGCCCTTTCCTGTTAGAGGTGGATGCGTCTGAGACTGGTATAGGGGCAGTACAATCACAAAGACCCTCGGATGATCAACCTCTACATCCCTGTGGGTTTTGTTTTTTAAAAACTGACAAACTGAAAAAAGATATGACATAGGGGACAGAGAACACGGCCCTCAAAGAGTGGCGACATGTATTGGAGGGGTCTGTTATACCAGTCACCATACTTACCGACCATAAAAATCTTTCCTATTTCAGGGAGGCAAAGAGAATGACAGACAAGTTCGTTGGTCCTTGTTTTTAACACGCTTTAATTACATTGTGACATATAGACCTGGATCCAAAAATACTAAAGCTGATGCCTTATCCCGAGAATATGAACATCTATCCCCCACCTGTGACGGATCGACGGGCACCCCGCCTGAGTACCTCCGCCAATTGATGCGCCTAGTGCTCGCTGAGGACTCCAAGCACTCCAACCGACACCATCAGCACTGCAGACCCCACTTCCTGCGATACAGCTACGCCGGGGTCCTGCCGTCTCCACCCACCCTGGATCCACGACCAGGATCCAGCTCCCAGTGGGTAAACCTCTCCTAACTCCAGAGAGCGTAGCAAGAACAAATCAAGCTATTGCCAGAGCTTACTCTGGGGAGTAAGTGATTATAGCAATCCCCAGAGTGTAGGTATCCCTTCCCCCAAACATGAGCCAAGGCTTCAAGAAAGGTCCAAGATGATCTGATTTTAATGACCACACACTGGCTTTTATGCAAGTCCCCATGCAAGGGGACATCCCACAGGGTGGGACACAGTACAACCAATCACAGACAATACAAACAAAACACTCCCACAGTGACATCACAATCCCTCCTCTCTATCCTGGAGATAATTGGGAAGTAATCAAATTATCTCCCAGGACAGAGGCAAGACTCCATTAACCACATGGTTAAAAAAAGACATAAAATTACACAATGTTACAATTACTACATAAAACATATACATGCAACATATCCCCAGATAGCTTAGATCTGAGTGCACATTATTATTGAATGGCGCTCAGATCACATACATACAGTTCAACCGCCATGGAGCCAAAGTCTTTTCCATAGTCTTTCGTTACACGAATAGGCTCCATGGCATAGCTATCTGGGGTAGCACTACTCACATACTGAAAGTCAGAAATATGCAGAAATACACAAATAAACCTTTCTGCAGGGGAAAATACAGCTATCAGCACAGGGGCCATAGTCAGAAGGTAGGAGGCTAGCCAGTAGTCCCCTCCAGGCACAAGTGGCGAAGGGCACTTCGTTACACCACCGAAACTCAAATGTCCTCCATAATACCAGCCGATCACATTGTAGCCGCTGTTCATGCTAGGATCTATTCTGGTTTACTGGAAGAATTATCCAAACTCCAACACCACACTTCTTTACCCATCCCTCGGTGTAGATTATACGTACCTCTTGCTTACAGGGAAAAGGTCTTGTCCTTGATGCACATTTCGAAAATAGCAGGTTATCCCGGTATCCACAAAACTGAATCACTCCTTGAAAAACAATTCTGCTGGCCTTCTTACAAAAAGGATGTCAGGGAATTCGTTCTGGCCTGTAAAATCTGTTCATCCACTAAAATGCCTGTGTGGCTTTCTCATGCCGTTACCCATTCCCGAAAAACTAGTATTGCCATGGATTTTATAGTAGACCTACCTCCTTCCAGAAACCACTGTGTCATATTAACTATTATCAATAGATTTTCTAAAATGACACATCTTGTGCCTTTAAGTAAATTGCCGTCTTCCTCTGAATTGGCTACACAAATTATAAGAGAGGTAGTTCGATTACATGGCATTCCTAATGACATAACTTTGGATAGAGGTCCACAATTTGTCTCTCGGTTCTGGAAGGCATTTTGTAACCATTTAGGTATTCACCTGAATCTTTCTTCTTTATACCATCCTCAATCTAATAGCGTTACCAAAAGGATGAATCAGTCACTTGAACAATATATATGCTGTTTTATTTCCGATCATCAAGATGATTGGGTAGAATTACTTCCTTAGGCTGAATTAGCCCACAATAACGTGGTTCACGAGTCTACGCAACACAGTCCCTTTTTTTTTCAATTATGGCTTTGACCCTACTGCTCTTCCAAGTTCCCTTTCTTCCACTGGGGTGCCAAGTGTTGACAGCACTATGAACAGTATTAAAGGGACACTCCAGTGCCAGGAAAACAAATTGTTTTCTTTGCAATGCAGGTCCACCCTTCCTCACCACCCCCCATCCCATGTTGCTGATATCATGTTGGTGATATGTTAGTAGCATCCATTCGAAAGGTGATATGCCGGATCCTGTGCATGGACTCTGTTCCCATCTGACTCCTCGCCTGCATTGTGGGATTTCTATCCTCCTCCATTTGGGCGATTTATCCCGGCCATCTGCACTACAAGGCTATGCCACGTTTGACAGCAAGGTGTTTACGCTCTGTTTGGTCCTACGACCACTGGATGCTCCTCTCAGCTGAAGTATGGGTGGAACTCCACAGCTGGCTGCTTCAGATGCAAGCCTGGAATGGCAAGGCAATATTTGTCCCTTCACTGGATTTTGTGGAATCAGACACTAGCCTCAGGGGCTTGGGAAGTCACAGCACAGATTGCTCCACGGAAGACTGCTGACAAGACTGCTCAATTTCCAAGGCATTGCAGTCCCTCAGGGGCCCACTGCATGTGGATCTACTTGCCTCCAGGACCAACCGACAACTAGGTATTTCAGTTAGCTCCCGGATCTGGACTGCAAGGCGGTGGATGTGTTCCTTCTACTTTTAGTGAGCTAAGAGGCCTCCGCCTTTCCACCATTCTCCATGCTGGCGAGAGTACACACGCTTTCACAGAGTGTCTTTCCTTCTCATTTTTCCCCTCTGGCAGAGCCAAGAGTGGATTCCATAACTGTTAGAACTGTCACATGACCATTGTCTCCTCTTACAATCATTTCCCCTCCTACTGACAGAACCTTGTATGGAGTGGCACCCTATTGTGATAAAGCAGAGGCTGGATCTAGTGGCTCCGACACTTTTTCTGGGGATCCTGGTCGGTGCACGGATTATCGACTAAGGATCTTTTATAGGACTCATGGCCTCTCAACACCAAACAATGATACATCTCGGCTTGGAATTCTTTGAGTAGTTGGTGTTGGGAGAGGGGTTAAGATCCCTTTACAACAACTGTTTCTGTCATCCTGAACTATCTGTCCCGTCTCTTTTCGCTGGTTGTTCATTTCGGTTTATCAACGTGGTGCGCTCGGCAATCTCAGCGGCAGGCGTTCCCATTCAAGGTATCCCAGTGGGTCAGCATCTCTACTATGTCTCATTTCCTTCCGACACGTTTCAGACGTTCAGGCTTTCGACATGGATGGTTTTTCCTTCTCTCTATTCGGTCTCCTATTCTATCTCGTGCCGTATTTAATCAGACTCTACGCCCTTTTTTTCCTTTATCTATCCATACTTTCTGTGACAAAAGCAACTTCGCCACTGGTTTATGGAGAGGACTAATGGTCAGCCTTTTGCCTTGTGATTATGGCCCTTGTGACTTGTTTGGCTCTAAGGCACTGTTTCTGCCTCTTTAAATACTGTTGGAACTGATCTACACTTTTGAAGTGGCTGCCATTCGACATTCGAACATGTGGCGGCGGCGGCCATTTTATTCATTTGAACGAGATTAGTGGTGTTTTGTCGTTAATGGAACTCAAATCGGACACGCGACGGCACGAACACCGCTGAAATTTTTACCTTCTCTGGACTTTGACTCTTCAACTGGAGTCGAACGGCGTTCGACAATTTGAACGGCACTTCAACATGGACTTTGTGCACGAATGGCACCCATTTGTGTGTTCAAAGTGAACTTAAACATTGAAAATAGACTGGCCGCACAGCCTAATCCTCTGGAACTGTTTTTGGCATGAAAATGTGCGTGCGGTCGGTCAAAAGAGACTTCCAGGAATTTCCTGAACCCCTGCTCTGATCTGGGTGATTTTGGGGTATGTTGTTTACCCAGATCAGGGCTATCAGGGGATGTAAGATTTATCAAGAGATATGTTTTTCTGCCTGTAGATAATTAGGTTATTGTATTAGCTACTTTAATTATATCACAGAACAGGTGTTCGAGCAAATTGGAAAAGCTGCAAATCGGGGTAACACGTTAATTATTGGAGATTTTAATTACCCAGACATAAATTGGGACAGGGGGACTAGTACTTCAGCTAGGGGAATCAGGTTTTTGAATGTGTTAAATGACACCTTTATGTCACAACTGGTACAAGCACCAATTAGAAAGGATGTTTGTCTGGATCTCGTTATAACAAACAATGTTAATCTTTTGACAAACATTCAAGTAGGGGAGCATTTGGGAAATAGTGATCACAATATGGTAATTTTTGAAATAAACTCAAAAAAGAAAAAGCACGTGGGGTATACTAAACCGTATTATTTTTAAAAAGCTAATTTCAATGAGATTAGGGCAGCTCTACAACATATCGACTGGCATAAACTCCTTAGTGGAAAAAACACTGAGGATAAATGGAAACTATTCAAACAAATATTAGAATGGTACATTTCTCAGTATGTCCCATTAGGTAATAAATATAAAAGCAACTGTGACGAGACCAATCTCGCCACTGTGCATTGTAGGAGCCTGGTTGCCCGCCTGCTGCCTTTAGACTATGGCCCCATGTTGAAACGGCTTGATTTTCCCCTGCAGAGACACAAAAGCCGGGTCATTAGGTACTTGCTCTATTTGAACAGTGATACCCCATATAGCTATGCCATGGAGCCCATTCGTATAACGAAAGACTTTAGCTCCATGGCAATTGAACTGTATGTATGTGATCTGAGCGCCATTCAGTAATAATGTGCACTCAGATCTAAGCTATCTGGAGATATGTTGAATGTACCTGTTTTATGCAATGGCTGCACAGTTATATATTTTTATGTATTTTATTGTCTTTTGCTACCATGTGGCTAATGGAGTTTTCCCTCTGTCCTTGGAGATAATTGGATTACTTCCCAATTATCTCCAGGATAGAAGACTCTGTGGAACTGGTTTTGGGCAGAAAAGCCATGCTTCATTTGGTCACAAAGGACTTCGATCTAACTTTTGACCCACTGGACCAATTTGTATGATTTTGACGTATGTTTGTATTTGGAGTATGCTGAATCTGAAAATGTAAGTGTGAATGTGATGCATACTTTTAAAGTTATGAATATTGTGTAAAACTGTGTATTTTCCTGCCTGTGATAATTACATTACCTATTGTGTAAGATAATTGTATCACAGGCAGAGGGGAGGATTTTGTGTGGGAGTGTCTGAGTGTATTGTACGTGTTTATTGGTTGTTTTACAAAACCCTGTGGGTGGTACTAATATGTAAGAATGTGTATATAAGAACAATAAACCCACAGCTCTGTCTGTTCCTGCTTGACCCTCAAAACGGAGCCTTGTCTCGTTCTTGGGGGGATTTATTGTATGCTGTTCCAGTTCGACTGCTAGGAGTGTAAACCTTTCGCATGGTTTTTCCTATTTGGCTGTTTACAGCATTCGTATGGTTCCGGTTCGGCTGTTTACAGCATTCCTATGGCTTCCTGTTCGGGTGATTGCTGTCTTCAGTAGCTGCCTGCATATCTGCAAGGGAATATCTCTTGAACAGCGGTTTAGCCCCTTTCATGCCTGGGGGTGCCATTACAGAAACAAATTAAAACCAATGTGGCTTAATAGAGAAGTAAAACAAGCGATTAAAAATAAGAAAAAGGCATTTAAAGCATTCAAATCGGACAAATCAGAGGCATTCTATTTGAGATATAAGGAAGCCAATAAAAGGCTTGCAAAAAGGCAATTAAAGTGGCTAAACTAGAAAATGAGAAATTGATAGCCAAAGAATGCAAAACCAACCCTAAAAAGTTTTTCAAGTACATCAATTCTAAAAAAGCAAAAAATGAAAGTGTAGGTACACTGGGAACAGGGATGGGTCTGTTAGTTAATGAAGAACAGGAAAAGGCAGAAATTTTAAAAAACTATATTTCTTCAGTATATATTAATGAGGATCCTATGGCAAAAGATATGCAAACGATTGCTGCAAAAAAGTTGCAGATAACTTGTGATTGGATAACTCGAGACAAGGTGGTACAGCTATTAAAGAAAATTAATGTAAATAAAGCCCCGGGGCCTGACGGTATTCACCCACGAGTACTTAAGGAGCTAAGTAGGGAAATAATTGAACCTCTGTATTTAATCTTTCAAGATTCTTTTGTTTCAGGTATTGTACTGGAGGATTGGAGGAATGCAGATGTTGGTCCTATATTTCAAAATCCTTGCCTGGAAATTATAGACCTGTGAGCTTCTGTGACTGGTAAAATATTTTTAGGGCTATTAAGGGATAATATTCAGGAATTCATTGGGAAGAACTTTGTTATTAGCAATAATCAGCATGGTTTTATAAAGCATAGGTCATGTCAAACTAACCTAATTGCATTCTACAAAGAAGTAAGTAGAAGTATAGATCAGGGTGTTGCAGTGGATGTGATCGACTTGGATTTTGCCACGGCATTTGATACGGTTCCTTACAATAGGTTAGTCTTCAAACTAAAAGAAATTGGTCTGGATGATTATTCTTGGGTAGAACATAAGGATAGGATACAACGAGTTGACATAAATGGTAAATTTTCAGGCTGGACAAAAGTGGTAAGGGTTCTGTTTTAGGACCGCTTCTTTTTAACATATTTATAAATGATCTTGAAATGGACATTGAACGCCATGTTTCCGTGTTTGCAGATCACACAAAACTTTGTAAAGTAATAAAATGTGAACAGGATATTGCTTTGCTGCAGAGGGATTTGGATAGATTGGGGGATTGGGCACTAAAATGGCAGATGAAATTTAACGTAGAGAAATGCAAAGTTATGCACTTCGGGGGCAAGAATGCACAAGCAACTTATACGCTAAATGGTAGTGAATTAGGGATAATAATGGAGCATTTTAGTTACGAAGAAAGGTTAAAAAACTTAAATCTCTTTAGTTTGGAAAAACGGCGCCTCAGAGCGGATATGATAAAATTACACAAATATATTCGGGGCCAGTACAAACCATTATCTGGAAATCTATTTATAAACAGGGCTATACATAGGACACAAGGTCACACATTTAGGCTTGAAGAAAGAAGATTTCATCTAAGGCAAAGAAAAGGTTTTTTTACAGTAAGAGCAATAAGGATATGGAATTCTTTGCCTGAAGAGGTGGTTTTATCAGAGTCCATACAGATGTTTAAACCGCAATTGGGTAAATACTTGCAGAAACATAACATACAGGGATATCATTTCTAATAAGTGGGGAAATAGCTGCTTGATCCAAGGAGACATCTGACTGCTATTTTGGGGTCAAGAAGGAATTTTTCCCTAGTTTGTTGCAAAATTGAAAGCGCTACAGACTAGGTTTTCTGCCTTCTCTTGGATCAACAGCAAAAACATAACAGCAAAAACATATGCCTCGGTACCCAACTAGGTCCACCTGGGCGGCACCTTTGCTGTAAAACTTGTATAAAAGACCAGTGTGTGCCATTAAACCTTCTGTTCCTGTTTGACCCTCAACACATAGTCTTGTCTCGTGATTGGAGGGGAACTGCTGTAATCACCCTGGGGATTGCTATGCTTTGTATACTCCTGTGGCAAATCCAGCCACTGTTCATTGTCCTTTTATGTATATGTAATGTTATGCATACGTGTATACCTTTAAGAACCAAGCGTATGTATTCTGTGTAACATGGTTCAAAGGAATCCTAGCGTTCATATGCTGCCGGCATACGAAAACCGCCAGCATTCATGTAATCGTTTCACGAACGGTGAATTTCAATACCCTTCGTGAAACGAACAAACTACCGAATGGAGACCACACACAGGAGGTCGTGTGGCGCCCATTAAGGATTGCAACATTGTTGCAATCGGCAATTAAGAGGAACACCGAATACCCTGGCAGAAACGCACGAATATGCCTTTCTGCAGGGAAAATAAAAGGTTTAACCTGCAGGGCCATAGTCACAGGGCAGGAGGCTAACAACCAGGCTTCTCCAGGTCACAGTGGCGAGGTTGGTTTCGCCACACTTCTCCCCTTTACCAACTAGACTAACAGGGTACCTGACCTCCTGCCGGTCAGTGCCCTTGTTAGTCCAGCAGCCCACCCACAAGACAGAAACAGCAGTACAGCCCACCCACAATAAATGGTTACTACACCTGGGTAAGGGAGAATCTTGTCCATGTCCAGGTGCCTTACCACAGCTGGTAGGCTGCCTTGGTGGGTTGCTGAGGGGGCAGAGACCAGCAGTACTCTGTCCTGGTGCCAGCACTACAACGGGAGTAGTCTGGTTGGAGCCTGGTTGCTGGAGACTGACTGTCTCCCCTTTAGGTGCATAGCTCTGCTGCCGGAGGGGGAGACCGACTGTCTCCCCTTTGGATACACCGCTCAGTGGCTGGGGGACAGGACCGACCGTCCCTACCCCTTGTGCTGTAAGTGCAGAGACTACGGTCCCATCTGCACAGTTGTGGGGCTTAACATCTCCCCTTGGTGGGTTAGGCTGCCGCTGGAGAGAGGGTGTAACAAGCTCCTCTCTCTGAACTGTAAACTGCCGCTGGAGAGAGGGGTTAGCAGGCTCCTCTCCCTGGCACTCTCTCTGGTGGAAAGGGGGACCAGCTGTCTCCCCTTTCATTCTCTTGTCCTCCTGCTGGGGTGCGAGACTGACGGTCTCTGTTCCCTGCAGGACACTCAGTCGCTGAGGAGGAAGGACGGCACCTTCAGCTCCCTGGGATACACACTGCCGCTGGGGAGGACGTACGACACCATCAGCTCACTGGGGTACACACTGCCGCTGGGGAGGAAGGACGGTACCTTCAGCTCCCTGGGGTACACACTGCCGCTGGGGAGGACGGACGACACCATCAGCTCCCTGGGGTACACACTGCCGCTGGGGAGGAAGGACGGCACCTTCTGCTCCCTGGGGTACACACTGCCGCTGGGGAGGAAGGACGGCACCTTCTGATCCCTGGGACACACACTGCTGCTGGGGAGGAAGGACGACACCTTCAGCTCCCTGGGGATACACACTGCCGCTGGGGAGGAAGGATTGCACCTTCTGCTCCCTGGGACACACACTGCCGCTGGGGAGGACGGACGACACCATCAGCTCCCTGGGGTACACACTGCCGCTGGGGAGGAAGGACGGCACCTTCAGCTGCCTGGGACACACACTGCTGCTGGGGCAGAAGGCCGGCACCTCCGGCTCTCCGGAACGCACTCTGCAGCTGGGGAGGGCGGACGATACCCCTGGCTCGGTCTGCCAGGAACTGCAGGTATTCCGCTGCCAACTTTCTCACGAACTGTACGTATTTCTCCTCTGGGTTGGGGCCAGCCGCATGGGAACCTCTCTGTCAAACTCCTCCTGAGTGTAGTCAGACGCCATGCTTGCTCTGCCGACGTTGGTTCCTTTGTAGATAGGGGCGCTGTACGGGTACTGGCATTGCCCTCACTTTGTAATCCAGGAATGGTGTTGCCCTATAGCTGTCCTTCTGGGCTGTGGAAATGATCCCGCCGCTTGCCACCAATTGTAACGGACCGTTTTGCACACAAGAGGATAAAAACCAGTTTAGGCGATAATCCCCTTTCAGATAGACCAGCAGCTACTGCAATCACCAACCTCCCGAACTCCAAACTGCACGTATTCACCAACTCTCGAACAGCAGACACACGAACCCTGGAAGCAGCCGAACAGGAAAAGCAATACGAACAGCTTACACTCCTGGCAATCGACATACAGTCAAATTCCCCCCAAGAAAGAGACAACACTTCAGCTTCAGGGTTAAACAGCAACAACACTGATTTATTCACACAACAGGCTATAAAGGCTTCTCCCATGCAAGGGAGGGATTTACAACAATTACACAATACACCAATCACACATGAGTTACCTCCCACAATGCCTCACAGGGACCCCTCTGGCCTGGAGATAATTGGGGAAGGAATCTAATTATCTCCCAGGACAGAGGCAAAACTCCATTACCCACATGGGACACAAAATACAGTGAAACACCTTAAAATACACAAAGTTACCTTTTATACATAAAACACAGACATGTCACACATCCCCAGATAGCTCAGGTCTGAATGCACATTATTAGGTGAATGGCACTCAGACCACACAAATACAGTTTAATCGCCATGGAGCCAAAGTCTTTAATCCCACGAATAGGCTCCATGGCATGGCTATCTGGGTTAACACATATTCTCATATACAAAATACCGAATGCCGGTGTTCAGTTAAACTTGTACGAATAGGAACCAGGCGACAGATGGCTCAGCGGTGTTCGTGCAAATAAGTGTCCGTTTTTAGTTCTATAGAATCCTCGCCGAACACCGCTGGTCTTTCGCACGATCAAAATGGCCGCCGCCTCGTGGTTGGCAACCGAACAAAGACCACCCTGGATTCGTCAATTAAGCTGCGGTTAACCGCAGCTTCAGGGAGGTAAATTGAAGGCACACTCCAACTCCCAGGCGGTCACGCATTCCTCAGTTTGTTCGGTAGATCGCACGAATATGCCTTTCTGCAGGGAAAATAAAAGGTTTAACCTGCAGGGCCATAGTCACAGGGCAGGAGGCTAACAACCAGGCTTCTCCAGGTCACAGTGGCGAGGTTGGTTTCGCCACAAAAATCACCCAATATTCCACGAGTAGAAATATCCCTGGGATCGCCAAATAATCCACACATGAGCCAAAGCTTAATGCTGGAACAAGACTGACTTTTAATGACACACACTCTGCTTTTATGCAATTCTCCCCTGCAAGAGAGACGCCCACAGACAATTATGAATTACCCAATCACACAATGGTTACATCCCACACATCTCCTCCCCTTAGCCTGAGAGGTAACCCAATTATACGTACAGTTTAAAACATACTTTTCACCTAACATTCATAACTCTAAAACCATACATCACATTCACATAAAAATTACATATTCAATCCATCCATTCAGGGGAACAACATATTAAAACATGGCATGAATCAGACCAGGGGTTCAAAAGTTAGTAAAAGTATATTTTGGTCCCTGGCTGGCAGCATGGCAATCTGGTTTAAACAGGTTTTACAGAGGCCTCTATCCTGGAGACAATGGGGAAAGTAATCCAATTATCCAGGGCTAGAGGCAGACTCCATTGAGCACATGGTTGTAAAAAGACATAAAACACTTTAAAATACATAAAGTCACCTTTTACACATAACACACAGACATTTCACATATCCCCAGATAGCTGGGATCTGAGCGCACAAAACTACCGAATAGCTCTCAGATCCTATTCACACAGTTCAATTGCCATGGAGCTAAAGTCTTTCCCATAGTCTTTCATTATATGAATGGGCTCCAAGGCATAGCTATCTGGGGTATCACCGTTCACACAGGGCAAGTACCGAATGACCCCACTGTATTTAAAGGGCCAGAATGAGTGACATACACTCTGGTATGGCCGAATACTGTTTTTAAAGGGCCCAATCTCCCAGGGCCATAGTCCAAAGGCAGCAGGCGGGCAGCCAGGCTTCTCCAATGCAATGTGGCGAGATTGCTCTCGTCACAGATACCTGTCTGGAAGGAGAGCTGCAGAGGAATAGTCAGAGGGGGCGATACCTGCCTGGAAGAAGGGCTGCAGCAGGGGCGGATCAGCGGGTGGCTGCAATCAGTAGGTTAAAGTCAGCGGGTGCGGGTCACTAGGCGGGTACAGTCAGTAGGTTAGTCAGTGGGTGGGTGCAGTCAGTATGTTAGTCAGCAGGGTGGACGTGTGCAGTCAGTAGGTTAAAGTGAGCGGGGGCTGGTACGTGGGTGCAGTCAGTGGGTTAGTCAGCAGGGGATGGTCAGTGCGCGGGTGCAGTCAGTATGTTAGTCAGTGAGGGGCGGGTCGGTGGACGGGTGCAGTCAGTGAGTGAGTCAGTGTGGGGCGGGTCAGTGGGCGGGTGCAGTCAGTAGGTAAGGCAGCGGCGCGGGTTAGTGGGCGGGTGCAGTCAGTAGGTTGGGCAGCGGCGCGGGTCAGTGGGCGGGTGCAGTCAGTGGGTGAGTCAGTGAGGGGCAGGTCAGTGCGCGGGTGCAGTCAGTGGGCGGGTGCAGTCAGGTTAGACAGCGGAGCGGGTCAGTGGGCGGGTGCATTCAGTGGGTTAGTCAGCGAGGGGCGGGTGCATTCAGTGGGTGAGTCAGTGAGGGGCGGGTCAATGGGCGGGTGCAGTCAGTAGGTTAGTCAGCGGGGCGGGTCAGTGGGCGGGTGCAGTCAGTAGGTTAGTCACTGAGGGGCGGGTCACTGGGCGGTTCATTCAGTGAGTGAGTCAGTGAGGGGCGGGTCAGTGGGCGGGTGCAGTCAGTAGGTGAGTCAGCGAGTGGCGGGTCAGTGGGCGGGTGCAGTCAGTAGGTTAGTCAGTGGGCAGGTGCAGTCAGTAGGTTAGGCAGCGGGGCGGGTCAGTGGGCAAGTGCATTCAGTGGGTGAGTCAGAGAGGGGCGGGTCAGTGGGCGGGTGCAGTCAGTAGGTTAGTCAGTGAGGGGCGGGTCAGTGGGTGGGTGCAGTCAGTAGGATAGTCAGCGGGGCGGGTGCAGTGAGTGGGTGAGTCAGTGAGGGGCGGGTCAGTGGGCGGGTGCAGTCAGTAGGTTAGTCAGCGGGGCAGGTCAGTGGGCGGGTGCAGTGAGTGGGTGAGTCAGTGAGGGGCGGGTCAGTGGGTGGGTGCATTCAGTGGGTGAGTCAGTGAGGGGCAGGTCAGTGGGTGGGTGCATTCAGTGGGTGCATTCAGTAGGTTAGTCAGTGAGGGGCGGGTCAGTGGGCGGGTGCAGTCAGTAGGTTAGTCAGTGAGGGGCGGGTCAGTGGGCGGGTGCAGTCAGTAGGTTAGTCAGTGAGGGGCGGGTGCATTCAGTGGGTGAGTCACTGAGGGGCGGGTCAGTGGGCGGTTGCAGTCAGTAGGTTAGTCAGTGAAGGGCGGGTGCATTCAGTGGGTGAGTCAGTGAGGGGCGGGTCAGTGGGTGGGTGCATTCAGTGGGTGAGTCAGTGAGGGGCGGGTCAGTGGGCGGGTGCATTCAGTGGGTGAGTCAGTGAGGGGCGGTCAGTGGGCGGGTGCAGTCAGTAGGTTAGTCAGTGAGGGGCGGGTCAGTGGGCGGGTGCAGTCAGTAGGTTACTCAGCGAGTGGCGGGTCAGTGGGCGGGTGCAGTCAGTAGGTTAGTCAGTGAGGGGCGGGTCAGTGGGCGGGTGCAGTCAGTAGGTTAGTCAGTGAGGGGCGGGTCAGTGGGCGGGTCCAGTCAGTAGGTTACTCAGCGAGTGGCGGGTCAGTGGGCGGGTGCATTCAGTGGGTGAGTCAGTGAGGGGCGGGTCAGTGGGCGGGTGCAGTCAGTAGGTTAGTCAGTGAGGGGCGGGTCAGTGGGCGGGTGCAGTCAGTAGGTTAGTCAGTGAGGGGCGGGTCAGTGGGCGGGTGCATTCAGTGGGTGAGTCAGTGAGGGGCGGGTCAGTGGGCGGGTGCAGTCAGTAGGTTAGTCAGTGAGGGGCGGGTGCATTCAGTGGGTGAGTCAGTGGGTGGGTGCATTCAGTGGGTGAGTCAGTGAGGGGCGGTCAGTGGGCGGGTGCAGTCAGTAGGTTAGTCAGTGAGGGGCGGGTCAGTGGGCGGGTGCAGTCAGTAGGTTACTCAGCGAGTGGCGGGTCAGTGGGCGGGTGCAGTCAGTAGGTTAGTCAGTGAGGGGCGGGTCAGTGGGCGGGTGCAGTCAGTAGGTTAGTAAGTGAGGGGCGGGTCAGTGGGAGGGTGCAGTCAGTAGGTTACTCAGCGAGTGGCGGGTCAGTGGGCGGGTGCATTCAGTGGGTGAGTCAGTGAGGGGAGGGTCAGTGGGCGGGTGCAGTCAGTAGGTTAGTCAGTGAGGGGCGGGTCAGTGGGCGGGTGCAGTCAGTAGGTTAGTCAGTGAGGGGCGGGTCAGTGGGCGGGTGCAGTCAGTAGGTTACTCAGCGAGTGGCGGGTCAGTGGGCGGGTGCAGTCAGTAGGTTAGTCAGTGAGGGGCGGGTCAGTGGGCGGGTGCAGTCAGTAGGTTAGTCAGTGAGGGGCGGGTCAGTGGGCGGGTCCAGTCAGTAGGTTACTCAGCGAGTGGCGGGTCAGTGGGCGGGTGCATTCAGTGGGTGAGTCAGTGAGGGGCGGGTCAGTGGGCGGGTGCAGTCAGTAGGTTAGTCAGTGAGGGGCGGGTCAGTGGGCGGGTGCAGTCAGTAGGTTAGTCAGTGAGGGGTGGGTCAGTGGGCGGGTGCAGTCAGTAGGTTAGTCAGTGAGGGGCGGGTCAGTGGGCGGGTGCATTCAGTGGGTGAGTCAGTGAGGGGCGGGTCAGTGGGCGGGTGCAGTCAGTAGGTTAGTCAGTGAGGGGCGGGTGCATTCAGTGGGTGAGTCAGTGGGTGGGTGCATTCAGTGGGTGAGTCAGTGAGGGGCGGTCAGTGGGCGGGTGCAGTCAGTAGGTTAGTCAGTGAGGGGCGGGTCAGTGGGCGGGTGCAGTCAGTAGGTTACTCAGCGAGTGGCGGGTCAGTGGGCGGGTGCAGTCAGTAGGTTAGTCAGTGAGGGGCGGGTCAGTGGGCGGGTGCAGTCAGTAGGTTAGTAAGTGAGGGGCGGGTCAGTGGGAGGGTGCAGTCAGTAGGTTACTCAGCGAGTGGCGGGTCAGTGGGCGGGTGCATTCAGTGGGTGAGTCAGTGAGGGGAGGGTCAGTGGGCGGGTGCAGTCAGTAGGTTAGTCAGTGAGGGGCGGGTCAGTGGGCGGGTGCAGCCAGTAGGTTAGTCAGTGAGGGGCGGGTCAGCGGGCGGGTGCAGTCAGTAGGTTAGTCAGTGAGGGGCGGGTCAGTTGGCGGGTGCAGTCAGTAGGTTAGTCAGTGAGGGGCGGGTCAGTGGGCGGGTGCATTCAGTGGCTGAGTCAGTGAGGGGTGCGTCAGTGGGCGGGTGCAGTCAGTAGGTTAGTCAGTGAGGGGCGGGTCAGTGGGCGGGTGCAGTCAGTAGGTTAGTCAGTGAGGGGCGGATCAGTGGGCGGGTGCAGTCAGTAGGTTACTCAGCGAGTGGTGGGTCAGTGAGGGGCGGGTGCATTCAGTGGGTTAGTCAGTGAGGGGCGGGTGCAGTCAGTAGGTTAGTCAGTGAGGGGCGGGTGCATTCAGTGGGTGAGTCAGTGAGGGGCGGGTCAGTGGGCGGTTGCAGTCAGTAGGTTAGTCAGTGAGGGGCGGGTGCATTCAGTGGGTGAGTCAGTGAGGGGCGGGTCAGTGGGTGAGTCAGTGAGGGGCGGGTCAGTGGGTGAGTCAGTGAGGGGCGGGTCAGTGGGCGGGTGCATTCAGTTGGTGAGTCAGTGAGGGGCGGGTCAGTGGGCGGGTGCAGTCAGTAGGTTAGTCAGTGAGGGGCGGGTCAGTGGGCGGTTGCAATCAGTAGGTTAGTCAGTGAGGGGCGGGTGCATTCAGTGGGTGAGTCAGTGAGGGGCGGGTCAGTGGGTGGGTGCATTCAGTGGGTGAGTCAGTGAAGGGCGGGTCAGTGGGCGGGTGCATTCAGTGGGTGAGTCAGTGAGGGGCGGTCAGTGGGCGGGTGCAGTCAGTAGGTTAGTCAGTGAGGGGCGGGTTAGTGGGCGGGTACAGTCAGTAGGTTACTCAGCGAGTGGCGGGTCAGTGGGCGGGTGCATTCAGTGGGTGAGTCAGTGAAGGGCGGGTCAGTGGGCGGGTGCATTCAGTAGGTTACTCAGTGAGGGGCGGGTCAGTGGGCAGGTGCATTAAGTGGGTGAGTCAGTGAGAGGCGGGTCAGTGGGTGGGTGCATTCAGTGGGTGAGTCAGTGAGGGGCGGGTCAGTGGGCGGGTGCAGTCAGTAGGTTAGTCAGTGAGGGGTGGGTCAGTGGGCGGGTGCAGTCAGTAGGTTAGTCAGTGAGGGGCGGGTCAGTGGGCGGGTGCAGTCAGTAGGTTAGTCAGTGAGGGGCGGGTCAGTGGGCGGGTGCAGTCAGTAGGTTAGTCAGTGAGGGGCGGTTCAGTGGGCGGGTGCAGTCAGTAGGTTAGTCAGTGAGGGGTGGGTCAGTGGGCGGGTGCAGTCAGTAGGTTAGTCAGTGAGGGGCGGGTCAGTGGGCGGGTGCAGTCAGTAGGTTAGTCAGTGAGGGGCGGGTCAGTGGGCGGGTGCAGTCAGTAGGTTAGTCAGTGAGGGGCGGGTCAGTGGGCGGGTGCAGTCAGTAGGTTACTCAGCGAGTGGCGGGTCAGTGGGCGGGTGCAGTCAGTAGGGAAGTCAGTGAGGGGCGGGTCAGTGGGTGGGTGCATTCAGTGGGTGAGTCAGTGAGGGGCGGGTCAGTGGGCGGGTGCAGTCAGTAGGTTAGTCAGTGAGGGGTGGGTCAGTGGGCGGATGCAGTCAGTAGGTTAGTCAGTGAGGGGCGGGTCAGTGGGCGGGTGCAGTCAGTAGGTTAGTCAGTGAGTGGCGGGTCAGTGGGCGGGTGCAGTCAGTAGGTTAGTCAGTGAGTGGCGGGTCAGTGGGCGGGTGCAGTCAGTAGGTTAGTCAGTGAGGGGCGGGTCAGTGGGCGGGTGCAGTCAGTAGGTTAGTCAGTGAGTGGCGGGTCAGTGGGCGGGTGCAGTCAGTAGGTTAGTCAGTGAGGGGCGGGTCAGTGGGCGGGTGCAGTCAGTAGGTTACTCAGCGAGTGGCGGGTCAGTGGGCGAGTGCAGTCAGTAGGTTACTCAGCGAGGGGCGGGTCAGTGGGCGGGTGCAGTCAGTAGGTTAGTCAGTGAGGGGCGGGTCAATGGGCGGGTGCAGTCAGTAGGTTAGTCAGTGAGGGGCGGGTCAGTGGGCGGGTGCAGTCAGTAGGTTACTCAGCGAGTGGCGGGTCAGTGGGCGGGTGCAGTCAGTAGGTTGGGCTGTGGAGATTGGCTCAGTGGGTTTAATAGGAAATGGTTTATTGCCAGAGTGGGCGTGGCGAACTAGTAGGGAGTGGTTTATTGCCAGTGGGGGCGTGTCTCTGCGTCAGTGGGTATTCTTTCACTCGGTTTTCGATTTGTCCTTAGAAAATGGCCGTCGCACTACATTTCCCGGCATGCTGTGCTTTTGGCTCCGCCTACGGCTTGACGTGCTGCGTCACCGCCCCCTGACGCCATTTTGCGCAGTGAGCGCCGGCTCCGGTTTCGCTCTTTCCGGAGTCTCGTCACCAGCGGATTCTCCGTAAATACTGCGGGATTCTTACTCCATCTATCGGACCGCGCCCGATCCCGCACCGGCAGCCGCTCCCGCACCCACCCCGGCCTCGGATGGCGCCGGATTGCAGCCGCTGACCCACAGCAGGTAATCCAGAAACAAGATGGCGGAGCGGGGCTCGGATATACCGGGCCCCCCCTGCTCCCCTCTACCGGGCCCCCCCTGCTCCCCTCTACCGGGCCCCCCCTGCTCCCCCTCTACCGGGGCCCCCTGCCCCCCCCCTACCGCCCCCCCCTCCTGCTCCCCCTCTACCGCCCCCCCCCCTGCTCCCCCTCTACCGGGGCCCCCCCTGCTCCTACACGGATACACTGACTGGGACTGGATGGGGGTTATTACACGGAGAGGATACACTGACTGGGACTGGATGGGGGTTATTACACGGAGAGGATACACTGACTGGGACTGGATGGGGGTTATTACACGGAGAGGATACACTGACTGGGACTGGATGGGGGTTATTACACGGAGAGGATACACTGACTGGGACTGGATGGGGGGTTATTACACGGAGAGGATACACTGACTGGGACTGGATGGGGGTTATTACACGGAGAGGATACACTGACTGGGACTGGATGGGGGGTTATTACACGGAGAGGATACACTGACTGGGACTGGATGGGGGTTATTACACGGAGAGGATACACTGACTGGGACTGGATGGGGGTTATTACACTGAGAGGATACACTGACTGGGACTGGATGGGGGTTATTACACGGATACACTGACTGGGACTGGATGGGGGTTATTACACGGAGAGGATACACTGACTGGGACTGGATGGGGGGTTATTACACGGAGAGGATACACTGACTGGGACTGGATGGGGGGTTATTACACGGAGAGGATACACTGACTGGGACTGGATGGGGGGTTATTACACGGAGAGGATACACTGACTGGGACTGGATGGGGGTTATTACACGGAGAGGATACACTGACTGGGACTGGATGGGGGTTATTACACGGAGAGGATACACTGACTGGGACTGGATGGGGGTTATTACACGGAGAGGATACACTGACTGGGACTGGATGGGGGTTATTACACGGAGAGGATACACTGACTGGGACTGGATGGGGGTTATTACACGGAGAGGATACACTGACTGGGACTGGATGGGGGTTATTACACGGAGAGGATACACTGACTGGGACTGGATGGGGGGTTATTACACGGAGAGGATACACTGACTGGGACTGGATGGGGGTTATTACACGGAGAGGATACACTGACTGGGACTGGATGGGGGTTATTACACGGAGAGGATACACTGACTGGGACTGGATGGGGGTTATTACACGGAGAGGATACACTGACTGGGACTGGATGGGGGTTATTACACGGAGAGGATACACTGACTGGGACTGGATGGGGGTTATTACACGGAGAGGATACACTGACTGGGACTGGATGGGGGTTATTACACGGAGAGGATACACTGACTGGGACTGGATGGGGGTTATTACACGGAGAGGATACACTGACTGGGACTGGATGGGGGGTTATTACACGGAGAGGATACACTGACTGGGACTGGATGGGGGTTATTACACGGAGAGGATACACTGACTGGGACTGGATGGGGGGTTATTACACGGAGAGGATACACTGACTGGGACTGGATGGGGGGTTATTACACTGAGAGGATACACTGACTGGGACTGGATGGGGGGTTATTACACGGAGAGGATACACTGACTGGGACTGGATGGGGGTTATTACACGGAGAGGATACACTGACTGGGACTGGATGGGGGTTATTACACGGAGAGGATACACTGACTGGGACTGGATGGGGGGTTATTACACTGAGAGGATACACTGACTGGGACTGGATGGGGGTTATTACACGGAGAGGATACACTGACTGGGACTGGATGGGGGTTATTACACGGAGAGACTGACTGGGACTGGATGGGGGTTATTACACGGAGAGGATACACTGACTGGGACTGGATGGGGGTTATTACACGGAGAGGATACACTGACTGGGACTGGATGGGGGTTATTACACGGAGAGGATACACTGACTGGGACTGGATGGGGGGTTATTACACGGAGAGGATACACTGACTGGGACTGGATGGGGGGTTATTACACTGAGAGGATACACTGACTGGGACTAGATGGGGGTTATTACACTGAGAGGATACACTGACTGGGACTGGATGGGGGTTATTACACTGAGAGGATACACTGACTGGGACTGGATGGGGGTTATTACACGGAGAGACTGACTGGGACTGGATGGGGGTTATTACACGGAGAGGATACACTGACTGGGACTGGATGGGGGTTATTACACGGAGAGGATACACTGACTGGGACTGGATGGGGGTTATTACACGGAGAGGATACACTGACTGGGACTGGATGGGGGTTATTACACGGAGAGGATACACTGACTGGGACTGGATGGGGGGTTATTACACGGAGAGGATACACTGACTGGGACTGGATGGGGGTTATTACACGGAGAGGATACACTGACTGGGACTGGATGGGGGTTATTACACGGAGAGGATACACTGACTGGGACTGGATGGGGGTTATTACACGGAGAGGATACACTGACTGGGACTGGATGGGGGGTTATTACACGGAGAGGATACACTGACTGGGACTGGATGGGGGTTATTACACGGAGAGGATACACTGACTGGGACCGGATGGGGGGTTATTACACGGAGAGGATACACTGACTGGGACTGGATGGGGGGTTATTACACGGAGAGGATACACTGACTGGGACTGGATGGGGGTTATTACACGGAGAGGATACACTGACTGGGACTGGATGGGGGTTATTACACGGAGAGGATACACTGACTGGGACTGGATGGGGGTTATTACACGGAGAGGATACACTGACTGGGACTGGATGGGGGTTATTACACGGAGAGGATACACTGACTGGGACTGGATGGGGGTTATTACACGGAGAGGATACACTGACTGGGACTGGATGGGGGTTATTACACGGAGAGGATACACTGACTGGGACTGGATGGGGGTTATTACACGGAGAGGATACACTGACTAGGACTGGATGGGGGTTATTACACGGAGAGGATACACTGACTGGGACTGGATGGGGGGTTATTACACGGAGAGGATACACTGGATGGGGGTTATTACACGGAGAGGATACACTGACTGGGACTGGATGGGGGGTTATTACACGGAGAGACTGACTGGGACTGGATGGGGGGTTATTACACGGAGAGGATACACTGACTGGGACTGGATGGGGGGTATTACACTGAGAGGATACACTGACTGGGACTGGATGGGGGTTATTACACGGAGAGGATACACTGACTGGGACTGGATGGGGGTTATTACACGGAGAGGATACACTGACTGGGACTGGATGGGGGTTATTACACGGAGAGGATACACTGACTGGGACTGGATGGGGGGTTATTACACGGAGAGGATACACTGACTGGGACTGGATGGGGGGTTATTACACGGAGAGACTGACTGGGACTGGATGGGGGGTTATTACACGGATACACTGACTGGGACTGGATGGGGGTTATTACACGGACAGGATACACTGACTGGGACTGGATGGGGGTTATTACACGGAGAGGATACACTGACTGGGACTGGATGGGGGTTATTACACGGAGAGGATACACTGACTGGGACTGGATGGGGGTTATTACACGGAGAGGATACACTGACTGGGACTGGATGGGGGTTATTACACGGAGAGGATACACTGACTGGGACTGGATGGGGGTTATTACACGGAGAGGATACACTGACTGGGACTGGATGGGGGTTATTACACGGAGAGGATACACTGACTGGGACTGGATGGGGGTTATTACACGGAGAGGATACACTGACTGGGACTGGATGGGGGTTATTACACGGAGAGGATACACTGACTGGGACTGGATGGGGGTTATTACACGGAGAGGATACACTGACTGGGACTGGATGGGGGTTATTACACGGAGAGGATACACTGACTGGGACTGGATGGGGGTTATTACACGGAGAGGATACACTGACTGGGACTGGATGGGGGGTTATTACACGGAGAGGATACACTGACTGGGACTGGATGGGGGTTATTACACGGAGAGGATACACTGACTGGGACTGGATGGGGGTTATTACACGGAGAGGATACACTGACTGGGACTGGATGGGGGTTATTACACGGAGAGGATACACTGACTGGGACTGGATGGGGGTTATTACACGGAGAGGATACACTGACTGGGACTGGATGGGGGGTAATTACACGGAGAGGATACACTGACTGGGACTGGATGGGGGTTATTACACGGAGAGGATACACTGACTGGGACTGGATGGGGGTTATTACACGGAGAGGATACACTGACTGGGACTGGATGGGGGTTATTACACGGAGAGGATACACTGACTGGGACTGGATGGGGGTTATTACACGGAGAGGATACACTGACTGGGACTGGATGGGGGTTATTACACGGAGAGGATACACTGACTGGGACTGGATGGGGGTTATTACACGGAGAGGATACACTGACTGGGACTGGATGGGGGTTATTACACGGAGAGGATACACTGACTGGGACTGGATGGGGGTTATTACACGGAGAGGATACACTGACTGGGACTGGATGGGGGTTATTACACGGAGAGGATACACTGACTGGGACTGGATGGGGGTTATTACACGGAGAGGATACACTGACTGGGACTGGATGGGGGGTTATTACACGGAGAGGATACACTGACTGGGACTGGATGGGGGTTATTACACGGAGAGGATACACTGACTGGGACTGGATGGGGGTTATTACACGGAGAGGATACACTGACTGGGACTGGATGGGGGGTTATTACACGGAGAGGATACACTGACTGGGACTGGATGGGGGTTATTACACGGAGAGGATACACTGACTGGGACTGGATGGGGGTTATTACACTGAGAGGATACACTGACTGGGACTGGATGGGGGGTTATTACACGGAGAGGATACACTGACTGGGACTGGATGGGGGGTTATTACACGGAGAGGATACACTGACTGGGACTGGATGGGGGGTTATTACACGGAGAGGATACACTGACTGGGACTGGATGGGGGTTATTACACGGAGAGGATACACTGACTGGGACTGGATGGGGGGTTATTACACGGAGAGGATACACTGACTGGGACTGGATGGGGGTTATTACACGGAGAGGATACACTGACTGGGACTGGATGGGGGGTTATTACACGGAGAGACTGACTGGGACTGGATGGGGGGTTATTACACGGAGAGACTGACTGGGACTGGATGGGGGGTTATTACACGGAGAGGATACACTGACTGGGACTGGATGGGGGTTATTACACGGAGAGGATACACTGACTGGGACTGGATGGGGGGTTATTACACGGAGAGGATACACTGGATGGGGGTTATTACACGGAGAGGATACACTGACTGGGACTGGATGGGGGGTTATTACACGGAGAGACTGACTGGGACTGGATGGGGGGTTATTACACGGAGAGGATACACTGACTGGGACTGGATGGGGGGTATTACACGGAGAGGATACACTGACTGGGACTGGATGGGGGTTATTACACGGAGAGGATACACTGACTGGGACTGGATGGGGGGTTATTACACGGAGAGGATACACTGACTGGGACTGGATGGGGGTTATTACACGGAGAGGATACACTGACTGGGACTGGATGGGGGTTATTACACGGAGAGGATACACTGACTGGGACTGGATGGGGGGTTATTACACGGAGAGGATACACTGACTGGGACTGGATGGGGGGTTATTACACGGAGAGGATACACTGACTGGGACTGGATGGGGGGTTATTACACGGAGAGGATACACTGACTGGGACTGGATGGGGGGTTATTACACGGAGAGGATACACTGACTGGGACTGGATGGGGGTTATTACACGGAGAGGATACACTGACTGGGACTGGATGGGGGTAATTACACAGAGAGACTGACTGGGACTGGATGGGGGTGCAGCACAGCTGCCGTATTAGTTTGGGGGGGTGCAGCACAGGCGCTGTATTAGTTTGGGGGGGATGAGGGGGGCAAGCACAGGCGCCGTATTAGTTTGTGGGTGGGGGGGGGGGCAGCACAGGCGCCGTATTAGTTTGTGGGGGAGGAGGGCAGCTCAGACCGTATTAGTTTGTGGGGGGTGGCGGCAGAACAGGCGCCGTATTAGTTTGTTGGGGGGGCCGCAGCACAGGCGCCGTATTAGTTTGTGGGGGGAGGGCAGCACAGGCGCCGTATTAGTTTGTGGGGGGAGGGCAGCACAGGCGCCGTATTAGTTTGTGGGGGGAGGGCAGCACAGGCGCCGTATTAGTTTGTGGGGGGAGGGCAGCACAGGCGCCGTATTAGTTTGTGGGGGGAGGGGCGGGCAGCGCAGGCGCCATATTAGTTTGTGGAGGGAGGGCAGCACAGGCGCCGTATTAGTTTGTGAGGGGAGGGCAGCGCAGGCGCCGTATTAGTTTGTGAGGGGAGGGCAGCAGGCGCCGTATTAGTTTGTGGGTGGGGGGCAGCGCAGGCACCGTAGTAATTTGGGGGGGCAGCACAGGCGCCGTGTTAGTTTGTGGGGGAGGAGGGAGCAGCTTAGGCGCCGTATTAGTTTGTGGGGTTGGAGGGGGCAGCACGGGGGAGGGGGGAGGAGGGGGGCCGTATTAGTTTGTGGGGGAGGAGGGGGCAGCACAGGCGCCGTATTAGTTTGTGGGGGAGGAGGGGGCAGCACAGGCGCCGTATTAGTTTGTGGGGGAGGAGGGGGCAGCACAGGCGCCGTATTAGTTTGTGGGGGAGGAGGGGGCAGCACAGGCGCCGTATTAGTTTGTGGGGGAGGAGGGGGCAGCACAGGCGCCGTATTAGTTTGTGGGGGAGGAGGGGGCAGCACAGGCGCCGTATTAGTTTGTGGGGAAGGATGGGGCAGCACAGGCGCCGTATTAGTGAGGGGGAGGGGGCGCTGCACAGGTGCCGTATTAGTTTGTGGGGGAGGAGGGGGGCAGCACAGGCGCCGTATTAGTTTGTGGGGGAGGAGGGGGCAGCACAGGCGCCGTATTAGTTTGTGGGGGAGGAGGGGGCAGCACAGGTGCCGTATTAGTTTGTGGGGGAGGAGGGGGCAGCACAGGCGCCGTATTAGTTTGTGGGGGAGGAGGGGGCAGCACAGGCGCCGTATTAGTTTGTGGGGAAGGAGGGGGCAGCACAGGCGCCGTATTAGTGAGGGGGAGGGGGCGCTGCACAGGTGCCGTATTAGTTTGTGGGGGAGGAGGGGGCAGCACAGGCGCCGTATTAGTTTGTGGGGGAGGAGGGGGCAGCACAGGCGCCGTATTAGTTTGTGGGGGAGGAGGGGGCAGCACAGGTGCCGTATTAGTTTGTGGGGGAGGAGGGGGCAGCACAGGCGCCGTATTAGTTTGTGGGGGAGGAGGGGGCAGCACAGGCGCCGTATTAGTTTGTGGGGAAGGAGGGGGCAGCACAGGCGCCGTATTAGTGAGGGGGAGGGGGCGCTGCACAGGTGCCGTATTAGTTTGTGGGGGAGGAGGGGGCAGCACAGGCGCCGTATTAGTTTGTGGGGGAGGAGGGGGCAGCACAGGCGCCGTATTAGTTTGTGGGGGAGGAGGGGGCAGCACAGGCGCCGTATTAGTTTGTGGGGGAGGAGGGGGCAGCACAGGCGCCGTATTAGTTTGTGGGGGAGGAGGGGGCAGCACAGGCGCCGTATTAGTTTGTGGGGGAGGAGGGGGCAGCACAGGCGCCGTATTAGTTTGTGGGGAAGGAGGGGGCAGCACAGGCGCCGTATTAGTTTGTGGGGAAGGAGGGGGCAGCACAGGCGCCGTATTAGTGAGGGGGAGGGGGCGCTGCACAGGTGCCGTATTAGTTTTGGGTAATATAAATGCTCTGCTGTGGTATTGGTGTGGGGGGGAGGGGGAGGGGTGTATAATCTAGGTATCTCACAGCAGTTATGGCTAAAGATTTTGACTGCAGTATTCTTTCTCTGTCTTTGTATATTGCCAGGTGACATGTATGGTATAAGGAGGTGGTTTGGTTTCCAGATTCTGATTTCCGTTGCACCAGATTTCGATCCTGGCTGAAAATAGTATGTTTTGTTTCATAATGTACATTTTATTACCTATTCTATCTTTCTAGGACCTGAGACAGGAACAACGTGGGTGTTACTTGTCTGGTATTCTGGACTGGAGACTGGACAGCCTGGCTCAGAATGAGGCAGCATCCCAGCATGCACTGCAGCAAATCTGGAGTCCTACGGTGGAACAGAAACATAGCAGTAGAGAGGAGCCATCTGGAAAAATCAATATGCAGGTGAGAAACAAGTTTTGGGGATTGGGGTGGATTGCATTAGTGGAGATTATCGTGGGGCTATGGCAGGGGTGTAGAATAATTTATTTATATATATTTTTTCTTTTCTTTTAAAATCTACTTGTCAAAAACAATAAAATGTGGTGGTTGTCCAATCTAGTTCTGACACAAAATAATTTCCAGTACATATTGGTGGGGCACAGAGCCCTGGACATGGACAGGGATATTTGCTAAGCTAAATGTAAGCAAAAACATTGGATCTGGAAATATTCGATGGCGGCAAGCAACGCTCGTGTTGCATGTCCAGGGAGTTGGACGATTAAAGTTCCACATACCTGTCTGGAAGGGGGGGGGGGGGGGGGGTGTGTGTGTTTGTTTCTCTGTATAGTGCTGAGCAGTCAGTAAGACTATCTACTGTCTTTATAACCCCTCCTCTCTGCTTCCACAGACATCTGACAGAATGACTGGCAGTAACCCTGTGTCTCCTGGCTCCAGTGGAGAGGTATCCCCCTTTGACCTTTCCGGTGAAATGGGGGACATTGCTCCGGGCTCCCCCATATATGACATAGCTGATGGTTCTCAGCAGGATCCTTCATCTGGCCAGAAATGGGACAGTAATGCGGAGATGGCGGAGCAAGCCAAACATGTGAGTTATACTGTGCTGGTATTGGTATCGTATAGCACCAACATAGATTGCAACGCTGTATAATTCTAGAAAGGCGATATTTAACAATGGTTAAAGATTGAAGCTAGGAGGATATACTTCATTTGGTGCCTTGCCCTGACTTCATGCAGATGGGAAGCATGTCTTCTCCAATCGATTCTGACTATTTCCCAAGCAACATAAAATATTTGTGAAAAGGCGATCAGAGATCCCAGTCACCTAATACTGTAAATGTACCTACGTCCATTGAATTCTCCATCTTGTCAGCCTGTCATATAGGGCTGAGTGGGGGAGGTCTCTTACCCCAGTCTTAAAATGTGCTCTTCCAGGATTTTCTGGACTTAATGTTATTCCAGCCAATGATATATATTTCAATTAATACATTTTTATATGTCCAGCGTTATGGTGCTTAAAGTTTCAAGACCCCATAGCCAGTGCAGTCTACTGAATATCTCTGGAAAGAGTTATTACATGGTACTGGCAGTTCTTTGTTGCGTCTCTTAAAGGATCACTATAGGGTCAGGCACGTAAACATGTATTCCTGACCCTATAGTGTTAAAACCACCAGCTAGCCCCCCTGGGCCCCTCATGCCTCCATAATTACTGTATTCAAACCTGAAGCTGTAACTCTGCATGCTGTTAGACTCAGAAAAACAAGCAGTGTGCTGACATCATCAGAAGTGGTAGCCTGATCCAATCACAATCACCCCATAGGATTGGCTGAGACTGACAAAGAGGCATATCAGGGGCAGAGCCAGCACAATTCAAACACAGCCCTGGCCAATCAGCCTCTCCTCATAGAGATGAACTGAATCAATGATAGCCGAGGTTAAGGCAACCAGTAGAAGTTTAATAGAGATATTTTTTTTTTTTTTTTAAGAGGTGAAGAGTAAGCATTTAGGACCAGTGGCAAGTCTCAGGTAGGCGACCATATTCTTAATGGAGGTCTGGCTTTCATGACGGACTTCAGAAATTAAGCCACCACAGGCTCCAATACCCAACGGATTCCTGTAAGGGCATATAATGCTGAGATCTGAAGGCGAAGAGTGTGTAGATTTAACCCCAGATCTAGGCCTCCTTGGAGAAAATCCGAAATCTCAGGACGAATCTCGTGCTGCAAATTTGTCCAAATCCTATGATAGGTTGCTGATGTAGATCTTTATGTGCTTGAAAGGTGGTCACTACTGCCTCTGGTAGACCCAAGTTTCATAAGGAATGCCTCTCAATTTCCATGCCCTCAAACGTAGTCTGTGTGGTTCACGATGAAACTAAAAGTCCTGAGCAAGTAAAAATTTGTTGATCACAAGCTCCCAAGGATCTTCTGTTGATTGGTGTAGAAGCAGAGGAAACCAGGGCTTTTTGGGCCAGAAGGGAATGATTGAAATCATCTCCACTTGTTCCTTCTTGATCATTCTGAAATCACACTAGATTGGAAGAAACACATAGCCTTGGTGAAACATCCATTTCACCAGCAGGGCATCTGTCCCAAATGAAAGGGGATCAAATCTCATTGAAAGGAGAGCTGGCACTTGATGGTTCTGAACTGTGGCCATGAGATTGAAGGTCAACCACATTTTTTTTCATTATCCTGTTGAAAATCCTGGGATTCAACTCCATTCTGAATTGTCTTTTACTCTGCTCAGAAAGTTCACTTGCTCATTTTCTGTTGCTTGGTAGATCTATTGCTGAGTTTTCTAGAACACCAGTATTGGGTGTGATTTCCATCATCCAAGACCTGCTCCTGGTGCCTTCCTGCTTGTAGGTTTAAGTTGCTGCCACCTGGTTGTCTATACAAATCCAAAGCCAGTGATTCTTTAGAAGGTATTGGAAATGTACAAGGGCTTGATAAACAGCACTCTGCTCTAGAAAATGTGAAATTCCTGTTCTGTGGCCATTTTCCCTGAGCACAAATGTGTTCCAGGTGAGCACCCCAACCATTGCTGCTCACATCTGTGGTGAGTATTGAAGTGAAACTATAGTTACCAGAACTACTGAGCTTAATGTACAGTTACAGAAAATGTCCCTGCAGGCCTCTTCAGAGGGCCAATGTAGGTGCTTCCTGGGGCAGTGCTACATAGCATTTCAAAGTACCCACGCTCTGCATGGAGACACTGAATTTTCCTCATAGTGATGCATTAAATCCATGCACGTCTATGTTGAAGTGCTGATTGACCAAGCCAGCATTTGGCCCTGCCCTGTCTTCTTGCTGATCAATTTTGATGTCTGCCAAGGAGGCGAATCAGGGGCGGGGCCAGCGCAGGCGGACCCGCCTTGCCCTAAAAATAAGGTATTGCGTGTTTTTTGTTTTTTTAGGGTGGAAGAGCATGGACAAGCCACCTACATTGTGGTTTTAACACTATGGTGATAAATACATGTTGTGTTCTTTTAACCACTGAACATTCTCCAGAGGTAAACCTGTGTTGATGAATTCATGAGCTCCTCCATTTCCATTCTAGATCTAGGTGGATTGGAATTATAAGTTTTTGGCACCACTTTTCCAATTCTTGCTTGAATTGGTATAGGAATGTTTGAAATGGGCGGAGATTACATGCATATCTCATATCTCATTATGTGCATATCTCACCAGCCCTATGGTAGAGGCTAACAATCATATCAGACTGCTCTTTTGCAGACACAGAATATCTCCCTCTGATTAGATTGATCTTTAAGATTATTCTAACTATCCAATCTTCCAAAAGAGTGAGTTTTTCAGTGTTTACAAATGCACTCAGAAAAACTGATGCGTAGGCACAAGTTGACTTTTTGCAAAGTTGACAGTCCAAATCTTAAGAAAATTTGGAGCATTCGGGAATTTCTTTAAGACCAACATTCTGTTGACCAAATTGAAAATAGTCTCCATTTGCCGTAAGACTTGGGGAAACCGGAACCGTGCAGAGTAAATTCCTGCGAACAACTCGCTTCTGGGAACCTTTTTGATGGCACCATCTTTTAAGAGTTTCTGTAGATCTAATATTAATGCTTTTCTTTTGGCTGGGTCTGCTGGAATGCGTTGTGGTACGAAAACCTTTTTTCATGGAAACCGGTGGAATTCTAATCTGTATCTACAGAAAGGATTGATTAGATCCACTTGTCTGGTTCTAAATTTGCTCAGGTATCCTAAAACTTTAGTAGGCGCCCTCCTACTCTCAGGTCCTGGTCCATGAAAGGAAACTGCTTTTTCCTGGCATATGGTGGCAGTACAATAGGGATGTACTCTTCCCTTAGGGCAAGCATCTGAAAGAAATAATTAATTAGCATAAAATGTTCCTCCCCATACCAGGTATAAGAGACCCTGCAGCCTTAGGACCTCCGTTCTCTTTCTTGTTCCAACAGGAACGGACGGCATCTGGAAGTTGGAGAGATTGGTGAGGCACATGGGTTGCTGCCAGGGGGATTTGGCCTGATAGCCTCCCGGGTGGAGCGCTGAGTGTTCATGGGACATACTGCAGTTACGGAGGCAGGTATGAAAGCCTGCTTTTATGCTGCGTGAGGTTACCAGCTACGCAAGGAGGTGGTCCATTAGGGCAGCGAATCCCTGTCCGTCGGAGGAGCATGCACACAGCGGTGGAACGCACGCCCGGGTGGTTTTGCGTTCCACCGGAGTTCCGACCGCGCTATCGCGCATGCGCGGGCTGAACTCCCCAGAAATGGCGCAAGATTTAAAGTGATCTGCCTATATATGCTGTGCAGATCTTTCTGTCAGCATGGATGCTGGGCAGTGAAGATCTCCTGTGTCACCAGCCCCCCACACGGGTCAGAGGTTTTAGAGGTAGGATCCTGCTGGTTTCTATTCTGTAAAACTCTCTAGGTATTTCAATTATTTTTCGAATACAAATATTGTTCATATTTTGTGTATTACAGATGTCTAGCCCTGTTTCTACTGACAATATGGATAAAGACAACGTTCCTACTCCTGCTTCGAAAAAAGCTAGTTCCAAGTCTAAGCATCTCTGTTGTAGTGAATGCTCCACTCCTTTGCCATATGGGTTTAAGAGGAAAATCTGTAATATTTGCTCCTCATTATTGCTAGAAAAATCCAAGGAACAAGAAATTAAGTATTTTTTTGTCTTGGTTTCAGGATAATCTAGCCCAGACCTTTGAGTCTTTTAAAGAAACAGCTTACACTTCTCCAGTTAAAGCTACTAAGCAGAGAGCTAAAAGGACACCATCGGGCTCAGAACTCTCTTCAGGGGAATGTTCCTTTTCGGATTCAGAATCCTCTAGCGACTGATAACGAGGTGGGGTTTCCTCGTGACGAGCTGAGGAAATTTATTAAAGAGGTGTCTATGGTCCTTTCTGATGAGACGGTAGTTCAAACCAGGAGTAAAGCTCTTCCAATCCAACAAAATATGCTGGATTTAATTTCCAGGGAATGGAAGAACCCAGAAAAAAGGGCCTTTATCTCCAGTCATTTTAAAAGTATTGTTAAAATACAGGAGGAAGATAAATTGGAAGATTTACCGGTAGTTGATGTACAAGTTGCTCAATTGTCTAAAAATCTACCTTGCCTATTAGGGAAATTTCGGGTCTGAAAGAAAAATTTTAGGTTGTCCAATGAGTACCTTATGGATATTGTTACGGAGGTGATTAAACTATCAGCTCGTGTCATGGGTTTGTCGTCAGTAACCCGAAGGGCACTGTGGCTTAAGGCCTGGGCAGCAGACACTGCTTCAAAATCTGCATTATGTGAACTTCCCTTGGAGAAGAAAAAGTTGTTTGGTTCTCCCCTAGAAGAGTTAGTCCGACAGATGTCTGACACTAAAAAGGCCTTGCCTCAAGACAGAAAGTATTCCTTGAAGCCCAGGTACAGAAATTTCCAATTTAGGCATCGGAGGGGTTTTCAAGACAAACCCAGGGGTTTTCGTCAACAAAGAAGAAATCCGAAGTTTGACACACAAAAAGATAAAACTGACAGAAACAAACGTTTCTGACGCCATCAGAGTGGGCGGAAGGTTGCAGAATTTTGTTCACAAATGGAGAGAGACGACTACAAATCCATGGGTTTTGAATCTAGTCCAAAAAGGTTACCGAATACATTTCTTGGATGCTCCAAGGTTAACTTGCTCCAAGGTTAACTCCTTGTCTCCTCCTACTGGTCAAAGTTAAAAAGCCAAGCCCTTTTTTCCGCCACTGTTTCCCTTTTAAGAAAGGGTGTTATAGAAAAGGTTGCAAATTCCCAAGTTTATCAAGGGGTATACTCCCGTTTGTTCCTTGTTCCAAAACCAGACTTGTCTTTTCGCCCAATCTTAGATTTAAAATCCCTAAACAAACTAGTTCCTTATCAACTTTTCAGAATTGAGACAATAGAGTCTGTCACACATATCCTTCGAAAAGGAGATTTTATGGCCACCTTGGATCCGAAGGATGCCTATCTGCATGTTCCTATGGATGTGAACTCAAGAAGATACCTCAGGTTTGCTATAAAGAAAGGGAAAAGCATCCATCATTTCCAGTTCAAAGCTCTCCGGTTCGGGCTAGCCTCGGCACCCAGGATTTTTACAAAGATCCTCACGCCTATCACAGCACTCTTAAGGCTACAAGGTATCACAATCGTGCCCTATTTGGACGACTGGTGGATAAAAGCAGATTCAAGAGCCACGCTGAAATCAGATATGACCTACACTCTAAAAGTCCTGGAAGAACATGGTTGGATTATTAATATAGAAAAGTCACACTGTGACGAAGTGCCCTTCGCCACTTTGTCCTGGAGAGGCATGCTTGCCTGCCTCCTCCCCTGCGACTATGGTCCTGGACTATATTGCACTGTAAACCCTATATTCGGGCATATGGATTTGTATTAGGCTGTCTCTAGCCCTTTAACTATGCTGTAGGTCTGGACTGCTAATATAACCGAACAGCCAGGGGATTTAGACGAATATATTGCATAGGAATACCATTACTGGAGAATACAGCCGTTCGTATGATTTCATACGAATTCTTTGTGCTCTGAATAGGTGGCCGCCATTTCGGGACTTTTACACGTGTTCGCGGCCATCTTGCGTACGAACAGCGGTGTTTGCCTGTGAACGCATGGAACTGAAATCGGAAGCGCAAACAGGCGAATACCGCTAAGACCTCCAGACATCCAGAACTGCGTACGGAAACTACCGAACGACCGGCCGTTCGGTAGTTATACTTAACTTAGTATGGGGATTCTAGCGATCACGAAGATGCGAATGGATGGCAAGAATTTCGTCTATTTTACCGTGCGAACGGAGACCGACCGCAAGGCCAAAACTCATGGAACCATTTTCGGCTAGTTGGTCTGTGCGGTCGGTCAAAACTTTGGAGCTCTGTATCTCCCGAACCATTCATCCGAATGGGCTGATTTTTGGACAGACTGTTCCCCTGAACCAGGGCTATTTGGGGATACCAGACTTAAAGCTGTACCCCCTGTTTTTGGGGTACATCCAGAACTTAGGTAAAATAATGTACGTTTTAATTGGGTTATGTGTTTATCTGAGGGGAGGAGACGTGGGGGTGTTACCATGCATGTGATTGGTCAATTTCATCCTCCCCCTGGGAGTGTCCTGTGTGTATCCTATCCTAATAAAAAGCAGGCTGGGTGTTCCAGTCCTCAGACCTCTTCTGACCCTCAATACGTAGCCGTGTCTCGTTATTGGAGGGAACTGCTATATCACACTGGGGATTGCTATGCTCTGCATATTCCCCTGAGCTCTTAATCACTTAGCTCTTTTAAGAGCTTGTTCCAGATACGCTCTCCTGGAGGAGAGGTCTTCCCCACACGGTCCTGGAGGACAGAAGCCGATCCAGGGTGGAAGGAAGACGGCGCGGCTCCAGTTAAGCTACGGCGGTTGTGGAGTCTGCGGTGGTTGTGGTGTCGTCTGCAGTGCTTGGAGTCCTCTGAGAGCGCTAGGAGCATCCATCAACGGAGGGTACTCGGTCGGGGTACACGGAGCTCCGTTACACACACCTTACCCCTTCAAAGTCCATCCTGTTTTTAGGGTTTTTGATCAAGTCAGACACTCTGTCAATTCATCTTTCAAGCAAGAAGAAGAAAAAGATAAAAAATTTGATAACGAAACTACTTCGAGTGTCGGAATGTTCCGTAAGAAAAGCCATGCAGGTTTTGGGTCATCTGACCTCTACGATTCCAGCAGTAAAATGGGCCAGAGCGGAATCAAGGCCCTTACAATGGGAAATCCTTGCGCAGTGGTCAAAAAAGGAAGAAGACTTAGATGCAATCATGTGTATATCAGATCAGACAAAAGAGAGAATCTCTTGGTGGCTGGAGGAAAAATTCCTTACAAAAGGCCGGTCCTTGGGTAGTAATTTCGACAGACGCCTCAAACACAGGTTGGGGAGCTCACCTAGGATATCACTTAAGGCAGGGTGTTTGGTCAAAAGACGAAACAAAGGAATCTTCAAATTTCAGGGAAATGCTATCAGTCTTCTACGCCCTTCAACAGTTCATAGTTTTCATTTTGGGGAAAGCTGTAAAGATCCAGTCGGACAATCAGACTACTGTGTCCTACCTGAACAAACAAGGCGGTACAAAAGTAAAAAAATTGTATCTCCTTTGCTCATGGATCATGTCTTGGGCTCAGTACCATCTGGACGACATTTCAGCAGTTCACATTTGTGGTGTAGACAACGTGGTTGCAGACAATTTGAGCAGATCAAAATGGTCCCAGAAAGAGTGGTCTCTCAATCAAGTAGTTTTTGCTCTGCTGGTGGAGAGATTCGGTCTTCCAGTTATAGACCTTATGGCAAGAAGATCCAATGCAAAAGTGAGCTTGTTTGCCTCCCTCTTCAAGGTGGACAGGCCTCTGGTAATAGATGGTCTTTCAATCCGGTGGGAATTTCCCCTTGCCTACATCTTTCCCCCGGTAAGCTTAATCCTGAGAATTCTGCAAAAAGTGGCATCAGATCAGACACGTCTCCTGGCCATACTGCCGTGCTGGCCAAATCGCAGCTGGTTCTCGGTTTTGAAGAATATGACTTTAGAGTACTGGACTCTTCCGGTTGCGCCGGATCTCCTGGAAAACGCGGAGGTCCCAGTGGGAGTGTTGAAGATGTTCAAATTGACAGCTTGGCTGCTGCAAGGCTGATTCTGCATCATAAGGGTATTAAGAAAGAGAGGCTTCATTTGCTTTTAAATTCCACCAGGAGCTCTACCTCTTCTATATACTTGAAGATTTGGACAAGATTTCTTCACTGGTGCATTGCTAAAGGTTGCATTAGATCCCATCCGTCTGCTGACACAATCCTTCATTTTTTTGCAAGATGGTCTTGAACAGGGTTTTAGTCTTTCTACCCTCAAGGTTCAAGTTTCTACTTTAAGTCATTTTTGGGTGAAAAATTGGGCTTCTAATCCTCTCATTAGGTGGTTTTTTTTAAAGCAGTTAGGCTTTTAATGCCTCCTATTAAAATCCGTTTTCCCTCTTGGGATTTGTCCTTAGTTTTAAAATTTCTGTTTTCTCAGCCATTTGAGCCTTTAGAAAAGGCCTTGTTGAAGAGTGTGTCCCTAAAATCCGTGTTTTTGGTAGCAATTACTTCAGCTAAGAGAGTTGGGGAACTAGAGGCACTGTCCTCCTCGCCTGACTTTACTAAGTTTTATCCGGATAAAGTGGTTATGTTCCCTAAGCCTTCCTTTCTTCCGAAAGTCATCTCCTCCAAAGTTATCAACCAACCTATTTGTCTGCCTTCCTTCATTGGTTCGGCTAAGCCTGATTGGGAGTTTGATTGGAAACTACTAGATGTAGGGAGGTCGCTTAAAATCTACTTAGAACGCTCCTCTGCATATACGAAGACGGATCATCTTTTCGTAATTTTTTTTTGGAAAATTCAAAGGTCAAGTGGCATCCAAAGCCACTTTGGCAAGATGGCTGGTAGAGGTTATAAAGTTGGCTTATTCTTCATCGAACCTTCCTATACCTGCTTCCTTGGAAGCACATTCCACTAGAGCCATGGCTACGTCGTGGGCCGAAAAAGCATGTGCAACTCCGGAAGAGATATGTAAAGCAGCTACCTGGTCTTCTTTCAACACCTTTGTGAAGCATTACAGACTAGACGTATTCTCTGCCTCTGACGCTGATTTCGGGCACAGGGTGTTACAATCTGTTATGGCCTAAATTCCCACCCTTAGTCTGGGATCTCGATATATCCCTATTCTACTGCCACCATATGCCAGGAAAAACTGCAATTTTACTCACCGTAAATTCCTTTTTTCTTAATATGGTGGCAGTACAGCACACCCTCCCTTTATCTAATTAATAAAAAGTTTTCTGAGGTTTGTTTTTCCGCTGTGGTTTTCTTGATTCATACTGAGGTCCTAAGGCTGCAGGGTCTCCTATACCTGGTAAGGGGAGGAACTTTTTATGTTAATTAATTTCTTTCAGATGCTTGCCCTAAGGGAAGAGTACATCCCTATTGTACTGCCACCATATTAAGGAAAAAGGAATTTACGGTGAGTAAAATTGCAGTTTGCCTCTGGATCCACCAGACTGACCCGCCTTTCGAATTTGAGAACGGTAATATTCACGCCCTAGGTGCTATTGCCTGTTGTTTCTGAGATTAGGATGATCTTTGAAGGTGTGTCTTATCTGACCAGAAGTTTCTTGACCTCCATTCTCTTCTTTCTTGTGTAAGGAAAACTTATTGCCTTTGGCTGCTCTCTTTATTGCTTAAAGTGGTTTACCAAAGAGTAGATCACCTTGAAAAGGTAAATTCACTAAATTGCTTTTTGAAAAAAGGTCCGCAAACCACGGTTTCAGCCACAAGGACCTTGTAACAGCTATGGATAGTGCCATATTCCTGCCTAGAATTCTGATTACATCTACAGAGGCTTCCACAATATGCCAGACCTGAGCATCTGGGAGACAAACTGGCCGAGATGGCAGATTACACTATCTACTTTCTTAATAGAGTCCCTTACCTCCACAACCCATCTAGCCTTTCTTTCTCTCAGCCCCATCTGTACTAGAGGTCTGTTCCCTTCGCTGTTAAAAGGAACCGTTTCCTCCAGTGCTGATGCTCCCAACATCTTCACTCAAACGTGCAAATCTGCTAGGTTCTAAAAAGTTATTACTGGCAAGCCCCCTCCCGCCCCTACCACCTCGGGGTCTTTGCATAGTTTGCAGAACATTGGTCATGATGATTGATCTGAAAAATTGACTAGTTGTCTAGGTTTTTAAAAAGACTAAAGACCATTAAGTTCAACCTTGAATTCCATTTGTTTATGCTGTTCATCCGAAAGAAGGCAAAAAACCTAACTGTAGCCATTTCAAATGATGCCACAATAAATCCTCCTTGACTGCATAAATGACGTTTCTCTTTGCATCAGCAACTTATTTAGATACATATAAATTATATCCTTGAATACTCTGTTTAAACCCCCTCCCATAAAAAAAAATCCAAGCCTTTTCTTAAAGTTATCTATAGAATCTGATAAGAACCTCTTCAGGCAGAACATTCCACATATTTATTGTTTACTGTAGAGAACCCTTTTCTCTGCTGTAAGTGAAAATCGCCTTTCTTCCAGTGTCTCAATGTGTAACCCCTTGTCTGTTGTATATTCCTGCTAATAAGCAGGTTGCTATTCTGAATATAATATCTTCATCTCGTTTCAGATATTGCATATTATCAAGAATGATTGATTTATTGACCAGTGAGTTAAAATTAAATCCACTTTTTTTTTTTTTTTTTGTTAGGAAGCAGAGATTGAAAACCGGATTGCAGAACTGCGCAAAGAGGGCTTCTGGACTCCGCGCCGCCTCTCCAAAGTACCTGAGCCAAGTCGTCCTAAGGTCCATTGGGACTACCTGTGTGAGGAGATGCAGTGGCTTTCTGCAGATTTTGGGCAAGAACGGCGTTGGAAGAGAGGGGTAGCAAGGAAGGTGAGCTGGGATTCAAGACTTTCCAGCCTTATGGATACACATACATGAAGCACACTGTCTTATGTGCAAGTCGTTAGTTTGGATTTAGTACTAATGGTTGCATTGTATCAGCTCTGTTATGTTCTGCATGGGTGGCACAAGAACCATGGGAGCTTGCATTCGTTGCAAGTCCTCGCCCTGGTATATAATGTTGGCACACTGTTTTTATTTTTTAGGTCATGGTAGATGGGTTTTTTGTTTTGTTTTTTTTTAGCACTTTCAGAATGTTGCTGCCTTTTTCATGTGTTAGATGATCTGTGCTGAGATACAAAGCTCCACCTGCCCAAACACGTGTGGTGCAGTTAGTGGAGAATTGGTGTGTCCCATAAACTCCTATATTCTTGTTAATTTTCCAGGTTGTTCGAATGGTAGTGCGTCACCATGAAGAGCTAAAACAGAAAGAAGAGAGGGCTCGACGGGAGGAACAAGCCAAGCTCAGGCGTATTGCAACCTCGATTGCAAAGGAAGTGCGCCAGTTCTGGAGTAACGTGGAGAAGGTGAAAAAAGTCTCCTTATGTTAATAGGTTTCAGTTGTGAAAGGCTCTAGTCATTGTCCTCCCTCTTTATAGGTTTACATGTAGACAGTATGATAAAATATTGCTGTACAAAAGACTAGTGTAATACAGTGTAGTTAATCTCCTGGCAAATCTGTACTGTTGTCTGCCGTCTTGCGTATTGGACAATATGTTGTGTAGTTTACGTTTTTGGGATATTCCTGTTAAAACTTATCATTTGTGACTAATTGGAATTATAGCTAAATAATGGTGTGTGTGTGTGTGTGATTTCACATTTAGAAACAAAAAATAATTTTAAATGTATATTTATATTAATAATCCTGTATTGGGGAGCTGTTTGACAACGCAGGCAGAAATACGATGATTTAACTTGCAAGCCCTATATTTGACCCTGTAACTTTCCAAAACACTATAAAACTTGTACAAAGGGGGCTCTGTTGAACTCGTCAGACATCGCTGAACAGAAATGTCAGTGTTTTACAGCAGTAAAACGAACAGTATTCTAACATTCTGATAATATTCCATGCAGAACTTTTTTTTTTTTAGATTTTATTCCTATTATATCATGTTTCATGTATAAATATTTGATGTGAGATTAAAGGGATTCTATAGTGCCAGGAAAACAAAGCAGTTTTGCTTGCACTATAGAATCCTTCAGTCACTTACCTGAATCCAGCATGATGTCCCTCGGTATTTCGCTGCACTTCTCCCCCGCTAACGTCCGCCTCGCATTAGGATTAGCATTGTGCTGTGTGATAAAACTGCACATTTTAGAGTGGCCTTTTATTGTGGCCAGCTTAAGACACACCTTTGCAATAATCGTGCTGCCTAATCGGCATCTTCATATGGATTGGGATGGATTATCTCTGCAAAGGAGAAGTGCTCACTAACACAGATTTAGAGAGATTTGTGAACAATATTTGAGATAAATAGGCCTTTTGTGTACATAGAAAAAGTCTTAGATCTTTGAGTTCAGCTCATGAAAAATGGGGCAAAAACAAGTGTTGTGTTTATCATTTTGTTCAGTGTGTGTGTGTATATGTATTCAGAACTTGCCTTCGTTCTAAAGGTGTTTAACCCCTTAAGGACACATGACATGTGTGACATGTCAGGATTCCCTTTTATTCCAGAAGTTTGGTCCTTAAGGGGTTAAATAAGTGTCTAAGTAAGTCTAATGCCATTAATTTAGCACAACATAAACCAGTCTGGATTATCCAGAATGGACTTGAGCGAAGATCATTGCGCTAGTGGACTCTGAGGAGATTAGACAGGGCCCATTATTCCCATTTTAAGTAGCTGCTCTCCCAGCCGTCCTGACTCTTAAATAAGTACTAGGAGTGCATTATGGCACAGTACCAAAAAGCAAAATAGTTTAACCTAGTGCAGCTGCTGTAGCCCCAGCAGCAAGAAAAATCTAGCTGTTCAAAGTATTCATCCACAAAGCACAGCTCTGTTATAGGGGCCACTGGTGAAGCCCCTGTCCCTTTAGCAATGATAAATCCCCTCATATAACTTAAAGGGACTCTCCAGTGCCAGGAAAACCTATCCTGCAGTGCCACTCCCCCCCCCCCCCCCCCCGATGTGCATGTGTGGCAATGGCCGCGCACGCATTCGACATCCTCATAGGAAAGCATTATTTTTTATTCTTTATTTTTGTTGTGCAGTTGAGTACAAAACATAGTCATGTGCCACAACAGCGTGGAGTAATATGGAAAACATAGATATGTAGAGCAGTGGCTCTGAGAACTTGCACATTTTTTTTTTAAAGTTATATTAGTTACATAGGTATGTCTAATGAACTAGGCAGGTCTCATGTTAAGAAAAGTAGAAGATAATAAACAGGTTTGCGCTGCCCCATCATCTGGTGCAAGACGAACATATATACATCATTATAACACTTGTGGGGCATAGATAAATAACAATGCACATTTTTGTTTGACATAAAGATTATGTGGCGAATTGGTTAGAAAACATTGAAAACGCTTATTACAGGCTAGCTTAGTATGACTGCAGTAATGGGTCATTGTGGGGTCTCCTTGTTAAAAACAGTGTACATATGTCGGTTCTAGCGTTGATTAACAGTTACTGTAGTGTGTGTGTGTGGGGGGGCGAGGTAAGTTTGTGCTTCTGTGTACTACCGCTGCATATTAGAGGCTTGGGTATATTAGACTGGGCGAAAAACAGGACTGGCTGAGCAGTCACAGGGTACAGCAGGCCTATGAAGTGTTAAATGCGTCTGTTAGGCAGACAGGTGATTAGTTAACAAAACTAAATGACTAGTATAACGAGCCCCCCATGTTTTCCTCTCTCAATAAAGCTACAATTTGTGTAGGATCGGTATGGTAAGCAGTATGAGAGGTCTGAGAAAAGGTAAAATACAATAAGAAATCAATGGAGAGCGACATGCCTGTGAGCTAACAATAAAATAAACTAAGATAACATAAAATAACGAAATACAGAGGCCCTACCAGGAATAATCACACAATTGTTATAAAGCAGAAGCGATATGCATAGCGTGGGTCTGTGAGTATACGGCATAGTGACCTTGTTGATCTAACTGTGCCAACAATAGGAGGTACAGGTAATAGTCACTTAATAGCTGGTGCATTGCAAAATGTAAGTTCTGAAACTGTTTGAGATTAGTCGCTTATTTTTTAACTATGTTTGGTCTATCTGTTCTAACAATAGGAAGAACAGGCAATAATCGCTTAACGGCAAGTACATAAGATATGAGACTGTTAGAGATTAGTCACACATTTTTGTAGTTACATGATCTCTAAAAAACAATGTAGACAGGTGGAGTCAGCGGCTAATGCTTAGGTTGTAAAGGCAAATAGGACATGTTACTGCCTCTCTATCTACATGAAGTGAGGTTCCACTGGGCGGCCTGGTAGGTGATCTGCTATTGCTAAAGTGGGATCTAAAGTGGGATCTAAAGGTACAGGGTGTAAGCGTATATTATTGAGCATGTGGTCGTGGGGAGGGGGGGTGCGTGCACCACCGCTTTGGGCCCAATCTGGGGGCTTAGTTATGCAGTCCAGGAATCCCTCAACCTATGCCTGTTACGGGCATCGATGGCAGATACTTGCTGTGTCCATGTAAAGCTCGCTGCTCAGTGTGGCCCCCTGGTTTAGTTCCATCTGTGGTGTTTCTGCATGAGGCGTCCTCCTGTACAGCCACGTGGTGCTCAGCCATCTTAGTTGTGATTAGGTGATGTGGCTGCAGTGTGTCTGGGAGCGAGTGCGTGGGCACCATGGTCTGCCATGACGGATCCTGGCGCCTTCGTGGCCGCTTAGAGGGCCTGTTGGCTTGGAGTGGGTATCTGTAATGGCATCTGCGGGTCACAGGGCGGATCCATAAGGCGATCGTTTTGGGTGCTGGACACTCCGCGGTGACGAAGTAGCGTCCAGAGGCCCTTGCAGAGCCTGTCAAAGCCCTCCATGCAGCGAGCTGGTAGTGTGGCGTGTGCGCCCGCCAATCTGGGCTCCTGCTGGGCGGCCATCTTGTGTGTACCTTGGTGGTCTAGCTGGCGATGTAGCCAGGGGACTGATCAGCTTGCCTGGTCTCTCTGCCCAGTGGGGACCGGGATATCCCCCGCCGGTCCGGTGGGGTGGGGTTGGAGACCTGCTTGGTTGCTTTGAGGGTCCGGTGTCGGCGAGAGCGGCCGTCTCTCCCCGGCTCCGGCTGCTGTAGGCCGCGTTTGGTGTCCTGCTTTTATAGCTCCTACGGGCTCCAAAAAGGCATCTATCGGTTCAGGGGTGCACCCCCGATGTGGGTGATGCACCCTGGCAGGTCTTCGGGCTATTTGGCCCTCGTTCATTCCTCTTTTTCTGCCCGTCGAGCAGGAGCTCGTGTCCCCTGCTTCTGCTCCGCTCGGCGGTCAGGCTCCGCCCCCAGGAAAGCATTATTTAATGCTTTCCTATGGGTGTTCCAGCGACGCTGGAGGTTCTCGTGCATAGCGTGAGGGCGTCCAGCATAGTTTAAAACACCCTTTTGTGTTCTAAGAACACTGATGTCCCTCTAGTTGCTAGAGGAGGACGTATCCCTGCAAGGTAATTATTGCAGTTTATAAAAACTGCAATAATTACACCTGCTGGATTAAGGATGATGGGAGTTGGCACCCAGACCACTCCAATGGGCAGAAGTGTTCTGGGTGCCTGGAGTGTCCCTTTAAGCTCACTTAGGCTATCGGATGTCTTATGTTAGATCTGCTATTGAGTTTCAGGACTAATTGAAATAGACGGATCTCTTCCGAAGTATGTTTGCAGCTGGTCATGTTTTTATCAGACAACTCAGACTCCCTTATTGTTATGGTTGTGATTTTTAACTCTTCCTGTTATTTTATTGTTCAGCATGGTTTTAGAAAGTGAGGGACTTTGTTGTTTTGCTGGTGTGCTAGGTGATTGCATGAGCCAGGGTTATAACTGTCGTTCTCGCTCTGATTATCAACTAACTGACTATCCAAATAAATATAGTACAAAACCAGTGGTTCAGGCTCCATTATTGGGAAGATGTCCTTGAATATCCAGTAGCCGTGACAGTCCCCTTTAGTCTGGAGAAGGTTAGGCTTTACTCCAAATACTGCGTCCACCTGAGATTACTTAACCTCCTTAATTTGTTACCCAATCTGTCAGTCCAGACACACACTTTATTTTTCAATGTTATTTTCTACATTAGAATTACCAGACTTATGTGTACTCGCTAACCCTACTACTCTTATAGATCCACAGACTGAGTAAGGTAATTCCTTTCTTATTGTCAGGAAAAAATAAATAAACTTGTGCTTAAAAATGAAGTAATAATTCTGTCGCTTAAAATGCAACCATTAAAGGGACACTCCACTGCCCATATACATAAAATAATGTTTAGTAGATATACTCCAAATGAAAACTTGCATGCATTTAGCACTATAGGGTCAGGAACACAAACATGTATTTCTGACCCTATAGGGTCAAAACTACTATCTAGCCCCCCTGGCCCACTCATGCCTCCCTAAATATAGTAAAATCTTACTTGTATTCAAGCCTGAAGCTGCTGGTTTTGTCCCGGTTTCCTTTAGATCTGCCTGCTGACATCAGAAGTGGTAGCCCGATCCAGTCACAATGCTTCCCCATAGGATTGGCTGAGACTGACAAGGAGGCAGATCAGGGGCAGAACCAGCACAAGTCAAACACGGCCAATCCTCATCTCTTCATAGAGATGTATTGAATCAATGAATCTCTATGAGGAAAGTTCAGTGTCTGCATGCAGAGGGAGGAGATACTGAATGTTTGGATGCATTTTAGGCAGCCATGACCCAGGAAGGATCTCTAGCAGCCATCTGAGGAGTGGCCAGTGAAATTATCACTAGGCTGTAATGTAAACACTGCATTTTCTCTGAAAAGACAGTGTTTACAGCAAAAAGCCTGAAGGGACTGATTCTACTCACCAGAACAAATTCAATAAGCTGTAGTTGTTCTGGTGACTATAGTGTCCCTTTAACTATGCTTTTTGTCATTGAGGATATATCTAAAATCAGTTTGCAAAACCTGCAGATTTCTTGTCTGCTTCCTTTGCAAGTTCTCCCATTATAACCCCACCCAGACTTTGTGACTGTCCAATCACAGACTTCTCAATGAGAAGTGTTGGCAAGGCAGGTGCTCTGGGGAATTGCTTTCACTTGAGGTGAGCTGCATTGAGCTAACCAACGCAAGAAGTAACATAAACAGTTGTCTGCTTGAGAGCCAAGGGGGTGTAACCAGGTTAATTTATAAAAAGGTCGCTTTTTCTATTGAAATCTGAACTTCTTGCAAAATGAAAGAGGACCCACTCTTCACACATAAAGCTTTTCAGCTAGCAAAAGTTGTTTAGTATCCAAATAATTGATCAATTGAATAGTGACTGTAACGGACCGTTTCACTTACAAGAGGATAAAACCCAGTTTAGGCGATATCCCCCTTTCCCATAGACCAGCAGCTACTGCAAGCACCAATCTTCCCGACTGCAAACTGTACAAATCTTCCAACTCCCGAACTGGAAACACACGAACCCTGGAATAGCTGAACAGGAAAAGCATATAATCCGCTTACACTCCTGGCAGTCAGCATACAATCCAATTCCCCCAAAAACGAGACGACACATCGGTTTGAGGGTCAAGCAGAATCTGAGGTGCTGGCAAGTCTAGTTTTTATTACAGTTGTTGCAAATACAGGTCCGCCCACAGGGAGGGATAAAACAACCAATCAAGCAACAGTACAACCCACACATCCCCTCCCATCAGATAAGCAATTAACATAATTATTACATACAGTAAAAATACAGTTTCCACACATACTCTGTAACTTTAAAAGCATACATCACATTCACATAAAAATACATATCCACAATCAATCCATTCAGGGGAACAACATATTAAAAATTGGCATGAATCAGACCAGGGGTTCAAACGTTAGTAAAAGTATCTTTTGGGCCCTGGCTGGCAGCATGGCAAAATCTGGCTCAAACAGTAAAAGTAAAACATCCCCACAATGCATCCTGGCTTCCTCCCTTCTGCCCTGGAGATAATTGGAGAAGTAATCCAATTATCTCCCAGGTCAAAGACAAAACTCCATTACACATGTGGGGACCTAAATACAGGATTATGTTTTAAAATATATAAAGTTACTTTTTATACATTAAACACAGACATGTAACATAGCTCAGGTCTGCGTGCACATTATTAGGCACGCAGACCACACAAATACAGTTTAATTGCCATGGAGCCAAAGTCTGTCCCATAGTCTTTCATGATATGAATAGGCTCCATGGCATAGCTATCTGGGGGTATCACTGCTCACACAGGGCAAGTACCGAATGGCCCCACTGTGTTTAAAGGGCCAGAATGAGTGACATGCACTCTGTTAGGGCCGAATACGTTTTGTAAAAGGGCCCAATCTCCCAGGGCCATAGTCCAAAGGCAAGAGGCGGGCAAGCAGCCCCCTCCAAGGACACGTGGCGAGGTTGTTTTCGCCACAGTGACCATTTCCTATTATCATTAAACTAGTTTGATGCGTCTCCTTGCTCATACGTTAGAGGATGCAGAAAATGATCAGATTTTATTAGTGATGTTTCCTGCCACGGTGAGCGTGGCATTGGAGCTGAAATTAATGGTGTGTATGCCAACTGTTCCTCCGTGAAATCAAGACGAAAGGAGAGATGATGCAAATAGAAGTGCACTCACTAGTATTAATAAACACACTTAGTATTTCCCTAATTTAACCTCTTTCTGTCTTACAGGTGGTCCAGTTCAAACAGCAGTCACGTCTAGAAGAGAAACGAAAGAAAGCTCTAGATCTGCAGCTGGATTTCATTGTTGGACAGACTGAGAAATATTCAGACCTACTGAGCCAAAGTCTTAGTGAGGCACTAACTGCAAGCAAGACCAGTTCCTCTTGTATTGGGTCCTCCCAAGGGGGGTCTTTAGGGACCAGCCCTACTCCCTCTGTGGGTCCAAGAGAGGGTGAGTGTTTCATTACCATTGACCTGTAACAGATTGTCATGTAGGGTGGCTTTGCACTGTATAACAGATCCCTGCCTGGTTTGTAGGCTTGGATTTGGTAGCTGGTGCTACAGCAGGTTCTCTGTACATTGGCACCATACAGTGTTTTATACTGTATTTCAGTGTCATGCGAAGAGAGACACCAAAATGAAAACATTGCGCTTTATATATTTATATCCTAGAACAGGGGTGCCTAAAAGGTAGAGCCCAAGATTTTTTGAACTACAACAACCATGGTGCTTTGCAAGCCTATGGAGTGACAAAGCATCATGGCAGCTGTAGTTTTAAAACCTCTGGGGAACTATCTTTTGGGCACCCCTTCCTAGAATGAGACATGGCAACATCCCTGCCTCCCCCTCTCACAACAAAAAATAACTCAATTTGAGTCAGTTGAAATCAAAGTAAATGTGATAAAAATCAGACCGTCACAGCTGTTTTAGTGTTTTCTTGTATTTTTTTTATTGCTCGCATTTCCCCATTCAGATTTCATTGCATTACAATTGGAAGTTTAATTATTAGCCCTTATTGAGACCATGCAAGCTTAATTCTGTCGTTATATACTAGATCTCCATGACAGCTGATTTTAAAGGGATTCTGTAGGGACTGCAACTGCTTCATCTCATTGAAGTGGTTTGAATGGAAAGACGGCACCAGGGGACTCCAGACACCAGATATTATCTGTTTTAATGTTTTATTGCTAAACGAGAGTCCTCAGCAGCCAATCAGTTCTGTGCTCTTAAGACTTATGAAATATTAGCCTAAGCAGTAATGATTGGCTGGGAGGTCAGCTGACCCCCCCTGAGTTTATCACAGCGCCTATTGTCATGAATCGAAATGACTAGAAGGAAGAGTGTCATCTCTGCGCTGAGTAACACTGCAAAGCTGTATTCGGAACACCCTCTGCCACCCTTTTTCCAGCACTGAGATCCCTTGGTTCTGGCTCCACCTCCTTTGACATCATCGCGAGGGGAACTCAATGTGCGTGTATGTGTAGCGAAGCATGCATTAAATCAAGCAAATCTTTGTGCAAAGCTTGAGGGCGTCCAGTGTAGTCTGAGTTAAACTCAATTAAATGGCAGGGTTCAGTGGACCAGGATACTGCTCCCGGACCGTTGTTAGGTGCTTATCTTGTCCATTTTAGTCACACCTCTAGTGGTTGCAGAGCTATGCGTGGCCAAGGATCCATAGTTTGTGTTAAACTGCTCAAAAAAGTTACACCGAATGGAGGGACTGTGGCATTGAACTCGAGACACTATAGCCACTTGAGTTCGATGGAATGCTTCTAGTGTCTACTGTGTCTCTTTAATTCTTGGCTGTTGAGGAATTTAACTCAGTGGCCAGGTATCATTGCATGCAAAACATTTTTCACCTCTTAGGAATATTGTGGTCCTGCATAAAGGAACACTATATGTTGGGAATACACACACGTATGTTTGAGACAGATCCCACCGCCCACATTTGTTTGCTTATTAAAGGTGTACATTTGGTCTTTCTCTCCATATTGAATGCTTGAGATGTCAGGTGTTGTTCTTTCCAACAGATGAAGAGTTCCTTCCCCAGGAAGAGGAGGACGAGGAGGAGGATGATGAGGAGACCATTGAAATGGAAGAGCGTCAGGACGGTCATGATGCTGAGAGCCACAGGCTAGAAATCGAACTGCTAAAACGGGAAAGTGAGGTTCCTTTGGAGGAGCTGCTGCAAAGTCTGGCCCCTGAAATTGTGCAGGTATCTCATCTCTGCCCAACCACACAATGAAAAGGAACAGCAGAGTGGTGGCTGATGGTGTCTTTGTTCCATGCCACAGTCTAAGGGCTGTTTCTAGAGTACCTGGGAGGCCATCATTGCACTATATAACAGATCCCTGCCTGGTTTGTAGGCTTGGATTTGGTAGCTGGTGCTACAGCAGGTTCTCTGTACAGTAACACAGGATCCCGTGCCATGATTCTGTGTCCTGTAAAGAGAGACATCCTACTGTTGGCTATTTAAGTGTGACGTGCTGAACTCAGACAATCTTGATTGCTTTGATCACTTGGTTGGCTCTGTATGAAGTGTGGCCTTCAGATCTCTATTCTTTACTCTTACCACATAATCTAAATGTCACGGAACAATGGGATTCTAGGTTTTGGGAAACCTGTGCAACAGCTGGTGGGAAAAAGCAGCATCTTTGGACACACTACTGAACAAAGATGGAAACAAATCACTGTTTTGTTAATATACTCCTAATGCATGCATTAAATTATGCAAATTTTAGTCATATCTAAAAACAGCTTGCAGAAGCTGCCGATCTCTTGTCTGCAGCCTTTGCAAGCCTGTTCCTCCTTCCCAGTCTAGACTTTAAATCTGTGCCGTGAAAATGACCAGTCAGAGGCTTCTTGCTGAGAAGCTTCTGATTTTGAGCCTCAACCAGATGCGGCAAGCCAGGCATGATGCAAAGACCACCCAGAGTCAAAGGGTCACAGAGGTAAAATAAGCCCTGTGGACAGCTCATGGTGACTTTGTTCAGAAAGAGGGCCCCCAATAGGTGCCACTACAGTTATTGTAGAGATCCGCACATCCTCGTACATAATGCATGTCGGCAAGCTTGGTGTGGTCTAGAAGCCAGCAACAATCCCTTCTGGGCTTGGATCCTCGGATTCAGAAGGTTTGCAGGCATGCTTTGATTTTCAAATACCATTTGTGGCTTTACCTATTTTCGGGAATGATAAATGTTCTTGCTCTAGCCTCAGTCTCTGTGGAACTGCCCCAGCCCTTCAAATCCCTCTTTTGTTCTGTAACAGAAACCAGTTTCCAATCACTTGACAAAGGAAGGAGAGGATGACGATGATGAATTCACAGCAAATGAGGAAGAAGGTGTGTGATGGCCTCATCGGGCTTAAGTGATCTGAGCGCTTTCCTGCCCGCAGGGCGAAAGGCACATATTTCTCTTTCCCTGTATGCTGGATATGTGGTGATTGTATTCTTCCATGTATTTGCTGTGTGCTGGACGTGGGCCACGTGGGGGTAACTATTCCCTCTATAACACTGTATTCACTCTGTATTTCACTGTGTGAGGGGTGACTGTATTCCCTCTCTGTACTGCTGTGAGGCACGTGGGATGACTGTATTCACACTCTCTCCATACTGCTGTGAGCCCCGTGGGGTGACTGTATTCCCTCTCTATACTGCTGTGAGCCCCGTGGGGTGACTGTATTCACACTCTCTCTATACTGCTGTGAGGCACGTGGGATGACTATTCACACTCTCTCCATACTGCTGTGAGCCCCGTGGGGTGACTGTATTCCCTCTCTATACTGCTGTGAGCCACGTGGGGTGACTGTATTCCTTCTCTCTATACTGCTGTGAGCCACGTGGGGTGACTGTATTCACACTCTCTCATACTGCTGTGAGGCACGTGGGGTGACTGTATTCCTTCTCTCTGTACTGCTGTGAGCCACGTGAGGTGACTGTATTCACACTCTCTCCATACTGCTGTGAGCCACGTGAGGTGACTGTATTCACACTCTCTCCATACTGCTGTGAGCCACGTGAGGTGACTGTATTCACACTCTCTCCATACTGCTGTGAGCCACGTGGGGTGACTGTATTCCTTCTCTCTGTACTGCTGTGAGCCACGTGAGGTGACTGTATTTCTTCTCTCTATACTGCTGTGAGCCACGTGAGGTGACTGTATTCACACTCTCTCCATACTGCTGTGAGCCACGTGGGGTGACTGTATTCACACTCTCTCCATACTGCTGTGAGCCACGTGAGGTGACTGTATTCCTTCTCTCCGTACTGCTGTGAGCCACGTGGGGTGACTGTATTCCTTCTCTCCGTACTGCTGTGAGCCACGTGGGGTGACTGTATTCACACTCTCTCCATACTGCTGTGAGCCACGTGAGGTGACTGTATTCCTTCTCTCCGTACTGCTGTGAGCCACGTGGGGTGACTGTATTCCTTCTCTCTATACTGCTGTGAGCCCCGTGGGGTGACTGTATTCCCTCTCTATACTGCTGTGAGCCCCGTGGGGTGACTGTATTCACACTCTCTCCATACTGCTGTGAGGCACGTGGGGTGACTGTATTCCTTCTCTCTACTGCTGTGAGCCACGTGAGGTGACTGTATTCCTTCTCTCTGTACTGCTGTGAGCCACGTGAGGTGACTGTATTCCTTCTCTCTGTACTGCTGTGAGCCACGTGAGGTGACTGTATTCACACTCTCTCCATACTGCTGTGAGCCACATGAGGTGACTGTATTCACACTCTCTCCATACTGCTGTGAGCCACGTGAGGTGACTGTATTCACACTCTCTCCATACTGCTGTGAGCCACGTGAGGTGACTGTATTCCTTCTCTCCGTACTGCTGTGAGCCACGTGGGGTGACTGTATTCCTTCTCTCCGTACTGCTGTGAGCCACGTGGGGTGACTGTATTCACACTCTCTCCATACTGCTGTGAGCCACGTGGGGTGACTGTATTCCTTCTCTCTATACTGCTGTGAGCCACGTGGGGTGACTGTATTCCCTCTCTCTATACTGCTGTGAGCCACGTGGGGTGACTGTATTCCTTCTCTCTATACTGCTGTGAGCCACGTGAGGTGACTGTATTCCCTCTCTCTATACTGCTGTGAGCCACGTGGGGTGACTGTATTCCCTCTCTCTATACTGCTGTGAGCCACGTGGGGTGACTGTATTCCTTCTCTCTATACTGCTGTGAGCCACGTGGGGTTGACTGTATTCCCTCTCTCTATACTGTTGTGAGCCACGTGGGGTGACTGTATTCCTTCTCTCTATACTGCTGTGAGCCACGTGAGGTGACTGTATTCCTTCTCTCTATACTGCTGTGAGCCACGTGGGGTGACTGTATTCCCTCTCTCTATACTGCTGTGAGCCACGTGAGGTGACTGTATTCCCTCTCTCTATACTGCTGTGAGCCACGTGGGGTGACTGTATTCCTTCTCTCTATACTGCTGTGAGCCACGTGGGGTGACTGTATTCCTTCTCTCTATACTGTTGTGAGCCACGTGGGGTGACTGTATTCCTTCTCTCTATACTGCTGTGAGCCACGTGAGGTGACTGTATTCCCTCTCTCTATACTGCTGTGAGCCACGTGGGGTGACTGTATTCACACTCTCTCCATACTGCTGTGAGCCACGTGGGGTGACTGTATTCACACTCTCTCCATACTGCTGTGAGCCACGTGGGGTGACTGTAATTTCTCCCTATATGCTGCTGTGAGCCACGTGAGGTGACTGTATTCCCTCTCTCTATACTGCTGTGAGCCACGTGGGGTGACTGTATTCCCTCTCTCTATACTGCTGTGAGCCACGTGGGGTGACTGTATTCCTTCTCTCTATACTGCTGTGAGCCACGTGGGGTGACTGTATTCCCTCTCTCTATACTGCTGTGAGCCACGTGGGGTGACTGTATTCCTTCTCTCTATACTGCTGTGAGCCACGTGGGGTGACTGTATTCCCTCTCTCTATACTGCTGTGAGCCACGTGGGGTAACTGTATTCCCTCTCTCTATACTGCTGTGAGCCACGTGGGGTGACTGTATTCCCTCTCTCTATACTGCTGTGAGCCACGTGGGGTGACTGTATTCCCTCTCTCTATACTGTTGTGAGCCACGTGGGGTGACTGTATTCCTTCTCTCTATACTGTTGTGAGCCACGTGGGGTGACTGTATTCCTTCTCTCTATACTGCTGTGAGCCACGTGGGGTGACTGTATTCCCTCTCTCTATACTGCTGTGAGCCACGTGGGGTCTCAATTTTCCATTGCTTGCCAGGAGGAAGTCCCATAGGCTCTCTATTCTTCTGCGTGATAGACTGTCTGTATTGCGGTGGCTACATTACCTCACTCTCTGTCTGTTCCCGTGTTGGCTGTGTGGGAGCTACATGGTTTTAATCCAGTGTACTTTGCAGAGCTATGTGTTCTGAGCATCTTTATTCTGTCCCTCTAGCGGAAGATGAGGAAGAGACTATTGCTGCAGAGGAGGAACTGGAGGGACAGCAGGACCACGCAGAGGAACTCAGTGAACTGACTAGAGAAGGTGAGCGTAGAACACAACTTGTGCGGGGGATTGGTGTGATGAGCTATATATATATTATATTGCATCCAAAAGCCGGCTATCTAGAATAATAATTTTTCTATCCGGCTGATGCTCAGTTACTCAGCATGCACCTGGCCTCCTCTCCCTGACTGGCTGCTCATTCATTGTCTCTTTGTAATTCTGTTTTAGACCTGGTGCATGACTCAGGAGAGAGGAGGAAGGTTACATGTCACTAGAATAATGAATCATGAACCCATGGCAGGTAGGGCTATGTGGTGGGGTGTTATTTTTTTTATTTATTTCATCCCCCTCTCTCTGGGAACATGCAGCTTGTTGGCACCAGCACATCTATCTTGCATTTTGGCTAGCTATATAAAAAAAATGTCCCTTTTTTTTTTAAATAGATTTTTTTCTTACTCCATTTTGTTTGGTTTTTGCAGACTCTGTGACTTGACTCCCCCCCCCCCCCTCCCCAATACTGAAACCTTCCTTCTGACTGGTCCCGGTACGCTTACATTCCCAGTTACACTGTATTACAGTCACTAGCACATAGAGAAGAACACGCAACTATAATTCAGCGCTTGGGTAAAATAACAGTCCAATGCCTGTTTAAACGCCTTGCACAGCACCTAAATAGTCCTTATTGGGGTATATGTAATGACAAGAAGAAAAACTAGAGTGTAGTATATTAAAACTAGTTGGTGTAAATAAAAAATGAAAATGTGCACTCACTTTTTTGGAGCTTCAGAGCAGCTCTAACGTGTGCGCCCTGGTCTGAATAATCCCCGCCTATGGATAAAGTGCAGAGTTGATTCTTCCTATTGTTGTGGTAAAAAAAAAAAATGTATTTAGTGTTGTATATTGAGCCATGGAGCAGGGGAGGTATTAATATAAAAGGTGTACTCGCATGTAATGGAGCCGTAGGTATGGCTCAAAGGACAGTGTGTGAAGTGGTATGATAAAGCTCACAGATTTTTCTGACATATGGTGGCAGTACGTATGGGTTGTGCTTCCTAATTGGGACAAGCATCTGCAAGATAGGTAATGAAGAAAAGTCCCCCTCCCCTTTGCCCTATAAAGGGCTTCCCCCAGCAAACCTGTTCTTCCTTGTCCCAGAACGGGACCGATCACGCATCTGTTAAAGAGGTGAGGCACACAGGTTGATGTCTGGGGGATGCGGCCCGATAGCTGTCAGGGTGGCATTCTGAGCGGCCAGGCTCCTTCCACGTAGGTTACGGAACTTCATACAGGATCTCTATATGCCGAGTAAGTACCGGCAGTGGGAAGAAAAACATGGCCCGAGGACGCAGTGAGTACATGGCAGGCATGCGCAGAGCAGTGGAACGCACGCCCGGGTGGTGTTGCGTTCCACCGAAGTTCGGGGTGCGCATGCGCCAACCGGAACTTCCTGGAAAAGGCAGAGTACAGATCGCTGTGCAGTTCCCTCCGGCAGCAGGTGGCTTGTCAGTAGGGTTCTCCGTGTCACCAGCCCCCCACATGGCTAATAGGTTTTCAAGGTAAAACTAGTTCATCTTTACTTTGAAAATCTGTTATGATATGGAATAAAATAAAAAAAAATGTAATTGTTTAGCACGAGTATATGTGCCTTGGAATGCCGCTGCTATAAACAGGCTTTAACTTGTTGTGCCTGTGCTACTCCCCTTCATATGGTACTGGGGTACATAAATGTAACCAAGGGGGCTGCAATTTCTTGGTATGCAATAGTTTCTATCTTTGGATTTTTTTTTTTTTTTTTTTTTTTTACACAATTCATCTTTATTAAATATTTTAAAATTATATAAATAGGCATACAGTCAAATTCTCATCATACAATCAACATAGTCTGCAATTATTTATACAATCAGTATGTATTAACAAATATAATCTTACAACAAAACAAGCATAAGTTTTGTAATTCAGATTTCTCCCTTTCTTCTTCCCTCACCATCTCTCGAGGCTCTGTATAGGAGGGCAATCTTGGGGGTAGATCATTCACAGGGTGGGTTTGTGGCAAAACTAGCCACTTCTGGACTGTAGCTATTCAAGGTTGTCCGTAGGCTGAATATGTACTGTGTATTTTAACCTGTGTATGTACCGTATTGTGGCCGTTCGCATGCTGGCAGCCGTATGCTGCCAGCACACCAAGCATTCATACGACGAAACACGGCTATCCTGGCCGTTCGCCGTACGAATACGGGCTCCCCAGGTCGACCACACATTCCCAAGTCGTGTGGCACCAATTCACCGGTTGCAACATTGTTGCAATCGGTAATTAAGGGCTCTCCGAGGTGGCCGTCGATCCACTACCGATCGCGGTCGGCCATCTTGGATCCTTTGTCTCTGCAGCGGTGTTCGGTCGTCGAGAGCCTGGAACTGGAAACGGCTACTCAATGATCCGAACACCGCTGGACTTCTAGAGCGTTCGGGAGTTCCGCGTTCGGTACATTATGTGTCCCGTACTTATTCGGTACTTTTAAACCCACTTTAATGTTTAACTGTATTATGTGCGGCGTTCGGTCAATTCAGCTGGGATCAGAGCGCTATTCTCACAAAGTGGGCGCTCCGACCCCAGCTATCTACCGAACGTTCGGTTATTCCGAAGTACCGAATATTGTGTGAATTATAGATTTTAATGTCAATTGTCGGTTTTGCTGCACGAGGGGATAATCCACTTAATCGTCCATTTTAGTGGGAGTATCCTTCTCGTGCAGCAATGCCTGTTGGGAAAGTCACAGTGCATGTTGGGAGAAATCCCCTGGAATTACTGTATGGAAACCCCTTGCATGGGGAACTGTATAAATATGCTGCCTGTGAATAAACCGAGTTAGTTGACTCCCAAACTGTGTTTCGTCCGGTTATTGGGAGGATTGGGAATATTGCCTTGCTTTCTACTCTGACTGTGGATTTCCTAGATGTACCAACGGATATCGTATGCTGATACATTGCATTCCGTTACAATTGGTGGCAAGCGACGGGATCCGAACCTTACAGCCGAAAAAGCAGCGTTCGTGGAAACTGGAACGACCGAACAAGGAAAGCAAGGGCAATTCGTATGGAGATTGATTATACCATACTAAAGCGACAAACTTTAAAAGAGCTACTGGAAGCCAGGGGTAAGATAGCCAGCAACAAGTCTAAGGCTGTGCTGATCGCTGAACTGATGGAGGGAGACCGAGCCCGCAGCGCTACACCCCCACCAGCCAAGGAAGAGACCCCATTCCAAAAAGAGCTGCGAACCAGGTTGGAGTTTTTACCGCAACCAGTACCGCTGGAAATACTGACTGTAATGGTATCAGATGTACAGGATTATCTGATGGCGACCAGCACACCAGCAACCCCGCCTAGGGCAGAGTCTGTTACTGCCTCCACCTACGGACAGGTAAAGCCCAAAGTCCCACATCACGCCTTTAAAGCGTTTTGTGAAGAAAAGGACGAAATCGATGGGTATTTGCAGGACTTTGAGCGGCTGTGCGATCTGCACGATTTGGAGCCCGCAGTATGGGTGCCGCTGCTGGCAGGCAAATTATCGGGTAGGGCAGCTGAGGCCTACCGTGCTGTACCCCGAGAGGACAGTAAGGATTACCCTAAAGTAAAGAGGGCAATCTTGGAGAGGTATGCTATTACCCCAGAGGCATACCGGCGGAAATTCCGGGGCTTGCGCAAGCCTGAGAAAGATTCTCATGCAGAATGGGCGCACAAGCTGGACCAAGCATCGCTAGGCTGGATACAGGCCAGCAACGCCACTAACATGGAGGAGTTGAGGCAGTTAATGCTGCTGGAACAATTTTTTAATGGTTTGTCCCCAGAAGCACAAGAATGGGTGAGAGACCGGAAACCCCTCACCCTACCCGAAGCCGCTAAATTGGCGGATCAACATTTTGATGCCAGGAGACATCACGGGGCCCAAAATAAGGCTCTCCCTCGGATTACAGGACCACCTAATAATTTTACCCCTACCGGCCCCACCGCACCCCTACACAGGCCGACACTGAATACTCCACCAGCCCCCTCCCGATACAACGGCAGGGCTAACATTCAGTGTCACACCTGCAAGCAGTGGGGGCACATTTCTCGAGAGTGCACCCAAAACCGGAGCCGGCAAGCTTGGAATCAGGTGCGACAAAATTTGGCACCCAGGGCTGCTGCGCACCATTATCAGGTAGCACCCGCCACCCAAGACGTGCTGAGCGCTCAAATTGAGGAGCCTCTGGGGGTGCTGCACGAAGTAATGTCAGTCCGAGCCACCGACAACCGACAGCACCATCGGCAGTTAGTGACCCTGGAGGGAAAGGAGGTGCAAGGGCTCCGGGATTCGGGAGCCACTTTAACTTTGGTTGCACCACATTTGGTACCAGGCGCAACACACACTGGCGGCTCCGTGGCAGTACGGGTGGCCGGGGGAGCAGTATACCGGCTACCTACTGCCAAAGTTCATTTGGATTGGGGTGTGGGAGAGGGGACCGTAGAAGTAGGGCTGATGCAGAATTTACCTGCCGATGTTGTACTGGGGAATGACTTGGGCCAAATGACTTCCGCTTTTATCCCCCAGACTCCGTACCAGGAGGCCCTGCCCGTAACCACCCGGCAACAGGCTCGCACCACGGCTACACCAACGCACTCTGAGGCTCAGGTAAGAGACCATGTTCCCCAACTGACCCCCATGTCCTGGGATACCCCGACTACCTTTGCGACCGAAGTCCAGACCGATCCCACTCTCCAAGTATATAGGGACCGGGCACAAACCGACCAAGCAGGGTTAGAGGGGGAGCGGTTCATCTGGGAGAGAGAGCTGCTATACCGTGTCACGGCCAAAGATGTGGGGGGGTCTGTCACCTTAACTAATAAACAACTAGTGGTACCCCAGAAGTATAGACAGGAGCTGCTGCGAATTTCTCATGACATCCCCTTGTCAGGACACTTAGGGATGACCCGTACCCGATACCGTTTGACCCATGCCTTCTTCTGGCCCGGGATCTCTCAGGACGTGCGCCAATATTGCACCTCCTGCGACGTCTGCCAGCGGGTAGGTAAACGAGGGGATCGCCACAAAGCCAGACTATGCCCCCTGCCCATCATAGCCGAACCCTTCAGCCGAGTAGCAGTGGATATCGTAGGTCCCCTGCCAAAACCCAGCCCCTCTGGCAAAAGGTATATCCTAACGGTAGTGGACTACGCCACCAGATACCCCGAAGCCGTGGCCCTCTCTAATATTCACGCTGAGACCGTAGCCGAAGCATTAATGAAGGTATTTTCCCGGGTAGGTTTTCCCCAAGAGATAATCTCGGACCGAGGTACCCAATTTACGGCCGAAGTTACTCAACATATGTGGAAGGTGTGTGGCATTAAGCCAATCGTTAATTCCGCCTACCATCCCCAGTCCAATGGACTATGTGAGCGGTTCAACGGGACGCTGAAGCAGATGCTTCGGACGTTCGGGGAAACCCACAAGGACTGGGAGAGGTTTCTGCCTCACCTACTCTTTGCCTATAGAGAGGTCCCCCAGGAGTCGACAGGCTTCTCCCCGTTTGAGCTACTGTTTGGGAGGAGGGTGCGAGGACCCTTGAACTTGATTAGGGAACACTGGGAGGGAGAGAGTACCGCTAATGAAACCCCTATCGTATCATACGTCCTGGAGTTCCGGGACCGTCTGGAGGCGCTGACTCAGGCTGTACACACCAACCTCCAGGCGGCCCAGCAACGCCAGCGACGCTGGTACGATAGAGGAGCCAGGGACCGCAGCTTTCAGGTGGGACAGAAGGTTTTGATCTTAAAACCCGTCCGCACAGATAAGCTGCAGGCCATCTGGCAAGGCCCATACCAGGTAGTGGAGCAGCGATGCGACACTACCTATGTGATCGGCCCCTGCTCAGGGGTAGGGAAGAGACGCATGCTTCACGTAAACATGCTCAAGCCCTACCATGAGAGGATAGAGGATGTGACGGCAATCTGTGCCTCCTCCTTAGAGGATCAGGAAAATTTACCCTTACCGACCTACTAGAACCCGAGGAGCAGATAGAGCCTTCCCGAGGAGTTCCGCTGGGGGAGCGGCTAAGCCCCCAGGAGCGTGCCCAGGTACAGGCGCTGATTGTCGCCAAGGGGACTACCTTCTCCAATTTACCTGGATACACTCCGCTAGCCACCCACCGAGTGGAGACCCCGGGGCAGCTCCCTATGCGCCAGGCTCCATATCGGGTTCCAGAATCCGTCCGTACCCATATGAAAGCCGAGCTAGACGAAATGTTGCAGCTAGGGGTTATCGAACCCTCCGATAGCCCCTGGGCATCGCCGGTAGTCCTGGTACCCAAAAAGGATGGCACCACCCGATTCTGTGTTGACTACCGGAGGCTAAATGACAAGACGGTGTCTGACGCCTACCCGATGCCCCGGATAGACGAGCTGTTAGACAAGATGGCACGGGGCCAGTATCTCACTACCATTGACTTGTGTAAGGGATACTGGCAAATTCCCCTAGCCGATGATGCCATCCCCAAGTCGGCGTTTGTCACTCCGTTTGGCCTGTACCAGTTCAAGGTCATGCCTTTCGGAATGAAAAACGCTCCGGCTACCTTTCAGCGGATGGTAGATCGGCTACTGGATGGTTTTCAGGAGTATGCCTGTGCCTATCTAGATGATATAGCCATTTTTAGTCAGACCTGGGAAGACCACATACACCACATAGGGGCGATCCTAGATCGCATTGGGGAGGCTGGGTTAACCCTAAAACCTAGCAAGTGCCACATAGGTATGGCCGAGGTACAGTATCTAGGCCACCGTGTAGGGTGTGGGCAGCAGAGACCCGAGCCAGCAAAGATTGAGGCCGTAGCCAAGTGGCCTACCCCCAGGACTAAGACCCAGGTGTTGGCATTCTTAGGGACAGCCGGCTATTACAGAAAATTTGTCCCTGGCTATAGCACCCTCGCCAAACCCCTAACCGACCTGACGAAAAAGAACCTTCCTCGACTGGTTGTCTGGGCCCCAGAGTGTGAGCAGGCATTCCAACAACTCAAGACTGCTCTCACCAATGCTCCTGTGTTAACTGCTCCTGATCCAACTAAAAGATTTCTTGTTCACACAGACGCTTCAATGTTTGGATTGGGGGCAGTACTGAGCCAAGTGGGAGCCGATGGCGGAGAACACCCCGTAGCATATTTAAGCCGCAAATTGCTGCCTCGTGAAGTGAGCTACGCCGCCATCGAGAAAGAATGCCTGGCCGTGGTGTGGGCCCTTAAAAAGTTACAGCCCTATTTGTACGGACAACCTTTTTCCTTACTCACAGATCACAACCCGTTAGTGTGGCTAAACCGTGTATCTGGAGACAATGCCAGGCTGCGCTGGAGCTTGGCGCTGCAGCCCTTTGACTTTACTATTCATTACCGGCCAGGAAAACAAAACGGTAACGCTGACGGGTTATCCAGACAGACTGAACTCGAGAAGTGATCTGTGAGTACTCTCCCGGACATCCCCAAGCCGATCCGTTGGGATCAGACTGTGTATGCCGGCTTGGTTCTGGGGGAGCATTGTGGCAAAACTAGCCACTTCTGGACTGTAGCTATTCAAGGTTGTCCGTAGGCTGAATATGTACTGTGTATTTTAACCTGTGTATGTACCGTATTGTGGCCGTTCGCATGCTGGCAGCCGTATGCTGCCAGCACACCAAGCATTCATACGACGAAACACGGCTATCCTGGCCGTTCGCCGTACGTATACGGGCTCCCCAGGTCGACCACACATTCCCAAGTCGTGTGGCACCAATTCACCGGTTGCAACATTGTTGCAATCGGTAATTAAGGGCTCTCCGAGGTGGCCGTCGATCCACTACCGACCATGCGGCGGTCGGCCATCTTGGATCCTTTGTCTCTGCAGCGGTGTTCGGTCGTCGAGAGCCTGGAACTGGAAACGGCTACTCAATGATCCGAACACCGCTGGACTTCTAGAGCGTTCGGGAGTTCCGCGTTCGGTACATTATGTGTCCCGTACTTATTCGGTACTTTTAAACCCACTTTAATGTTTAACTGTATTATGTGCGGCGTTCGGTCAATTCAGCTGGGATCAGAGCGCTATTCTCACAAAGTGGGCGCTCCGACCCCAGCTATCTACCGAACGTTCGGTTATTCCGAAGTACCGAATATTGTGTGAATTATAGATTTTAATGTCAATTGTCGGTTTTGCTGCACGAGGGGATAATCCACTTAATCGTCCATTTTAGTGGGAGTATCTCTCTCGTGCAGCGAGGCCTGTTGGGAAAGTCACAGTGCATGGTGGGAGAAATCCCCTGGAATTACTGTCTGGAAACCCCTTGCATGGGGAACTGTATAAATATGCTGCCTGTGAATAAACCGAGTTAGTTGACTCCCAAACTGTGTTTCGTCCGGTTATTGGGAGGATTGGGAATATTGCCTTGCTTTCTAGCGCTGACTGTGGATTTCCTAGATGTACCAACGGATATCGTATGCTGATACATTGCATTCCGTTACAGGGTTAGTTCAAAAGATCACTGGCTTGGCTTGAAACTTTCTATATAGTATAAAATCCACGGATCTCATATTGTTTTGTATTTATTTAGTGTCTTTATATATTAAAGTATAACTTTTCTGCCTCTCTCTGGAAATGTATTTTTTTTATTTTGATCCCTGTTGGAGTGGTTGTATTTCTCCAATACCCTTTCTCTGCCACGAGATGTTAACACACAGATTTTCATTGTATCTTCCTGTAACAGGTAAATCAATTTGAAACAGGAAAGCCTGTGGCGTAAGGCTATATTCTAATGAGAAGGTTATTGGTTGTTCTTCAATACATAAATTTGTTTGATAGGAGCCAGTCTCACCAGATGTGAATTTGTGTGCTTGGATAGTTTTGGCAATGCCAACAAAACTTATCTAAATTTGTATCAAAATTTGCAAGGCGTGTAGGAACCATATACAATCTTTGTATTAACTTGAAGTATTGTTCATGTAGACTGATGCAATGCATGGCGGTTCTCGTGACTCACCAAGGCATTGTTCCAAATCTCTAAAGAAACCGTAAAAGCACAGGCTCTCTCCCAAGTGGAAACGGCTTTAGATTTAAGACCTTTAAGTAGAGAATATGCAATCATTCCGATCTTTGGATTCTTATAGAGAATCATAAAGTGTATTAGCTTCTGTGCCTGAGATCGTCCCCAGAGATAGAGAAGCGGGCCTTTTGATTACTTCTAATGTGGCTTCTGGCGAATGTTTATATACCTCATCTTAAGAGTTAAATGTTTGGAGTTGGTTCCCACCTGATGTACTAAAAAGGTTCATTAGGAATGAATCGGTTATGGGGCAGGATGAATCTGCTAAACTTCTATAAGGGTTATCTGTTCCTCAAATCCCATGTCTTTCTTATATGCAGAAAATGGGGAAAACTCTGTGTAACAAGCCTTTCTTGCCTGGCGTTTAATATGTTCACCATCAAATGGGTAAATATTGCACCCCCAGGTACACTGGGAATCCAGAAAATTCTGTATTTCTCTTTCATAACTCCATAGGTGAAGTAGCTGCTTTAAAAATCCTGCCGTTAAGAAGGCCAAGTCCTCTTGCAGATGATCTTTCCAGATAGCTGGGTTTCGGTATAAGGCTTTGCTGGCAGGTGCAGCGGTGCCCAGAACTTATAACTCTGATTGTTACTGGAGGTTATTGAAGTCTCCAGATAAGCAGGTTGTCAGTTTACTGCTATATTTGTTATTGTCACATACTTTATATGGATAAGACTAATAAAATGTGAAAATGGGTTGATCTGCTATTGCCCTTATATCCTTGTGACTTAGACTTGGACGGCAGATCAGCATCCCTTTTGGCCCTCTGTTTACTTCTATTAGGAAAAGTAGTATCTTGTTACCAATGTTGAAAACGCAAAAAAGCTCTGCTTTACGACAAGTCGTTTTTGGGGGGAAGGAGACCTGGTTGGGGAAACTCTTTCTGCACAGCCGTTCGGTAGATTCTATCTACCGAACAAACAGCCCTTTCTTAGCCTCCCCAGAGCCGTGAGAAGCTGGCGTGTGTCCTCCATCTACCTCCCTGAAGCCGAGGTTAACCGCGGCTTAACGAGCGTGTGCCGGCAATTGACCACCCAGCAATTGACTGTTACTGGGTGGTCGTGGTTACACCTAGCCGCCACACAATGGTGGTGTTCTGGAGCTCCCCGGGCAGCCAGCGCTGTTCTGCCCGGCTTTCATGCGCCAAACCCGGACACTGTGTCAGCTAAGCACCGCTGAGCCTCCAGCCCCCGGTTCCAATTCGTACCGATCTAACAAATGTATGTAAACTCGGTATTTTATGTTGGGGGAATGTTTTAACCCAGATAGCTATGCCATGGAGCCTATTCGTGTAATTAAAGACTTTGGCTCCATGGCAATTAAACTGTATTCGTGTGATCTGAGTGCCATTCACCTAATAATGTGCACTCAGACCTGAGCTATCTGGGGATATTTAGAAATGTGTTTTATGTACTAAATGTATCAGTATGTAATTTTATGTCTTTTACTGTCTTTTTGTCTGCCATGTGGGTAATGGAGTTTTGCCTCTGTCCTGGGAGATAATTAGATTCCTTCCCCAATTATCTCCAGGGCAGAGAGGAGGGATGAGGAGGGATTGTGGGAGGTAACTCATGTGTGATTGGTGTATTGTGTAATTGTTGTAAATCCCTCCCTTGCATGGGAGAATCCCACCCATATAAGCCTGTTGTGTGAATAAATCAGTGAGTTCCTGCTTAGCCCTCAAAGTGAAGTGTTGTCTCATTCTTGGGGGGAATTTGACTTATGCCGATTGCCAGGAGTGTAAGCTGTTCGTATTGCTTTTCCTTCGGCTGCTTCCAGGGTTCATGTGTCTCTTGTTTGGGAGTTGGTGACTTTGTGCAGTTTGCAGTTCGGGAGGTTGGTGATTGCAGTAGCTGCTGGTCTATCTGGAAAGGGGATTATCGCCTAAACGGTTTTTATCCTCTTGTGAGCGAAACGGTCAGTTACAAGAGGTTCACCCACTGGAACCTGGAGCCTTGTCGGAGGTCCAGGGTGGGTAGGAGATGGCGAGACCCCAACCAAGCTGCGGCGGTTCGTGGGTTCTACGGTGGTTATGGTGTCTGGCGGAGGACTTGGAGCCCTCTGTAAGCGCTAGGAGCATCCTTTAACGGAGGTACCCAGTCGGGGTGCCAGGTGATCCGTTACACTCAGACTTCTTTGAACACAAATATTAGTGTTTCAAAACAGTAAACTGTATTACAATTAGGATATTGTCAGCAAAAGTGACTCTTTTTTTTGCCCTTTTCACACACAAATGGCACTTACACTGACTATATTGTTGTGATACGTTTTACTGTTTTGAAACACTAATATTTGTGTTCGCCGAAGTCTCCCGAGTATAACAGTACCCCCCCCCCCATGTACAGGTTTTATGGTGTTTTCAAAAGTTGGTGTCAAATATAAGGCTTGCGTTTCAGTTTTTTCACATTGAAATTCTCCAGATTGGTTACGTTGCCTTTGAGACTGTATGTGGTAGCCCAGGAATGAGAATTACCCCCATGATGGCATACCATTTGCAATAGTAGACAACCCAAGGTATTGCAAGTGGGGTATGTCCAGTCTTTTTTAGTAGCCACTTAAATTTAAACGCCAATTTTGCCAAGTGTTTGTGACTGTTTTTTGCATTTATTTCACACACAAATATGAACACTAACTTTGGCCAGTGTTTGTGGCTACTTAAAAAGACTGGACATACCCCGTTTGGAATACCTTTTGGTTGTCTACTATTGCAAATGGTATGCCATCATTAAGGTAAATCTTATTCCTGGGCTACCATACGCTCTCAAAGGCAATGTAACCAATCTGGCAAATTTCAATGTGAAAAAAATGAAAAATGTAACGTGCTATATTTGATCCTATAACTTTCCAAAACACCATAAAACCTGTACATAGGGGGTACTGTTTTACACGTGAGACATCGCTGAATACAAATGTGTTTTATTGCAGTAAAAGCAAATCGTATTATGACATTCAGTTAAAATGTCATGCTAAACCAAACATATTTTAAAAATATTCTATTCATATTGAATTGTTTCATAGCAAAATAATTTGATGTTAAATGAAAGCCCTGTTTCCCCTGAATAAAATGATATATGATAAGTGTGGGCGCCCTTAATATGAAAGAGGTGAATTACGGTTGAACAGACATATAGTCAACTTCCATGGTTTTTGTTTACGTTTTATTTTGATCAAAAAATTTACATTTGGCTCAGTCCTTAAGGGGTTAAGAAAAATAATAATTTACGTTGAGTAAAAATTTTTTTTTTTAATTTTTTTTTTTTAAATGCTATATTTTTTCCATGCATTTATGTTGAAACATGCAAACTTATGATGCTACAATAGCGTAGCCAGTAAATTCATAAGCCATTACAGTGGCTTAGGTCATGGCTTGTTTACACATTGATAAAGAGTAGAACTAAGTGATGGGAAACAAGCATCATATGATTGTCCAGCTGCCAGGTTTAATGCTCAATGTTAGAAAGAAACTGCATGTATTAAGTCAGTCGGGAGTGTGTGTGCACCTTCTCCATTTCAAGGTGGTGGGGGAGCTTAAAGTGTAATGTAGGCTTTGCGTCATATTTGAGGCCTAGGAACTTTGCTAGATTTTTAGCAGAGGTTGTGTGCAGTGCGTGGAGTGGTGTAGTGTACCTAACCTAAGGGGATCACGGGAGGGGGGTTCGTCACGGCCTGTTTTAGTGGTCGGATTACTCAGCGGTCAGTCAAGGAGGAACCGTAGCTAAACTTTGAGTAAAAAGAACATCCGGCTTAGAGAGGAGAACAAAAGATCATGGAAACATATCGTAAGCATTTTGTGGCGTGTTCAGGTCACTGCCTCTTGTCTCCTATTACTCCTGGGGATCAATAGAACTGTTCTGTATAGATTTCATTCATGGGAGGTTGATGGTGTTTCTGGCGTTGGGGTGTTCAGTGATAGTCCCAGTTTTTGGAGGAGGGCTGGGTCCTCTGACAGTGGAGATTTTCAGGATGTCCTCACCTCTGATAACTACCAGTGTTCTTGGTAGTGGCCGTCTGTATTCTACCTTCCCTTGCCGTAGTTGAGCAGTCACTTCTCCCAAGGACTTTCTCCAGAGTACGGTGTTCCAGGTAATGTCTTGGTAGAAGGTGAGTTGCGATGATTCAAAGTCTAATGGGGTCTTGCCCCTTACCACTGCCAGGATGCGGCGTTTGTCGGGTGTGGAGTGGCAGCGGACTGTGATGTCTCTTGGTGATGTTGTGAGTGCCCGTTTGGCCTTGTTTATGCGGAAATGGCCGCCGAACTCTAGCTTCTTCATCTGGATGTGCAGCAGGTTTGCTGCTGTTAGTCTTCTGAGGAACTGTGGCAATACGGTTGGCCCTATCGATGTGCGCGTGCCTACTGCGGTGTTTTATGGCGTCTAGTGTGTTTTGAAATACTGTTTGCAGACTGTATGTGTCTCTCATGTGCTTCACTTCTTGTCTGAGGTCTAATATGTACTCTTGGGAGGCCTTCACCCGTGCTGTCACTGCCTGCGTTTCTGTTCTTACCAGGTTCATGTCAGCATTAATCATCTGCTTCATTTCCTGAAGTAGCTGCCAGATTTCCCCTTTTGTGGCTGGGGCCGAGTCATCACCTTCTGCTCGTTGGCTGCTGGGTGACTTAGTTCGTTCTGCCCTGTGTGCCTCCAACTGCTGCTCCGAGCATGTGGAGCATTTCACCGGATTCTGTTCGGCCGCCATCTTGTGGCTTGCGGTGTGTTGCAGCAGGGCCCCTATATCTCGGTAATCCCTGGATGTACCTCCCTGTGGCTTCTGTGTGCATTTCCTCATATTGGTGCGGGGGGGTCGTTGTGGGTCTACCGGCTGTTGGGCCTAGTCTTCAAGCCCCGGGAAGAATGCCACTGGCAAGTGCGGTATTGCAGGTAGGGCAAGGTAGGCCGAGATTTGCGGCGGATTTCTTGTCCATTTGTGGATCCAAGAAGGGCATCGGTGGGTAGCTCTCTGTGCCCGGTTGCCATGGCAGTCTGTCTCACGGGTCGATGGCCACCCGCGCCGTCGATTTTTCGTGGATTTGCAGTCAACTGTGGGGAGCCGTGGTGAATGGCGACCATTCAGCTCCATGGTTAAGCTCCGCCGCGTTTTTTTTTACGTAATCTAGGCAAAAATAATAGTGGTTTAGTTACATTGTGATCATACAAGGATGTAGCCCAAAGATCCAGCAGCAATAGAAACCGGTCCAATAAGGTATTTTAATGTTTTAGGTTTTGTTTTTGTGAAGAAAAAAAAAACGTATGCATAGTACACTTAACGTGTTTCCCCTAAACATAGACTTTCTCAAAAGTGTTTTTGAGAGCCTGTTTGGTGAAACGTGTTAAGTGTACAGTTATTTTTTTTTTTTGTTTGTTTGTTTTTCGTAAGGCTTATTGCTGGAAAAGGATAACATTTCATACAAAAATTAATTTGTATTTTATATGGCAAACGTGTCTCTCTTGTGTGGAATTATGGACACTGGTGTTTGGAATACACAATACTTCAATTATATAATCCACTTCTATATAGCCCATGTGTCTGAATCTCTTCTTTGAGTTTAATACCTCAGTTCCCTAATACTTAAGGATACACTCCTACATTACTACCAATTTCCAGCCTACAAATACATCGACCTTATACAGTAGTGCCACCATAGAAAATCCAAAGCACACTCTGGCTGATGGGGAGGGGTTGGATCTATTTTTACCAGATTCAGAGTTCGATTTCCTTTCTGCTCTGTGGGACGTAACACCATAGGTAAATGCTGCCATGTTGGATTTCTTACATGTCCTAGCCCATTTTTGCATAGTTTCTCTCTTTGCCCTCCAGACGTTGATGGACTCCAACTACAAGAATTCTTTGAATGCTGTAGGTGGTTAGAGAATCGTGGGACTTGTAGTTCAGCGACATCTGAGTTTTCTGTTTTAATTGTAGCGTACAGTAGTATTAAATATTACATGCTGTTCATGGTTTTTTTTCTTCTCAGGTGAGATGTCTCTGGAAGATCTGTTAAAGAAGTACTCTGGACCACTGAAGGAAGAGGAAAACCGGGGTGAAAGTGAGGAGAGTGAGCTGTCTGGTAAGAAGCCTCAGCCTGACCAATTGGCATTCTGTATCCCATACTTTACAGGGACACGCTAAGTATATTAATTAAGTAGTAATAGTGCAGAAATGTTGTCCCTTTTTAATTGACAATGCAAAACAGTCTGAGAAAGTTAAAACGCGCTTCTAATGTCTCTTATTATGCTTTAGAGGGAATTAGCTCATCTGTATATCTGTCCGATCCTGACCGCATCATTAATAAACAGTTTTCTGCACTGACCCTGAATCACCACTCTCCCTGATGCTCAGTCATTTTATTGGTTTGCTGGCTGACCGTCTTGAAAAGTAAATACACATGTGCACCAGTCACAGAGTTTAGTTATGGATTTTGATGCAGAGATTGGTGTCATATAAACACTGTAATTTCATCCCACTTCACGTTCTCCCTCTAGGAGGTCACTCATTCACTACACTAGATATTTACAGAGCTTACAATTTCCACTCACAAAGAGTATTGAAATACAGCCAATTGGAAACAGTCTCTGCATGTGCTGTCCAGGAGGGAAGGGGAGCCACCATTCATTCCAACACTGACTCAACCTGCAAGGAACCTATGCTTAGAATTCAGTGGCTTACTGAGTGTGAGGAAACTATGCCTAGAGCCTGCTAAAATTCCAGCTCCCCTGCAGTTGCATTACTCTGCTGGACATCAGGGAAGAGGTCAGCAAGCCAGCAGGAGTGGACCTCATGTTGAATAAGAAATAGGCTAGACAGGGACCTAAATGGGGACACAGGGAGAGACTTGGTAGGAAGGACAGGATCAGTGACCTCCATGAAAACTGGAAGAGGTGATGTGGATGGGAAGAGAAGTAGACATCGGGATTAGTGACGAAACATGTTTAAGAAGAAAATGTATGACAACGGGGAAGGGAAGGTGCAAAGCAAAATATTTAGGAGATAAGTGTTTTGTTGATAGTGTCATAGGAATGAGACAAAACTGCACATCCTGTTACACAAATACAGGATATACTGGCATTTAGATATGCCCCTGTGTATAATAAAACAAAAATGTGTATTGTGTGGTGGCAAGTAAATTTTATGCCTGGCTAGTAATTGAGGTAAAAGTTTGAGACCTGGATAACCTAGCAGCCATTCAGAAATGAAATATCTCCCATTGAACTAAATCCAGACTTTGTTCTCCAGATGATTTTGAGTCACGTTGAACGATCTGTTAGGGATGTCGTTTTAAGTGCCTTCATTTATGAGGGAAAAGTGAGTTTGATTTGTGTTCTTTGGGCAGGCTCATCCGACTGTGAATCTTCAGACACTGATTCTGAAGGAGTGGAGTTTCTCGTAAAGCCGGAGAATGGTTCAGGGACTGATCACCTGCATCAGGATCACCCTGAGCCCAAGAAGGAAATAACAGATATTGCCGCCACAGCAGAGTCGCTACAGCCCAAAGGGTACACTCTTGCTACAACACAGGTACTACAAAAGTGTTCTATGTTCCCTCTCTCAAAGTTCCTTCTCTTGAATTCATTTTTTTTTTTTTTCCTTCTCTGACCTTACCTGCCATTCCTACATCCTCTTTCCCTCCTCCCCAGGTCAAAACGACTGTTCCTTTTCTTTTGCGGGGGGATCTTCGGGAGTACCAGCACATTGGGCTGGAATGGATGGTGACCATGTATGAGAAGAAACTGAATGGTATTTTGGCAGATGAGATGGGTCTTGGGAAAACCATTCAGACAATTTCTTTGCTGGCACACCTTGCCTGTGATAAAGGTAAGGATCTTTTCTGGAATGGCATTGCTGGTAACTAAAGCTCAGCTGCTTCATAAAAACTTTGTGTGTCTGCAGGAAACTGGGGACCTCATCTGATTATTGTTCCAACTAGCGTCATCCTGAACTGGGAGATGGAGCTGAAGCGGTGGTGTCCAAGCTTCAAGATTCTCACTTACTATGGCTCCCAGAAAGAACGCAAGCTTAAAAGACAGGTGAGATATGGAGTCCACCCCTCATTAAATCTATACCTATTGATGAGTAGATTCCATACATACATACTACTGGACCTGCTCTCTCTAGGAGAGTCACAGAGTTTGGGAATCCGTGGCCTGATCGGTCTGTCCCCCTCAGGGCTGGACGAAGGTTAACGCTTTCCATGTCTGCATCACCTCCTACAAGCTGGTGCTGCAAGATCACCAGGCCTTCCGCCGGAAGAACTGGAAGTATCTCATTCTGGACGAGGCCCAAAACATCAAGAACTTCAAGTCTCAGCGCTGGCAGAGCCTCCTGAACTTTAATAGGTGAGCAAGAAAGTCGAATTGGTGATTAGAGCAGGATTTCCAGTGTGCCCATGTAACAAGTCTTTTCCCTCTAGTCAGAGGCGGCTGTTGCTCACCGGGACACCTCTGCAGAACTCACTCATGGAGCTGTGGTCTCTTATGCACTTCCTGATGCCTCATGTCTTCCAGTCCCACCGTGAGTTCAAAGAATGGTTCTCCAACCCCTTAACTGGCATGATTGAGGGCAGCCAGGAGTACAATGAGGGCTTGGTTCGTCGGCTGCATAAGGTGAGATGGTTGAACAGTGGCGTAGTTAAGGATTGGGTTTAAAGGGGTACTTAAAGCACTCCATATCCCATTGGTATTTACATAGTGCCAATATATTCTGCAGCAAATTAACGTTATACGTTGGGAATATCAAACAAGCATTCACATACAAAGTAATGTTAACAAGAGACCAGAGCTAAAAAAGTCACTGCTCGAATATGAGTTCACAATCTTTGATGTTTTATGAGACTATTTCTAAGCTGTTTTGGTGGAGTGCTTAGTAAATTATTGTAAAAAACAGATAAAGGCAGCTCGTGGTGGCTTCTGTCTAATAGGCATGTGAAAGTTAGGTCATTACTTTGTGATATGATTAATGCTTTGTCCATTTATTTTATGTATTGATTATATTGTGTGTGTGTGTGTGTGTTAACCCTCTCCTGATTGGACTTCCCAAAAGCCGTACTGCACCGCTACAGTCCACAATGAATGCTGCCGCCAGACTGATTTTACTCTCTCACCCCTCTCAGTACCTTGAATTGACTCCTAAAGGATATAGGAAGCCAATGCAAGGACTAAAGCACTGAACAAATCTAGCCCCTTTTATATCTCCTCACAGATCCATAGATATGTCCCTTCTTGGTCTCTCTGCTCTGCCCGTGACCACCTCCTGTCCGTTCGCACCCGTACGACTAACTCACGCTTGCAGGACTTCTCGCGGCGGCTCCCTTCCTATGGAATATCCTGCATACCGCCAACAGACTCTCCCCTAGTCTTGCATCTTTTAAGAAGTGCCTTAAAATCCATCTCTTTAGGAAAGCTTATGGCCTCCCAGAGTAACCTCTACCTTACATACCTGTCTCTTGCTCTCTCCTAAAGGGCAGCACTCTACTCTCTCCTCCAGCTCTGCCTCACTCCCACTTTATTTGATTGTGAATTCCTGCTCTATTGTTTTACACCCCACCTCCTATAGAATGTAAGCTCGTTTGAGCAGGGTCCTCTTCAACCTATTGTTGCTGCAAGTTTTCTTGTAATTGTCCTATTTATAGTTAAATCCCCCCTCTCATAATATTGTAAAGCGCTACTGAATCTGTTGGCGCTATATAAATGGCGATAATAATATGTATGTGTGCGTGCAAATATCTGCACACCAGTCAAGCCATAGGACTTGCTTTTCCCACAGAAATCACAAATCTGCAGTGATGTTACTACTGCAAAGGATTCTGGGTGGGCATATGCAAATTAGTTCAACAAAGAATAAAAGTTTTCTCATTCCATTTTAAACATGGATTTATTTGAGTCTGTTTGCTGTATACAACAGCTTTGAAACACAACTTAGGAAAAGATGCAAAGCCAGTAAACCACTCATGGACAGCTGTCTCGTTGTTAAGGCAAATCATCAGCATGAGGTTGGTTACTGGTTTGCTTATTGAGGCCTGGTAGTGCTTGGGAAGCAAAAACCCAACCCTATAAATATAAAAAATGACCTTTAATTCACCTATATTGGTGTCCGTTAAAATGTATTTAAATATCTGTCTTTGGTTATTTAGATTATTTAACCAAAGACAGATTTGGTCATTTCTATCCTATCTAATCCTGTATAAATAATTGACAAATATATTAATCTATATGAAAATCAAATTGTGTCCGACCGGACCAGGAACAGGAATATACAAGGCAATTTGTTGCACAATTTAACAGTGTTGTTTTAAACAGGTTGGTCCTAGGAGGTCTGTCATGTTTGGGCACATGGCTTCAATACAGTCCTCCATGTGTAAATGATAAAGTTTGAGCTTACAAAACCACGCTGTAGTACTTTTTTTTTTTTTTTAGTAAACACGCCAGTGCTAGTCCACCCCCATCCCTTGCTCATTACATTGATGTTTTGTGATTCGACGTGGAAGTTTTGCAGCCACAAACTCTTCCAATGCATTATGCATGGTCATAAGAAGTTTAACTGGGATGGGGGCCAGTACTGTGCAGAGAGCGTACAATAATGTTGGGATGTCGTTCATCTTTACAGTTGCTCCAACCCCCGCAATTTGCATAAGTCTTCTTTAATAGATTTCAATTTGGCTTCCTGATAAAGGGGCACAATTTGTGATTGGTCTTTAGAGAGATTTGTTTGTGCGTTCAAAGTAAGAGGTTCTCCTGTCACATGGAAATGATTGCGTTGATGGACCCTTTCGTCAGGAATGCCTAAGGGGTGAATTTAAGATTTAAAAACAGTTTTGATTTTGTGAAGTATAAGGTTTCTAAATTCCCCAAATGTTTGAAGGTTGGGGAAGGTGGTCAGAGGTTCCGTTATAGACCACATAATAATATCTGCGAACATATCCCGTTTGGCAAGAGGATTCCGGAGAATAGTGTACCCCCTTGATATGCACATTATTCCATATATGTGTTGCTAGAGGCTCTAATGTGTTCTGGTGTCTATATACTGTCCCTGCAGGCCTTTTGCTGCAAACACTGCGTTTCAGACAAAAAGCAATAGAAGTGCTGACATTACAGACTAGGAACACCTCTAGTGACTGTCACCAGAGGTGCTTCCTACATTCAGCATTTCCACATTCTGCATCGAGGCACTGAATTTTCCCCATAGAGATTAATTGATTCAATGCATCTTTGCAAAGATGCTATGTTTTACCTCTCCTATGCAATATAACACGCGGGCAGGATCGAGCAGGCAAGTAGTGGGGCGAGAGGAAAGGAGAAGCGCAGCCACCTCTTGTTCAGTACCCGGGGAGAAAGTCTGAAGGGTAGGAAAGGCATGATCTATGTGTGGTTGAGAAAGAGAATGGCAAGGTGCCCTCTCAATGCTTTGGCTTGGCTGAGATCATACCATGAAGGTGGAGGGAGGCGGAGCAAGGCACGGCTAGCCACTGGACGATGTGGGAGAAAAGGTTAAACACCTTATTTCTCCAGAGTGAGCGGACACCTAAATGGCTATTGTAACACTAGTGTCGGGAATACATGTTTGTGTTCCTTTATGTAGGGATTCAAGCATATATTGCCAGTGTAACGAGGGACGAGTTTGTGACACCGGCAAAAGCTTCGTGCCCTTTTCTGATGTGGTAGCTTCCTTCAATACGTGGGCAATTTTCCATAATATGTCTGACACAAGCCTTTTCTAATATTCTGTGAGTTCATTAGGTTTGTATCTGAGAAGCGCTGCTGGTACGATCAGTAGATAAAACAATTTTGATCTTCCCTCAGGTGTTGCGGCCCTTCCTTCTGCGCAGAATTAAGGCAGATGTGGAAAAACAGATGCCCAAGAAATATGAGCATGTCATCTACTGCCGACTTTCCAAGAGGCAGCGCTTTCTGTATGACGACTTCATGTCACAGGCTGCGTGAGTATGGATTTAATGACCTACACTGAGATGAAATGGGACTGAAGAGCCACAAATGAAGTTATGTTGCCAGATCAGGATAACAACTGTGGCTATGGTTGGGTTGTTAGTTTGATTTATTAATACAACCTGCAATGCTGCTGCAATAATTATCTTTTTGTGGGATTTATTTCAGCCAATCGAAAAACTGCCCAACCACAACTCTTAATTCCCTGCTGGGCCCATAATGCAATGCTTGTAGGGAATAAAAGGCACTAGGAAATATAACCACCCGAGTTTGTCACTTAATACACTTAAATGGAAACTTTATATTAGTGAAGCAGCCTTAGTATATCGATCATACCCCTGTAACCTTGTTGCTCAGTTCTCTGCAATTTAGGAGTTAAATCACTTCCCTGCGTGTGATTTACACAGCCTTCCTAATCACTTCCTGTAAATTATACTTCCTTTATTGCAAATTCTGTTTAATTTAGAATTTCTAATTTCCTGATCTGTTAATTGCTTGCTAGACCATGCAGGAGCCTATTGTAAGGATTTCAAGTTTAATTTACTTGGCAGGAGATAAACGTTTACATCTGGTTACATCTGATTGAAATCGATGATTTAGTGGGAAAGGAGTTAGAAACAGCAGAATGGTCACATATAGCAATGGCCTTAAAATGTATTTCTCAATGTGCTTCTCATAGTAAAATTCTCCACAGGTGTGGCACCTCACTCCATCTAAGTTATTCAAATTAAAATGATCTCACACTAATAAATGTTGGAGGGAGTGGGGTCTCACATACTATGGTCTTGTCCTAAATTGTGAAATTATTGGGAATCTATACATTCTCTGATCAAACTCTTAGATCAATCGATAATGGACTTCTACACTTTGCCTTTTCAAAAAAACCTCCCAAATAACCTACATAAACCAAAACAAATAATATGAGGACCTATATTAATAGCAGCCACTATGGCTATCCCCAGAAATAGGAAATCAACCATCATTCCAGACATAAAGGACGTGTTAAAGTATGAATGGGAAAAGTGGGAAAGAAAGGTCAGAAGACTATATAATTTGTATGCCTTGTCTCACCTGACCAAATATAAAGAATTGGTCATATTCAGCTTATGACATTTGAAGATATGTGGTCTGGGTGCCAGGTCCATCTAGGGATAACCCTGCAGTTGTAAACATAGCAGTTTCAGAGAAACGCTATGTTTGCGTTAGGGTTAATCTGTGAAAATCTCTGTTAGAAGATGCCAGCGTACATAGGGAAAGCATTACGTGATTAACCCTTTACTCCCCTTTCAGCCCTGCGAGTGGGGGACCTTGAGGGTGGGGAGGACTCAAAGCCCCCATAGAGCCAGGAAAAATAGTTTGTTTTCCTGGCACTATAGTGGTCCTTTAATCTCCTTTCACTTGGGCAGCACTGATAAACTTGGAGCATCAGCTAAAACTCTATCACTGGCTGCTCAACACAAATAATGCTGCAGAAGAGCACACTTTGGCGGACTCCTCTTTAACCCCTTAAGGACACGTGACCTGTCATGATTCCCTTTTATTCCAGAAGTTTGGTCCTTAAGGGGTTAAAGGAATTCTCCAAATACCATAACCACTACAGTGCACAGGACTGCCCCATTGTAAGAAATCAACTGTTTTTTAGACTGATTTGACTGGATGTTGTCTCTACTACAGCCTACAGAGCCGGAACCTTTTATTTGAGCCTCCGTTGGCTCTCCAGTGTATGGCTTGCTCGTTGCCTGAAACTCGGCTGCTTGGTTGAGAACAGTGAGATAAGCCCTGCACTGTTAGTTTGGCTCAAACAGAGATATTCCAACTCCATGTGTATTAGTGGAGGTGAGGAGTTGCGTTCGGCGTACCCCAGATGACTAGTGCAACCGTTCTAAAGTGAATTGGCTATTTACAAGGGAGGAACACCTGGACACTCCTGGTACCGTAAACGCAACTGTAGTAGTTATGGTAGTTGCATGTAAGTGTTCCACTGCTTGGAAATTGTTTAACGCTTCAAGGATAAACATGCTGGTCCACTTTGGGTACCATAACAGCCTTTTGTCCTTTAATCCATTAACGGTTATTCCCATCGTGCCCTCACCAGGAAAGTTAATAGCATTTTGCACTTTTGTGCGTGGTAATCAGCGTCTTTTGTCTGCTGCAAGCTTATAATTAATTACCCGACCTAGGAACTTCTCCCTAGGATGGTATTTATAGAAGCACTTGGTCAGATCGTCGTCTGTCATTTGACCACTGTATTTACTAATTCCTGCTTGATTCTCTATTTTCCATACATTGTCCAATGCTCCTTTTTCTTGCAGGACACGAGACACTCTGGCAAGTGGTCATTTTATGAGTGTTATTAACATCCTCATGCAGCTGCGGAAGGTGTGTAATCATCCCAACTTGTTTGATCCACGTCCGATCCACTCGCCCTTCATAACCAGCGCTATTTGCTACAGAGTTCCATCCTTGGTACTGCACCCTCTGCATCTCCACCCACTCCAGGCAGGTACAGGGGCTGGTGCCATGAGGAATTGGCCATAGACAACTTTATTGACATAGGAAATCTAAATGTACATTACAGTGAAAAGCATCTATTTTTAAAGGCACACATTCAGATCGGTCAAAAAGAGTCTTTGTTGCATGACAACTGGAGAGGGTTCAACTTGGCACCTTTATAAAAGTGTTGATTTCTCTTTAAATTGTCACTCTGATAAAATGCCTAAATCTCATTAGTAAGCTGATGTGTTTTAAGGGGTGTGGAGTGATCTCTTAACTGGCCATGAGGAATAGCTAGGGGTACCTGAGCTACATCTTATATTCCCTATTCAGTCAATGGAACGGTTATCAAGGGAACGGCTTATGATTGCAATCCCTGTGACATCTGTGTTAAAGCGCCACTGTCATGCCGAATCCCGTTTTGGTTTTTTTAACCCGCCTACACTACATCCAATTGACCCCTAAGCCCCCCATATTACCTATTTATTAATCTTTATTTTCTGCCCCGATCTTTATTCAGGGCGCCGCCATCTTTGTGTGGGTAGATGAAGTCCCTGTGGGTCTCCCCCCCCACCTTATGTTTATGGCCCCCACCTGCTGAGGGGGGGGACACAATAGGTCTCTCCCCTTTTACTTTATGGCCCCACCCGTCGTTTAGGGGTGGGGGCCAATAATAATATTTATTTTTTTACAGTGAGCAGCCACTGTTTACTAGACATGCCCCTACCCGCGAGTAGGGGCAGAATTTACTAATACTAAGTAATCTTTACTTAGTATTAGTAAATGTGGCTGAAAGACCAATTTAGGTCTTTCAGCTTTTAAGTAGCTAGCTCCCTAATACCGTGGGAATTAGGGAGTTATCTTCTAAGCGGCTGCAAGATGCAGCCACCGCACGAATAGGATCGGAGTTTCATTCATTCGAATGAAATTCCGACACGAACAAAGTGCCGAATTGAGTTCTAAAACAAACGAACATACTGTTCTCATTCAGTTAGAACGCAATTCGGCAGTTTCGGCTAAAATAACAGGAAGCATCGTGGGAACAGGGAGGAAAGGTAAGAATTATGGGAAAATTGCTCTGACCAGCGGAAATGAAGCACACTTTGTTCCTCCGCTGGTCAAGCGGAGGAAACCTCCATAAGACAAAGAGTCCCTACTTTGGCTTATGATTTTAAAGAAAACTATAGCAGTTAGGAAGAAACAGAGAACAGATCTTGAGAGAGGGGGGGAAGAGGAAGAGATTGAGGAAAGGCAAGTTCGGCATGACAGTGCCGCTTTAAGCACCCGTCAGAACGGCAGGGCCAAGATGCTACATCACAGAAATGCCTTGTATGTCATGAACCGCTTCTTGGGAGGATATGTGATGTAACATTTGATGAATTGGAGTTTGTGTGTTTGGCAGCAAACTCCAGGTTTTTGGAGAGAGAGATAAAATTGGAAGCTTAAATTGTAGCTTAGATATGGTGTTCACTGGTTGACGAGATTCTCTAATGTACTGTACTCATTCCAGCATGTGGACATGTCACGTTTTGATCTGATCAACATGGAGGGCCACATGAGTCGTTATGAAAGTGAGGTTTTCTTGCCACAGAACAAGCCCACACGTTCACTCATTCAGGAAATTGCGGATTCCCCCGATCTTCCTCCGCGACCTAGGCCTCTCAAGATGAAGGTTAACAGGTAGGTGGTGGGCATTTAACATACAATAGTCTGGTTCCTCTCCTCTCCCACCAATATCAGTTTAATAAGTCATTCAGCAAGCTCAGTCACCTCATAGACAGCTTAACATTCTTCTCTCTCTACCATAGAATGCTCCAGCCTGTTGCTAAACCTGATCCACGAACTCTAGTTGTGGTGAACAATTCTCGCACTGTGCAGAGACCTCAAGACAACCCTTCCTCCACTTCCGCTCTTATCATGCCTCCTGTTCCTCAAGTTCCACCACCTCTAAATTCTATGTCAGGAGTCATAGGACCAATTCAGCAGATGGCACCAGCACAGGGTAAGGACAAAAAATAGCCTTTTGGTGTCTATTTTACCCCACACCACTTCATCTTTTTTGTCTTAAACCTTTGCCAATTAGGATACAGCTTTGACCCTCACTCACCTCCACCATCTTCAGCCTCTACCATCTGTAACAACTCACCTCGCCCTTGTTGTCTCAAACCTCGCCCTTGTTGTCTCAACCCTCGCCCTTGTTGTCTCAACCCTCGCCCTTGTTGTCTCAACCCTCGCCCTTGTTGTCTCAACCCTCGCCCTTGTTGTCTCAACCCTCGCCCTTGTTGTCTCAACCCTCGCCCTTGTTGTCTCAACCCTCGCCCTTGTTGTCTCAACCCTCGCCCTTGTTGTCTCAACCCTCGCCCTTGTTGTCTCAACCCTCGCCCTTGTTGTCTCAACCCTCGCCCTTGTTGTCTCAACCCTCGCCCTTGTTGTCTCAACCCTCGCCCTTGTTGTCTCAACCCTCGCCCTTGTTGTCTCAACCCTCGCCCTTGTTGTCTCAACCCTCGCCCTTGTTGCCTCAACCCTCGCCCTTGTTGCCTCAACCCTCGCCCTTGTTGCCTCTCCCCTCGCCCTTGTTGCCTCTCCCCTCGCCCTTGTTGCCTCTCCCCTCGCCCTTGTTGCCTCTCCCCTCGCCCTTGTTGCCTCTCCCCTCGCCCTTGTTGCCTCTCCCCTCGCCCTTGTTGCCTCTCCCCTCGCCCTTGTTGCCTCTCCCCTCGCCCTTGTTGCCTCTCCCCTCGCCCTTGTTGCCTCTCCCCTCGCCCTTGTTGCCTCTCCCCTCGCCCTTGTTGCCTCTCCCCTCGCCCTTGTTGCCTCTCCCCTCGCCCTTGTTGCCTCTCCCCTCGCCCTTGTTGCCTCTCCCCTCGCCCTTGTTGCCTCTCCCCTCGCCCTTGTTGCCTCTCCCCTCGCCCTTGTTGCCTCTCCCCTCGCCCTTGTTGCCTCTCCCCTCGCCCTTGTTGCCTCTCCCCTCGCCCTTGTTGCCTCTCCCCTCGCCCTTGTTGTCGTCGTTGACCTCCGCTCTTGTATTCAGTCTGCTTCTTTTTTTTTTTTTTTTCTTAATGAAACCCTGAAATGTAATTGCATAGGATTTCATTGTTCTCTGATGTTGATAAACTTGACCATTCTGTCTCCATCCAGTGGTGGCTCCCATGATCCAGTCCCTTCCTGGACCAGTGCCTGTGGCTCCTTTAAATATTGGCATGGTGAAACCAGTCTCAATGCCAGCACCTCAGCCTGGAAGCATCACCCCCCAAAGGCTCATCCTGAGTCCAGATATGCAGGCAAGGTTACCCTGTAAGTATATTTCATATTTAAATGTTAAATGTCTTGATGAAGAAATCCTGATCTTGTCTTCTCCTTTAATATTAATAAACAAATTAATAATTATATATACACACACACACACACACACATTCTGCAGGCTCTGCTTTTCTGGATTTCATAGCTCATTCTTTTGCTGTGAGTGCTTAAGCTTTGCTTTCCTAAATGAAAATGATCTGTGCTTCCAACCAAGTACACAGTATAGTGCCGTAATGCCAGTTCTGCGGTGAAAACGCGGAGTTGATGGCACTTTGCCTCTCCATGGTAATCCAAGTAAAATGCCTGCCTTTATGGCAAGAGATCCAGCATCCATTTATACCTGAATATACCTATATTCAGTCTATACAGCTCTTTTCCAGCAGGGCTTCCCCATGTTGCTGTAGCGGCAAGGGGCATCAAACTAAGGGTGTCATTTTTATGTCCTTGACAAAACACATACTATGTCCAACCTAAAGCCGAAACTGTTCTTTGACTCACATTCTGACCCCAGATACTTGCGTCAAGGCTCGTGCCATGCTGTATTAACCCTGCTGCAGGTTATTAACAGAGCAGGAGATAAACTCTCAAACAGACCTGCAATAATGGATTAAAACTATTTCGACTGTTTCAGGTGGTGTTTGAGGAAGCTGTGTAAGTCCCATGGAGGTGTGACTAGAGCTGTATAAATAGTGATTTTAACTCTTAAATGGCAAAGAACTGAGCATTGAGACTGCCGATTGCATGGTCTATACACCAAAACTGCTTCATTATGCTAAAGTTGTTTTGGTGCTTAGTTTCCCTTAAGTCCGATAAGCAGGGCTAATTTGCATAAAAAACAATAAGTTTAAATAGTGATGGCGTTAATTTAAAATGTTCTGATTTTAAACTATTCTCTGAATGGCTAAATTTTATTTATTTTTCTGTGCAATTCTCCACTAATCCCAATTTGTTTTTTTTGTTTATCTTGAGTGACCGGCGTCGGCAAGAGCTAACCAGCTTGTTTTTGTATATATTAAATGTTTGCCTTAAGCAGTTATCTGTGAAATCTCCTAATTCAAGTGAAAGAACATGAAACTAATGTTCTTTATTGATGTATTGAGCCCATGTGTGTTCCTTCTCAGCCGGGGAAGTTATCACGCTCTCACAATTGGCTTCCCTGAGTGGGCGCCCTCTTCATGCTCCTGCGGTCACAAAGCCTCTTACTCTGCAGCTTCATGGGGCCAAACTCACTTTGAGTGGAACTCAGGTCCGACAGCTAGGGGTGGGTCAGACCCGACCGCTGCAAGGTGAGTTCCGTCCCCTCCTCTTTTCTTTTGTATGAAGCTGTCTGCCTTCACGTCTTTAGTTTGTTAATAATTTTGCAGTAAATGAACTTTCCTTATCTGTAGAATGGGAGAATGTGGTAATATGGACAACACATACATTCCTGAGGGTTCTGCTGCTTGCTTGCTTAAACTGGCTACTAGTGCACAAATAGCAGTGCTAGATTGTGTCAATTTGTGAGTCTTGCTACTGGCTCTGAACATACTCAAAGAAAGTCTGTAAGGCTCCTTCCAGCTCTCAATGTAGTTTATATAAAGGTTGGAAGTTAAGCTCTGGATGTATCGTGGTGCTACCATACAATGGTTGACATATCTCATTCACAGGTAATGTACTCCACCTTGTATCATCTGGAGGTCAGCACCACTTGTTAAGCCAGCCTGCCCAACTCGCCCTGATACAGGCTTTGGCACAGCAGACTGCCACACCAGCCCAGTCTGTTCCTTCTGCTGCTTTGGCGCCAGGCAGTGGCCAAGCCCAGCTTGGTGTTCAGACCGTTTCCTTGCAGTCAGTTCCACACACGCTCCTTGCTGCTGCCAACCTCCCTGCACCTACCGCACCTGGACAAGGTAAGTGTGTACCTATACTGAGGTTCTTTCTCTATAAACTTGATGGATAGAAGCAGGCCTCGCTCTGTTTATACACTATATAAATCCATGGATAGATAGATAGAAGCAGGGCTCGCTCTGTTTATACACTATATAAATCCATAGATAGAAGCAGGACTCGCTCTGTTTATACACTATATAAATCCATAGATAGAAGCAGGGCTCGCTCTGTTTATACACTATATAAATCCATAGATAGAAGCAGGGCTCGCTCTGTTTATACACTATATAAATCCATGGATAGATAGATAGAAGCAGGGCTCGCTCTGTTTATACACTATATAAATCCATAGATAGAAGCAGGACTCGCTCTGTTTATACACTATATAAATCCATAGATAGATAGAAGCAGGGCTCGCTCTGTTTATACACTATATAAATCCATAGATAGATAGAAGCAGGGCTCGCTCTGTTTATACACTATATAAATCCATAGATAGAAGCAGGGCTCGCTCTGTTTATACACTATATAAATCCATAGATAGAAGCAGGGCTCGCTCTGTTTATACACTATATAAATCCATAGATAGAAGCAGGGCTCGCTCTGTTTATACACTATATAAATCCATAGATAGATAGAAGCAGGGCTCGCTCTGTTTATACACTATATAAATCCATAGATAGATAGAAGCAGGACTCGCTCTGTTTATACGCTATATAAAGCCATAGATAGAAGCAGGGCTCGCTCTGTTTATACACTATATAAATCCATAGATAGAAGCAGGACTCGCTCTGTTTATACGCTATATAAAGCCATAGATAGAAGCAGGGCTCGCTCTGTTTATACACTATATAAATCCATAGATATAGATAGAAGCAGGGCTCGCTCTGTTTATACACTATATAAATCCATAGATAGAAGCAGGGCTCGCTCTGTTTATACACTATATAAATCCATAGATAGAAGCAGGGCTCGCTCTGTTTATACACTATATAAAGCCATAGATAGATAGAAGCAGGGCTCGCTCTGTTTATACACTATATAAATCCATAGATAGATAGAAGCAGGGCTCGCTCTGTTTATACACTATATAAATCCATAGATAGATAGAAGCAGGGCTCGCTCTGTTTATACACTATATAAATCCATAGATAGATAGAAGCAGGGCTCGCTCTGTTTATACACTATATAAATCCATAGATAGAAGCAGGGCTCGCTCTGTTTATACACTATATAAATCCATAGATAGATAGAAGCAGGGCTCGCTCTGTTTATACACTATATAAATCCATAGATAGAAGCAGGGTTCGCTCTGTTTATACACTATATAAATCCATAGATAGAAGCAGGGTTCGCTCTGTTTATACACTATATAAATCCATAGATAGAAGCAGGGCTCGCTCTGTTTATACACTATATAAAACCATAGATAGATAGAAGCAGGGCTCGCTCCGTTTATACACTATATACATCCATAGATAGAAGCAGGACTCGCTCTGTTTATACACTATATAAATCCATAGATAGATAGAAGCAGGGCTCGCTCTGTTTATACACTATATAAATCCATAGATAGATAGAAGCAGGGCTCGCTCTGTTTATACACTATATAAATCCATAGATAGATAGAAGCAGGGCTCGCTCTGTTTATACACTATATAAATCCATAGATAGAAGCAGGACTCGCTCTCTGTACACACTAGTGAGGGAAAATAGTATTTGATCCCCTGCTGATTTTGAATGTTTGCCCACTGACAAAAAAAAAATGATCAGTCTACAATTTTAACAGTAGGTGTATTTTAACAGTGAGAGACAGAATAACAAAAAAAAGAAACCAGAAAAACATATGTCAAAGTTATAAATTGATTTGCATGTTAATGAGTATTTGACCCCTTCGACTTGCACTTGGTGGCAAAACCCTTTTTGGCAATCACAGAGGTCAGACGTTTCTTGAAGTTGGCCACCAGTTTTACACACATCTCAGGGATTTTGTCCCACTCCTCTTTGCAGATCCTCTCCAAGTCATTATGGTTTCGAGACTGACGTTTAGCAAATCGAACCTTCAGCTCCCTCCACAAATTTTCTATGGGATTAAGGTCTGGAGACTGGCTAGGCCACTCCAGGACCATGACGTGCTTCTTTTTGAGCCACTCCTTTGTTGCCTTGGCTGTTTGTTTTGGGTCATTGTCATGCTGGAATACCCATCCACGACCCATTTTCAATGCCCTGGCTGAGGGAAGGAGGTTCTCAACGAAGATATGTCCATCGTCTATTTGATGCGGTGCAGTTGTCCTGTCCCCTTAGCAGACAAACACACCCAAAGCATAATGTTTTCACCTTCATGTTTGACGGTGGGGATAGTGTTCTTGGGGTCACAGGCAGCATTCCTCCTCCTCCAAACACGGCGGATTGAGTTAATGCCAAAGAGTTTTGTTGTAGAATTATTAACCCCTTATAACTTATATCCATTATTAGGCCCCTTATAAACTATATAATCCTTACTGGGCCCCTTTAATACTATATTCTCATATTCAGCTCTCATGCCTCGTAGTTTAAACTTTACAAGATTCCTTTGTTCGTAGAAACAGCATGTCAGCAGAAAATGCTAGAATCTTCTGATTCAAAGAACACACTGTAGCAGATAGTATTGATAGAGTGTATAATTGCCAAAGAGGCCTTGAGAATACTGAGGATACTAACCTTGAAAGACTAAAGGTACCAGCTACTCTTTATGGAAAGCTGCCAAAATGCCCCCTCCCATCGAAAGAACTCCTCGTGCTAGCAAGATGGCGCTGAAATCTGGAGGAGAACTTTATGACGTCAGTTATGATGTAAGACGTAACACCCAACAGGGAGGGCATTTAACTAACCACTTCTTCTCTTAGCCAATTGACAATGTTTCCTCACTTCTTATCTGATATTCAATGATGATGTCATTTTGCATTTAAAAAGGCCTGCATAACTGTTTTCCAACCAGATTGCATTAAATTTTCTGAAGTGCTTTTAACCTGAACTCCATGTGTCAGTGTGAGCTTACTTCTGCGTATACGCAATTTAATCATCTCAGATTTGGACAGGAACAGATAGACATTTAAACATATTTGTTTATTTCTAAATTAATCTACATCAGTTTGATTTCGGTCTCCTCTGACCACAACACTTTCACCCAGTTCTCCTCTGAATCATTCAAATGTTCATTGGCAAACTTCAGACGGGCTTGTACATGTGCTTTCTTGAGCAGGGGGGGGACATTGCGGGCGCTGCAGGATTTCAGTCCTTCATGGTGTAGTATGTTACCAATTGTTTTCTTGGTGACTATGGTCCCAGCTGCCTTGAGATCATTAACAAGATCCTCCATTTAGTTCTGGGCTGATTCCTCACATTTCTCATGATCATTGAAACTCCACCAGGTAAGATCTTGCATGGAGCACCAAACCGAGGGAGACTGACAGTTTTGTTTCTTCCATTTGCGAATAATCGCACCAAGCTGCATAGCGATGGTGTTGTAGCCCATTCCAGCCTTGTGTAGATCTACAATCTTGCCCTCTGACCTCCTTGGACAGCTTTTTGGTCTTGGCCATGGTGGTGAGTTTAGAATCCGATTGCTTCTGTGGACAGGTGTCTTTTATACAGGTAACAAGCTGAGATTAGGAGCATTCCCTTTAAGAGTGTTGCTGATGGGGTATCAAATACTTATTTCACTCATTGACATGCAAATCAATTTTATGTTTTTTTTACATGCGCTTTTCTGGGGAAAAAAATGTTGTTCTGTCTCTGAAGGTTAAAATACACCTACCATTAAAATTATAGACTGATTACTTTGTCGGAGGACAACTGTTCAAAATCATCAGAGGATCAAATACTTTTTTTCCCTCACTGTTTATAGAAGAACTTAAGACCACCTAACTATTTCTTGGGTAAAAAGTGTGTGGGGTAGAGGTAGAGGTAGAGGTAGTATGTTCCAGCTGACATCTCCACAACAAGATTGACGGGTTGCTTCTTAATTAATTGTTGCATAAAACTACATTCTTGTAGCTCTGATCTCAGAATAACGACCCATTCCAGTCATACAATGTGTTTTTTGAATAGAACAGGACTCGACAAAGGTGCCATGTTGGCTAAGAGTTTTTCCCTGACGCTTGGGATTGGTCAACCCATTCCCTCCTTAATACCCGTGCAGCTCTCGGTGTGCTAGTGTACCAGGAGGAAGTGAAGGGACCGGTCCCCTTCCCCCCCCCCCCCCTCCCTTTTGTTTCTGTATATGCAGCCCTTGCCACACCTCCCCTGGCTATGATTGACAGAGCCTGCATGAAGAAAACTGTTTCACTTTCAAACAGATGTAATTTACCACCTTAAACAAATATATCTCTCTGTAAATTGAACTTTAATCATACAGGGTCTAGCAAGCTATCATAGCAGGGGATAAGAAAATCTAAATTAAACAGAACTTGCAGTAATGGTAGGATAATTTGTAGACGACTCTTTACAGGAAGTTTTTAGGGAGGCTGTGCAAGTCACATGCAGGGAGGTGTGACTAGGGTTCATAAACAAAGTGATTTAACTCCTAAATGGCAGAGGATTGAGCAGGGAGGCTGCAGGGGCATGTTCTATACACCAAAACTGCTTCATTAAACTAAAGTTGTTTTGGTGAAGAAGAAATAGGTATACAGTAAGAAAAAAGTGTGTGGTAGCTAAACCGCTACAAACCACCTAAGTGGGAACCCCTTCTTATAAGAAATACAAATGATACATACAATAGGTGGAGCACACATCTGTAGATTCTAGAAAAAAAACAAAGCATCATAGTATAGTCTGTGTAAGATGAAATAAAATAAACCGTAGCAGAGCAATACTACTCACAAGCCTGGAGCCAGTATGACATATGGCTCTTATGTGCAGCGCAGTGGGACTCTTATTAGGATGTCCCCATCCCTCTTGATATTCCTCCTTGGGAAATTGGAAGGCAGTAGTGAAGGAAATGGCACTATTCCAATATGTTAATCCAAACAGTAGACTTTATTTTGAATGGAAAAAATCTTCCCAATAAAATAAAATATTGGAATAGTGCCATTTCCTTCACTACTGCCTTCCAATTTCCCAAGGAGAAATATCAAGAGGGATGGGGACATCCTAATAAGAGTCCCACTGCGCTGCACATAAGAGCCATATGTCATACTGGCTCCAGGCTTGTGAGTAGTATTGCTCTGCTACGGTTTATTTTATTTCATCTTACACAGACTATACTATGATGCTTTGTTTTTTTTTCTAGAATCTACAGACGATGTGTGCTCCACCTATTGTATGTATCATTTAAAGTTGTTTTGGTGACTATAGTGTCTCTTTAACGTTGAAAAACTTGAGGTTCTGGTACATAGTGACGATTAAAGCACTGTTTTTTAAATACAAATTGTGTTAATTTAGGAAAAGTAGAGCTGCATAAACAGTGATTTGCGCAGTGAGACTGCTTAGTGCCCCTTTTTAAGATGAGTGGTTTTGGTTCTTAAACTGCCCATTTTAGTATCTGACTTTTTATAAATTATTTGGCTTCAAAACTTTACCAGACAGGAATTTGTGTATATATTATGCATTTTGGAACAGATAATGTATTTTCATTTAACAAGGATTGAGTGCAGTTCCATACTGTTGATTTTAGCAAGTATTTTAATTTTATGACTAACATCAATTGAAGATGTTGTGTCTTATATTTTATTTTATTTCAGTTGTGCTTGTGTTTATTTCCATGGCAATAACATGCAGAAGTTGCATAACTTTTCTGTACCATTCAGTTTTGTGTTGGGATGTTTGAAGACAATGTCTACACATGAGTGTAAGCCATGATGTTTCAACTTGTCATTGGCTTCTGGATAGAGTGGGCCATGGAGTGCCACCTACAGGCTTTTAATTCAAACTGAGAAATGTTCTATTCTTGATGCACACACTATTTAAAGAGAGATGTGCTACTGCTATGGTTATAATGTACCACGGAACATTTTATAGTGACCGCTATTGTGGTACTTTTTGCAGGTGTGGTAAAGATCTTGGTGAGACAGGCCCCACGAGAAACTCCAATGTCTTCACCCCGTCCTACTCTTGGTTCCCCGTTACATTTGCCTCAAAACTCAACTCGTCCACTTTTACGTGTCCTGCCAAGCACGCTTTCAGACAATGCCAACCCTAGAGCTGGGACTGGGGAAAGATCAGGTATGTGATGGGCATCGATTTATGTATTCGTTGGTCCAAAGGTCTGGTTTCCTGCACCACAAATAAGTTATTTCCAATGTCGGCTTACAGGTAGTTCCATATATTTGAGCGGTAGCACGTTTTAATCCTCAAAAATAAGTGTTAACTTTTTTTTTTTCTCTCTCTTTTCTAGCCCTTCCTGTTTTTTCTACTGCAGCTTGTGCGGTTGCTACATCTTCCATCACATTAGCCGCAAGCCCACTTCTTATGGTCTCCAGTCCTACACTGACTTCAAGACTCCCAGCCCCAAACCCTGTTCCCAGCCTTCATAACCACAATGTACCAATCAATGCAGAGGGCTCCCCAGGTGTTTCTGGTGTGGCACTTCGGCTACTTGCTAGTGGAACTTCAGCTACCCTCCAGCTCACCAACCATCACTCGTCACCACCAAGACATTCTCAGAGTCCTGCCCTCCAAAGCTGCCCAGCACAAAGCCCAATCTTTACCAACTGCTCTCCTTGTCCAGTACAGATACCTGGCTTTGCTAATTGTTCCCCTGGCCAAATTGTATCTTCTGAATCTAAGACATGTGCTGTCTTGCAAAAGGTTTCTCTGTCAGACACAGGTTCTAACAGCCAGGGCCTGTCCTTATCCACAGTCTCTAATGGCAATGGATTTGGGCAAAATAAAGCTCAAGAGCATAAAGATTCTCTTATCCCCCAAACTCTAACTCAGCCAATGTCCTCTCAGTGTGCTTCTGGCCCAACCACAGACCATATCCAGTTTGTCAGTAGCCTTAACCCAACCCCTGCCTCACCCCCCGCCCATTGCAATTCTAACCATGCCCCAGCAATTCCCAAACTGGCCCCTTCCAGTTACAACATTAATCTAGTTCCTGCCCTTCTCACAAACTCTTCTCCTTCCACCGTCTCCAGTTATAGCCCTGTCCCTGCACGCTTCCTCACTAGCCCTGTGTCTCTCCTAGCCCTTTCTCCTTTACCCTCTACCAATAGTAGCACTGCTCCCATCTTGTACACACATGCCAATGCAAACACACTTTCCTCTCTTGGTGCATCTGCAGTGAGTCACCAAACAACCATTCCTTTGCCCACAATTCAGACATCTGCTTCTCTGCCCTTGCTGTCAACTTCTATTCCTCTGGCTTCTCCTGTACCTCCTCTTTCTGCCATGACTTCCCAGGCACCTGGCCCCACTCCTCCTCCTTCTGCCCCGGCACCTGGCCGCCGCCCTCCTGCCCCGGCACCTGGCCGCCCTCCTCCTCCTTCAGCCCCGGCACCTGGCTGCCCTCCTCCTCCTTCAGCCCCGGCACCTGGCCGCCCTCCTCCTCCTTCAGCCCCGGCACCTGGCCGCCCTCCTCCTCCTTCAGCCCCGGCACCTGGCCGCCCTCCTCCTCCTTCAGCCCCGGCACCTGGCCGCCCTCCTCCACCTTCTGCCCCGGCACCTGGCCGCCCTCCTCCTCCTTCTGCCCCGGCACCTGGCCGCCCTCCTCCCCTTTCTGCCCCGGCACCTGGCCCAGCTCCTCCTCCCCTTTCTGCCCCGGCACCTGGCCCAGCTCCTCCTCCCCTTTCTGCCCCGGCACCTGGCCCAGCTCCTCCTCCCCTTTCTGCCCCGGCACCTGGCCCAGCTCCTCCTTCCCTTTCTGCCCCGGCACCTGGCCCAGCTCCTCCTCCTCCTTCAGGCCCAGCACCTGTCCCAGCTCCTCCTTCAGGCCCAGCACCTGGCCCAGCTCCTCCTCCTTCAGGCCCAGCACCTGGCCCAGCTCCTCCTCCTCCTCCTTCAGGCCCAGCACCTGGCCCAGCTCCTCCTCCTTCAGGCCCAGCACCTGGCCCAGCTCCTCCTCCTTCAGGCCCAGCACCTGGCCCAGCTCCTGGCCCAGCTCCTCCTCCTCCTCCTTCAGGCCCAGCACCTGGCCCAGCTCCTCCTCCTCCTCCTTCAGGCCCAGCACCTGGCCCAGCTCCTCCTCCTTCAGGCCCAGCACCTGGCCCAGCTCCTCCTCCTTCAGGCCCAGCACCTGGCCCAGCTCCTCCTCCTCCTCCTTCAGGCCCAGCACCTGGCCCAGCTCCTCCTTCAGGCCCAGCTCCTCCTTCTGGCCCAGCTCCTCTTCCTCCTTCAGGCCCGGCACCTGGCCCAGCTCCTCTTCCTCCTTCAGGCCCGGCACCTGGCCCAGCTCCTCTACCTCCTTCAGGCTCAGCACCTGGCCCAGCTCCTCTTCCTCCTTCTGCCCCGGCACCTGGCCCAGCCCCTCCTCCTCCCTCTGGCCCGGCCCCTCCTCCTCCCTCTGGCCCGGCCCCTCCTCCTCCCTCTGGCCCAGCCCCTCCTCCTCCCTCTGGCCCGGCCCCTCCTCCTCCCTCTGGCCCGGCCCCTCCTCCTCCCTCTGGCCCGGCCCCTCCTCCTCCCTATGGCCCGGCCCCTCCTCCTCCCTCTGGCCCGGCCCCCCCTCTTCCCTCTGCCCTGGCACCTGGCCCGGCTCCTCCTCCCCCCTCTGGCCCGGCTCCTCCTCCCCCCTCTGGCCCGGCTCCTCCTCCCCCCTCTGGCCCGGCTCCTCCTCCCCCCTCTGGCCCGGCTCCTCCTCCCCCCTCTGGCCCGGCTCCTCCTCCCCCCTCTGGCCCGGCTCCTCCTCCCCCCTCTGGCCCGGCACCTGGCCCGGCTCCTCCTCCCTCTGGCCCGGCTCCTCCTCCTCCTCCCTCTGGCCTGGCACCTGGCCCGGCTCCTCCTCCTCTTCCCTCTGCCCCGGCACCTGGGCCGGCTCCTCCTCCTCTTCCCTCTGCCCCGGCACCTGGGCCGGCTCCTCTTCCCTCTGCCCCGGCACCTGGGCCGGCTCCTCCTCCTCCTCCCTCTGCCCCGGCACATGGGCCGGCTCCTCCTACTCCTCCCTCTTCCCCGGCACCTGGCCCGGCTCCTCCTCCCTCTGGCCCGGCTGCTGCTCCTCCCTCTGCCCCGGCACCTGGCCCGGCTGCTGCTCCTCCCTCTGCCCCGGCACCTCCTCCAGCTCCCCCTCCCTCTGCCCCGGCCCCTGGCCCTGCTCCTCCTCCTCCCTCTGGCTGCCCTCCTCCCTCTGCCCCGGCCCCTGGCCCTGCTCCTCCTCCTCCCTCTGGCTGCCCTCCTCCCTCTGTCCCGGCCCCTGGCTGCCCTCATCTGCCTTCCCCGGCTACTCCAACCTCTGCTCCTCTTCCTGTTCTGGCTGTTTCTTCTCCCACAACTGCTTTTGGAGGCACTGTCCCAGTGACCACACAAACCGCTTCTGTTCCTGCCTCTGTGGCTGCATTGGCAACTCATGCCCCTTCCTCCTTGCCATCTATTCAGCCCCTTCTTGCGCATGCTCCTGCCCCCCTGGCCGCTCCTGTATCTGCTTTGACCTCTCCTCCCTCTGGGCCTGTGGCCGCCCTGGCCGCACTGACTCCTACCCTTGATACCAATCTGGCTGCTCTGGGAACTCAAGTTTCCGCTCCCCTAGCTGTGCTTACATCTCCCACACCACTGCAAACCATGGCAGGTTCCATATCTGTTCCTTTCTCTTTACTTGCTGCTTCGGTGTCTGAGACTCTGCCTTCCCTGGTTTTGTCAACCCAGTTACCTCTAGTAACCACCTCAGGAACAGAGCCTGTGCCATCTTTTTCAGCTAGTGCTGCTCTGCTCCCATCAGTGGCAGCTGCTGCGTCACTTCCCTTGATAACTTGTTCAGATATGAATGCTCTTCCATCTGTCCCCATGCTTTCTACTAGCCTCCCTTCATCTGTCTCATTACCTGTGCTGGCTGTAAAGAGTACATCGAATGTCCTAGCACGTGGCCCTGTCCCTCAAACCTCTACACAAGCTTCCCATTCTTCACTTCTCTCCTGCCCCTCTCCATCTTCATCCTCTGTATCTGGTTCCTTTCCTGCAACTTGGACAGCTGGCTCCTCCGCAAGGGCAATTACTTGTCTGCCATCTCCTTCTGTCACCATATCTACCCGGCTGCCTTCTGCAGTCTCATCACTAACTCATCTCCCAATGTTAGCAGCTTCTGCCCACTTACCCTCAGTGGTGTCTTCTACCCCTGCATCTGCCTCCTTGCCGGTTTTGTCATCCCCCGAACACGTTACCCTTCCCTTGCTGGCTTCTCCGGCATCTAACTTACTGCCTTCACTTGACTTTCCTGTGAGTACAACTCGGAGTGCTCCTGTGAACCCCTTAGCTACTACCCACTCTTTAATCACATCTCCTTTAGTTTGTCCATCATCACAAGCCCCATCTTCTGTACCGCTCTCATCAGTCCCTTCATCCTCTTCTGCTCCTGTGTCCACTCTGTCTTTTTGTATCTCTAGCACAGTGTCTTCCCCCTTGTCCAATTTTAATGACTCTATTTCTGCCCCAGTTTCTGACTCCATTCCACCTATGGCTTCTGCTACTCCTACTAGTGTGCCCAGTACACCTATGATAGGCCCAGATCCCCCTTTGTCTCTATCAGTTGCTGGCCCCCCGTCAGTCAGCGTTACTCTAAGCACAGCTACAGAGTCTGATATGCTGCTGGACGGGGATGGCCTCCGCTCCACACATCCCTCTATGGTATCGGGCTCGTCAAGGCCCAGAAGACAGCCACCACCTCCACCACGATCACCATTTTATCTGGTAAGTGCTTTTTCACTGTCATTGTATGTAGAGCTCCGTGTGGAGCAGATCCCTTTACATGTCAGTTCCTCATGCATGGGTAGGGTAGGATCCCTTTCTATATTGGTCTATAATGGTGGGGTGTTTTGGATCATGAAGTAGGGGGGGGGGGGGGGGCGCATGAAGGGGAAAGATTAGGTCCCTATGGAATTTGTACTTGGATTAGTTGGAAAAACCCTTGATTTTGGGTTGAATCATTTTTCTTGGAGGATGAACCCTTTTATATTCTGGAGATTTCAGGGAGTAGGGAATTTGTTATAGTTTTTTTTTTGTATTGAAGAAAGCTTAATGATGGTGAGATGTGTATGTTCATTTATTGAGCATAGGTCTATAATTGTCTCTTCTCCTTGATCTTCCTTTAAGGAACCGTTAGAAGAGCGGAGACGTAAACACAAAGTGGAACGGCTGGAGAGGATCTTCCGCCTAAATGAGCAGCGTTGTGGGCTTACTCCAGTTTATGGCACAGAGGTCATACAGTTCTGCACCCTCTCTGATAAAGCCACCATTGCATGGCCCAATTCATGTCCTCTTGCTCCAAATCTACAGGATTACTGGCTCCAGACCAATGCTTTCAAAAACTGCATCTTTACCCCACAGCAACGCCTGGAGCAGCTAGGCCCACTTATAGAGCGGTACGTAGTATCCAGATTGTTCACATCTGGTAAGATTAGATTTTGTAGAGAAGGAACATGTCTATTTCTATTTATTTTTTAACATTTAGGTGGATCCCACAATAAAGTTTAGTACTGACATGATTAGGGATTAAAGTACAATGCCCCTTCATATTGCTTATTACCTCTGTACTTTGTTTTTTGGCAGATTTATCTTTGCAATGCCTCCTGTGGAGGCCCCACCAATCAATATGCACACCTCGCACCCTCCTCCATCGCTTCTTCTACAAGAGTCTCTTTTCAAGGAGACGCTAAGCAGGGATCTGAGGCCGCACACTCGCTCTCTGCACCGCATTGTTTCCAACATGAGGACACAGTTTCCTGATCTGCGACTTATTCAGTATGACTGTGGTAAGTTCATAGGGCTCATATCCTCTGCAGACTTTTATTCGAGCCAACAAGGCAACATCAAGTCTCTGCTAACAGACTTTGTTCACATCATCACATTTTTCTCTTTTTTTTTTATAGGAAAGCTGCAGACCTTGGACCGATTGCTACGGCAGTTAAAATCTGGAGGACATCGGGTTTTGATCTTTACTCAGATGACACGCATGTTGGACATTTTGGAGCAATTCCTCAACTACCACGGGCACATTTACCTGCGACTGGATGGATCAACTCGTGTGGAACAGAGACAGGTAGATAAGGGCTAAAGTGGCTAAAGGGTTAAAGTGCACAAAACCAGGGCAAATGTTTTTACAAGCATCATAAATGTATTTTACAGATCTGTCCAACATGTTGTTTACTGAACGCTTTCCTTAACATCAGACTGGATTATTTTCACAGCAGCTGCTATGTGGCTGGTGCTGCACAATCAGTCTAACAGGACCTGTCTCTCAGGATGCTGCCATGTGTTCATATCATGTGCACAGCCTTTCAAAGAGACCACACAACATTTACTGTACTTCTAGCTACGTGTCTCTGCTCTCTCTGTCTGTAACCGATCTAGCCACGTGTCTCTGCTCTTTCTGTCTGTAACCGATCTAGCCACGTGTCTCTGCTCTTTCTGTTCTATAACCGATCTAGCCACGTGTCTCTGCTCTTTCTGTCTGTAACCGATCTAGCCACGTGTCTCTGCTCTTTCTGTCTGTAACCGATCTAGCCACGTGTCTCTGCTCTTTCTGTCTGTAACCGATCTAGCCACGTGTCTCTGCTCTTTCTGTCTGTAACCGATCTAGCCACGTGTCTCTGCTCTTTCTGTCTGTAACCGATCTAGCCACGTGTCTCTGCTCTTTCTGTTCTATAACCGATCTAGCCACGTGTCTCTGCTCTTTCTGTCTGTAACTGGTCTAGCCACGTGTCTCTGCTCTTTCTGTCTGTAACCGATCTAGCCACGTGTGTCTGCTCTTTCTGTTCCATAACCGATCTAGCCACGTGTCTCTGCTCTTTCTGTCTGTAACCGATCTAGCCACGTGTCTCTGCTCTTTCTGTTCCATAACCGATCTAGCCACGTGTCTCTGCTCTTTCTGTTCTATAACCGATCTAGCCACGTGTCTCTGCTCTCTCTGTCTGTAACCGATCTAGCCACGTGTCTCTGCTCTTTCTGTTCTATAACCGATCTAGCCACGTGTCTCTGCTCTTTCTGTCTGTAACCGATCTAGCCACGTGTCTCTGCTCTTTCTGTTCCATAACCGATCTAGCCACGTGTCTCTGCTCTTTCTGTTCTATAACCGATCTAGTCACGTGTCTCTGCTCTTTCTGTTCCATAACCGATCTAGCCACGTGTCTCTGCTCTTTCTGTTCTATAACCGATCTAGCCACGTGTCTCTGCTCTTTCTGTTCTATAACCGATCTAGCCACGTGTCTCTGCTCTTTCTGTTCTATAACCGATCTAGCTTAGTTTCTTGGCCTTTAGCAGGTGCAGTAGGCATGCAGGCTCTGCCATAGGTTTCTGTATAGCTTAGGAAAGTGAAGAATAGTTGTGATATCTCTACCGTAGGGGACACTGGGCATTGGGTGAGGGAGAAAGCTGTTCTCTCTGAACCTGCTGGTTGGTCTCGCACATAAAGAGAGAAAGGCAAGTAGCGTATTTACCTGAAGGTCTGTTTCTCAGGGGCACTAGAAAAATCTCAAGGTGGTGTAATTTGATTTGCTACCACTCTGATACATAACACTGTTATAAACTCTTAGGCTTGGTCTGATTGTTCATATATCGTATACCATAGTAGGGCCCTTCAAATTTTGCAGTCATTTAACCCCTTAAGGACACATGACATGTCCTGATTCCCTTTTATTCCAGAAGCTTGGTCCTTAAGGGATTGAATTTTGTGTGCTCTTAAAGAAGAGTGATTGAAACAATCAATTATTTAAATGTCTGCTACAGCCAGCTAATTATGCAGCTGAAAATGGATTACCTAATGTACAACTAGGAGCATATTGCAGTGGCTAGGGCTCTGGAGACTTTCCCTTGTAAAGCAGTGATTATAGATATTTTCCCCACACATTAGCCGAGACTAAATGTAGGTGAGTAGAATGAACCTTTATTCAACACAACACAGCAATTTATTTAGAAAAAAGTGCATTCCTAAACCAGGGGATCCTTCATGCAATGGCCTTTACAATAGTCTTACCCTGGCGCCATTCTGTGGGGGGTTCTGATTGCAACATCGACAGACAGATATCTGGTAAAAGGTTTACCGGATCATAGCACAGTCCCAATCCAGCAAACCGTTCCAGAGCATTTCCGGTTATCTCCCAGTAAGGCGGTCAATATGCAGGATGGGTCCACGCAATCCCCATAGGTCCCCAATTCCGGCTGAGAGGCCGACTAGGCATCCATGCTCCTTCCCTTTTTAGTGGATTTTGAGAACAGGTCCATAGTCTGTGGGCAGGCGACACATCTCCAAAAGGCCATGGCACCGGAGCTTCCGTCACAATCGTCATATTGTTCATGTTTGAAAATATGACTGATATTCTGTGATATGTTTGAATTACAATCTTAAAGGACCACTCTAGGCACCCAGACCACTTCAGCTTAATGAAGTGGTCTGGGTGCCAGGTCCAGCTAGGATTCACTCTTTCTTCTATAAACATAGCAGTTTCAGAGAAACTGCTATGTTTATACTGAGGGTTAAGCCAGCCTCCAGAGCCTCTAGTGGCTGTCTCATTGACAGCTGCTAGAGGCGCTTGCGTGCTTCTCACTGTGAAAATCACAGTGAGAGCACGCAAGCGTCCATAGGAAAGCATTATGAATGATGACGTCGCGAGGAAGAAGAGGAGGAGGAGGAGGAGGAGGAAAGCTCCCCGCCCGGCGCTGGAGAAAGAGGTACGTTTAACCCCTTCCTCCCCCCAGAGCCCGGCGGGAGTGGGTCCCTGACACACGTTTGGCTCTTTTGATATGCACACGTTTGGCTCTTTTGATATTTGGAAATTGTTGTATCCTGCAAAGCTAGCTTTTATCTTTCTAGTGTCCACTTTTCTTATTCACATATTGATAAAGTTTGAGGTCATTCTGTATCTCATGAAAAACAGAGATAAGATTCAAAATGAGACAATACATGTTCAGATCACAATGTTATTACATGGCGGGTGAATGGTTACTTATTTTGTAATCCATCCAAAAAACCAAACTGATTAAACAACCCAAAACGATACCTCTTACGTCAGTAACTGATGGGCTTTCAAATCAAAGGCAATTTCATAAGTGTGAATGCGTAGTTCAAGAAAACTAGGAGTGTACACTTGATAACACTTTGAATAAATCCACACCCTCTAAAATTAATTTGGCTTCCATGATTGTCATCCAAAAACAATATTAAAAATACTAGAAAATAAAGATAAGGAGCAATTAACAACTGGGAATTAAGTAAAGGTAATCGAAGGGATAAGATGCTAATGCGGAGGTTGAGACACTAAATTGACTAGTATAATGGGTGATAGATGTGCATAGTAAGCTGTATATATACATACTTGGATATATCTGCTTTCGCGAAAGGGGCACTCACACTGCATCCACTACACAAAAATACACTGCATCCACTACACAAAAATACACTGCATCCACTACACAAACACACACTGCATCCACTACACGCACGCACACTGCATCCACTACACGCACGCACACTGCATCCACTACACGCACGCACACTGCATCCACTACACGCACGCACACTGCATCCACTACACGCACGCACACTGCATCCACTACACGCACGCACACTGCATCCACTACACGCACGCACACTGCATCCACTACACGCACGCACACTGCATCCACTACACGCACGCACACTGCATCCACTACACGCACGCACACTGCATCCACTACACGCACGCACACTGCATCCACTACACGCACGCACACTGCATCCACTACACGCACGCACACTGCATCCACTACACGCACGCACACTGCATCCACTACACGCACGCACACTGCATCCACTACACGCACGCACACTGCATCCACTACACGCACGCACACTGCATCCACTACACGCACGCACACTGCATCCACTACACGCACGCACACTGCATCCACTACACGCACGCACACTGCATCCACTACACGCACGCACACTGCATCCACTACACGCACGCACACTGCATCCACTACACGCACGCACACTGCATCCACTACACGCACGCACACTGCATCCACTACACGCACGCACACTGCATCCACTACACACACGCACACTGCATCCACTACACAAATATTCTCACTGCACACACACACTGCATCCACTGCACAAACACACACACTGCACAAACACACACACTGCATCCACTGCACAAACACACACACTGCATCCACTGCACAAACACACACACTGCATCCACTGCACAAACACACACACTGCATCCACTACACACCCATATATTCTTGAAAACATAGGCAATTCTGACTGGCATGTATATTTTGTGCATTTACCTTAATAAAAAAAATTGCAAAAAAAAATAAACATGTTCAGTTAACAGTATATTTGTGTAGAAATATATATATATATTTTTTTTCAAAATGGTAAATGTACAGAATATTGGTAAGTTATCGGCCTGAAGGTTCACAAATTATCGGCTCTAAAAAAAAATCAATATCGCCCGATACCTACTTTTATATATCTCAATCATTATTTATAGGGTGTTTGCATCAAGTCAGATTTCCTTTATCCATTCACTGGGCTCATGGTTCTTTGTAACACAGCCTTCTTTCACTCATTGGCTTTTCTTCCTTTGCGTTTTGATGTGTGGGGACCGCTGCTGTTTGATTTCTGCCATTTTGTGTTTTCTCTCTAGGTCCTGATGGAGCGTTTTAACATGGATAAGCGCATCTTCTGCTTCATTCTGTCCACTCGCAGCGGAGGAGTTGGAGTCAATCTCACTGGGGCTGATACGGTTATCTTCTATGACAGTGATTGGAACCCAACCATGGATGCACAGGCGCAGGATCGATGCCACCGTATTGGACAGACTCGTGATGTGCACATATACAGGTCAATTACATGATCACAATAGAAATGTCACAAAATTCAACACTTTTACATTATCTCACATTATAAGTTTCATTTCATGTATAAGAATTGAGTAGTGAGCTAAGCAGCGATGCTAATGAAAAACCAAATGTAATAAAGGAGTCTTCCTTGTGACAATATTGCGAAATTTCGCCGATAGAACCACGCTGAACACTACTCTTACCCAGGATCCGTTCTCATACAATTTCCAATAACCGGCCCGCTTTGACACTGCACATTGATTCCACGAGGTCTTCCTTACACAGCAAGCCACTTATAAAGCATCTCCTAGGCCCATTACCCACAGCCTCCGTCCCACGCCTTTCAGGTACAGAGATATGTGGAGAAGCAGAGTCCATCTGTAAGTTAATTTTAGGGGGGGAATTACAGCTGTTCAGTCAAGCATGCAATAGCCCCCCACTGTACAGACTTACAGACTTTGAGGTCGGTTTCATCTATGCTTCACGGTTACTCTGTGGAGGAGGCTGTGCTCTTTGCTGCTTTACAAGATAGGAACTCCATAAAGATGTGGTCCAGCACAGTGAAGTCATAATAGACGTCACTCTGTAGTCTCCAGTGGGAGGGGCTGATGTACTAGATCTGATAATCCAACTGAATAACATGGCAAATGCGATATCTCTAGATTCATCGAGGTGCCCTTTGGTAGGTAAGTGGCTTTTATGCAGCAAAATTAGAAGCTTCACTGAATTTATTTCTCCAATGCCTGTGCTGATCTTGGGAGCTCATGTCACGTAACCACTCTGTTTGGCAGTTAGTCTTCGCCCTCACACCAGACATTTATACAGTGCATGGTAAGGAGCTTGGTAGAGTCTGCCAAGTGCTTGCTTTAGTGAACGCTTTCCTTAACATCAGACTGGATTATTTTCACAGCAGCTGCTATGTGGCTGGTGCTGCACAATCAGTCTAACAGGACCTGTCTCTCAGGATGCTGCCATGTGTTCATATCATGTGCACAGCCTTTCAAAGAGACCACACAACATTTACTGTACTTCTAGCTACGTGTCTCTGCTCTCTCTGTCTGTAACCGATCTAGCCACGTGTCTCTGCTCTTTCTGTCTGTAACCGATCTAGCCACGTGTCTCTGCTCTTTCTGTTCTATAACCGATCTAGCCACGTGTGTCTGCTCTTTCTGTTCTATAACCGATCTAGCCACGTGTCTCTGTTCTATAACCGATCTAGCCACGTGTGTCTGCTCTTTCTGTTCTATAACCGATCTAGCCACGTGTCTCTGCTCTTTCTGTTCTATAACCGATCTAGCCACGTGTCTCTGCTCTTTCTGTTCTATAACCGATCTAGCCACGTGTCTCTGCTCTTTCTGTTCTATAACCGATCTAGCCACGTGTCTCTGTTCTATAACCGATCTAGCCACGTGTCTCTGCTCTTTCTGTTCTATAACCGATCTAGCCACGTGTCTCTGCTCTTTCTGTCTGTAACTGATCCTGCCGTGTGTTTTAGTTCTGTCTGTCTCTCTTTATTTAATCCTGTATTTTCTTTTGGGAGTATCTGTACCTAATTATGCTGTGTCTCTGTCCTGTCTGTCTGTATTCGATCCTGATATTTATTTTGGCACGATCTGTAACTAATCATGCTGTTTCTCAGTCCTGTTTGTCTCTATCCCTGCCATGTCTTTGAGCGATGTCTACCATATTCCTCCACTTCTCATGTTTGTGCCAATTCCTGACAGCTCTCCACTGTATCTATCTTGTATTGCACCAGGTCTCCCAGCTGTATCCATTCCATTTTCTATGAAAACTGTGCTTTTTACAGACTTTGTTATTTCCTGTTTTGTGCCCGGTATCGTTTTTCTAATCCTCCATTTGGTGTTTGTCGGTTCTAGGCTGGTGAGTGAACGCACAGTGGAGGAAAACATTCTGAAAAAAGCTCAGCAGAAGCGCATGCTTGGAGACATGGCCATTGAAGGCGGAAACTTCACTACTGCATACTTCAAACAGGTAACCTTGTCACACAGAGACAGAGTCCCTGGCCGCCTTCTGTTAGTTCCTTTCTCATGTTCTGTGAATTCATGAATAAATTCCTCCATTACGCAGAATGGACTTTTGTACTATTGGTTCAGTGTCCTAAATACGCAGCTGTAATAGATATTACTCTGCATGAGATCCCAGCCCATGGGAATCCTATTTTTCTGCTCCTCGAATGGCAGCCATTTTGCTCCTTTCTTGGTTAGTATTTGAATACTCTGCTTTTTCTTCTGCGCCCATAGTTTTCCATTTGTTAAAACTGGTCTCTTTCAGCAAACAATCCGTGAGCTGTTTGAGATGGAAGACGTTTCACGCAGAGAGGTGGAGACTCGAGCCGCATCTCCTGACCAAAATCTAGAAGATGGCACCGCCAGCCGAGACTCTCACATCCTGGAGCAGGTAACTGGGCATGACCCAACATTTATGTAGTCAAGGGTTGTAGCGCTTGACTCAGGATGTTAATCAGAATATGAACCTGGTAAATACAGCTTGGTCTTTGTCTTGTAGGCTTTGTGCGGAGCTGAAGATGAGGAAGACACATTGGCTGCTTCTCTTGTTCGTGCAGAGCAAGTGGCAGATCTAGCAGAATTTAATGAAAATGCTCCATTAGAGCCAGAAGAGGAGGAACAAAGCCGAGCTGAGCAGGAGATATCTGCTTTGGTTGAGCAGGTAAACCTCCTGATATGTAATGGACCATGTGTGTTTGGTTCGCTTTAGTGTGTGCTGATCTCTTCAGGAAAAGTTGTCCTCTACAGAGCTGTGCCTGGGGCTACAATCCATCTTGTGTGTTTTTATATGGAGCTCTTCCCCTCGTGCTCTTGACGGTTCCATTGCCGACTGCTGCAGTTGAAATTAAGAATTTTAGCTGGACATATTTTGTCAACTGAAAAATAAACTGACATTGTGGTTCTCTCTCTGCAGCTTACTCCCATTGAACGTTACGCTATGTATTTTTTGGAGGCTTCGCTGGAAGATGTTAGCAGAGAAGAACTAAAGCAGGCTGAGGTGTGCATAGTCTTTATTTTACATTATTTGTAGGATTTCTTATCTAATCCATGTTCTTTCTCCCTCCTCCTTCCCCTTCCATACTACCCCATGACCTTGTTTTCCCTTACTGGCTACATACTGTTATCCCCAGTGCATTCACTTCCCTCTTACTTCTGGAACTCATACCATGTTTTGTGGGTTTTTGTTTTCATTAGGAGCAAGTAGAAGCTGCTCGCAAGGATCTGTTTCTGGCCAAGGATGATGTTGGACAGTGTGAAGAGCGTTGGGAAGAGGAATGCAGAAAAATTCGGAAGGCTCGGCCCACTCCTCCAACCAGATCTCCAGGAGAGCGCATTGCTGTCCGTATGAGTGAGAGATTGCGTGGAGGTAGAGCTAATGAAGGTGCAGACATTGACAACCTAGCAGTGCCTGAGAATGCAACTTTAGTTGAAACTGCCACTCCAGTTGAAGAGACTGCCATCCCAGTTCAAGAGACATTACAAGACCAGCAGTCACTAGAGCATCTGACAAAGTTACCCATAACAGATCTGCTGGACAGGAATCACAGCGCAAAACCTGATGACGATATTCCTGTCCTTCCAGCACATACAATATCCTCTTCAGCACCTCTGGCAACTCCTCCACAGGAGATCCTAGAACAAGGAGAGTTTTCTAATCAAGAGGAGTTTGATGAGGTGACTGTACATGTCGATGATGAAAAGCTGCCTGTGCCAAAAACGGATACTTCCTTGAGTAGTCCTTCCACATGTGCATCACAAGAAGAGGAAAATAGTGCGCCACGTACTCCACGGAGGAAAGTGACTGCAGACTGTGAGATCCTTTTGTCTGGGGTTGGAGATAGCTCCCCTACTGCTAAAGTGCTCAGACGATTGCCAGGACGTCTGATTACTGTAGTACAAGACCGGCCTCTTGTCCACCGACGGAGTCGGAGAAGACAGAGTTCTACAACAGAGAAGGGATCTCAGAGTCCACACACATCTGATCATCAAAGCCCTACACGTGGCCTCCAGTCAGATGAAAACTCAGAGACTGGAATTCCCCCACCAAAGAGGAAAAGAGGGAGACCCCCTAAGATCAGAACAGACCATTCCCCTCCTGGAATTTCTCGTGATATGCTCCCTGTGATATCATCTCCTGAGCTAGGAAACTCTCCTTTGTGTACCAGAGTTCCCGGCAGTTCTAGTTCATGCTCTAGATTTAACTCAGAAAGTGAAAGTAGTTCCCCTGCTGAGAAGAGAAAAAGGGGGCGCCCTCCTAAAAGAAGGGAAAGCAAAGGCACTTCTCAATTTACTATTTCATCAGACATTCGTTCCCCCTCAGACACTACACAAGACAATCCCACCTTAAACATCATTCACAGTAGACTTGATCCAAAAGCTGATCCTGAGTTTATGACATCTGTAGCGCGTGATCCAATCATTCCCAGTACTGTTTCTGACATTCCTCAGGTGGGTGGTTGTGTAGAGGGTGCAAGCAGCAGTGGTGTGGATGATCCCCTCACTCCTCCAAAGCGTAAACGTGGCCGCCCACCCAAGTCCCTGGCAATGTCCTGCCCTTCATTGCACAATGAAAAAGTGGACAGTTCTCCAGAGAGGTCCCCCAGCCCACAAATCACAAGAACTCCATTCCGGAGAAAGAAGAAACCAACGAAGACTATAACACAGGAGGAGCGGAGGCGTTCTTCTCCCACTCCTGACACAGATGACTCTTCAGGAGAAGAGGAAACTCCCATTAGGACTCCCTTTACCCGCAGTGCCTGTACACGGCTACAGCCCAATCAGGTGCCGCTTGAAACCACTCCAGCCACTGGCTCTGCTTCCAAACCACCACGAGGACGTTCTCTTCGAGCTGTCCCAATTTTAGATAAGCCTTCCACTAAAAGGCGGAAGGCCCCAAGTGTGAGCTCCCCAAGCCCCCCCTCTTCTCCCCAGTGCAGCTCAAGTGAAAGGCAGGTCACAGGGAGCAGAAAGCGTCATTGTCCTCCTGCAGAACGCATTCTGCGCAGCTCTCTCACAGCAAACCCAGCAAGTAACACTCGCTCCTCACGTCCCACTCCCCAGCTTCCTATTTCTCCTGGCAGCCACAGAGGCAGGAAGGCAAAGACGTGAGTGAACAATGTTTGTCAGCTGGCTGTGTTTCACCCCATGTGGGGAACCGCCTCTTACAGTGACTAAAGAGGCGTGAGAAACTCTTACTGGCTGTCCCAAGAGCACTGAAACTGCCCCTGGTAGAGGTTGGGGCAGGCTCTCTGTGGAGAGTGCTCTGCAGGACCACAGCCCCTTCTCTGAGAAATAACCACAATCTATGCAAAGAGGATGGAGCAAGCCTAAAATCTGATTTTTAGAGGGGCTTTCTGGTGGTCCGTGCCAGATAGGGAGTTGCAGGTATTTTGGGATGTTGGGCCCTGTAGTATTAGAAAGCTGCAGGCCCCTGGATCTGTTGTTGGCATGTCAGGGGTCTCTGGATCTGCAGTCTCACGTCTCAGCACATAGAGCCCTGAGTCTTTGGATCTTGATCTTTCTACACAAGTCCTTGTAATTCTCTTTCATGAAAATAAAGTGTTCGGTAAAATGTGTGCTAACTTTTCACAAGTCTCTTACTGGAGCATGTTTAATACTGTACCTGAAGGATCTCATGCTGGCCTGTGAATTTCCATATGTCTAAATGTATTGCTTTTACTCAGATGACATTGTCCTGGGTGTGTGTAGGTGGGGGGCGTCTCCGACTGTAGTGTGTGACTTGTGACTGTTGGGCCGGGGGGAGGGGGAGGGAGGGGAGGGGAGAGGAGAGGAGAGGAGGAGTCTGCAGTGCGTGATTTGTGACTGGGGGGGTACCTATGCCGTGTGTGACTTCTGGCTGTTGGAGAGGTATCCTTAGAAGTTTGGTGCTGTGGGTGGGGGGGAGGATCTTCTGCAGTGTGTGAATTGTGGTGGGTCCTTTGCAGTGTGTGACTATTTTGGGGGGAGAGGGTGGTTCTCTGCAGTGTGTAGCTATGGGGGGGGGGGGGTGGTTCTCTGCAGTGTGTAGCTATGGGTGGGGGGGTTCTCTGCAGTGTGTGGCTATGGGGGTGTTCTCTGCAGTGTGTGGCTATGGGGGGGGGGGGTTCTCTGCAGTGTGTGGCTATTGGGGAGGGGATCCTCTGCTGTGAGGGGGAACCCTCTGCAGTGTCTGACTTGTAGTTATTGAAGAGGGGATCCTCTGTAATGGATGACTCAAGGCTATTGAGGGGGGGGGAGGGGGACTCAAGCTCTGCAGTCTGTGACTTGTAGTTGGTGGACATGGGGAAAAGATGCTCTGTTGTGGTGTCTACCTGAGGAGCTGTTAAAAGATAAAGTAAGTAATGTGTATCAGTTGGCTCTAAACTGCCTCAGATGGCATTACAAGTCCAAACCTGGTTGCAATTTTACGCACGCACGCATAATATCAAGGAGCTCGGGACCAGAGTATGGTCTTCTTTGTTTCAATATCAGAGTAGAGTCATTTATAGCAGTGAATATAGCCCACTGCACCATACACTAATCGAGACTTAGTTCTAAGAGTCCTCCTTCTGCCGAGTCCTTTCCTGACACGGGAAATCTAAACCCAAAGCTGGCACTCAAACAACCTCAGTGTTCCTGGACTGCTAGCTCCAGGCCAAAAAGTGCCCTGAGTGGATGGTTTTCAATCAGCACTCTGGTAAAGGGGTGACTGCATATTTACGATATGGCCAAAAGTTTAAGGAAGGCTGACTACCTTCCTGGCTCTTCTACAAGTCAACCCTGAGCACAAGGAAAAGGGGTTCTGGAGTGGCTTTTGCCTGTGGTTGAGGTTGCTCGTCTTCAAGTTTTATTGATTTATTATTTATTTATTTTGATTGGCGCTTAAGTTCTGTTTTAAGTTGACCATCAAATTTGCCTACAATCCATTAGCAAAATCTAACCCATGGCAAAGAAGATCAAAATGGGTGTAGCCAGGTATTGATATCCAGCACAAGGAAGAAATCTTGTCACTGTGGGGGTGTAATTATTACAAGACGTGCTACATAAGGAAAGCCAAAATAAGAAAAACTGACCCTTTTCCTACCCCTCTAACTTGGGAAGGGAGTTGAATCTGCATAGTACATATGCGCATACAGTTGGAATCTAAATATTCAGGCCCCGAACTTGTCCTGTTCTGTGACTAATTGAAAATAGGGCATTAGTGAAAAGCATTTGATGTGCACTACAGTTTAACAGATCATCTATTTAGGTCTGAGCAATTAGCCAGATTCTAGCTGTGTAACCAGTTTTCTAGGTTGTGGTATTATATAAAGTAATATATTTTAACTTCCAGTATTTCTAGGAAATTACTGGGTGTTTAAAAATAAAAAAATATTCCCCCTAGTTGCGATATCCCTCCCCCTCAGTTTTTAAAAAAAAAAAAAATCTGACACCACAAAATTTCCAATTTGTCTGCAGTCTGCATTTGGAAGAGGTAGGCTCATTCCAGGAGTGAGGTGATGGTACTGGTGGGCCACGCTTTCCCTTGGCTTACAGATTGGGGTTTGGTTCAGGAATGCACACTTGCAGTGGCGTTTGGCTTGGCAGATTGTGAAACTCTCTGTGCGCATGCAATGTGATCTCAGTGCTTGGTGCCAAAACTCAAAAGCCCAACAGAAACTACCTGGCTGCATGTTGCTCAACATATCTCACAGCTGTCCAGCTCAGGCTTTGGTTTTCAAAAAGCACAATAAAAAAATCTTAATGGCAAAACAAGTATAAATATAATCGACAGGCGACTACATATTCACAATATGCAATTCGAATAGAAATCAAACAAAGCATTAGAGTAAGTCAACCAAACACGGGACTAAAGGTCGAATAAACATTGATTATAAATGTAATACACAAAGACAAAAATAAGAGGCAAGTTGGACACGAACTGAGTAGAGAGAGAAATTGGTCTGGAAGTGAACCAGGTAAGAAAATCTGGAGAGTTCCCACAGAACAAAATACAAGCAATTTTCTAATGGTTTGACTACTTACCTGGGCACAGTTCTGACACTATCCATGAGGACCTGTGCCCAGTAAGCCCAAGTTAAGTAGCTTTCTGAGCTAAGCCCTGCATTATCTCATGAAATGTGCACAGGAGTAGAAAGTAAAAAGTATCTTCTGAGTACAAAAGATTCTTCTGCTGAATTTTCATTTGTCTTATACTTGAAAATATCAATATACACAATTTGTAGCGCAGCCAGGGCACATAATCAGAGAAGGAAAATATCGGGAGGTATGCATTTACTCTCTTCATGGCAGCAGTACAACTGGGTCAAAAACAAGCCAAAAACAGGTGGGGAAATAAGGCCATAAAAGTAAAGACTGCTTAATTTATTTAGTTATGGCAAAATGGGGTAATGCTAGGGAATGGAAAGCACTGCTGCTTTCACCTTGTAGGCCCTTGGTCTCCACATGGATTAGTTTGCTATGACAACCATGCTCCGAGAGCCATCTTCCTGAAGATGACCCCAGAAGTCAGTTTTGAGTGTTAAAAGAATACCCCAAATTTCGATAATGTCTCAGAGGGTGGGTTTTGTAGACAAAGCCCATAAGAACAAAAGGATTCCATGGGGGAACTCTGGACTTAAGTTTAGGCTTAATCTGAAGAATGGCGCTCATGAATCTAACACAATGACCACTTAAGTGTGGTTCATGGAGTCTGCATGTGCAGCGTTTCTCATTGAGATTCTGCAGAAAATGTCCCCTCTGCTGGCTAATATAAATAACAAGCAAATATCTAATATCTAAATAACATTTGGTTACTGCCATGAATCCAGGCAAGTGGACAAACCATTGCAATATGGTTTGTTCTATTACTGTATAATGGGGCGTGTATTCCTATCATCAACTTCTACCCGGAGGGCACCCCTTCTAGCTTGGCCTTATCTTTGTTTCCATGCTCTCATTTGGATATGATGAGGGGATGGGTGCAGCAGTCTTTGTAGACTCCTCAGTAGAGAAAACCACAGACTGCAAGGCCAAAATTGGATTACAGCCAACATCTCTTTGGTGGAACTTCTATAGGAATGATATGCCCTCTTGCATTTAACGTGAAAGTTAGGACATATGAATCCCTGTAAAAGGATGCCGATAATAGAATATAAGTAGTGTCACTTGTTGAAGCATGATGCCTTGAAATCCAGATATAGTTGACCATACCTCTTGACCGTTTTTCTGAATGCTGGTTTGCACAGTTTCCATTCCTCTGAATGTAAGCTGGTTTTGCTTACAAAGCCTTCACTTTGTCATTCTACAAACCTGAACGGTAAATAACGTTCATGTCGTTGGAGGATCTATTATCTGCATGAGGTGCCACCCTAATGATTCAGAAAACCGCTCTTGTCCAGTTTATTATAAATTTTTTATTTTTTTTACCCTTTGTATTGTATTTTTTAGCTGAAATGTTGCAATGTTCTGAAGACTGCTTGTAGTTCCGGAATGTTTGAATCTGGTTATTTGGTTCCATAGTTCTGGCCCTATTCTTCCAGGGATTATCTGTAATATTTACGGTTCACTTGATGTTGTCCAGTGGACTGCCTTGAATATTTTTCATTTTATTTTTTACAAAATCTGTAATTTGAAAATGCCTCTGTATTGTCATAACTCCTTTCTTTGTGGACTATATATTGTTCTTTCACTTTCTTGTGTTGAAATTGGTTCCAAAAGCAAATGTTTTGCTGGTACCAGTTTCCTCTTTGTTGTTTATAAAGATACTGTACAGGTAGTGATTAGATTCTTACCCTACTCTGTCTAACTTGGAATGACTAGAATATTTTGAGAATACTCTGGTGGCTGTAGTCAGCCGAAATGGAAGAGCTTAAGTCTCCTTCCTCAAGTTAAAAATCCAAGAAACTTGTGATGCCGGGAAGGTATGGGTATGTAAAAATACACTTCCCTGAGGTCTGTGGAGGCAATACGGCTTATTGATCACATTTTTAATTTCTTGGTTAACAGACATTTAGCCTATGTACAACCTGAATAGGCCTCTGTGTCCCCTTTTGTTTTTGAAGCCACAAATATTCTGGAATAAAACCCTTTCTCTCTGTCTTTACATTGGTACTGGAGACATGACTTTCTTGAAGAGAAGAGATTAATCCCTTCAGTGCTAGGACCTTGGACTTGTCTGATGCAAGAGATCTTCTCCACAATGTCTGTGGAGAATTCTCATTGAATTCTATGAAAGACCCATTTGAAAATTGGTAATTTTACCTATGCGTGTTAAGAGAATTTGTGGCGTCTGGCTTCCCATCCTTATGGGTGTGCTGGCCATTTGCCACAATTTCTTTATATGAAGTATTGTTTTGTTGTCCTCTGGAAGTGGTGTGTCCACCTTTTTAATGACAGGCATTAGATCTTGATCTGTCTGAATGGAGCGTCTTGTCGTGTTCATGGTTGATTCTCATCTGGAATGTTTTTTGGGGTTAAGTCTTTCTTGCCTTCAAATAGGCAAAGATGTACAATTACAAACCCAAAGATAAAGCACTACGCTTACAGCAGCTTAGTATCCAACAAAAAAACAAAAACACCCCATGTTTGTTTTATTAAGAGTTTAGAAGTGTTATGGTACTTTTTAGCAGTAAACCAAAATGTTTAAATGTCTATCTGTTCCTGTCCAAATCAATAAAATTAAATTGCGTATATACGCTGAAGTAATTAAGTCTGACACACAAGGTTCAGGTTAAAATAACTTCGAGAAAATTTATTGGCAAGTGATTAAAAAGCGGACGCGCAGGTCCTTTTAAGAGACATTTTACGTCATCATTGATTATTAGAATATCAGCAAATAAACATCATTAATTGGATTAATTGTTAAGTGTCGGGATTAGTGTCCACCTATCAATATTATTAATTGGCTCAAAAACTAAGTGGTTAGTCCCGTGTCCACCCACCAAGAGGTGGGATTGTTCTGGACACGGGTGGGGGACAAGGGGTCTTGAGCGTCATTTTACACGGTCGGTGATCTCAGGCCTCGTGGCCAGGTGCAAGGTCTCTTATGAATAGAACATTTCATTACTACTGTGTTCTCATGGCCTTCAAATTATACTATGTTGCAAATCTAAGGAAAAGTCAGCAATTCCTGTGTTAATCATGTCTTTATAGAAAATACAGTCTTTGTCTATTGTATTAGATGTGCTGGGAAATTCTGTCATGTAAGGTAGTTTTAAAATGAACAAATTAGGTTATGAGGACAAAATGGAGGATTGAAGAAGTCAGGTTAGGAGGACAAAATGGAGGATTGTCACAGTATAAAGTTAAAATGGAGTTAGTGCAATAATTGAATACACGTACAATAAGGATTTTTAAATAATCCCACATCAGTCCCCCCTATGAAATGTTAGATTCTAAGAGATAAAACTTTATTAAGTTAGTACCAGGAAGACGTGTTAACCCAAAGGCACAGAAACCCCGTGGCCGCTAGCTAGGTGTTAATGCAAAGTGCAAGACTGTCCCTAGATCTGACCCTGATAGGCTGACTCATCCGTCAGTATGGCTCTCGAACACTTCACACCCATGGGTGTCCCATGGCGGCTAACCCACCACTTCTCCACACGGGGCCTTTACCATTCACTGACAGATGCTGTCCCTAAGCTAGTCCCTTCCCTAGAATTCCTGCACTTTATCAACAAAAGGGATTGTTTGCAGCGGCAGACAGGGTGAGTTGATGTCTTGGAAATCTTGGTCATCAACTTCGAGATGGGTGAAAGTGGGTGCCGCTTGGTCAACAGTCTTCATGAGGGATTTTCTCAGACATGGGAGGACAACAGAAGAGAAGAGCAAAGATAAAAAGAAAAATTAGTATAGCCATACCAATATGCATTAAAGCCTTTTGCCATCCTGTCATCCAACCAAACCATCTTTCCCAGGGATCTTGTATCCCAGAATTCCTTTTCAACTCTATAGACAGGTCATTTAATTTCTCTATGGCTAATGTAACTTTACCATTAGGGCCTGTGTTTTCTGGGATATAGGTACAACATGTCAAGGTGTCGGGCAAAATTTTACAAACCCCTCCTTTTTCGGCTAAGATCATATCTAGGGCCATTCTATTCTGAAAAGCCATTTGGGATGTGGCCTGCAATTGTTCGGCCAATCCCTGGAGGGCGTCTCTGGTATAATTAACAAAACGCTGTTGATTATAATAAATGTAATTTATCCAATTTAAATTCTTGTTTGTGGTAACTATGGCAAAAAGTGATTCAAATCCTGCAGCAACTTCATCTCTTGCTTTAAATTCATTGGGCACCCCCCTAGGCACCCCAATGGCATCAATATAAACATGAGGATCAAAACTTCCTTTTACTGGGGCTTCACGCTTAACCTTAGTGTGCCTGGACTCATGGGTGACGAGGTGTGTATCAGAGATGATATGTATAGGCATAATAGCTTTGGCCAAAGTACACTCCCCCCACCACTCCTTGTCCATTCTGGATCTTAGCTGTAAATCCCCACACAACCAGTAGATGTCCCCTAATGACCTGGTGTGAAACTGCAACAAGTTCATAGAGACACTCCTGTAGGTAGCACAATACCCCTTAGAGAAGTTACCCAAGAATTTACCAATTCCATCATAATTAGCATAACAAGTGTAATTACCTTTATACACGGTAATACCATCTGGGGGTTTGACATCCTTGGTTAGGAGAGGATACTCCTTTGTCCATGCAATACATATGGACCTGTTAAAATCATAGTGATAGGCAAAAAGGCTTAAAACACATTCCTCTATATCTACTGGCAGGATTAGAGGTACAGTACCCAGGTGAGGCCGGGCACCACCACACACATAGCATGCAGTCTTATTATGCTTATTAGCATTATATTTCATCCATTCTAACCATAAATTTACATCATTAAAACCTGTTTCAGCGGCCATGGTATCTTCAAAGGGGCGGGTTAGCAATGGCCATCATGTCTTGAAAGGTCTGGATATGAGGTTTTAATGGGTTAGGGACCATATGGGTGGCCCCTTGCCACTCAGAAGAGTTGCACATATATTTTAGGAAGAAATGCCCTAATTTACGGTAGGAACCCTTTTTCCAATACATTCCCATCACATACTGGTCTGCATCCGTGGGGCTTGGATGCTCAATGTTAAGGATTAATTTCATTGGTGTACCCCCCCCCCCAGGCTTTCTCAAAGTCATTCTCTGGAGAAGGGATCTACCATGATCATCTACTTTAGATAAGGCAATTTTTGGTTTGTAACCCCAGGCAGGCCCGGCATTCCATCCCGCCGCCCCCCAATGGTTACAATTGTGCCCCCATTGCTTGTCAACTACACAAACATGGGTCTTTTGAATGAGGGATATCTCTGTAAATACTCTGGATTTGTGATGTGGGGAACGGGCATTCTACAATATCACAATAGTCAAAGGTGTAAGTAGCCACATGGGTGCATGATGAATTATACCAGAAGGTATACCCACTAATATCTTTGGTGATGGCTACTTGTTGGGCCTTCATGAGGCTAATTAAGGAGAAGGTGTACCAGAGGTACATGCTTGTGCGGTATCTGCTTCCTCGGGGGCTGGAGATTTCTTGCAGTGGGAAGCGTGGATCCAATTTGGCCTACCGGCCAGTTTGACAGAGGTTGCGGTAATCAGGAGAACTTGGAATGGACCGTCAAATCTTGGTTCCAGGGTATTTTTCCGCACAAACTTCTTGACCAGAACCCAATCTCCGGGAAGCAGGTTATGGGTACCTGTATCCAATTCGGGATCTGGAATTGAAGAGAAAACTTGGGCATGTATTTTGTTTAAGGCACTTGCAAGTTCAGTTACATAATCTACTAAAACATCTGATTGGAGCTGTAACTGCTGCGGATAATAACAACCTAGTCTGGGTGCTGTCCCAAATAGAATCTCATATGGGGACAGTGAATGCTTCCCTCTAGGTGTGTGCCTAACACTAAATAAAGCTATTGACAGGCTTTCTGGCCAGGGCATTTTCGTTTCTTGTGACATTTTTAACATTCTGGCTTTTAGAGTGCCATTCATGCGCTCTACTTTACCACTACTTTGTGGGTGGTAAGGGGTGTGGAAGGCTAGGGTCACCCCTAGAGCAGTCCAAATTTCTTTAGTCACTGTTGCTGTAAAGGCTGGGCCTTGATCACTTTCAATGACTTCTGGGAGTCCGAATCTACATACAATATCTGTAAGTAGGCGCTTTGCGGTTGTTTTTGCAGTGATATTGGCCACTGGGTAGGCCTCTGGCCATCCTGAGAACATGTCCACTATGAGTAGTGCATATTCATGGGGCCCACTCTTGGGCATTTGGATGTGATCAATTTGAATTCGCTGGAAGGGGTACATGGGCTTTGCCAGGTGTTTTGCAGGCACCTTGATTGGTCTTCCTGGATTGCATTTTGCACAAATGACACAGGCCTTACAGAAGCTGCTGATCAATGTTGTGATTCCGGGTGCTTCATAATACTTCTGTATGAGGGCGGCCATCAATTCTTTTGACAGGTGTGCAGGCCCATGTGCCCATTGGACAACTGCTGGATATAAATTTTTTGGAAGACAAAATTTGAAGTTGTTGTAATATACTCCGTCCTTTTGGACGGCTCCTTTCTTTTTCCATTTTTGGATTTCTTCAGGAGTGACTGCAGCTTGCTGTTCTCGCAAAATTCGCAAATCAGTAGGAAGAGTTTGCAGAGCAAAAATAGGGACTTCTTCTTCTTCTTCTTCTTCTTGTCCGGACACTTCTTCATCCACTTCCTGCAGATCCCTGGCTGCTAGCTTAGCAGCCTGATCAGCCAAATGGTTGCCCTTTGCTTCATTTGTATCCAATTTCCCATGGGCCTTTACCTTCAAAACGGCCACTTCTTCAGGGAGTAGGAGGGCATCCATTAGCTCCTTGATTGCAGTACTATGTTTGACTGGTGTACCGGCGGTGGTAAGAAATCCTCTTGTCTTCCAAATTAGGCCGAAGTCATGTGCCACACCCAGAGCATATCTTGAATCTGTATAGATGTTGGCACGTTTTCCTTCGGAAATTTTGCATGCTGAAGTCAGAGCCTGTAATTCAGCTTCTTGCGCAGACATAGCTGGCGGTAAGGATGATGATTTGATAACTTCGTTTGTTGTGGTTACGGCATATCCTGTATGATATCTTCCTTCTTCATCAGCATATCTTGAGCCGTCCACAAACAGGGTAAAATCTGGATCTTGTAATGGATTCTCATGCACAGTTGGTAGGTGCACTGTCTCCATTTTCATCTGTTCAAAACAGTCATGAGGTGTTTCGGGGTCATAATCATTCACTATGACCAGATCTTGAAATTCCTTTTCTAGGAAGTGGCGTGGCCATGCTTCCAGAAGGTCAGTTGTTGGGTATTTGACAATACCATTTTCCTGTAGCTGTTCTTCATCCATGGTGGCCCATAGCTTTGCCATGGGCCCAAGATCATTCCATGACCTTGTCTTCAATTTGGTAACAGGAATATGTGGGATAGCAGTATCCCAATGGCGGTAGAGGTAGTTAAGTTGTTGAGGTAGTTGGACCAAGACCATGCTATTGCCTTCAGAGTCACAATAGAAATCTTGAGCAGTGAGCTTCACATCAGTCCAGTGGTAAAGCTCATCTTCATAGCAAGGTTCGGGAGTAATGTCTGGTTTGTACCACATGGTACAGAAGGCGTAATCTGGGCCTTCACAGAGAGGCTTCTCATCTTCATAAAATGTCAAATGTGGATGCATGACTTTCTTGATACATCCACAAAGCAGGTAAATGTAGGTTTCATCTGTGATAAATCCATAATAGATACCCCCCTCAGGGAGTGGAAGAAGAGTGGATGGGTTAAGAACTTGACATCTTTGGATGGAAATGTTGTCAGGTAGAAGAAGATGGCACTGGAGGCGTAGGTGTCTGGCTGGAGACACGTGCTTGAGCTGGACTTGGTTGATGATGGCAGAAATGTCATGAGGGGCCAAAACAACCAGAGGGTGGCCAAGGACCAGGTCTGAGGTTCTTTCTATGAGCTCTCTTGCAGCAAAAACAGCCCTGAGACAGGAAGGAGTCCCTCTGGCCACAATGTCCAGTTGACATGAGAAATATCCAATAGGCCTCTGGCGGCCTCTTAAGTCATTAGTTTGGGTGAGAACTCCTGTTGCGTGGCCTTGTCTTTCAGAGACAAATAATTTGAAAGGTTTTGAGTAGTCAGGTAGGCCTAAGGCAGGAGCAGAAGCAATGGCACGTTTGAGAGCATTGAAATTGTCCAGAGCTTCATTAGGCAAACAGAAAGGGTCAGACTTAAGTGCGTCATAGAGAGGCTGCATGAGCAGGGAGGCTTCTGGGATCCATGCTCTGCAGTAGGAAATGAGGCCTAGGAAGGCATGGAGAGATTTTGAAGTCCTTGGAGTTGGAATATCCAGTACAGCTCTTACCCGGTCCCGAGTAAGATGTCTGGTACCTTGAGATAGGCAATGTCCAAGGAAAATTACTGAGGGTTGGCAGAACTGTAGCTTGATGAGCGAAGCTTTGCATCCTTGTTCTGCCAAATAACAAAGCAGACTAATTGAGCACTTTTCAGTAGTGGGTATATCATCTCCACAGAGCAGCAAATCATCCACATACTGGAGCAGAACAACTTCTGGGTGCTCAGCTTGCCATGGGTCAAGGATGGTGGCCATGGCCTTTGCAAATTGACTTGGTGAATTTTGTGCCCCTTGGGGCATGACAGTCCAGGTATACTGTTGCATCTCATGGGTGAAGGCAAACAGGTATTGGCAGGATGGGTCCAGTGGGACACTGAAAAAGGCATTTGCTAGGTCAATGACTGTGAAAAATTTGGCAGATGGTGGGACTCCAGAGAGCAGAGTATGGGGGTTTGGTACAAGAGGGGTGTCCAGGACGGTAGCTTCATTGACAGCACGGAGATCCTGAACCATCCTGTACTTCTCTGGCTCACCTTTTGGAGTTTTCTTTTTCACAGGGAATAATGGGGTGTTGCATTCAGATTTACATTTCACCAGGGCACCCTTCTCCAAGAGTGCCTTGATGTGGGTAGAAATGGCAGCAGCCTGTGCTGGTTTTAATGGGTATTGCGGTTTTCTTGGTAATTTAGCTCCTGGAATAAGCTTTACCACCACAGGGGGAACATTTAGGTGACCTATGTCCTCTGGGCCTGAGGACCATAACTTGGCGGGCACCTGTGTTTTTAATGCCACTGGGAAATTGGACCTTAATTCTGCTGCTTTCTCACGGGGCTTTTCTAAATGCAGCATTAGAGGCAAGGAGCACAAGGCTGAGGTGTCTGATTCAGATAGAGGTGTGGACATTTCTACCTGTCCATCCGGGGTGAAGGTGATGGATGCTTGCAGGCGTGAGAGAACATCAGCACCTAACAGGTTAATTGGGCATGTGGAGGATACCACAAAGCGAGCAAGCAGGCTAGAGCCAACTCGTAAAGGAGTTGTTAAAGGGCTATGTCTTGGCTGGCCATCTACTCCAACACAAGAGACATCAATATTTGACAGAAAGGATGGGTCTGGCAGGTCTTGTTCTCGCAGAACACTACGGGCTGCACCTGTGTCAACTAGAAATGTGGTAGGGTGGCCTTCAATGGGCAAAGTCACTGTGGCAAGTGGCCCCCCCTTATCCCCTGTAGACACTGCCATTACAGGGGTTACAGACACAGGCTTGCCAATTTCCTAATCATCGGGTTCCTCAATTATCGGAACCTCTTTCTCGGCCTTGGGGGCCGGGGCAGGCCTGGATGGCTTTCTTGGCTCTCTCTTGGGTTCTGGGCAATCACTTTTAAAATGCCCCTTGGCCTTACAATTAAAGCAATGGCCATCCTCCGGTCGGACGCCCTTGGGAACAGGGGCAGAGCGGGAGACCATGAGAGGAGCTGAGGTGGGTCTTCTTGGGGTCTGAGCAGATTCTAACCCTCTGGCAACTAAGAGCAGGGTATCCAGAGGAACAACCTTATATTCTGGGCGGGCAGCAATAATTCCCTTGCGTATAGAGTCTTTAACACCTTGGACAAACGCACCAGACAACATTTGTGAATGAATCTTGTCAGTAAGATCAAACCCCAAATCTGTAAACATTTGATACAGTCTTGCATGAAACCTTTCCACTGATTCTCCTTTATCTTGAATAACATCAGTAAGGCCAGCAGCCTGATCTGCAAGTTTGTCCTTAGCCCATTCTCTTAATTGGGTGCAAAAAGTTACTCCAGAGGGGTAATCAACGTCACTGCTGAGCAGATCTGTACTGAGGTGTCGGGCCATGCTCGGCCAATATGCATCCCCTGCTTTAATAGCACAAATGCTCAGTAGATCACGCCATGCGGCGGAATAAGTCTTTTGAATTTGAACTATCCCTCGGTAGAAGGGCATAGGCTGCTTTTCTGGGTCAGGGAGTGATTTCATTAAAGCACTAGCTTGAGTGGGGTTGAAAGCAACATATTTAGGAGGGGCCCGTTCTCCCCGACCCTTGTGGCCAAAGGGGTCATCGATAGAACGATGAGTTGAGGCTCCCGCAGCAACCTCCGATGAGACATGGGACACCCTGTCCTCCTCCTCATCATCGAACTCTATGATATTGGCTCTTTTACGCGGTGCAGGGCCCGCGTGAGGTGAAAGGATCGGGGGTTGGGAATGAGCCCCCGATGCAGGGGTGGCCAGCGAGTCATAACCTGGGGACAGGTAATCACCGGGGATTACCGGCATCAGGGCTGAACTGGGGGCCGCCCTATTGGAGGCGGGGAAAGGAGTTGCATTAGGATTAAGGGAAGAAGTGGCGGCCATGTTTGATATGGGCACTTCCGGGGTAGACTGAGCCGGACTGGGCATGACCGGAACCTGGGGAGTGGCTTGGGGAAAGGGAGGGTAACCGGGGTAGGGCAGGGCCATGGGATATGGGAAGGGGTAGGGCCAGGCAGGGGAGGGCAGGAGAGTAGGGTGGGTGGGTACATTTAAGGAGGTAGGATATTGGACTGGGGCGGAGCTGGTTATGGGAGGAGACAGGACGGGATTGGTAGGGATGGATGCAGAAAGAGGAGGGGTAGTTAGTTGGGCGGGTGCTGACGGGAGGGGATTAGCCATGGAGAGGGATTGCAGGGAGGAAATGGCAGATGAGATGTTAGGATTAGGCATGGAAGGGAGCGTGGGGATGGCTGAGGATGATGGGACTGTTAGGGAAGGGGAAGGGGTAAAGAAAGATCCGTCAGAATTCAGGACCGGGCAGACAGGGGAGGTGATGGGATGGGATTCGGGAGGATCGGGAGTGGGGAACATAGTCAGCTGGCTATCACCTATTGCTGACTGAACCTTGGGGATAGACATCCCCTGGGCGCCATTTTGGGGCGCTGGCTGAGGGTAAACCCCAGCAACACAATTCTTATGATACACAAACAATTTTACACCTTTGTGATTTATCTCTTCCTCAACCCAACCTTCTAACTGAATAGCCTTCGCTACTCTGTACCATGCTTCAGCAGTCTTTAATAAACCATTGTCTGTAAGCTTGCCTTTCATTTCTGCCAGTAACTTTCGCCAACTTTCTGGTTGCAATCTTCCACATGAAGGCACAGCAATTTTACATACTTTTGCAATCTTCTCAACACCTTTAACCATTTCTTCACCCTCTCTGTTCTCTACTAAATCACATGCTAACCAGCCCTTGCTGGGCTTATCTAAATCCTGTCCCATAGTCCCTTTACCCCTATACCAGCGTCCTAGATATAGAGAGAGAGAAGGAAAATTGAACAGGAACGTCTACAATGCTCGACTGCCACCCGAGAATTGTGGGACCTTCTCAGGTGCGTCTTCCCAAAACGTAGACCAGTCACTGAATCCGCCTACCCGGGGTGGTAGACACGGATTGGAGCGAGGTGAGAAGTGTGTGACCAATCACTTCTCTTTTAAGAGGAATGGGAGTGGATAGTATAATAATATAGAAAGTGTAGAAAAGATGAAAGGCAAGGAAAAATCCTTAGAGACAGACACAGGAGTACATGAGACTCCTCATTAAACAAACAAGACAACAATACAGTTGAAATACAGTGCATGCATCACAGTTCAAATGAAATCAACAGTAATTCCTTTCCTTTACTCGTGTGCTTACTCCAAAGTCACCTCCCTCAACCCCGTAGTGTCTCCACTACCTACAGCCGCGGAAAACAACTGACACCGGTCCGAGTTCCGCCAGCCTCCCTCAACACAGCAGCCCACTGATAGTGTTACCCTCGCCCTTGTAGTGCCCCTATAAAAACCCACTTTATAAGTTTCACTACTCCGTGGCGATGAAAACAGCAATGCCTGCCCGAATTCATCCACCACAAATAGAAAATTGGAATGGCTCCAGCTCAGCGCTCAAAGCTGGAGGGTACCACCACTCTGCAAGCAGAGTAACGTGCACAGAGAAGCTAGCTAGGCTATCAAAGTGACACAAGAAGGATCCCCAGGAAACTATGAGTCTACACAATCTCCACAGATCCAACACACCTCTTTTTCCCTACAGCCCCAGCCACGAGGCTCCTAAAAGAGTTAAACAGGAAAAGATGACCCCCAGGAACACATCCACAGGTCAACCCCCCTTTTTCCCTACAACCACAGCACCGTGGTTCCTAAAAGGAGTAAAACAGGCAACAGAAGACCCAGGCAAATCCCCTCAGGTCCACCCCCCTTTATCCCAAAAAGGGGAAAACAAGCAAGACAGAACCCCAGGCAAATCCCCTGCAGGTCCGCCCCCCCCTTTATCTCAAAATGGGGAAACAGGCAAACTATTCAAACACACCCAGGCAACAGATAGACTAAAATGCAGGTAAACAAGTGAGTAACGAGGCACCGGGCAAGATATTACCTGTCTTTGATGTCCTCCCGGGAAGCAGTCACAGACACGTGGACGGGTCAATCAAAGGGGCCGGAACATACCGGTGGCTCTGCAGAAGTCTCTACCATGTACCTGGAGGTGATCAATCTCCTTTCCTTCCCCCTGGATTCCTCCGTCCACCCTTGTCTTCCTTAGGACGGCTCACCGGCCGGACATAGCCCGATGCCCCACGTTGGGCGCCAAGTTGTTATGGTACTTTTTAGCAGTAAACCAAAATGTTTAAATGTCTATCTGTTCCTGTCCAAATCAATAAAATTAAATTGCGTATATACGCTGAAGTAATTAAGTCTGACACACAAGGTTCAGGTTAAAATAACTTCGAGAAAATTTATTGGCAAGTGATTAAAAAGCGGACGCGCAGGTCCTTTTAAGAGACATTTTACGTCATCATTGATTATTAGAATATCAGCAAATAAACATCATTAATTGGATTAATTGTTAAGTGTCGGGATTAGTGTCCACCTATCAATATTATTAATTGGCTCAAAAACTAAGTGGTTAGTCCCGTGTCCACCCACCAAGAGGTGGGATTGTTCTGGACACGGGTGGGGGACAAGGGGTCTTGAGCGTCATTTTACACGGTCGGTGATCTCAGGCCTCGTGGCCAGGTGCAAGGTCTCTTATGAATAGAACATTTCATTACTACTGTGTTCTCATGGCCTTCAAATTATACTATGTTGCAAATCTAAGGAAAAGTCAGCAATTCCTGTGTTAATCATGTCTTTATAGAAAATACAGTCTTTGTCTATTGTATTAGATGTGCTGGGAAATTCTGTCATGTAAGGTAGTTTTAAAATGAACAAATTAGGTTATGAGGACAAAATGGAGGATTGAAGAAGTCAGGTTAGGAGGACAAAATGGAGGATTGTCACAGTATAAAGTTAAAATGGAGTTAGTGCAATAATTGAATACACGTACAATAAGGATTTTTAAATAATCCCACATCAGAAGTATGTAGGGGCAACACCCCTTCCTGTCTCAACAGTGAAATTTACCTTTTAGCTGATACCGGCACGGTGATTTGTATGTGTTATAGCCCTATTTAGGGTTACTAAGTATGTAGGGGTTTATAAAACACCCCTTCATGTCTCATTAGAGATGTTTACACTTTGTCTGAAACCAGCAAAGTTTATGGTATGTGTAGAAGCCCTATAAAGGGTTAAATGTTAAAGGGTTTATAAAATGCCCCTTCCTGTCTTACTGGAGATTCTTGGCTGATATCAGCATATCTAATGGCTAGTGTAGGACTCACCTATTGAGGCTTGCCTTGACGTGGCTGGTGAGCTTATATTCAAATGGCCATTGGAATAAAACTAAAGAGCCTCCATTTTGTTTAAATGTACATGGGGATTTAGGCCAGAGCAGAGTTGTACAATTAGCTGGTTATTCTGTCAGCTCAACCCTCCAATAGACCACTTCTTCTGTAAATTGTGAACTTGATTGGGGAAAAGAAATCTCTATTGCCATAAATACTTTACAATAAAAATTTCCTGTGGCGTAGGGCAGTATCAAGCATATGTTGGTCCCAACAAACAGTTATTGGTCCCTACAAGGCACTCTACTGCGAAGAGGCCTTTACTAGTGTTATGGTACTTTTTAGCAGTAAACCAAAATGTTTAAATGTCTATCTGTTCCTGTCCAAATTAATAAAATTGAATTGCGTATATACGCTGAAGTAATTAAGTCTGACACACAAGGTTCAGGTTAAAATAACTTCGAGAAAATTTATTGGCAAGTGATTAAAAAGCGGGCGCGCAGGCCCTTTTAAGAGGCATTTCACGTCATCATTGATTATTAGAATATCAGCAAATAAACATCATTAATTGGATTAATTGTTAAGTGTCGGGATTAGTGTCCACCTATCAATATTATTAATTGGCTCAAAAACTAAGTGGTTAGTCCCGTGCCCACCCACCAAGAGGTGGGATTGTTCTGGACAAGGGGGTCTTGAGCGTTAGGAGGACAAAATGGAGGATTCACAATATGAGGTTAAAATGGAGTTAGTGCAATAATTGAATACAAGTACAATAAGGATTTTTAAATAATCCCACATCAGTCCCCCCTATGAAATGTTAGATTCTAAGAGCTAAAACTTTATTAAGTTAGTACCAGGAAGACGTGTTAACCCAAAGGCACAGAAACCCCGTGGCCGCTAGCTAGGTGTTAATGCAAAGTGCAAGACTGTCCCTAAATCTGACCCTGATAGGCTAACTCATCCGTCAGCATGGCTCTCGAACATTTCACACCCATGGGTGTCCCATGGCAGCTAACCCACCACTTCTCCACACGGGGCCTTTACCATTCACTGACAGATGCTGTCCCTAAGCTGGTCCCTTCCTAGAATTCCTGCACTTTATCAACAAAAGGGATTGTTTGCAGCGGTATACAGGGTGAGTTGATATCTTGGAAATCTTGGTCATCAACTTCGAGATGAGTGAAAGTGGGTGCCGCTTGGTCAACAGTCTTCAGGAGGGATTTTCTCAGACATGGGAGGATACAACAAAAGAGAAGAGCAAAGATAAAAAGAAAAATTAGTATTGCCATACCAATATGCATTAAAGCCTTTTGCCATCCTGTCATCCAACCAAACCATCTTTCCCAGGTATCTTTTATCCCAGAATTCCTTTTTAACTCTTCAGACAGGTCATTTAATTTTTCTATGGCTAAGGTAACTTTACCATTAGGGCCAGTATTCTCTGGGATATAGGTACAACATGTCATGGTGTCAGGTAAAATTTTACAAACCCCTCCTTTTTCGGCTAAGATCATATCTAAGGCCATTCTATTCTGGAAAGCCATTTGGGATGTGGCCTGCAACTGTTCGGCCAATCCTTGGAGGGCATCTCTGGTGTAATTAACAAAACGCTGTTGATTATAATAAATGTAATTTATCCAATTTAAATTCTTGTTTGTGGTAACTATGGCAAAGAGTGATTCAAATCCTGCAGCAACTTCATCTCTTGCTTTAAACTCATTGGGCACCCCCCTAGGCACTCCAATGGCATCAATATAAACATGAGGATCAAAACTTCCTTTCACTGGGGCGTCACGCTTAACCTTAGTGTGCCTGGACTCATGGGTGACGAGGTGTGTGTCAGAGATGATATGTATAGGCATAATGGCTTTAGCCAGAGTACACTCCCCCCACCACTCTTTGTCCATTCTGGATCTTAGCTGCAAATCCCCACACAACCAGTAAATATCCCCCAATGACCTGGTGTGAAATTGCAACAAGTTCATAGAGACATTTCTGTAGGTAGCACAATACCCCTTAGAGAAGTTACCCAAGAATCTACCAATTCCATCATAATTAGCATAACAAGTGTAATTACCTTTATACACGGTAATACCATCTGGGGGTTTGACATCCTTAGTTAGGAGAGGATACTCCTTTGTCCATGCTATACATATGGACCTGTTAAAATCATAGTGATAGGCAAAAAGGCTTAAAACACATTCTTCTATATCTACTGGCAGGATTAAAGGCACAGTACCCAGGTGAGGCCGGGCACCGCCACACACATAGCATGCGGTTTTGTTATGCTTATTAGCATTGTATTTCATCCATTCTAACCATAGGTTAACATCATTAAAACCTGTTTCAGCTTCCATAGCGCTATGTTTAGCGGTACTACCATCCTAGCAAGTACCTTGCAATACAGCGACACAGACCATAACGGCCTATACGGTACCCTGGTACCCATTACAGCGAACACACGCCACCCCACGCCACTTTACACATAATTCTCTTACAAGCATGGAACTAAAGTCACAGACATAGCCCTCATCAAAAAGCGCAGAGCAAACCAGTAAATATCGATGTTATAAGTATCCAATACTGACCCTAGATATGTGTAAGCTTTCTTACATAAAAAAAATTGTGCACTGTTTAAATGCCATAACTGTACTGTAACGATGACATGCTTCGGCTTACAAACGCTGTTGTGGCGAGGTAAGCTGTCTTGTAACCTTTACGCACGCAAAAATAAAGAATTAAAAAAAAAAAAAAAAAAAACCTGTTTCAGCGGCCATGGTATCTTCAAAGGTGGGGTTAGCAATGGCCATCATGTCTTGAAAGGTCTGGATATGAGGTTTTAATGGGTTAGGGACCATATGGGTGGCCCCTTGCCACTCAGAAGAGTTGCACATATCTTTGAGGTAGAAATGCCCTAATTTACGGTAGGAACCCTTTTTCCAATACATTCCCATCACATACTGGTCTGCATCCGTGGGGCTTGGATGCTCAATGTTAAGGATTAATTTCATTGGTGTACCCCCCCCCCCAGGCTTTCTCAAAGTCATTCTCTGGAGAAGGGATCTACCATGATCATCTACTTTAGATAAGGCAATTTTTGGTTTGTAACCCCAGGCAGGCCCGGCATTCCATCCCGCCGCCCCCCAATGGTCACAATTGTGCCCCCATTGCTTGTCAACTACACAAACATATGGGTCTTTTGAATGAGGGATATCTCTATAGATACTCTGGATTTGTGAGGTGGGAAATGGGCATTCTACAATATCACAATAGTCAAAGGTATAAGTAGCCACATGGGTGCATGATGAATTGTACCAGAAGGTATACCCACTAATATCTTTGGTGATGGCTACTTGCTGGGCCTTTATTACGGTATTTGCTTCCTCCGGGGCAGGAGACTTCTTGCAGTGGGAAGCGTGGATCCAATGTGGCCTGCCGGCCAGTTTGACGGAGGTTGCGGTAATCAGGAGAACTTGGAATGGACCGTCAAATCTTGGTTCCAGGGTATTTTTCCGTACAAACTTCTTGACCAGAACCCAATCTCCGGGGAGCAGGTTATGGGTACCTGTATCCAAATCGGGATCTGGAATTGAAGAGAAAACTTGGGCATGTATTTTGTTTAAGGCACTTGCAAGTTCAGTTACATAGTCTACTAAAACATCTGATTGGAGCTGCAACTGCTGCGGATAATAACAACCTAGTCTGGGTGCTGTCCCAAATAGAATCTCATATGGGGACAGTGAATGCTTCCCTCTAGGTGTGTGCCTAACACTAAATAAAGCTATTGGCAGGCTTTCTGGCCAGGGCATCTTTGTTTCTTGTGACATTTTTAACATTCTGGTTTTTAAAGTGCCATTCATGCGCTCCACTTTACCACTACTTTGTGGGTGGTAAGGGGTGTGGAAGGCTAGAGTCACCCCTAGAGCAGTCCAAATTTCTTTAGTCACTGTTGCTGTAAAGGCTGGGCCTTGATCACTCTCAATGACTTCTGGGAGTCCGAATCTACATACAATATCTGTAAGTAGGCGCTTTGCGGTTGTTTTTGCAGTGATATTGGCCACTGGGTAGGCTTCTGGCCAGCCTGAGAACATGTCCACTATGACTAGTGCATATTCATGGGGCCCACTCTTGGGCATTTGGATGTGGTCAATTTGAATTCTCTGAAAGGGGTACATGGGCTTCGCCAGGTGTTTTGCAGGCACCTTGATTGGTTTTCCTGGATTGCATTTTGCACAAATGACACAGGCCTTGCAGAAGCTATTGATCAATGTTGTAATTCCAGGTGCTTCATAATACTTCTGTATGAGGGCGGCCATCAATTCTTTTGACAGGTGTGCAGGCCCATGTGCCCATTGGACAACTGCTGGATATAATTTTCTGGGAAGACAAAATTTGAAGTTGTTGTAATATACTCCGTCCTTTTGGACAGCTCCTTTCTTTTTCCATTTCTGGATTTCTTCAGGAGTGACTGCAGCTTGCTTTTCTCGCAAAATTCGCAAATCAGTAGGAAGAGTTTGCAGAGCAAAAATAGGAACTTCTTCTTCTTCTTGTCCGGACACTTCTTCATCCACTTCCTGCAGATCCCTGGCCGCTAGCTTAGCAGCCTGATCAGCTAAATGGTTGCCCTTTGCTTCATCCGTATCCAATTTCCCATGGGCCTTGACTTTCAAAACGGCCACTTCTTTAGGGAGTAGGAGGGCATCCATTAGCTCCTTGATTGCAGTGCTGTGTTTGACTGGTGTACCGGCGGTGGTAAGAAATCCTCTTGTCTTCCAAATTAGGCCGAAGTCATGTGCCACACCCAGAGCATATCTTGAATCTGTATAGATGTTGGCACGTTTTCCTTCGGAAATTTTGCATGCTGAAGTCAGAGCCTGTAATTCAGCTTCTTGCGCAGACATTGCTGGTGGTAAAGATGATGATTTGATAACTTCATCTGTTGTGGTTACGGCATATCCTGTATGGTATCTTCCTTCTTCATCAGCATATCTTGAACCGTCCACAAACAGGGTAAAATCTGGATCTGGTAATGGATTCTCATGTACAGTTGGTAAGTGCACTGTTTCCATTTTCATCTGTTCGAAACAGTCATGAGGTGTTTCTGGGTCATAATCATTCTTTATGACCAGATCTTGAAATTCCTTTTCCAGGAAATGGCGTGGCCATGCTTCTAGAAGGTCAGTTGTTGGGTATTTGGCAATACCATTTTCCTGTAGCTGTTCTTCATCCATGGTGGCCCATAGCTTTGCCATGGGCCCAAGATCATTCCATGACCTTGTCTTCAATTTGGTAACAGGAATATGTGGGATAGCAGTATCCCAATGGCGGTAGAGGTAGTTAAGTTGTTGAGGTAGTTGGACCAAGACCATGCTATTGCCTTCAGAATCACAATAGAAATCTTGAGCAGTGAGCTTCACATCAGTCCAGTGGTAAAGCTCATCTTCATAGCAAGGTTCGGGAGTAATGTTTGGTTTGTACCACATGGTACAGAAGGCGTAATCTGGGCCTTCACAGAGAGGATTCTCATTTTCTTGAAATGTCAAATGTGGGTGCATGATCTTCTTGATACACCCACAGAGCAGGTAAATGTAGGTCTCATCCGTGATGAATCCATAGTAGGTACCCCCCTCAGGGAGTGGAAGAAGAGTGGATGGATTGAGCACTTGACATCTCTGGATGGAAATGTTGTCAGGCAAAAGAAGATGACACTGTAGGCGCAGGTGTCTGGCTGGAGACACGTGCTTGAGCTGGACTTGGTTGATGATGGCAGAAATGTCATGAGGGGCCAAAACAACCAGAGGGTGGCCAAGGACCAGGTCTGAGGTTCTTTCTATGAGCTCTCTTGCAGCAAAAACGGCCCTGAGACAGGAAGGGGTCCCTCTGGCCACAATGTCCAGTTGACATGAGAAATATCCAATAGGCCTCTGGCGGCCTCTTAAGTCATTAGTTTGGGTGAGAACTCCTGTTGCATGGCCTTGTCTTTCAGAGACAAATAATTTGAAAGGTTTGGTGTAGTCAGGTAGGCCCAAGTCAGGAGCAGAAGCAATGGCACGTTTGAGAGCATTGAAATTGTCCAGAGCTTCATTGGTCAAACAGAATGGGTCAGATTTAAGTGCATCATAGAGAGGTTGCATAAGCAGAGAGGCTTCTGGGATCCATGCTCTGCAGTAGGAAATGAGGCCTAGGAAGGCATGGAGGGACTTTGAAGTCCTTGGAGGTGGAATGTCCAGTACAGCTCTTACCCGGTCCCGAGTAAGATGTCTGGTGCCTTGGGATAGGCAATGTCCAAGGAAAATCACTGAAGATTGGCAGAATTGCAGCTTGATGAGTGAAGCTTTGCATCCTTGTTCTTCCAAATAGGAAAGAAGACTAATTGAACACTTTTCAGTAGTGGGTATATCATCTCCACAGAGCAGTAAATCATCCACATACTGGAGCAAAACGACTTCTGGGTGCTCAGCTTGCCATGGGTCAAGGATGGTACCCATGGCTTTTGCAAATTGACTCGGAGAATTTTGTGCCCCTTGGGGCATGACAGTCCAGGTATACTGTTGCATCTCATGAGTGAAAGCAAACAGGTATTGACAGGATGGGTCCAGTGGGACACTGAAAAAGACATTGGCCAGGTCAATGCCTGTGAAAAATTTTGCAGATGGTGGGACTCCAGAGAGCAGAGTATGGGGATTTGGTACAAGAGGGGTGTCCAGGACGGTAGCTTCATTGACAGCACGGAGATCCTGGACCATCCTGTACTTCTCTGGCTCACCTTTTGGAGTTTTCTTTTTCACAGGAAATAATGGGGTGTTGCATTCAGATTTACATTTTACCAGGGCACCCTTCTCTAAGAGTGCCTTGATGTGGATAGAAATGGCAGCAGCCTGTGCTGGTTTTAATGGATATTGTGGCTTTCTTGGTAACTTAGCTCCTGGAATAAGCTTTACCACCACAGGGGGAACATTTAGGTGACCTATGTCCTCTGGGCCTGAGGACCATAACTTGGCGGGCACCTGTGTTTTTAATACCTCTGGGAAATTGGACCTTAATTCTGCTGCTTCCTCACGGGGCTTTTCTAAATGCAGCATCAGAGGCAAGGAGCACAGGGCTGAGGTGTCTGATTCAGATAGAGGTGTAGACATTTCTACCTGCCCGTCTGGGGTGAAGGTGATGGATGCTTGCAGGCGTGAGAGAACATCAGCACCTAACAGGTTAATTGGGCATGTGGAGGATACCACAAAGCGAGCAAGCAGGCTAGAGCCAACTCGTAGTGGAGTTGTTAAAGGGCTATGTCTCGGCTGGCCATCCACTCCAACACAAGAGACATCAATATTTGACAGGAAGGATGGGTCTGGCAGGTCTTGTTCTCGCAGAACACTACGGGCTGCACCTGTGTCAACTAGAAATGTGGTAGGGTGGCCTTCAATGGGCAAAGTCACTGTGGCAAGTGGCCCCCCCTTATCCCCTGTAGACACTGCCATGACAGGGGTTACGGACACAGGCTTGCCAATCTCCTATTCATCGGGTTCCTCAACTATTGGAACCTGTTTGGTGGCTTTGGGAGCCGGGGCAGGCTTGGATGGTTTTCTGGGCTCCCTTGGCTCCTTTTTTGGTTCTGGACAGTCACTTCTAAAGTGCCCCTTTGCTCCACAATTAAAGCAATGTCCCCCCTCCTCCGGTCTGGTACCTCTTGGGACTGGAGTGGAGCGGGATACCATGAGAGGAGCTGAAGTGGGTCTTCTTGGGGTCTGAGCAGATTCCAAACCTCTAGCAACTAAAAGCAGGGTATCCAGGGGAACAACCTTATATTCAGGGCGTGCAGCAATGATTCCCTTGCGTATAGAGTCTTTAACACCTTGGACAAACGCACCTGACAGCATTTGTGAATGAATCTTGTCAGTAAGATCAAACCCCAAATCTGTAAACATTTGATACAGTCTTGCATGAAACCTTTCCACTGATTCTCCTTTATCTTGAATAACATCAGTAAGGCCAGCAGCCTGATCTGCAAGTTTGTCCTTAGCCCATTCTCTTAATTGGTTGCAAAAGGTTACCCCGGAGGGGTAATCAACATCACTGGAAAGCAGATCTGTACTGAGGTGACGGGCCATGCTCGGCCAATATGCATCCCCTGCTTTAATGGCACAAATGCTCAGTAGATCACGCCATGCGGCGGAATAAGTCTTTTGAATTTGAACTATCCCTCTGTAAAAAGGCATAGGCTGTTTTTCTGGGTCAGGGAGCGATTTCATTAATGCACTAGCTTGAGTGGGGTTAAAAGCAACATACTTAGGAGGGGCCCGTTCTCCCCGACCCTTGTGTCCAAAGGGATCATCGATAGAACGATGAGCTGAAGCTCCTGCAGCGGCTCCTGCAGCCTCCAATGAGTCCTGGGATACCCTATCCTCCTCTTCCTCATCTAATTCTATGATCTGGGCTCTCTTGCGTGCAGGGCCCGGGTGAGGTGACAGGACCGGGGGATGCGAGGGGGTCCCAGATGCAGGGGAGGTTAGCGGGTCATAACCAGATAGGTAGTCACCGGGAATGACCGGCATCAGGGTTGTACTGGGTGCCGCCATATTGGTGGCCGGAAAAGGAACTGCATTAGGATTAAGGGAAGAATTGGCGGCCATGTTGGATGTGGGCACATCCGGGGCAGACTGTGCCGGACTGGGCATGACCGGAACCTGGGGAGTGGCTTGGGGAAGGGGTTGTGGGTAGCCGGGATAGGGCAGGGCCATGGGATATGGGAAGGGGTAGGGCCAGGCTGGGGAGGGGAGGAGAGTAGGGTGGGTATTTACATTTAAGGAGGTGGGGTATTGGACTGGGGTGGAGACGGGAGGGGACGGAGAGGGATTGGTAGAGGTGGGTGCAGAAGGAGGAGCCGGGGCAAGGGTGGAGGAGGTGGTTAGCTGGGCGGATGAAGAGGGGAGGGGATTATTAACGGAGAGAGAATGTAGGGAAGGAATGGCAGATGAAATGTTAGGGGTAGGTACAGCAGGTAGCGTAGGGATGGATGAGGATGATGGGAATGTTAGAGACGGGGAAGGGGAAAAGAAAGATCCATCAGAATTCAGGACCGGGCAGACAGGGGAGGTGATGGGATGGGTTTCGGGAGGATTGGGAGTGGGGAACATAGTCAGCTGGCTATCACCTATTGCTGACTGAACCTTGGGGATAGACATTCCCTGGGCGCCATTTTGGGGCGCTGGCTGAGGGTAAACCCCAGCAACACAATTATTATGATACACAAACAATTTTACACCTTTGTGATTTATCTCTTCTTCAACCCAACCTTCTAGCTGAATAGCCTTCGCTACTCTGTACCATGCTTCAGCAGTCTTTAATAAACCATTATCTGTAAGCTTGCCTTTCTTTTCTGTCAGTAACCTACGCCAACTTTCTGGTTGCAATCTTCCACATGTTGGTACAGCAATTTTACATACTTTTGCAATCTTTTCAACACCTTTAACCATCTCCTCGCCCTCTCTGTCCTCAACTAAATCACATGCTAACCAGCCCTTACTGGGCTTGCTTAAATCCTGCCCCATAATCCCTTTTCCCCTATACCAGCGTCCTAGATATAGGGAGAGAGAAGGAAAACTGAACAGGAACGTCTACAATGCTCGACTGCCACCTGAGAACCGTGGGACTTTCTCAGGTGCGTCTTCCCAAAACGTAGACTAGTCACTGAATCCGCCTACCCGGGGTGGTAGACACGGATTGGAGCGAGGTGAGAAGTGTGTGACCAATCACTTCTCTTTTAAGAGAAATGGGAGTGGATAGTATAATAATATAGGAAGTGTAGAAAAGATGAAAGGCAAGGAAAATCCTTAGAGACAGACACAGGAGTTCATGAGACTCCTAATTAGACAAACAAGACAACAATACAATTGAAATACAGTGCATGCATCACAGTTCAAATGAAATCAACAATAATCCCTTTCCTTTACTCGTGTGCTTACTCCAAAGTCACCTCCCTCAACCCCGTAGTGTCTCCGCTCGGAGAACGACTTTCATAAGTCTCACTACCAGCGGCCACGGAAAACAACTGACACCGGTCCGAATTCCGTCAGCCTCCCTCTGCACAGCAGTCCACAAGAATGTGGCCACCTCTATCCTCACTCCCGTAGTGCCCCTATAAAACCCACTTATAAGTCTCACTACCACGTGATGCGGAAAACAAGCAATGCCTACTTGAATCCCCCCAGGAAACAGAGTCCCCTGCCACAAGACTAAGTCCCCTACCACAAATAAACAGAAAACTGGAATTCCACCAGCCCCAGCGCTCGGGGTTGTGGTTACCAAAAGAAAACTGGAATTCCCTCAGCCTCCACACTTGAAGCTGCGGGTTACCACGTGCACAAAGAAGCTAGCTAGGCTCTCAAAGTGACACAAGAAGGATCACAGGAAATTATGAGTCTACACAAAATCCACAGTTCCAACAATCCTCTTTTTCCTTACAGCCACAGCCACGAGGCTCCTAAAAGAGGTAAACAGGCAAAGAAGACCCCCAGGAACGCATCCACAGGTCAACCCCCCTTTTTCCTTACAACCACAGCACCGTGGTTCCTAAAAGGGGTGAAACAGGCAACAGAAGACCCCCAGGAACGCATCCACAGGTCCACCCCCCTTTATCCCAAAAGGGGTAAAATACAAACAGATAGACAGACAAACTGAAGACCCAGTCAAGTCCCCTCAGGTCCACCCCCCTTTATCCCAAAAAGGGGAAAACAAGCAAAACGGAGAACCCCAGGCAAATCCCCTGCAGGTCCACCCCCCTTTATCTCAAAATGGGGAAACAGGCAAACAATTCAAACACACCCAGGCAACAGATAGACTAAAATGCAGGTAAACAAGTGAGTAACGAGACACCGGGCAAGATATTACCTGTCTTTGATGTCCTCCCGGGAAGCAGTCACAGACACGTGGACGGGTCAATCAAAGGGGCCGGAACATACCGGTGGCTCTGCAGAAGTCTCTACCGTGTACCTGGAGGTGATCAATCTCCTTTCCTTCCCCCTGGATTCCTCCGTCCACCCTTGTCTTCCTTAGGACGGCTCACCGGCCGGACATAGCCCGATGCCCCACGTTGGGCGCCAAGTTGTTATGGTACTTTTTAGCAGTAAACCAAAATGTTTAAATGTCTATCTGTTCCCGTCCAAATTAATAAAATTGAATTGCGTATATACGCTGAAGTAATTAAGTCTGACACACAAGGTTCAGGTTAAAATAACTTCGAGAAAATTTATTGGCAAGTGATTAAAAAGCGGGCACGCAGGCCCTTTTAAGAGGCATTTCACGTCATCATTGATTATTAGAATATCAGCAAATAAACATCATTAATTGGATTAATTGTTAAGTGTCGGGATTAGTGTCCACCTATCAATATTATTAATTGGCTCAAAAACTAAGTGGTTAGTCCCGTGCCCACCCACCAAGAGGTGGGATTGTTCTGGACACGGGTGGGGACAAGGGGGTCTTGAGCGTCATTTTACACGGTCGGTGATCTCAGGCCTCGTGGCCAGGTGCAAGGTCTCTTATGAATAGAACATTTCATTACTACTGTGTTCTCATGGCCTTCAAATTATACTATGTTGCAAGTTAAGGAAAAGTCAGCAATTCCTGTGTTAATCATGTCTTTATAGAAAATACAGTCTTTGTCTATTGTATTAGATGTGCTGGGAAATTCTGTCATGTAAGGTAGTTTTTAAAATGAACAAGTTAGGTTATGAGGACAAAATGGAGGATCGAAGAAGTCAGGTTAGGAGGACAAAATGGAGGATTCACAATATGAGGTTAAAATGGAGTTAGTGCAATAATTGAATACAAGTACAATAAGGATTTTTAAATAATCCCACATCACTAGCGTCCAAATGCATGCCAACAACCATGCATACTATATATAGTTATACACCCCCACCCCCTTCACCCCCTAATCTTTTTATTCTTTACTCAGGGCTATATCAATACACTTATTAGTGTCACTGCCATTAAGTAAAGTAAGGTCGTTGGCCTATATTTGTATCTGTGTTTATATGACTTTGGACTTTAATGCAGTATATCTTTGCATGTGTATGAAATTCAGGTAGAATGCTCGGGGATTTTATAAGTTTCCTTGATACTTCCTGTGTGATGGGTGTGCATTTAGTTGTTTTTTTTGGGGGGGGGGGGGGGGTTCTACATGGTTTTGAATGCCTCACAAGAGGTTAAATGTAGCACTGTTTAAGGCTAGTCCCAGTTTAAATATAAAGAAATTATCCCGTTTATTTTGGAAGTTGGGCTTTTCAGGAGCCCATTGACAGTCTAAAGGTGTGTCTTTTGGCTGCTGTTTGGTATCCGCTACAAAGTTGTAAGATCCATGGGCACAAGAACTAGCTAGGTCTTTATAAAGACTGTCGAAAAAGCTAAAGGGTATTCAGCGCTAAGCAATAACTGGAACCGTCCAAACGGCAGCTAAATCATCGGAGCTGGGGTCTCTCGTCCCGTCCACAAACAGAGGAAAGTACAAGCAGTGGTGCAGCGCCTAAAGTGTCCTTAAAAATGTATATAAAAGGAAAATATATATAGTGTATAGAGTTGAGCGAACCCGAACTGTAAAGTTCGGGTTCGTACCGAACATTACGATTTTTTGGCCCTGAACCAGAACCCGGACATTTCAGTAACAGTTCAAGTTCAGTGTTCTGCGATTTAATGGCGCGTTTTGAAAAGCTGCAGGGCAGCCAATCAACAAGCGTTGACACGTGACTCGTGTGCCCTTAGAAGCCATCACAGCCATGCCTACTAATGCCATTGCTGTGATTGGCCAGTGCAGCATGTGACCCAGCCTCTATATAAGCTGGACAAAAAAAGAGAAGACCACAGGCACTCCAAATTAAAGCCGTATGCACATTTATTGGGGAAAAAATGCAACGCCAAGCAACGTTTCGACCAGCAGAGGTCTTTTTCAAGCTTTAATTTGGAGTGCCTGTGGTCTCTTTTTTGTACATTATCCTGGGATTGCTGGTCTTGATCCGGAGCACCCTTAGCCATTGGGATTTAGTGCGGTTCCCACTATCCACTTTGCTCTATATAAGCTGGAGTCACATGAGCTCTTATTAGTGTAGGGAGAGGATGCTGCAGCTGTGAGGGACAGATTAGGAAAGAATTCTAGTGTTGAATCTGCAAACTACAGCAATTATTTTTGTGGATGCTATACTACATTTTTGTTCCCTGCCCTGAGCCCAGTGCCACAGAGAAATAAGCAATCAGTCTGTTTGTTAGGTGGGCACTTGCAACTCCATGTGTGCCAGGCACTTTATTTTAATCCTGTTCTGGTAGCTCAGTCGGCAACATCTAGGCATTTTTAAATACTGCTGTGACATCGCAGTTTGACTAATTCACATTTTTTTTGGTGCTAAAAAGTAAATGTGGGGCCTGCACTTCATATCTGAGAGTGAAATAGAACTGTCAAATACTGTGGTTACATCGCACTTTGAAAAATGTACATTTTTTTGGTGCTAAATAGTACATTTGCGGCCTGCGGTGCATTTTTTGCAGTCCAATAAAACTCTTGAATACTACTGTTACTTTGTTTGACAAATTCACATTTTTTGAGACAGTGAAGTAACTGTATTACGCCTAATTACGCTCCACCTTGCACATGCTGGAGAGACTGTGCGAGCAGCAGCAGGCGATAGTGGAGTTTCAGCTGCAGCACGCATGGGTCAGTCGCTCTGCAGAAGAGCATCACTTCACCACCAGTGAGTGGGCCTCCATGTGAGACCTGTGTGCCATGTTGCGCTGTTTCGAGTACTCCACCAACATGGCCAGTGCCAATGATGTCATTCTCAGCCTTACTATCCCGCTTCTTTGTCTCCTTGAAAAAACGCTTTGGGCGATGATGGAAGAGGATGTGGCACAGGAGGAGGAGGAAGAGGGGTCATTTCCAAGTGGCTCAGAGGGTGGGTGGGTTCCTGCACCAGCATAGGCCAGGTACACAATTGTCCAGCACAATTCTGGAGGAGGAGGAGGAACCATGTTCACAGCAGGGTGGCACCCGACGCAGCTCGTGGGCATCACTGGAGCGTGGCTGGGGGGGGATACGGAGGACACAGACGATACACTTCCCACAGAGGACAGCTTGTCCTTGCCTCTGGGCAGCATATCAAACATGAGCGACTACATGCTGCAGTGCCTGCGCAACGACTACCAAGTTGCCCACATTCTAACTTGTGCTGATTACTGAGTGGCCACCCTGCTGGATCCCCATTACAAGGACAACGTGCCGTCCTTAATTCCCTCACTGGAGCGTGATCAGAAGATGCGCGACTACAAGCGCACGCTGATAGACGCGCTGCTGAGGGAATTCCCAACTGACACCGGGGCCTTAGTGGAAGCACAAGGCGAAGGCAGAGGAGGAGGAAAAGGTTGCCAACGCAGCTGGGGCACCACCAGCACCTCAGAAGGCAGGGTTAGCATGTCCGAAATGTGGAAAAGCTTTGTCAGCACGCCACAACAACCAGCACCACCAGCTGATATGGAACGTCTTAGCAGGAGGCAGCATTTCAGCAACATGGTGGAGCAGTACGCCTGCACGTACTGACTGATGGGTCTGCCCCATTCAACTTCTGGGTCTTCAAATTGGGCACATGGCCTCAGCTTGCCCTTTATGCCTTGGAAAATACTGGTTCTGTGACATCACATGTCACATGACCGAAAATAATTATCTGATACCAGAGAAACTGACGGAAGCGAAGCACAGAGAGATGGACACAGGTTTCTTCAGGAAGGAAGAGATTCTTTATTGGATCACCGATCGGGACTCAGAGGGACTAGCGTCACCAAAATACCACAAGTTCTGAGCCCCGGACAATAGTGCAGGCTCCTTATATAGGCACATAACTCCTCCCATATTAAGCTCCACCCGCACATTCTCTTGACCAATCAATACAAATAAGAATTAACTTCCTGCTTGACCGCATGGCTTGTCCAGCACAATGGAGGAGGGGGAATACTACATCCTGTATTCTTGCACATGCTCCGTACACTACTGATCGTATCTTGCCTCGTGCAACCAACTGATCGATACGTCAGCATATGCACGTACACATGCCACGTGGTAATCTCGGCCTACTAAATTTATTTTTACCGAGATTCCACCACATTCCCCCCTTTGATGCCTCTTGATATTTCACAATTACTTGAGGCATCACTTAACCTTGGTTTGCATACACCGCAAGTTACCATGAACCAGACCAGACTTATCTTATGATGTGAATCTTCAACACTCATCTTCCTGCATTGGTTCTCCCTGATCTAGAGCCTTATACTTATAAATCGCCATTATCTGTGCAGCAGCCTTCCTCTCTGCTATATTTTCTATCAGGCTTTGCACAGACCTAACTACTAAGGGTATAAGACACGGCAGGAGTAGACACAACATTAAAATCAGTAGGACTCCGCCTACCACTGCCTTAAGCCCTCCAAACCACTCATACCAGCTACCAAACCAACTACTTGGATTATACCCTTTCCATACCTGAGTAGGCACATGCGCTAGTTTAACCATATGGCTAGTAAGCTCCGCTATTGCTTGCCCTTCGTCATCTATTTGAAGACAGCAATTGCTCAGGTTAAACTTCCCACATACACCTCCCTCTACTGCCAAAAGGTAATCCAAGGCTAATCTATTTTGGTAAACTGCCGTCCTCATCCTGGTGTTATGCTTCGCTAGAAGATTGAGCGCTTGTGATGTTTCGTTAGTAATAATCTCAACCACCGCCTGTAATCTTATAATACGGTTGAGCATATAAATAGGGGTTCTGTAACCAAAGGTACCATCCTCTGCCCACGTGGCTGGCCCATAATAATCTATGATACGCTGGGGAGGCCATTCATCATCTTCCCAGGCGCCTATCTCTATGGGTCCCCTTTTCTTCCTATGATTCACATCATACACTTTAACACCTAAAGTCTCACCTGTTTCAATCGGTAACAAGAAGAAGGATGGTTTGAGCATACCCAACACACATGCCCCTTCCCAGTCCTGTGGCAACTCCGAATAGGCTTTCTTACCACAGATCCAGTACAAATTTGCTGGGGCTCTCCAGGTAGATGTGATGGATAAATCAAACCACACATCCTTTAAATTGGCGTATCTAGCAAACGGGTTAGGTGGTTCTGAGACATTTGAAGCCGACCACCAAGTTGTATTCTTTGTATCATCATCATAAGCTTTTTGCCCTAGACAAGTTAATTCTCCTACAGAAGTGTTATACATTATTCCTTTCCTTGCTATGCAAACATAACCTATGATGGAGGTCTTTAATCTCCACTCAGATTTACCTCTAACACTCATATGATAATCGGCTTGTGTAGATATTAATTGGTCAACTGCCTCAGAACCGGACATTACCTCCTTTGCTTCCCAAGGCCATTGGTCTCCCATGTTAGTACCTCCACACACATAGCAGTTGGTAACATTAAGACTACCGGCAATACTTTCAGCTAAGTCAATGAACAGGTTTTTAGCATTATGGGGGATCTTATTATCTATACTCATCTCTTCATAAAAGGAATGGTATACTTGATGAGTTTGGGAGGATACCGTATCAGTCTCTATCCCTATAAACAATACTGTCCCAGGATCTAAACCCGTCCCGTATATTTGAAACCCAAATAAATTGCCATATTTGTCTAAGAACTTATCGGGGTTATTTATAAGTATATGGATGGGATTACATTCCATAGACTTACAATATGGGCTGGTAGGCAACTTAGTCACTATCATGTCTTTGTCTACTGTCTGTCCCCAAGTCGCCCACCCCACACAAGACCAATATGGGCAGAAGTTATAGTCTGTATTTGGGCATCTAGGACTCACATATTTATTTTTACTACTGGGACAAATATATTTATCATTAGACCCATACGTCCTCTCCCATCTAAGATCCCCACATACATTCCACGGCTTTCTACCACTCGATATCGCTTTACACGCATCAAATAGCAGAACACCCGTAGAATGTACGGATTCTAACACCATCTTATTAATTAGGGTCCCCTGAGGATCTCCATTCCTGAGAGTCAACCAAATTGTACGAGGTTGATACTCCGGACTGAAGCACTTAGGTTCTCCTACTCCTAAATGGCACACACTATAGTCTATATTTAGGTATCTACATCTCGATACATCTCCTTTACACTCGTATTGTGAATGCCAAATTAGGGTTTGGGAAATATGGTTACCTGTTCTTGTAGTCTTAATGCATACCTCACAGCTAGGAGTGTCGGTACCTCTACCTTCCTGAATATAAAAACACACATAAATAAACACTATCATCAACACATCTTTCGCCGTCATCCTCAGTCTTCGTCCGTGCGAAGGCACCTCAGCTTCCAGGATGTAAGGGCTGCAGGGAATGGAGTTCTGCTCGTCTTCACAGGAGTCCCTTCGAGACTTTCCCTGGCTTATAAACTATACGTCGGTGGGCGGACAGGCTTTATTATGGCCTTCTCACTCACGCACCAAATCCCAAAAAATAATAAAATTTGTAATCCACAATAGTTCCTCGTTACTCCGACTGAGTAGTGCGTTTTAACCGGATCTTGCAGGGATTCTCTGGATCTGCTGTAACTTGCCAAGAATCGACTGCTGCTGGTTTAACCCTGGAGTGATGTATCCACGGAGTCACTTCGGCTACTTTTATCGCTGTAGGGGTAGACAAAAGAACAACATAAGGACCTCTCCACTTGGGCCCTAACGGTACATTATTCCACTCTTTAATCCACACTTGATCTCCTGGATGATAACTATGAACAGGGGGATAAATATTCACAGGTAATCTATCTTGTACCCATTTCTATACCTCCTCCATAGTCTTACCCAACTCTACAACCTGCTGCCGGGTAATTCCTTCTCCCAACTGACTCAAATCCCCCCTTAAGTTACCAAGTACGGGAGGTGGTCGCCCATACATGATTTCAAAAGGAGAGAGGCCCATCCTTCTGGTAGGGGTACTGCGGATTCGCAATAGAGCTATGGGTAAGAGAACGTTCCACTTAAGTTGGGTTTCCTGACACATTTTAGCCAACTGGTTCTTAATAGTTCTATTCATTCTCTCTACCTTACCAGAACTCTGGGGTCTATATGCTGTATGAAGCCTCCACTTTATACCAAGCATATGAGTCAGTTGTTGTAGGCACTGATGAACAAAAGCTGGACCATTGTCCGATCCTATAGAACAGGGTAGTCCATATCGGGGTATTATTTCTCGTAGCAGGAATCTCACAACTTCTCCTGCTTTCTCTGTACGAGTAGGACATGCTTCTACCCAGCCTGAATAGGTGCACACAATTACCAGCAGGTAACGATGTCCACCCGATTTAGGCATCACTGTAAAGTCTATTTGTAGATCGGACATGGGGAGTCCCCCCATAAACTGGACTCCTGGTGGCTTTACTGGTCCTTGTCTTGCATTATTTTTAGCACACGTTACACATCTTCGTACAATGGCCTGAGTCAAGTTGGACAATCTTGGTATGTAGAAATGTTTTCTGAGAGATTCTTCAGTACTGTCTCTCCCAGAATGTGTCCCGTTATGATAATTTTGGACAATTTCTACCGCTAGTGATGCTGGTATGACTATTCTTCCATCTTCTAGCTGATACCACTTGTTCTCCAAATACTTTCCTGGTTCAGTCTTTAACCACTCCTCTTCTTGAGCTGTATAAACTGGAGTCCATTGAGACAGTGGAGTTGGTATAAGGGCAGCTATATGCCCCACATATTCCTGTCTTCCTGATTCAGCAGCACGCTTAGCTGCACTATCTGCCATCCGATTTCCCTTGGTTACATCACCATCTCCTCTCAGATGTGCTCGACAATGTATGATACCGACTTCTTTCGGCTCCCACACTGCTTCCAATAGTTGTAGGATTTCAGCTGCGTATTTGATTTCTTTGCCTTCTGAATTCAGTAGTCCTCTTTCTTTATACAAAGCTCCGTGGGCATGAGTGGTTAAAAACGCGTATTTGGAGTCCGTGTAGATGTTCACTCTTAAACCTTCAGCCAATTGTAACGCTCGTGTCAGTGCTATCAATTCTGCCTTTTGTGCTGATGTTCCTTTCGCCAGTGGCCGAGCTTCTATCACCTTGTCTATTGTTGTTACTGCATATCCTGCATAGCGGATCCCTTCTTTCACATAACTACTGCCGTCGGTATAATATTGAACATCGGGGTTCTGGATGGGAAAATCACGAAGATCTGGTCTACTCGAGAATACTTCATCCATTACTTCCAAACAATCATGTTGACTTTCAGTAGGTTGTGGCAAAAGGGTAGCTGGATTTAAGGTGTTTACAGTCTCTAAATGCACTCTGGGGTTTTCACACAACATTGCTTGATACTTGGTCATACGGCTGTTACTAAACCAATGATTTCCTTTGTAATCCAACAACGTCTGTACTGCATGTGGGACTCGTACATAAAGTTCTTGACCCAGAGTGAGTTTATCGGCTTCAGCTACTAGCAGGGCGGCTGCAGCTACGGCTCTTAGACAAGGTGGAAGTCCGCTGGCCACTGCATCCAATTGCTTAGACATGTAGGCAACAGGTCTTTGCCATGATCCCAAGTACTGTGTCAATACTCCCACAGCCATTCTTCTTTGCTCGTGTACATACAGGTAGAATGGTCGTGTGTGATCAGGTAGACCTAATGCTGGGGCACTCATCAAAGCCTTCTTCACATCTTCAAATGCCGTTTGCTGTTCTTGGGTCCATAAGAAGGGGTCGTGCTCTGTACCTTTGATAGCTGCGTACAGAGGTTTTGCCAGTATCGCATAGCTGGGAATCCATATCCTACAGAAGCCTGCTGCCCCCAAGAATTCTCGCACTTGTCTTCTATTCTTGGGTATCGGTATTTGGCACACAGCTTCTTTTCTTTCTGGCCCCATAATTCTTTGACCTTCAGAGATATGGAATCCCAGATATTTGACAGTTGGCAAACACAACTGAGCCTTCTTTCTAGACACCTTGTATCCTGCCTTCCAGAGAATGTGTAGTAGATCGTGCGTTGCTTGCTGACAGATTTCTTTTGTAACTGCTGCTATCAACAAGTCATCTACATACTGTAACAATACACACTCTCCTGGGATGGACTCGAAATCCAGTAGATCTTGACTTAGGGCTGAACCAAATAGGGTAGGTGAATTTTTAAACCCTTGGGGCAGTCTTGTCCAAGTCATTTGGCGTTTTGAGCCCGTTACAGCGTTCTCCCATTGGAAAGCGAAAATACATTGACTTTCTGCGGCAATTCGGAGGCAAAAGAAGGCATCTTTGAGGTCTAAGACTGTAAAGTAAGTAGCCCCGCCCGGAATTAAAGCAAGCAGGTTATATGGATTGGGTACAACTGGATGTATACTAACAACCGCATCATTGACTGCTCTCAAGTCCTGCACAGGTCGATACTCATCTGTACCGGGCTTTTGAACAGGCAGCAATGGGGTGTTCCAGGGGGAAGTACAGAATTTTAGGATACCATACCGTATGAACTTATCCAGATAGGATTGGATGTTCTTCTTAGCCTTCTGCGGGATGTGGTATTGTCTTAGGCTCACTGGATAAACCCCAAGTTTTAGTTCAATTTTTATAGGTGGAATATTGCGGGCCAGTCCTGGTGGGTTGTTCTCTGCCCAAACTCCTGGAATGTTGAATAATGTCTCATCACTCCTAGGGTTTTGGTGTCAGGATCGGGACAGGGATCCAACACGCAGAGTACAAAGAGTGGAAAGGTACGTATACCGGGCCTTAGAATGGCCGGACTAACGTACCGAGAGTAATAGAGAATAGTCAGAGACAAGCCGAGGTCGAGGGAACGGGAAGACAGATAAGCGAGAGACAAGCCGGGTCAAGGGAGAACAGAGAAGCAGGGAAGTACAACAAGCCGAGTCAAAACCAAATAGAGCAAACTAGAATACCAGAGCACTGAGTGACTAGACAAGCTAGAACCACGACAGGGCAATGAGCTGAAGAGAGAAGTAAGCTTAAATACCCTGGCTCTGGATGGTAATCACGCCTCTGACAAGTGCCGATTGGATATCGGACACTTGAGTGACAGGTCGCTCGTGATAGCGTCATGACGTCACGTATTGAGCGTCCTGCTAGAAAAGGATGTGGATTCCTCGCGGCCGGTGTTTAAGTGGCTGGATGGACCGCGAGGAACGGAGGAAACAGCTCGCCTGGACGGATAAACCACCAAGTCTCTACCTCCCTTAGAGGTAGAGACCTCAGGTACCCTGACAGTACCCCCCCTCTCAGATACGCCCACCGGGCGGAAGGAACCGGGGCGAGATGGGAAGCGGAGGTGAAATGCTCTGCGAAGGCGAGAAGCATGAACGTCCTCCTGAGGTACCCAACTCCTCTCCTCAGGACCATATCCCCTCCAGTTGACCAGATATTGCAATTTTCCCCTTGAAATTCTGGAATCAACGATGGAGCTTACCTCGTACTCCTCCCGACCCTCCACCTGAACAGGACGAGGCGAGGAGACTTTAGAGGAGAATTTGTTGCAAATAAGAGGTTTCAACAAGGAGACATGAAAAGAGTTAGGAATGCGTAAGGCAGGTGGCAGAGCAAGGCGATACGCAACCGGATTGATACGAGTGAGAACCCTGTAAGGGCCTATGTAGCGAGGAGCAAATTTCATAGATGGAACTTTTAGTCGAATATTCTTAGTACTTAGCCATACCCTATCCCCAGGAACAAAAACAGGAGCCGCTCTTCTATGCTTGTCAGCGTGTTTCTTGAACAACGAGGAACTATGTAACAGAATTTGCCGAGTCTGATCCCATAATTTCTTCAGGTTGGCGACATGATCATCAACCGACGGTATCCCCTGAGAAGAGGAAACCGAAGGAAAAATCGAGGGATGAAAGCCATAGTTCATGAAGAAAGGGCTAGAGCGAGTTGAATCGCAAACAAGGTTATTGTGTGCGAACTCCGCCCAAGGAATCAGACCGACCCAATCGTCCTGGTGTTCGGAAACAAAGCAACGCAGATACTGTTCGATCTTTTGATTGGTACGTTCAGCAGCTCCGTTAGACTGAGGGTGATAGGCCGAGGAGAAGTTCAATTTGATGCCCATTTGAGAACAAAAGGATCTCCAGAAACGTGAGACAAATTGAGAGCCTCTATCAGAAACAATCTCCGAAGGAATCCCATGTAGGCGAAAAACCTCTCTTGCAAAAATCTCCGCCAATTCAGGAGAAGTCGGAAGTTTAGGTAATGGCACGAAATGGGCCATCTTAGTAAATCTATCCACTACCGTGAGAATAACAGTCTGTCTCTTGGAAGCAGGCAAATCAACGATAAAGTCTATGGACAAACAGGACCAAGGTTTCTCAGGAATGTCCAAGGGGTGTAACAGGCCACATGGAGATGCATGAGGTAGTTTAGTCTTGGCACAAGTTTCACAAGCTGCGACGAACTCCTCAATATCTTTTCGAAGTGAAGGCCACCAGAAATCCTTGGATATCAAAGAGTATGTCTTGCGAATACCAGGATGACCAGCTATTTTACTTTCGTGAAAACACTGTAAGAGCTCCAGTTGAAGTTCAGGAGGAACAAAGTTTCTTCCCTCAGGAGTGTTTCCGGGAGCTAGATGTTGTGACTTCAAGATCTGGTCAAGTAGCGGAGAATGAATTTTGAGACTGGTATTAGCAATAATATTGCATTTGGGTACAATGGAGGACATAAGTGGTTCAACTGAAGCAGAGGACTCATACTGGCGAGATAGCGCATCGGCTTTAGAATTCTTTGACCCAGGTCTGTAAGTCAGAACGTAATTGAAATGGGTAAGAAACAACGACCAACGAGCCTGCCTGGAGGACAACCGCTTAGCCTCTCCGATATAAGACAAATTTTTGTGGTCAGTTAGAATGGTAACAGGATGTAATGTACCTTCCAATAAATGTCTCCACTCTTTCAAAGCCTTGATAACCGCTAGTAATTCTCTGTCACCAATGTCATATCTGCTTTCAGTACCGGTCAATTTTTTAGAGAAAAATCCACATGGATGTAATGGTTTATCAACCCCCAACCTTTGAGATAGGACAGCACCTAAACCAGTCTCTGATGCGTCTACCTCAAGTAGAAAAGGCAGAGAAGTGTCGGGGTGAACTAAAATTGGAGCGGAAGCGAAAAGCTCCTTGAGAGTTTTGAACGCAAGGAGAGCTTCAGTAGTCCAATTCTTAGTATCAGCCCCCTGTTTGGTCATATTAGTGATAGGTGCGATAATGGAAGAATAGCCCTTAATAAAGCGCCTGTAATAATTAGAAAAACCAATAAATCTCTGTATGGCTTTAAGACCTTTGGGTAAAGGCCACTCTAGAATGGATTGGAGCTTATCCGGATCCATCTTAAATCCCTCCCCAGAGATCACATAGCCGAGAAAGGTTACCTGGGTTTGATCAAAGCTACATTTCTCCAACTTGCAGTACAAGCCATGCTGGAGAAGCTTGTGCAAAACCCTCCTGACTTGCTTGTGATGAGTCTCAATCTCACTAGAATGAATGAGTATATCATCTAGGTATACAATGACGCAATCTTGCTGAAATTCCCTAAGAACCTCATTTATCAGATCCTGGAATACAGCTGGCGCATTGCATAACCCAAAAGGCATAACAGTATATTCATAGTGACCATATCGAGTATTGAATGCCGTCATCCACTCATGTCCCTGCTGGATTCTCACCAAGTTATATGCCCCTCTGAGGTCTAACTTGGTGAAAATTGTAGAGCCCTTCAAACGATCGAAGAGTTCGGTGATCAAGGGAATCGGGTAGGCATTTTTAATGGTTATCTTATTCAAGCCTCGATAATCAATACAAGGTCTCAAAGAACCATCTTTCTTTTTAACAAAAAAAAATCCAGCCCCGGCAGGGGAGGAGGACCTCCTGATGAATCCCTTGTCTAAATTCTCGTGAATATACTCCTCTAGAACTGAGTTCTCTTTTGTAGATAATGGGTATACATGACCTCTGGGAGGCATGGTACCAGGGAGTAGGTTAATTTTGCAATCAAAGGACCTGTGTGGGGGTAAGGTATCGGCTTTCTTTTTGTCAAATACTGCCTTTAAATCTAGATACTGAGGCGGAATTTGTGTCTCTGTAGGATTGTCAGAGGTAGTCGATGTATTAGTTAATCCGAGAGGTAAGACCTTCCGCAAGCATTTCTCTTGACAATTCACTCCCCACGAAACTATCTCCCCTGACTCCCAATTAATAATAGGGTTGTGTCTCCTCAACCAGGAGTACCCCAGGACTATGGGAATAGACGGAGAAGAAATGAGCATTAAGGATATATCCTCTTTATGTAGGATGCCAACAGTTAAGTTAATCGGTATGGTCTCATGGAAAATAACAGGCTCAAGTAACGGTCTACCATCGATGGCCTCAACAGCCAGTGGTGTCTCTTTTAACTGGGATGGGATGGCATGCTTGGCAACAAAACCCTGATCTATAAAGCTCTCAGCAGCTCCAGAATCGATTAGTGCCATAGTCTTTACTACTCCCTTCTCCCACCTCAAAGAAACGGGTAACAGAAGCCTGAACTCTTTGTAATTGTGAATAGAGGACAAAGTAGAAACACCCAAGGCCTGTCCTCTAGAGAAACTTAGGTGCGAGCGTTTCCCGAACGATTGGGACAATTTAGGCGTAAATGTCCTCTGACTCCACAATACATACATAAACCCTCCCTTCTTCTGTACTGTCTCTCTCTCTCTGTGAGATGAGTACTGCCTATCTGCATAGGTTCAGAAATACGTAAGTCCTCGAACTCAGAATTTTGAAAGGTAGGCGCTAGTTTAAAGGAGGGTCTACGGGTCCTATCTCGAGTGTTCTGCCTCTCTCTTATGCGTTCATCAATACGAGATATAAAAGAAATTAAATCCTCCAAATTCTCAGGGAGTTCTCTAGTAGCGACCTCGTCAAGAATTACATCTGATAACCCATTCAGAAACACATCTATATAAGCCTGTTCGTTCCACTTAACTTCTGCCGCCAAGGACCTGAACTCTAGTGCATAGTCCACAAGTGTTCGATTGTCCTGTCTAAGGCGCAACAGTAATCTAGCTGCATTGACCTTTCTACCAGGAGGGTCAAAAGTTCTTCTAAACGCAGCTACAAAGGCATTATAATTATAGACTAGTGGATTATCATTCTCCCATAAAGGATTGGCCCTTCTCAGAGCTTTCTCAATGAGTAAAGTAATAACAAATCCAACCTTCGCTCTATCTGTAGGATAAGAGCGGGGTTGTAATTCGAAATGAATGCTAATCTGGTTCAGAAAACCACGGCACTTCTCTGGTGACCCACCATAACGTACTGGTGGGGTAATACGGGAAGAAGCACCTACAGTGGCTACCTCTAGACCTGAGACTGCAGGAGAAATAGAAGGAGTACGTGTCTCCTCAGGTGGGTTACTAGCACGAGACAAAAGTGCCTGTAGTGCTAGGGCCATCTGATCCATCCTATGCTCCATGGCGTCAAACCTGGGATCAGAAGAACCAAGCTGACTGTTTGTACCTGCAGGATCCATTGGCCCTGTCGTAATGTCAGGATCGGGACAGGGATCCAACACGCAGAGTACAAAGAGTGGAAAGGTACGTATACCGGGCCTTAGAATGGCCGGACTAACGTACCGAGAGTAATAGAGAATAGTCAGAGACAAGCCGAGGTCGAGGGAACGGGAAGACAGATAAGCGAGAGACAAGCCGGGTCAAGGGAGAACAGAGAAGCAGGGAAGTACAACAAGCCGAGTCAAAACCAAATAGAGCAAACTAGAATACCAGAGCACTGAGTGACTAGACAAGCTAGAACCACGACAGGGCAATGAGCTGAAGAGAGAAGTAAGCTTAAATACCCTGGCTCTGGATGGTAATCACGCCTCTGACAAGTGCCGATTGGATATCGGACACTTGAGTGACAGGTCGCTCGTGATAGCGTCATGACGTCACGTATTGAGCGTCCTGCTAGAAAAGGATGTGGATTCCTCGCGGCCGGTGTTTAAGTGGCTGGATGGACCGCGAGGAACGGAGGAAACAGCTCGCCTGGACGGATAAACCACCAAGTCTCTACCTCCCTTAGAGGTAGAGACCTCAGGTACCCTGACATTTGGCTAGTCAACGCTGTATAAAGTCGCCACTCTTCTTCCTTTGGTACGGATAATGTCATGATACCTGAAGGTCCATTAAACTTTAAGGATGTTGTTCCATTTGGTAGGAACGTAATCTGCGCTTGTAATTTTGATAGCATATCACGTCCCAGCAATTGGACTGGACATTCAGGCATATAAAGGAATTGATGTTTTACTACGTGGCCTCCCAATGTACAGAGTCGACTTTTAAGAACCGGTTAATGCGCTTAATATCTCCGTAAGCTTGGCTGACAAAGGCGGAGTTCACCATTCGGGAATTATCTGCGTCTTCCGGATTAAAGGGGGTATACAAGTGGTATGCCTCCAATAATCGGTCATAAAAGACACTGGGCGCTTCATCACTTTTCTGAATCACCTCAACTGTCTTCGACATTTTAACCCCAAAATCACATGTCTTGAATCCCTTTTTAAAATTCTTCACCATACAACCTAAGGGATCCGGAATCGTTGACTGCGACGCACCCATACTTAACAATGGAACATCGTCTTTTACAAATAGCGGTTACAGTACGGTTAGCATAGGTCAAAGCACAAGTTAAGGTCACAATACAATTATTAGTGGTTATGGTGTTAAACATGCAATGGACGACAATGATTAGTACTTATATACAGTGTCAGTAAATATACAGGGTTATGGTACCGTGCACTATAATACAGCAACACACTATTAACACTCTCGCTAGACGGCTGAGCTCGCGCTATCTAACAAGATATACACTTTACTAAACAATCTTTATCACATTTACAATTCCCAACTAAACTATTGGCCAGTACCTTGAATGGACTACCTAAAAACAATCTACATACGTTTTGGTTAGCCACACTGCCCAATCACCATATATAGCGAGCTAGAGGACCGAATTTACACAGACGCCTCTTAGTCGCACTATCAAAAGTCTAGTGGGTTCCAAATTTACACGCCTTCCCACTTAGCCCAGATAGGATGAGAGCTAGCGAACCGAATTTACACAGACGCCGCTTAGTCTCCCGGTCCCTCCGACCTAGCGAACAAAATATACACCCTAGAACGCTAGTCTAGACAAGACACCGGTGTCCGGCTAGGGCTATTTACACCAGAGCCCCGCCTGACTAACAAAATCAAACGGTCTGACTAAAGAGCGTTCGATCGAGCGGTGCGCCTTCGCTCCTTCCCTCCGACAGAGGGGGCAGATACACAGATTTAAACCCCTTTGGGCCTACCGCACAATCGGTATACCCCTAGTGGGTTCTGCCGTCTAAAACAGCAGTTGTCTTACCTCCTCGTTCCTGAACCTGAGTTCACACTCATCGACGGGGACACCCCAGCACTTCTCACGTAGAGGCCGATGATCTCCTGGACAACAGACCAGTGGTGCCGAGACGAAGGGAGGTCCACGCAGAAGTTCAGGGGTGCAGCCGTAGAGAACGTGGGCAAAGATAGACCGTCTCACGCCTCTGCCTCTCAGCTACCGTTGAACGATGAGCTTCCCGGCCAATGCACCAAATGATACCGGAGAAACTGACGGAAGCGAAGCACAGAGAGATGGACACAGGTTTCTTCAGGAAGGAAGAGATTCTTTATTGGATCACCGATCGGGACTCAGAGGGACTAGCGTCACCAAAATACCACAAGTTCTGAGCCCCGGACAATAGTGCAGGCTCCTTATATAGGCACATAACTCCTCCCATATTAAGCTCCACCCGCACATTCTCTTGACCAATCAATACAAATAAGAATTAACTTCCTGCTTGACCGCATGGCTTGTCCAGCACAATGGAGGAGGGGGAATACTACATCCTGTATTCTTGCACATGCTCCGTACACTACTGATCGTATCTTGCCTCGTGCAACCAACTGATCGATACGTCAGCATATGCACGTACACATGCCACGTGGTAATCTCGGCCTACTAAATTTATTTTTACCGAGATTCCACCACAATCAATCTTACAAAAATATTTTAAAACTTAAGGTAAAAGTGAAGGGAAGTGGATGGGATTGGAATAAGTAAAAGTGTTTTTTTTTTTTTTTAAACGCTAAAAATAACTTTCTGCATATCACATACTTTTTTTTTTTGTATAAACAAAACCGCGTCTGGCCACGTCACATGACTGGCCCGGCCAATAGTAATCCTAGTGGTAAGACTCAGATAAACGAATCCCTTAAAGGAGCATTATAGTGCCTGGAAAGCATACTCGTTTTCCTGGCACTATAGTGCCCTGAGGGTGCCCCCACCCTCAGGGTCCCCCTCCCGCCGGGCTCTGGAAAGGGGAAAAGGGGTAAAAACTTACCTTTTTCCAGCGCTGGGCGGGGAGCTCTCCTCCTCCTCTCCGCCTCCGTTCCGCCCCGTCGGCTGAATGCGCACGCGCGGCAAGAGCTGCGCGCGCATTCAGCCGGTCGCATAGGAAAGCATTCATAATGCTTTCCTATGGACGCTTGCGTGCTCTCACTGATTTTCACAGTGAGAATCACGCAAGCGCCTCTAGCGGCTGTCAGTGAGACAGCCACTAGAGGATTAGGGGGAAGGCTTAACCCATTAACAGTTTCTCTGAAACTGCTATGTTTATAAAAAAAATGGGTTAACCCTAGAAGGACCTGGCACCCAGACCACGTCTTTAAGCTGAAGTGGTCTGGGTGCCTAGAGTGGTCCTTTAATGGATATGCAGAGTGATAAACAATAGATGTTAAAAGGGTGAGAGCCCAGAGTAAGATCGGGCTCCACCAAGATGGCGTCCGTGTGCAGCAATCTAGGCTACACAAATAGGAGTGTAGTTCAAAAGCTGGCAGATATCGCCATCTGGTGGTTAAAAGGAATTCCATAAATAAGCTCCTGCTCATTTACTAGCAGAATGGCAGACAGCTCTATCTAGTGGAGGAAAATGAAACTACAACAACTTAGAAACAAAAATCTAAATTTCTAAAGCAAGATAGACTCCAGTAAAATACTAAATATAATTAAAGTAAGTGCATAAAATTAGTAAAGGGTCAGACAGGATAGCGGATCGATAAAAACTGCATTTCATTTAGGACAAAAATAAATGAAACCTTTTTTTTTTATCTGAACACCTTGTGATTTTGATTTTGATTTGTATAATTTGTTATAATAATTAATGTTCTTTTAATTCATGTGTTCTGTTTTTCCCCTATCCTATCTGACCCTTTACTAATTTTATTTACTTCAAGTGTTTTACACTGTCTGGCAGTTTCACGTATAGGAACTAATAACCAATCCACTCGCTGGATATTTGAGCATGCAAATCATTAAAGGAGACTGAGTGTATTAAAGATTGCCCTGCACAGGGATACATCTATATTTACTGTACCTAGTGTGCGTTCTAAACGTGGGTGTCCTCTGGGTATTGTTCATGGCACGCCACCCGATCTGCACCTTAGCATTGGTTTCCTTTCTCAGGATCGCCTCCACAGTAAATCATGTCAGCTCATACTGATCTCCACATACATATTTACATTAAAGCAACAGTACCTGTCCACTTGCAGGATACGATTTGAATGCAGGATCATTAAGGAAACTGAGTGTATTGCAGAGTACCCTTCACAGGGATACTTATATATATTTACTGTACCTAGTGTATTCTTTTGGATCAACAGCAAAAAAACTAATGTGAGGAAGGCTGAACTTGATGGACGCAAGTCTCTTTTCAGCTATGTAACTAACTATGTAATGTGGGTGTCCTCTGGGTAATTTTTCATGGCACACCACCTGGGGTGACCCCTAGATATGCATGCAATGCTTGTAATGTGCCAATAATTATAACGTGGGTGTCCTCTGGGTTACCATGGCACACCACCTGGGATGAACCCCAGCCGAATGCACGAGGGTCCTGCGGCTGCAGACCTTAAGGAGACAAGCCCCACACGCTTCTATAATAAGCCTGATTGTTAAAAAAAAACGTGCATACAGCTCTGGCGTACATCTGTGGTGAATCCGGCTAACCAGACCAACACCACTACCAGTCAGTCATGCCTGCACCACGGCTCTCCGTAGCCAGACTAAACGAATAGAGGTGACCCCTCTACACTTGGCACAAGTATTCATACACTCAGACGATCTAACACAGGCAACTCACGCTGTTTAACCTGGGCGATCCCCAGTTCTACCAGGAGTCTAGCACCCCTATGTGCTGACCCTCCAACACTACTCCCACTGACTGTCACTATCTCCCAACAGGACGGGAACGAGTCATGGAGGACACTCTCAACCTCCCCAAGATTTCCAGGCAATGATAAACGCCGCAGTAGCGGCCTCAGTGGAGAAGGCTTTGTTACGAGCTCTGCCCCAAACCCACAATGATGCAATCCCCCTCAGACTTGATGGAGGCCTCAGGCCCATAAGTCTCCAAGTCAAAACTGCAATGGAAGGGCTCCAGCCCCCCTGCCACTAAGGTCAAGGGCAAGATGCTCATCAAACGGACCAAGTGGACGGAGCACCGAGAATCCAAACCACGTCCACCACAATCTTCCGACGAGGAAGACTATTACCCACCCTGCACTTTGGACATGGTAGATGAGTGGCACGAAGACGACTCCCCGTCTGAGGAAGAGGAATGGCAGGACCTACCCACACTTCCTCGAAGTACGTTAGGGAAACCATACTCTGCGACGATGGCTGAGGCAGAGATAGCACTAGCGGCACTAAACCAGAGTCACCGAAGACAGAACGTTCCTGGATGAACAAGGAGCCTCCCGGACCACCTAGCACGTTTCATGCACTATTGGCTGCGTAACCCTCTGGAGATGGAAGTACGCGCACGCCTCAAGGCCAAATACCACAGACCACTGCTACCAGACAAAGTGGCAGTTACGACGAGTTCAACAACACTGTGGTAGTCTTCATTGCACGCTCGGGACGAAATGGTGGGGAGAAAGGCCTGAGGTTGACACACAATAAAGTACTTGATTTACCAGGCCTAATTGCAAAGATGCTCTATTTTGTGGATCTGGCGCTCAACCAGGGTATACAACTCAACCCTAACGCCATCAGAGAATGGTCTCAACGCTCGATATGCCTCATGGGCAACGCAAATTCCGCACTATGTGCAAATCTGCACTCGTCCTCATTGACAACACACTCTTGAGCTTAGGAATGAAAGAATTCGGCCCAAAAGCACAAGCCCTACTATTTGGCGAAGCGTTCATTGCAGAACTCAAGAAACACGTGAATTTATTCACCACACTAAATAAAGTCCAAACCTCACTAAAACAAGTCTTCCACATCCCATCTACTACACAAAGGACCTCATCCTACAGAGACGCGGATAGAACCGGAGGCTTCAGAGGTCGGGGCCGCGGCCGCTTCTCTACTATGAGTCCACCTACATACCTAACTGTTTCCAATTTTATGGCCGGCAGCCTGTCTCTGTTTTGCAGAATTGGGAGACGATTTCCAAAGACAACTGGGTTCTCCAGACGGTACAAGGTTACGCCATAGTGTTTTTTCTCACAGCCTGTTCAGTTCGCCCCTTCACCTCCAATACGCATGTCGGCGGAACAGGAACGCCTCGTGGATGAGGAAATCCGCACCCTCTTCAAGAAGGGCGCAATTCAATATGCACCCGGTCAAGAAGAAGACAGGAGACTACGTCAATTGAACTCCTATGTGGTATACAGACACTTCAAGATAGAGGAAATTCATCTTCTACAAGACCTCCTCATCGATAACGACTGGTGTACACATCTAGACCTCATGGACGCATACCTGTCGGTATCCGTTGCCCTAGACTGCCAACGTTTTCCTCCGATTCCAGTGGAGAGGACAAACATGGCAGTTTACATGCCTGCCATTCGGCCTCAGTTCGGTGCTCACGAAGCTGCTGAAACCAGTGAGGGCACGGATCCGAAAATTTGGGCGTGTGCGATGTCTCGTATACCTGGAAGACTGGCTAATCCATTGCGAATCCAGGCTATGATTACAGACGAAATTTGTTGTTCACTTTCTGGAATCCATGGGTTTCATAGTGAACAGACAAAAATCGCTTCTCTCTCCCTCCCAGTCGGGCCAGTTCCTCGGTTTCGACATCAACTTGGAGAACTGCGTTCTGCGTCTGCCTACTGCAAAGATAGCCTCTATAAGGAAAGATATCAGACGCGCTCTAAGGTTGGATACAATTCCTCTCAGGATACTCGCCCGGATTGTGGGACCCTTCTCCTCCTCCATACAAGCGATATTCCCGGGCCCACTGCACTACAGGGCCATGCAACGACTGAAGGCGAGATAACTACGCACCGGTCACTCATACGACCACTGGATCCCACTGTCAGCAGAAGTGAGGACGGAATTTTTATGTTGGTTACTTCACATACAAGCTTGGATTGACAAAGCGATCTTTGACTCTTCCTCCGGATCCGAACTGCGAAGCGGTGGATGCATCCCTGCAAAGGTGGCCCAGCTGTTCTCCACGATAGCAAGGGTGCTTCGGTACACATGCACCCACAGGATATCACTCCTTCTCGTAACACCGCTCTGGCAGAGTCAAGCGTGGTTTCCGGACCTTCTGGAGATGTCTCACGAGACCCCGATTCTACTACCAACCTTCTCTCTACTTCTGACTGGACCACGAGGGGGAAACCCACACCCTCGTCCTGGAAGGAAAGCTAGACCTAGTGCCCTGGACGATCCTATGGACCTCCTATGGGACTCATGGGCTACCGGCACCAGGAAATGCTATATTTCCGCATGGTCAGCCTGGAGTAATTGGTGTCTGGAAAGGGACCCTGATCCCTTTACTGCCCCTATCCCACTAATCCTCTACTATCTGTCTCATCTGTTTTCGTTGGGTCAATCATACCGATCCCTCAACGTGGTCAGATCAGACATAGCGGCGGCACACGTCCCGGTACTAGGCATCCCAGTGGGTCAAGTTCCACTGGTTTTGTCGGCTACGGCAAAGTGCCAAACTGACACGGACTCCAGCACCGTAATATTCACGCCTATGGCATGTGGATGTAGTGCTGAGTTTCCTTTTGAGAATGGCCGGACAACCCTTTCCTCTCGCTGAAACAACTTTCAGCCAAACTGACCCTCTTGCTATGTTTCGTTTAAACGCGTGGCAGATGTTAGAGCGTCCTTTTTTTGGATAAAGTTATTTTTTGCATTAAAAATGCTCATTTTTACTTATTCCAATTCCATCCACTTCCAACTACCCTTCTCTTTTACCTTACTAAGTTTTTAAATATTTTTGTATGATTATAATTATTTTTGGTCATGTGACCTGTGATGTCACAAACCACTATTTTCAAATTTCCTGCCTCTATTTAAGCAGCTTAGGTTCCCCATGTCTGTAAAACACTTTTGAGAGAGCCTCTTTCCAGGTAAAACGCGTTGTGTATTTATCTACCTCACTTTGTGTATTTTTTCTTGTTTTATATATTTATATTAATTACCTTTAAATAAAAGTACTTTTTTATTGGACCAACCTTTGCTGCTATTCAGCTTGAACTACCGTATCCGTGCTGGGGACTGTACCATTCAAGCCCGGGGGATAGAGCAGTCCACATCTGCTCCTTTAAATGTGAGTAAATTTCTTACCACTTTAATTGTATTCTGTGCCTTACGGTACACACTATTTTGGTTTTTCCTTTTTCTCCTATTTTCTGGAGGGAAAAGACCATCTATACTTACAAGTGGGCACTACACTACAATATCCTAAGCCCATATCCTCAAAGCTGCTTATGTTTCCACCATTTTAGTGATTGTAACCACCAGGAACAACCCTATTTAGGTGGGGATTGGTCCACCCAGGCATTCAAGTTGGAGCTACAATTTAAAATCCAGGAAATTGTGAGTGTATTATTATTATTTATTTTTTATTCCATTTATTTGGACAGTGAAATACTACACTATATATTTTTTCTCTCTCCTTTCTTTTATATATAATTTTTAAGGACACCACTCATTGTACTTTCATTTATAAAGACTGTGCTGTCAGGCAGGAAGCAATCCTCTGCCTGCTCTTAACACTGTTTGGGTAGCGAGATGACTTCCTACCCTGAAGATCGTTTGGGTCCACTGGTACCAGAGAAGGAGACAGACCTCTTCTTATGTACCATATAGTCAAGCTGCTCCCACAACAGCTCAATAGGTTTGAGACCTTGCAATTGTGCTGGCAAGACTAAAGACTTAATACCAGGTGACTGCTTCACCCTAAACAGTTATTGTATAGTTTGGAGCTCTACTTTGGCTTATTGTCCTGTTGGATGAGGAAAGCCTCTACAATGAAGTGCCATACATGGTATGGCATGATGTTGCAAAATGGAGTGATAGCCTTTCTTCTTTAAGTCCCTTTTATTATTTTTTTGTATTTTAATATATGTGCACACATAGTATACATCTGTATCAATATATGTGATGAATAAACATTGAAGAATACATCAAGGCTAGGCATAGTTCCTCTAATATACTTATAGAAAAAAGTTTTAAAAGGAGACCGTAAAGATAGACACTGTAAGTTTAGTGCCACTTTACAAGTTGTGACTTTGCGTAAGCTGCAGGCCGACCAGGCTGCTCATCTATGGGATTTAAATGGTTGCAAGTTGCGTACCTCTGGGCATAAAATCAAACGCTCATAGCCGTGTTGGTGATAGGTAAACGAACAAGAGAAATAGAGAGAAGGGTAAAGGAAATTAAAGAAAATAAAAATTAACGAAGGCACCAACGGCAATTTGAGACTGTCTAGGGAGCTTGTATACTGGCATGGTCTGGGTGAGCGTCACTGGACCAAATTGCTCTCCGGGGCTGCCTTCTTGTGTGGTATGTCCACCTGGTTTGTCTCTGGGTTATCAAAGGAGGAGGAAAAGGTGAGTGTTTCCGTGCCGTGCATGACAGAAAGGGAGCCCTCTGCATTCCAGTGATATTTGACAGTCATTCCGAAGTTTCCTAGCAAGTGGTGCCATCAGTCTTTGTTCTGTAAGGACAGAGAAGGTCGCTATCGATGTAGAGTGTATGACCCTCATCGTGCACTTTTCCCATGGTTCTGGATCTATTCATTATAGCGGTTCTCACCGCAATGTCTCTGTTATTCGCAATTATGTCCATAGGTGCGTCTGCTGGTGCCGCTGCTGATTTGCATACTCTGAAAGAGGCCAGGATGGATGGGGCATCTGTAGCATTTTAAATGACCATAGAGGCAATCAGTCTTTGGGTGAATGGCAATATGTCCCCTTTGCCTCCCTGTTCAGGTATGCATCTTAGGCGTATATTCAATCGTCTATGTCAAGACTCTAGCGTGAACACCATTTTATGCAGCAGTTTCACTTCTGTAGCAACTTCATATGTAGCTTGGTATCTCGCAGATGAGTGTCACGCGTCTGTTCTCTGTCCTCATTAGCCACCTTTTGCTGCAGGGCTTTTACGTCTGCTTGTGTCTCCTGGAGGTCTGACTTCCACACCTTTCTCAGATGTACCAGCAATCTTTATTATTATGATATTTATATACCACCAACAAATTCCGCAGCGCTTTACAGTGGGTGGATGAACAGACATGTAGTTGTAACCAGACAAGTTGGACACACAGGAACAGAGGGGTTGAGGGCCCTGCTCAATCAGCTTACATGCTAGAAGGAGTGGGGTAAAGGGACACAAAGGGTAAGGATAGTATTAGACTAATGACAGTTGCAAGAGAGAAATCAGTCGGGAGCCATTAACAGTTTAATTGATACGCTTTTATGAAGAAGTGGGTTTTTAATGATTTTTATTTTTGTTTTGGAGGAGTGGAGACTGGGTGAGCATCTAACTGAGGAGGGAAGTGAGTTCCACAGGAACGGTGCAGCCCTCGAGAAATCTTGAAGGCAAGCATCAGAGGTGGGAGTACGGACAGAAGATAGACGTAAGTCTTCAGCAGAGTGTAAGGGCCTAGACGGGACATACTTGTGTATGAGTGAGAATAGATAGGTGGGAGCTGCATTATGTAGAGATTTGAAAGCAAGAACCAGAATTTTAAATTGAGCCCTATATCTTACAGGAAGCCAATGTAGGGACTGACAGAAAGGTGAGGCGTGGGAGGTGCGGGTGGACAGGAAGATGAGCCTCGCCGCCGCATTACTTATGGACTGTAACAGCACAAGTTGGGAGCACGTAAGACCACTGAGAAGCTGATTACAGTAGTCAAGGCGAGAAAGGACAATGGAATGGACCAGCACCTTAGTTGCATCTGGCGTTAAGTCGAGATGGAAACGACAGGATTTGGCGATAGACTGAACATGAGAACATCTAGGCAGCGAGCCTGCGTGGTGGAGCTGATGGTAGCACCGTTGACTTGGAGGGAGACAGACACAGGAGTAGCAACACTTGAGGGAGGAAAGACTAGAATTTCAGTTTTTGTCACGTTGAGTTTAAGGAAGTGGACAGCCAAGAGGGACGGGGAGAGATCAGGAGAGGACAGGTAGATTTCCGTGTCATCCGCATAGAAAGGATATTTGAAGCCAAAGGAGGCAGTATAGATAGAGAACAGTAGGGGACCAAGGAGTGAACCTTGGGGGACACCAACAGAGAGGAGTTGGGGAGAAGAAGCAGAGCCAGAGAAAGAAACCATGAAAGAGCGCTGGGAGAGGTAGGAGGAGCACCAGGGGAGAGCAATATCTTGTAGACAGATTATTGCGGAGGATGAGTGTGAGGAAAGCAACTTTGCCACTGGTTCTTGGAGGGGCCTGCCGGCCAGCCTCTTGCCTCAGGACTATGGGCCCTGTAATATACTTTGCCCAATGCACTTTAGAAGGCTCTGTTCTCATGTGATGCATGTACTTTGTACTCCAGACAGAGACCGACCGTTAGCCCTAATTCTCTGGAACTGTTTTGGGCATGGGACCATGTGCACGGTGGGTCAAAAAGAGACTTGGATCTGATCTGGGGGATTTTTGGATATGTTGTTCACCCAGATCGTGTTTGAAGGGCAATGGAAATTTATAGTTACATAGCTGAAAAGAGACTTGCGTCCATCAAGTTCAGCCTTCGTCACATATGTTTTTGCTGTTGATCCAAAAGCCCGAGCCCAATATAGCAGTCAGATGTCTCCTTGGATCAAGCAGCTATTTCCCCACTAATTAGAAATTATATCCCTGTATGTTATGTTTTTGCAAGTATTTATCCAATTGCAGTTTAAACATCTGTATGGACTCTGATAAAACCACCTCTCCAGGCAGAGAATTCCATATCCTTATTGCTCTTACTGGAAAAAAAAAGTGTATTTGCCTTAGATGAAATCTCCTTTCTTCCAGCCTAAATGTGTGACCTTGTGTCCTACGTATAGCCCTGTTTATGAATAGATTTCCAGATGAAGGTTTGTACTGGCCCCGAATATATTTGTATAATGTTATCATATCCCCTCTCAGGCACCGTTTTTCCAAACTAAAGAGATTTCCATTTTTTAACCTTTCTTCATAACTAAAATGCTCCATTCCTTTTATCAATTTTGTAGCTCGTCTCTGCACTCTTTCTAGTGCTATATCTTTCTTGCGAACAGGTGCCCAAAATTGCACAGCATATTCAAAGTGTGGTCTTGCCAGCGATTTATAAAGAAAATTATATTTTCATCCTGAGAATTTATGCCCCTATTTATACATGACAAAACCTTACTGGCCTTAGCAACGGCAGATTGACATTGCATATTGCTGTTTTAATTTGTTGTCTATAACAATTCCCAAATCCTTCTCGTGTGTGATTATTCCTAGTTCACTACCATTTAGGGTGTAAATTGCTTGTGCATTCGCATTCAAAGGAGGAGGTTACAGAGAGCAGACTAGAGGCATCAGTGGGGTTGTTGATTGGGATATTGAAATCCCCAAGTATAAGGGAAGTAGTGCTAGATGAGAGGAAGTGGGGAAGCCAGGAAGAAAAGTGCTCTATGAATAGTCTAGGATGACCAGTGGGGCAGTAGATAATAGCAATTCCTAAAGGAGTGGGTTTAAATATGTGGACCGTATGAACTTCAAAAGAAGAAAAGGATAGGGCAGGTAGAGTTATGGTTGGTTGAAAGGTATATTGAGGGGAGAGAAGGATGAATACACCACCTTCTTTAACGTTGAGTCTGGGTGTGAGGTAATAGGGATGCCGGGATCACCCTCATGGGCGCAGGGTCCCCCTCTGGCGGTCTCTACACAGAGTGGTAATCCCCGGAGAAGAGGGATCAGCCGCCTCCCTTCTGCCTCCGTGTAGTAGGCAGCAACGCCGACTGCGTCTGTGAGTGCCTAAATTTGAACCTCTACTGCAGATCGAGGTAGTCTCTGGTAGGCTGAAGTTCCTACACCTCTGATATGGTGTCCGGTTGGGATAAAGCCGAGTCGTGACTGTAAAAAACACCAAAATTATCTCTGTTCAGCCGGAGCTCTTTCGAGGTGTGTCTGGCTTGCTCGGCAGTTAGGCTCCACCCTTAAGTCCCTTTTATTCTGTATCAATCTCCCTCCTGCTGCATCTTTTCCTTTGGTCTGTATCTTGTGCATGTTCGTTGTGATCCATGTTGAAGATCATACGATTCAGTGTCTTTCAGATATTCTTGTTAAAGCAGTATTGATATATTAGGAGGTACACGCTTGTTTTTGTGGACAGTTTGGTTCTTCATTATTGCATTTGCTTGCATGTTCTTGATGTTCACATCGTCCCTGCGGGGAGCGGGGTTGGTGGAGGTACGTTTTGCACTTTCGTCCACGGTTGGCAGTGCGACCCTTCTTGGCCTGGGACCGGATGGATTTCGGCCTCTGGTTTTACTTGGGGCTCGCCTGGCGCCTCAGCACGGTGCGTTTTCGATCTCTCTGCAATCTGTCAGGATGGGGGACGTGGGTGCTCTCGGTGCAGGACCCTCAGTCCATGTGAGAGCTTCATCGGGCGGTTTGGGTCCCGTTTACCAAGAATGCTTGGTAAGCTTACTTCCCAATAGTTTAGTGTGCCCCTGAAGTCCGCTCTGCGGGTTCCCCCTTTGGGATGTGGTGCCCATGGGGGAGCGGGGTCGATATCGCCAGATTCCTTATTTACTCAGTTGTCGTTTCCTTCCAGGGGCTGGGTTTGTGATGGTGGCTCGGCGCAGTGGTCTGCGTGGGTGGGGCTGCGGGGCCCTGGGGCCTTGCTGACGAAGGCTGCTGTGGAATCGGTTTTCCGGCTGCTGCCGGTACGCCCGTCGGGTTATTGTTTCCAGGCTGTGTTTCTGACGGTCAGGTTTAGTTGGCTATGCGCCTCCACGTGAGTTGCTCCCGATGTCGCTTATGTGTGGGGGCCGTCAGTGTTGCGTGTCCGCACTCTGCTGCTGCTGCAGTGCTTTCTTGGGTAGTGTTTTGGAGTTTCGGACTTCCGTGGCCCAGGCCTTATCCGTGGGTCAGGATACGTGCTGTAGTCTCCTGGATAGTGGGTTCGATTCCTGCAGGGGGAACGTCGGTTGCCCTTGACTGCGGTTTGGGACATCAGGCTGGAGGCGTCAGGGGTTTGGAGGGCGTGGTGGGTTTCGGCTGCGCTACCCGTGGGCTCTCCTGGGTACGCTGGGCTTTGCCTGTTGGGGTTGCCCTTGGGACTGTATGGGGTTCCTTATGGGCCTCCTTTAACGGTGGCTTGTGCAATCTGGCCCCCTAAGTCCTTTCCGCTGGCTTCCAACTGTTTGCCGCTGCAGCAGGTTTTGGGCCATTTGGGCTCTCGGTGGTGTGCTGACTCTTGCCCATTATGCTGGCTCTGGCGGACTCTGGTGTTCTTGGAGCTTCCCCTTTCTGGTGGCATGGTAGGCATGGGGTACCCGGCTCACGAACAGGTGGGTGGGTTTTTCCTTGGGGACCATCGTGGGGTGGTGCTGGCTGTCTTTATCATGTGCTAGTACCCTTTACCCCGGTGGTACTCTGGTTGCGGCGCCTGGCTCGGCGCTGTTTGAGTCTAGGGGCGGCTGGTCAGGGTTTTTTTGTCTGGTTATTCCCGATGTGATGGCCGATGCTCTGTCTTGTTCATTACAGAGCGTACTTCGGGCGGAGGTTTCGCAGGGGCGATTTATAAGGCAGTGGAGGTGTGGTCGATCTCTGAGGCGGCGTGGGTGGGAGTGATCGGGACGGATGGGAACGTTTCCTTGGGGGTTCCGGGATTGGACTGCTCATCTACATGTTTGGTTCCATCTATTACGGGCGATGGGGGCGATTTCTGCGTTTAGCGGGCTCGGCTTCCCGTTCATGATACGGTCATCGGCAAGTGGGAGGGTGTTTTGGTGGAGTTGAGTAAGCGTTGGAACGGACTTCCTTCAGGTTTCGCCGCTCGACAGCTGTTGTCGTTGGGAAGGGTAAGTCGGTTGCGGTTGGCTGATTCGTCGATAGAATCTGTGCAATTATTGGATGTTGCGGGGTTGACTTTCTGCATCCTCCTGAGGTAGATGGAATGCACGGGGTGATGGTTGGGCTCCTACCTTGATGTAGTGGGTTCCCAGGATAGTCTGAAATATACCGTTCTGATCGGGGGCGGCGCAGGGTTCCGTCATTTGCCTGTTTTCATTAGGAGTGCTGTTCCATCCCCTGGATTATTCGGCCTCCTTACCCCTGTTTGGTTCTCGGAGTTGGGTTTTCTCCCCTGCGTCCATTTAGTTGGGGTGTTCTGTTTGGGGGCTCGAATTCCTGGATAAGGATATTGGGGAGTTCATGGGGCATTCATTCTGGTTGGGGGCGGCTACGGACGCCGCCAGGCTTGGCGTGCCTGCGCCAATGGTTCAGAGGGCTCCAATGGTGGGAGTCAGGGTGGGGGGGTTCCTTAGTTTCATCCTGCTGGTCTCCGAATGGATTTATTTCCGCGGTTACGGTCCCCCCTCCTCCCCCCCGGAATAGGGGTGGTGGGATTCTCGGATGTCATTTGGGCCAGGAGGCAGGGGCGAGTGGTTGGATCTTACGCCTTCGGGAGCGGAGGTTCGGTGGTCTGGTACCAGATGCATAAAGGGGGTGTGGCTCCTCCTCATGCGGGGTCAGCTGTCCCGCCTCATGGGGGTACCAGGGGTTTTGTCATCTCTGGGTGGAATGACGTGGGTTCAGTGACGGTTTAGGAATTGGGTGCTCTTCCATCTGGACATGTTACGCATTCTGCTTCTTCCCGGAGGTTCTCAGGGGCTTGGCTGAGGCTATCGCCCATTCCTGTTGGCAGTGCACTCGGCAATGTGAGTGCCCTGGTGCGCTGCCGTAGAAATTCGGACGAGATGGGTTTCTAGGTTTGTCTTGGGGGATTCCAGTTCGCCTTAGGGTTTGGCCGGATGTGGCCTAGTTATCTCGAGGGAATGGGTGCACTTGCTGGAGGTCAGAATAGGCCTATGTTCATCTAGCGCTGCGAGAAGTGGTGGAACAGGCCATGGCTGGTTGTGGTGGGGTCCCCCGCTGATTTTAGGTGTAAAACAGCGTAGTTGTGGCGGGGGTATGTCCTTGCCAATTGAGTTTGAGGGGTTACGTTTAAGTATATGGAATGAGATGAACAAGTTTTTAAGGTCTCAACCTCCCCTGCTTCAACGTTTAAACATTAGGTTGCCTGAGGTCTCGTGCCCATCGAGCGTGGATAAGGTCGGCTGATGGCGGGCATTGGAAAGATATGATTTTTATGACGAGGGGGGAGGTGAGAGGAAGTGGTAATTAGGAACCACTGTATGTTTATTGGCAAGGACGGTTGGGTCACTGTATAACACTATGTGTGGAGTTATATATGTATATATGTTAATTTATGATTATTTATGTTTAACGTTTTGGTTACAGAAAAAGAAGAGATTTAATAAATAAAGTTATGGATGTGTTATACAGTAATTTAGTTTGTGATAATAAATGCTGTGGCCTGTTTCATCCATACTAAATGGTCCGTCGTTATTGGGGGGTTGAATGGGGTTAGAGTTTGTTCTAGGCTGCATCGCGATTCCCCACTACGTACATACAAGTTTTCCCTGAGGTTTGCGGGATCACGTATCCGAAAGGAGTTCCAGACATTTGACGACCTTGTACCAATGCCTGCGTTCAGGAGACAAAATGGTCTCCATTCACTAGAGCATGTTTGTTCGGTTAAACAAATGGCGGCCACCCCAGGAAAGCACTTGAGCTTATTACTTCTTTGAAGTTAACAAGCCACAGGGTGGTCTGTGTTTGGGTGGTATAAAAAGGGGAACACTCTGCTTCATTCAGGAAATGAACAAGGGGGGTACGGACAACTGAACAGAGAGGGGAAGAAATCTGCTACACTATACAGGGACTCAAGTTAAGATAAGTCACAGTTTACATAGCTAAAGTCCTGTTGACATATAATGAAGAAAAACATACTATAGGTTGCAAAGAGTAAGGCCTTCAGCTGCTAAAACAATGGAATCTTATCCCCAGTCCCTAAGAGTAAGAATGGTATGGTTAATCCTTTGGAATTAACAAAGATAAAGGGAAGATTAAATTGACGAAAGGCGAAAGGGGGTTGGCGCTCTTCCATTATGTTACAAGAACCCTACAAACTGTTACAGAAGTACTCCCTTTTGTCCCCCAATACCCTGTTCGGTATTCAGACTGTGCAAACCCATTCCATGACCAGTTATAACTATTTATTTGTGTATACGAACGATGGACCACCCAACCCCGGTCACCTTTGAAAGTACCGAACAACCGACCACCCCACAAGCGAAGCGTGCCGCTAATTGACCGCCGGGAAGCTGCGGTCTGCGGTTAACCACAAGCCTAATTGTCTGTCTCCGGGTGGCCTCCTTTGTGTAATAATTCACCGAACTGAACACACGAAAGACTCCCGAACGAGGCCCACCCGCATCCTGGCCCAATTAGAACGTTGAAGCTGCGGTTAACCGCAAGTTAAGTACCTCCTTTCATGGCGGTCTCCGTTTGGTTCACGAAGGGCTAAGACAACCAGCCTGTGAGCAGTGTTCGCGTAATTGTTCAGCCGTTACAGGAGTTTTAGGTCCAAGTCCCGCTCTCCATCTATCAACCTGAAAACATGGCCGCCATCTCATGTTCGGGACAAAAGACATGAATATACTTTATATCAAGGAGACTAGCCATATCGTTTGTTTGTTCTGAGCGCTATTCGTCCATCTTCTGCGCTCAGAACTGGACTACATAATGAACGGTAGAATGGTAGATATGTCTGTTAAAGTATTAAAGTTATGTAATTTTATACAGTTTTAAATGTTGTAATAAAACGTGGGATTTTGGGCGCTTGGGGATAATTACATTGTCCCAACCGTTGGACTCATTATCTCCAAGCTGGGCGGTAACAATTTCAAAGGATACATTGTATTACTATTGGTCAACTGCTCATATTGTCACTGTATTGCATCAGGTCAAGAGGGGGTTGTCCCTGGACCTGGGGTTTTGCATAAATAGTGATGCCTGTGTGCCATTAAACTCAGTTAGTTTTACCCTCAACTCGCAGCCTCGACTCGTGTTGTAGGGAATCGTGAATCCTAGCTCTGCTATAGCTAGTGGGATGTTCTACACTTACAGGTTTTTGCCGATTGAAGCAGCGTTCGACTCTCCAAGTTTGGGAACCAGGACATCCAAGCGGTCCAACCTCCCGCAAGACCGAAGGTAACCGTAACACATTACTCTACAGAGAGTGGTTATAGCAAGAAAAAAAATAGATATTGCTCTACAGGAGACACACTGGACTCTACCACAAAAAAAATCACGATAAGATATCCGCACCAATTTTTATTCTATTATAAAAAAAAAATAAAAAAAAGTAGAGGCAATTTAATTCTAATCAGAGTCTAATTCACTAGAAATAATAGACAAAGAAACGGATAAAGAAGGGAGATATATTATTTTAATTTGCACAATTAATAATTCACTTTTCACAATTGTAAATATTTAAGCCCCAAACGAAAATACTGCAGTATTTTCAGAATCTTTAATGACACTAATTGATGAGGTTTCACAAGGTAAACTTATCATAGGAGGGAATTTCAATTCAATTAGTGATATGAACTTCGATAAACAAAATTAAAAAGGGGGAAAATCTTAACAGTAAACAAAAAGGAGGAGCAGAAAAAATTGATGTTTTAAAAAAAATGTACAAAAACAAAAAAAAACATGGCCTTCTAGATGTTTGGAGAACATTAAATCCCGAGGTGAGAGACTATAATTTTTTTTACTCTTATTCTCATATTGACGTATTTAGATGAGGAGCTAAGCTGTAAAAGTTCTATTGCCACATGGTCGGAACCTGCCCCAGTGTTTAAAAAAACAAAACAAAAAAACAAAAACAACCTCTAATAAGAATAAAGTAAAACAAGATTGGAGACTGAATGAATCCCTACTGAAACCAAGTTATGTAAAGAAGAAAATCTCATCTGAGACAGAGAAGTATTGCCGAGAAAATGATAGTAAACAAAATTCAAAAGGAATGGTATTTAAGGCAGTAATAAGAAGACATTTAATAAAAACAGGCTTATCAGAAGAAAAAAAAAGGGACTATCTTATCAACAACTTCAGGTAAAACTGGCTCAACCAGAAACCTTAAATAAAGAATGTTCCTCTTTCTGCAATATCACTAATAAAAATATTAAAGAGAATGGGTCCAAGTACAGATCCCTGAGGTACCCCACTGGTGACAAGCCCAAGCTTCGAATATACTCCATTGACTACAACCCTCTGTTGCCTGTCACTCAGCCACTGTCTTACCCATTCAACAATATTGGAATCCAATTATTGAGTCCTAAGATTTGCTTTTCTCATAAGAAAGTTTGATTATTAATTTTTAGCTAATAAGGTTTTTAGAAAACCGTGGAGTGCACTTACTTTGTTTTCTGTGTGATATGTAATCTTAAAGTCGCTTTTCGTTTGTATGTTAAAAACATAACTTAAACATAATATAGACATATAAATCATACATCGCCAGATAAGTCTAATTTACCCAAGCAAATTGTCCAAAAAGTGGCCGGATTGGATGTGCCTTGTCTGAGAAATCATCGACTGAAGTTTGACCTGGCTAAGGTCATATCCTGATCTGGTGCAGAGTTCCAGGCTGTTCGCGGCTAAGTGCCAGTCTCTAAAATAATCAGTTTTCTTTCTGGATAAAGGAGGCTCTCCTTGGCTTTACGGTAGCTCACTTCGGTAGCTCAACTCACTTTCTCAATACTTACTCTCTCCTTGAACCTCTTCAATCTGGCTTCCACTACCTCCTTTCTACTAAATTCTCCTAACCAAAGTGACTATTGCTTAATCACTCCTACATCTAAAGGTTATGTAACGGAGCACCCTGTACCCCTGACTGGGTACCGCCGCAAAGGACCGCTTCCTAGCTGGAACAGGGGACAAACCGCAGCACTTCTGCCTACAGTCACTGTAGGCAGAAGAACCGCCACCTCCTTCCTGGAGCCGAAGGGGAAAATTAGCTCTGACACCTCCAGGCACTGGACGACACTCAGTCCTGGGAACTCTGGAACCAAATGGGGAATTAGCTCTAGTCCTTACAAGGACTTTCCCCGTTGACTCCAGATCGGTTCAGGGGTTCAGGAATTTCCTGTTGTTGTATAATCCTTCTCTCACCGTCAATACTTCCAATTGGTATCCTTTTGAGAGAAATCCACTCTGCGTTGTGTATTAATAGTGAATGTAATACCACCGTGTCACCTCTTCCAAGAACTAACATATAACTTAATCCCCTTGTCCAGATAAATATATGACTAGCACTACTAAGGTATTCTATCCGATATTACAAATAAACAGCCAACACCATAGTTCTTACCAGAGAGAAATCTTTACTTAGAATCTGCCCAATTAAATATAACAGAAGAAGAATGGTACAGAGTTATAGTTAAAATACATTCATAACACTCATACATTCCATCTATCTAATAATATCGGCTACATTGTGTATAATAATATCGGCTACATTGTGTATAATAATATCGGCTACATTGTGTATGTGCTGTGAGATGTTGTGTGCAGCATGTGTGTCTTACCAAACCTAATCTAATGTGATGTCAGTATCTTCTATTTTTAAAGGAATTGGTTCCCATGTTGTAAATAGCAAACTCCTCAGCTCAATTGATATGTAAATGTGATTTACTTTCCCAAGGCCCAAAGTGTTGTCTATCCTGTTATTTTATTTACGTGTTAACTCTCCCAGCCATCCCTTTTCCTCTAACCTGTTTTCCTAGATAGAGACTCCTTTGAAGACCAGTTGATATGTAAATGTGATCGGTGCCTTTCAGGTGCTGTATCTTTCCAACTATCTAAACAGAAACTCCCTTTGAAGATAATTCCTGACCTCCCATACACACAGACTTAATCAAGCACATATTAAACAGATATATATAATATTTTCCCCAACACCTGTAAGTCATAGTTTTGACCGACCGCAAGCATGGCCCCATGACCAAAACAGTTCCAGGGTAATCAGTGCTAACAGTCGGTCAAGTTTGGTAGCTTTTTACAGGTTTCCCTGCAGGGCCCATAGTCTGTGGGCAGGAGGCTGGCAAGCTGGCCCCTCCAGGAGCTTGTGGCAAATTCACTTGAAAAGGGGAGTTTGTCACAGGTTATTACTCTCTTAACTCTCCTTTGATACTGTTGATAATTCTGCTTCAAACTTTGGACTCCGTAACACTGTGCTTTCCTGGTTTTATCCTAGGTTACTGAATACAAAGTGCTAACCCATACCTATAAAGCACTGACCAATTCTAGCCCCTCTTATATCTCTTCACAGATCTGCAGGTATGCCCCTTCTCGTTCTCTCCGCTCTGCCCATGACCTTCTCCTGTCCGCTGCTCGCACCCGTATGGCCAACTCATGCTTGCAGAACTTCTTGTGGGTGGCTCCCTTCCTATGGAATAGCCTGCCTACCGCCATCAGACTCTCTCCTCCTAGTCTTCAATCGTTTAAGAAGTGCCTTAAAACCCATCTCTTTAGGAAATCTTATGGCCTCTCAGAGTAACCTCTACCTTACATACTGGTCTATTGCTCTCTCTACTCTCTCCTCCAGCTCTGCTTCACTCCCACCTAATTTTAATGCTATTCCCTGTCCTAATGTGTTTTATACCCCACCTCCTATAGACTGTAAGCTCGTTTGAGCAGGGTCCTCCTCAACCTATAGTTCCTGTAAGTTTTTCGTAATTGTCCTATTTATAGTTAAATCTCCTACTTTTATAATATTGTAAAGCGCTACGGAATCTGTTGGCGCTATATAATTGGCAATAATTATAATAATAATTTTGTGTCTCTTTCTTTGGTGCCACCTTCTCGCCGCTGCCTGTTTCAGTTGGTGTTCCCCAGGGCTCTGTTCTTTGTGTTATTTATTTTATTCTCTGTTTGCACTGCCTCTCTCTGTGACCTTATTAATTTCTTCGAATTTTATTACCATCTATATGCAGACGATACTCAGATTTCCCTCTCCTCACTTCTCTCCTAGAACGTTTCACAAACTACCTCTCTTCCTGTTTTTTAAAACGTAATCTTTGATTCCCCCTCAAATAAACCTCTTCCATTAACCTCCCTGCAAGTCAATGGGACAGCTATTATTTCACTCCTCAAGCACGCTGCCTTGGTGTTACTTTGGACTCAGATCTTACCTTTTCTTCTCGCATCCAGTCTGTCTCTAATCCTTGCTAACATTAGAAATATTGCCTGCACTGGCCTTTTTCTAACTCAAGAAACAACTAAGGAACTTGTTCATGCACTCATCATTTCCTGACTTGATTACTCACGGGCCTTACAAATATCCAAATTGCCCCAAATCTTCAGCCTGTATTGAATGCTTCCTGACAGACCGCTATTCCTACACCTCACCCCGTTTCCAGTCATTATATTGGCTTCCTGTACTTTTCAGGATCCAATTGAGCTGTTAACACTAACCTACAAAGCCCCTCACCCTCCCACCTCTCATCCTCGGATGCTGAAGGGGTGAAAACCCGTTCAGTGACTTACGAGAGGCGGCGACGATGTCTCTCGCCGCTGCTTCTTGGTCCGCCCACACTTTTCCCCGTCCCCACGTCATCCGGCAGCGGAGACCTAATGGGAGACAAAGGGACACTGGGAGACTAGGGAAACTGGCTGGGAGACAAGAGGACACTGGGAGTGCCCCATGTCTCCCAGGTCTCAAAGTCTCTCAGTGTCCCCATGTCGCCCAGTGTCCCTTAGAGTCTGTGTCCCCACATCTTCCAGTGTCCCCATGTCACTGGGACACTAGGGGACACTTAGAGACTTTGGGACACTATGAGACATGGGGATACTGAGACACTAGGGAACTCTGGGTGACACAAGGGACACTGAAAGACACCAAGGACACTGGGAGACATTGGGACACTGAGAAACTTGTCTCCCAGTGCCCCAATGTCTCAGTGTCCCCAAGTCTCTCACCGTCCCCATGTCTCACAATTTCCCCTAGTGTTTTAGGTACACTTGGTGACATTGTGTCTATCACCATTCCCATCTCTCACAGTGTCCCCTAGTGTCTGTGTCCCCATGTCTCCCTGCAGCTTTTCTCCCCATCCCTCACTTACCTGAGCTTGTGGCTGTCTCTGCAGGCTCGGAGCTGCTGTCTGGAATCTCTGTGCAGAGCTGCTACCCTGCGATCCGTAAGTAGAGAGAGGCAGGAAGGGAGATGCTGTAACGTCTTATCCCTGCCTCTCTCCACACACACAGCTACCCCTACTGGCCGGCGCTGGTATTGCAGAATAATCTCTGCTTATACTGAGACTGACATTTTTATTGCCGGTATTACTGCAATACCAGCACCGGCTAGGCAGCCTCAAATACCTGAGAAATACCTGCCAACCCTAAGAGTAGTGTGTAAAAAATAAATACAAATAAAATATATCAATGGGCCTATTCCATGGGCTTGGACCTGGAAGACCTTCTGCAATATAACTAATAAAAACATTAAAGAGAATGGGTCCAAGTACAGATTCCTGAGGTACCCCGCTGGTGACAAGCCCAAGCTTCAAATATACTCCATTGACTACAACCCTCTGTTGCCTGTCACTCAGCCACTGCCTTACCCATTCAACAATATTGGAATCCAAACTCAAAGATTGCAGTTTATTGATAAGCCTTCTATGTGCAACAGTGTCAAAAGCCTTACTGAAATCTAGGTAAGCAATGTCTACTGCACCATTCTGATCTATAATTTTAGTTACCCAATCAAAAAAGTCAATAAGATTAGTTTGGCATGATCTCCCTGAAGTAAACCCATGTTGTCTCTGATCTTGAAATCCATGTGTTTTTAGATGTTCAACAATCCTATCCTTTAACATGGTTTCCATCACTTTCCCCACTACTGAAGTAAGGCTTACTGGCCTATAGTTGCCCGACTCCTCCCTATTACCTTTCTTGTGAATGGGCACAACATCCGCTAACTTCCAATCTTCTGGGACTACTCCTGTTATCAATGATTGGTTAAATAAATCTGTTAATGGTTTTGCTAGTACACCACTAAGCTCTTTTAATAGCTTTGGGTGTATTCCATCAGGTCCCATTGACTTATTTTTCTTTACTTTTGACAGTTGAAATAGAACCTCTTCCTCTGTAAACTCACGTGTAATAAATGGCTCATTTGTCCTTTTTTCCTAACTGAGGCCACCCTTCCCTTAATTTTCATCTGTAAATACCGAACAAAAATATTCATTGAGGCAATCAGCTAGACCTTTATCCTCTTCTACATACTTTCTGTCTTTTGTTTTTAATCTAACTAATCCTTGTTTTACTTTTCTTTTCTCATTATGTATCTAAAAAATGTTTTGTCCCCTTTTTTTTACTGACTGTGATATTTTCTCTTCTGTGTGTGATTTGGAAGCTCTTATAACTTGCTTAGCCTCTTTCTGCCTAATCTTATAGATCATTCTGTACTCCTCACTCTGGTTTTTTTTTATAATTACTAAATGCTAACTTTTTGTTTTTTACTATTTTGGCCACATCTGCGGAGTACCACAGTGGTTTCTTGAATTTTTTGCTTTTACTGACAAGCCTAATGCAATTTTCTGCTGCCTTCAGCAGTGCAACTTTTAAATAATCCCATTTCTTTTGGACTCCATTTAAGTTGCTCCAGTCTGATAATGACTCCTTTACACATATTCTAATTTTGGAAAAGTCTGTTTTTCTAAAGTCTAAAACTTTTGTTTTTGTGTGGTGTGACTCAGTCACTGTTCTTATATTAAACCACACTGACTGATGATCACTGGATCCTAAACTTTCACCTACAGTAATATCTGATACCAAATCTCCATTTGTTAACACTAAATCTAGTATGGCCTCTTTACGAGTTGGCTCCTCAACGACTTGTTTTAGAGACAATTCCAGTAGGGAGTTTAGAATATGTGTGCCCCTGGCACAAGTAGCTATTTTTGTTTTCCAATCCACATCAGGAAGATTAACCCCTTCATGTCGGAGTCAATAGTACACGTTCTGATCAAAACAAAACGTAAACAAAAACTGGAATTTGCGCTATATGTCTGTTCAACCGTAATTCACCTCTTTCATATTAAATGCACCCACACTTATTATATATCATTTTGTTCAGGAGAAACAGGGCTTTCATTTCATATAAAATAGTTATATATGAAACATAATTTATTATGAATAAAATTAAAAAAACTGTGAGAAATTTTAATATTTTTTTTTTAAATTTGTAGTTCCGCTTCACATTTTAGCTGTAAATGTCATAATACTGTTAGGTTTTACTGCAAAAAATTTGTAATCAGCGATGTCTCACGAGTAGAACAGTACCCCCCATTAACAGGTTTTATGGTGTTTTGGAAAGTTACAGGGTCAAATATAGAACGTTCCATTTTCAAATAAAAAATTGCCAGATTAGTAATGTTACCTTTGAGACGGTGTGGTCAGTGGTGTATCCTGGTTTTGTGCTGCCCTAGGCAGGACAAAACTCAGGCGCCCCCCCTTCCCCCCGCGCCACCCCCACCCAACCTTTCCCCCCGCCCCGCATTCTAAATACACACACACACACACACACTCGCTAACAGAAACACAAACTAACATACACACACACTCACAGGCAAACACACACTAACAGACACACACACACTTACAGACACACACACACACACACACACACTAACAGACACAGACACACACTCACCCACCCACATTAACACATTTTTTTAAAATTAATTTTTAACACATTTTTATTTTTTTTAACACATTTTTTTTAAATTTATTTTTAACACATTTTTTTATTTTTTATTTAACACCCCCCCCCCAGCCTCCTTACCTTTGGGAATGCTGGGGAGGGGGGTGTCTCTTCCTCCCAGGTGGTCCAGTGGCTGCTGGGCGATCGGGCGGCACTGCCTGGCGGGCGGGCGGCCGGCCGGCGAGGGAGCACTTCCCCTGAGCTGTCTGCTCAGCTCCCTCGCGCGCCTCAGAGTGAGGCTGGGAGCCGGAATATGACGTCATATTCCGGCTCCGCCTCCCAGCCTCACTCTGCGGCTGGCGAGGGAGCTGAGCAGACAGCTCAGGGGAAGTGCTCCCTCGCCGGCCGGCCGCCCGCCCGCCCGCCCGCCAGGCAGTGCCGCCCGATCGCCCAGCAGCCCGCCGGCATGTCTGTTAGCCGCAAGGCTAACAAGACATTTGCCTTGGGCATTTGGGGGCGGCTTTTTTTGCCGCCCCCTGGAAAATGCCGCCCAAGGCAAATGCCTTGTTTGCCTCGCGGCTAACACGCCCCTGGGTGTGGTAGCCCAGGAATGAGAATCACCCCCATAATGGCATACCATTTGAAAAAGTAGACAACCCAAGGTATTGAACGTGGGGTATGTTTAGTCTTTTTTAGTAGCCACTTAGTCACAAACACTGGCCAAAGTTAGCGTTCATATTTGTTTTTGTGTGAAAAAAGCAAAAAACTAATATTTGGCCAGTGTTTGTGACTAAGTGGCTACTAAAAAATTACTGGACATACCCCATTTGCAATACCTTGGGTTGTCTACTTTTGCAAATGGTATGCCATCATGGGGGTAATTCTTATTCCTGGGCTACCATACGGTCTCAAAGGCAAAATAACTAATCTGGCAAATTTCAATGTCAAAAAAATGAAATGCAAGCCTTATATGTGACTCTCTAACTTTCCAAAAGCACCATAAAACCTGTACATGGGGGGTACTGTTATTCTTGGGAGATTTCACTAAACACAAATATTAGTGTTTTAAAACAGTAAAACATATTACAACAATAATATAGTCCATAAAAGTGACGTTTGTTTGTAAAAAATGCAAAAAACTTCACTTTTACTTAAAATATCATCGTTGTAATACAATTTACCAGTTTTAAACACTAATATTTGTAATCAGCGAAGTCTCCCGAGTAAAACAGTACCCCCTAAGTACAGGTTTTATGGTGTCTTGGAAAGTTACAGGGTCAAATATAGTGCTTGTGAATTAAATTCTCTGCACTTTCTCCCTGTGTTGTCAGGCATGTCAATCAAATTTTAATTAATCAAATGACATAATTATGTTAAAAAATTACTTAAATATACATGTAGAATTTTAATACATATACATTTATAGGTATTTAAATTCTACGTGTATACTAATGTAATCTTTTATGTAATTATATGTATTTATCTCTCTATATATATATTTGCGGTTATTTGTATTTTATATATAGATAGATATATATAGAATGTCATTCTAAGTGTATTCTGTTTCCAATATATATATATTAATAACAAAATACAGTTAGAATGAAATTACATATGAATATATAATTTATTTTAAATTTTGTTTCAATATTTTATTTTATTTAGTTATTTTATTTATTTATTATTGTAATTATACGTATATATATATATAATATATATGTAGATCTATTATATATATAATATATATACATATTATATATATGTAACGTCATTCTAAGTGTATTTTAATATTAATATATATACTTATATTAGTATTAAAATACATTACGTATGATGTTACATATATATAATATGTATATATATTATATATATAATATATACACATATATTATATATATATATATATATATATATAAAGGCATTTAATTTATTTTATAACATGTTAATAATTTTTTTTTTACACTACCTACCAGCAGGGGGACTGTCTAATATTTTAGACAGTCCCCCTGCTGGCAGATCCATAGCCAGCTATAGGGGGCCATGTGATCGCTCTTTGAGAGCGATCACATGGCCCCCGGGGGACTGATTTGCCGGAGGGGGGCTGCCTGGGCTCTCAGGCAGCCCCCCAGAAGAGGATCGCGGCGGAGGTGAGTACGCCGGACCTCCAGGGGCTGTAAGCCGTTACGGCGTTCTATGCCGCCGCAACGGCTTTAAAGCCCTTTAAAGCCGCGACGGCATAGAACGCCGTAACGGCGTTAAGGGGTTAAAGTCACCCATGATGATAATTTCCCCCTTCATTGTCATTTTAGCTATTTCTTTACTAGTATATTATCTAACTCTTCTATTTGTCTTCGGGGCCTATAAATCACACCTACACGCCACAAGTTCATGGATCTTATTCCCTAAACTGCGAGCATTTGTAGACATGACTCTAAGCTTATCATTTTTTAACACACTTGCTACAGGCACATTCTGTCCTTGTTTTGGGGGGCAATTAGATTGATGTTTCATCTTCTCTCTCGTAGCTTTCAACAGCGAACCCCTTTGGAAACGCAGTGAAAAAGATGATAGTTAACAATGAGAGAGGCTTCAAATTAAGGAGTATTTAATCATTACCTGTACGAGATATCCTTGTATTATAGTCTTTGTGCCGTCTTTTCTTTTAGTTTGACATTTGTTTGTTGATTTGTGTACACATTGTTATAGAGAACTGAAGAGTATGTGATTGCATAAAATGATTTTGCATTGATAAGGGGAGGAACTCCAGAAAGCTTGTCACTACAAATTTCTCTTAGTCCAATAAAAAGGGATTAAAAGAAACTGCAATACTTAATTATGTTGCATTGTGAGTATTCCCCAGCCCAACCCTACTTGTATTTATCTGATCACACTTGGTGCAGAGAGGGTGCGGCTCTAAGTCAGACTGGAAACTAGGTATGTGGAAACATTCTTTTCTTAATGAAACACAGTGAGGGCTGCTCACTTACGCACCTACTGCAGGTATGTCATTCCAGAGAGACTGAGTCATCGGGACAAGCCAATTCAAACAGAAACTAGACTGCAAAAGGGCCACCTCTAACACAGACACCAGGCAGAGAAAGACCCAACAGAGACTGCGTTTTACTCAGACACCAGTCAGAGACAGAACAAGACAGGTCACCTCAAACACAGGCAACAGGCAGAGACAGACTGAGTTTTACAGATACGAGACAAACACTGCTGTATATAACTGGACAAAGGTCAACCTCAATCTGTTTGGGGAGAGACACTTCAAGCTGCCCTCCTGATTGCAACTTCAAACAGCAGCCATCCCAAGCGTCTTCAATTCCAGACAGAGTGGGAGGAGTGGCAACAGAATGCAAGGATGACCGACATTCATGATTTACAGGTAAGGAGGTAGAAACCTCTCTCATATACAGATAAACACACCGAAGCTCTCCTGTATCCGGTCACCCATTAACTCGGTATTACCGGGACCGAGATTACTCCCATCTATAGATAAATACAACAAGATTCTCCTGTAACCAGTAACCCATTTACTAGGCATTACCGGGACCGAGATTACTCCCATCTATAGATAAACACAACAAGGTTCTCCTGTAACCAGTCACCCATTTACTAGGCATTACCGGGACCGAGATTATTCCTATCTATAGATAAACACAACCTTTTTCTAACTCAAGAAACAACTAAGGAACTTGTTCATGCACTCATAATTTCCTGACTTGACTACTCACGGGCCTTCCAAATATCCAAATTGCCCCAAATCTTCAGCCTGTATTGAATGCTTTCTGACTGACCGCTATTCCTACACCTCACCCCTTTTCCAGTCATTATATTGGCTTCCTGTACTTTTCAGGATCCAATTGAGCTGTTAACACTAACCTACAACCTAGTAACCAGTCACCCATTTACTAGGCATTACCGGGACCGAGATTACTCCCATCTATAGATAAACACAACAAGATTCTCCTGTAACCAGTCACCCATTTACTCGGTATTACCGGGACTGAGATTACTCCCATCTACAGATAAACACAACAAGGTTCTCCTGTATCCGGTCACCCATTTACTCGGTATTACTGGGACCAAGATTACTCCCATCTACAGATAAACACAACAAGATTCTCCTGTAACCAGTCACCCATTTACTTGGTATTACCGGGACTGAGATTACTCCCATCTACAGATAAACACAACAAGGTTCTCCTGTATCCGGTCACCCATTTACTCGGTATTACCGGGACTGAGATTACTCCCATCTACAGATAAACACAATATGGTTCTCCTGTATCCAGTCACCCATTTACTTGGTATTACCGGGACTGAGATTCCTCCCAGTAACTGATAAACACAACAAGGTTCTCCTGTAACCAGTCACCCATTTACTAGGCATAACTGGCGGCAGAGATTTCTCCCATCTACAGATAAACACACAAGGTTCTCCGGTATCCAGTCACGTATTTACCTGTGTACAGATGTGCACACTGGAAATGACCCATTCTGCTTATAGACACATGATGTTCAGGTGGTCCCTGGTTTCTCTCCCAGCCTGCATCTCTCCATTAACAGGCACCTGTATAATTTCTCCTTGATCCATGTCCATTTTTATCCCATTTGCGATTTACATTTTTTTTTTCTAAGATGTCAGACTTCACTGGTGGAGACCGGAATGGGCCGAGTGTGGAAGAGACAACAGTCTTCATGCCTGGATGTGAACCTCAAACCCCTACTGACACAAAGCTACGGTCCTCATCACGATACTTTTTCTCCTGTGGACCTCGACATCTTGCAATCCTGAGTATTTTCTGTGGATTGTCTTGTGTGGGCATCAAAGCATTGTTTCTCGCTCTAAAGGTAAATGTATTACATAGAGAATCTTGGACCTGCATCATAAACCTTCCTGTATTAAAAGCACTCTGTGTATACACCGGGCTCGGATCTCTCTCTCTCCCTCTCCCTCTGTATACACCAGGCTCAGATCTCTCGCTCTGTATACACCGGGCTCGGATCTCTCTCTCTCCCTCTCCCTCTGTATACACCAGGCTCAGATCTCTCGCTCTGTATACACCGGGCTCGGATCTCTCTCTCTCCCTCTCCCTCTGTATACACCAGGCTCAGATCTCTCGCTCTGTATACACCGGGCTTGGATCTCTCTCTCTCTCTGGATACACCGGGCTCAGATCTCTCGCTCTGTATACACCGGGCTTGGATCTCTCTCTCTCTGGATACACCGGGCTCGGATCTCTCTCTCTCCCTCTGTATACACCAGGCTCAGATCTCTCGCTCTGTATACACCGGGCTCGGATCTCTCTCTCTCCCTCTCCCTCTGTATACACCAGGCTCAGATCTCTCGCTCTGTATACACCGGGCTCGGATCTCTCTCTCTCCCTCTCCCTCTGTATACACCAGGCTCAGATCTCTCGCTCTGTATACACCGGGCTTGGATCTCTCTCTCTCTCTGGATACACCGGGCTCAGATCTCTCGCTCTGTATACACCGGGCTTGGATCTCTCTCTCTCTGGATACACCGGGCTCGGATCTCTCTCTCTCCCTCTGTATACACCAGGCTCAGATCTCTTGCTCTGTATACACCGGGCTTGGATCTCTCTCTCTCTGGATACACCGGGCTCGGATCTCTCTCTCTCCCTCTCCCTCTGTATACACTGGGCTCTGATCTTTCTATCGGTATACCCCGGTATACCTGATCTTTCTCTATACACTGGGCTTGGTCCTCTCTCTAGCTCTCTCTGTATACACCGGGCTCTGATCTCCCTCTTTCTGTATACACTGGGCTCATATCTCTCTCTCTATACCCCGGGCTTTGATCTCTTTCTTTCCCTCTCTCTATACACCAAGCTCTGATCTCTCTCTTTCTGTATACACTGTGCTTAGATCTCTCTCTCTCTGTATACACCGGGCTCTGATCTCTCTCTCTTTCTGTATACACTGGTGTGATGGACCGCCTGGCACCCCGACCAGGTACTTCCGTCAATCGCTGCTTCCTAGTACTTGCGAGCACCATAAGCACTGTACTGGAACACTATAACCACTGTAAACCCCACAAACTGCCGCAGCTTGGTTGGGGTCTCGCTGTCCTCCATCCACCCTGAACCGAAGACCGGGATCCAGCTTCCAGTGGGTAGACTTCTACTAGTCCAGAGAGTGAAGCAGGCTGCTCTTATAAGAGCAAGTGTTGTGATCCAAGGGAGTATAGTGATTATAGCAATCCCCAGAGTGAATATAGCTCTCTATTCCCCCAAACATGAGCCTAGACTTCATAAAGGGTAAAACGAATCTCAGTTTAATGGTAGCCACAACTGGATTTTTATGATAGTCCCCATGCAAGGGGCACTCTCCCCTGGACCTGAGAGCAAACCACAGTAGAAATAAGTACACAATCACATTGGCTCTCAGGTCCAGGACACTCCCATACAAAATCAGATAATCCCTCCTCTGTGCCTGGGAGATAATTGGATCAGGAACTGTACTAATCTAAAAAAAAAAACACTTTTTCCCAAACACCCCAAAAGTACCCTAAAAATACATAAAAAAAACACAAAAGTTACATCCTGTAATAGTCCTGATCTAGTTGTCCAACATAACCAAAAATTACCCAGATCAGTCAGGGGTTCAGGAATTTTCTGGAAGTCATAGTTTTGACCGGCCGCCAGCTTGGTCCCATGCCCAAAACAGTTCCAGAGAATCAGGGCTTGCGGTCAGTCTAGTCCGGTAGTTTAAAAACAAACAAACTACCGAACATAGTCAATAGTCTTACCCTGGAGCTTGATCCCCTTGTTCATGATAATGATTCCACAGAACAGCTTTTCTAAGTGTTGTTGAACCGAACGCAGGCGATGCTGGAAGCCCAGCGGTGTTCGGAAGTTTCTGCGTCCGTTTTTAGTTCCACAAGATTCATGAGAGTCTCTCTCTCTCTTGATACACTGGGCTCGCATCTCTCTCTCTCTCTCTATACACTGGGCTCGCATCTCTCTCTCTCTATACACTGGGCTCAGATCTCTCTCTCTATACACTGGGCTCAGATCTCTCTATACACTGGGCTCAGATCTCTCTCTCTCTCTCTCTCTCTCTCTATACACTGGGCTCGGATCTCTCTCTCTCTATACACTGGGCTCAGATCTCTCTCTCTATATACACTGGGCTCAGATCTCTCTCTCTCTCTATACACTGGGCTCGGATCTCTCTCTCTCTCTATACACTAGGCTCGGATCTCTCTCTCTCTATACACTGGGCTCGGATCTCTCTCTATATACACTGGGCTTGGATCTCTCTCTCTCTCTATACACTGGGCTCGGATCTCTCTCTCTATATACACTGGGCTTGGATCTCTCTCTCTCTATACACTGGGCTCGGATCTCTCTCTCTCTCTCTCTCTCTCTCTCTCTATACACTGGGCTCGGATCTCTCTCTCTCTCTCTATACACTGGGCTCAGATCTCTCTCTATATACACCGGGCTCGGATCTCTCTCTCTATACACTGGGCTTGGATCTCTCTCTATATACACTGGGCTCAGATCTCTCTCTCTCTCTATACACCGGGCTCGGAGCTCTCTCTCTATACACTGGGCTCGATTCTCTCTCTCTACACTGGACTCTGATCTCCCTCTCTCTATACACTGGGCTCAGATCTCTCTCTCTCTATACACCGGACTCGGATCTCTCTCTCTCTCTATACACTGGACTCGGATCTCTCTCTCTATATATACACCGGGCTCGGATCTCTCTCTCTCTCTATACACCGGGCTCGGATTTCTCTCTCTCTCTATACACCGGGCTCGGATTTCTCTCTCTCTATACACCGGGCTCGGATTTCTCTCTCTCTCTCTATACACCGGGCTCGGATCTCTCTCTCTCTCTCTATACACCGGGCTCGGATCGATCTCTCTCTCTCTCTATACACCGGGCTCGGATCTCTCTCTCTCTATACACCGGGCTGGGATCTCTCTCTGTACACCGGGCTCGGATTGCTCTCTCTCTATACACCGGGCTGGGATCTCTCTCTCTATACACCGGGCTGGGATCTCTCTCTCTCTCTATACACCGGACTCGGATTGCTCTCTCTCTATACACCGGGCTCGGATCTCTCTCTCTATACACTGGGCTCGGATCTCTCTCTCTATACACTGGGCTCGGATCTCTCTCTCTATACACTGGGCTCGGATCTCTCTCTCTATATACACTGGGCTCGGATCTCTCTCTCTCTATACACTGGACTCGGAATGCTCTCGCTCTCTACACCGGGCTTGAATTTCTCTCTCTATACACCAGGCTCGGATCGCTCTCTCTCTATACACCGGGCTCGGATCTCTCTCTCTATATACACTGGGCTCGGATCTCTCTCTCTATATACACTGGGCTCGGATCTCTCTCTCTCTATACACCGGGCTCGGATCGCTCTCTCTCTCTCTCTATACACCGGGCTCGGATCGCTCGCTCTCTCTATACACTGGACTCGGATTGCTCTCTCTCTCTATACACTGGACTCGGAATGCTCTCTCTCTCTCTACACCGGGCTTGAATTTCTCTCTCTATACACCGGGCTCGGATCGCTCTCTCTCTCTATACACCGGGCTCGGATCGCTCTCTCTCTCTATACACTGGACTCGGATCGCTCTCTCTCTATATACACTGGACTCGGAATGCTCTCTCTCTCTCTACACCGGGCTTGAATTTCTCTCTCTATACACCGGGCTTGGATCTCTCTCTCTCTATATACACCGGGCTCGGATCGCTCTCTCTCTCTATACACCGGACTCGGATCTCTCTCTTTCTCTATACACTGGGCTCGGATCTCTCTCTATACACCGGACTCGGATCGCTCTCTCTCTATACACCGGGCTCGGATCGCTCTCTCTCTATACACCGGGCTCGGATCGCTCTCTCTCTCTATACACTGGACTCGGATCGCTCTCTCTCTATACACTGGACTCGGAATGCTCTCTCTCTCTCTCTCTCTACACCGGGCTTGAATCTCTCTCTCTATACACCGGGCTCGGATCGCTCTCTCTCTCTATACACCGGGCTCGGATCGCTCTCTCTCTCTATACACCGGACTCGGATCGCTCTCTCTCTATACACCGGGCTCGGATCTCTCTCTCTCTATACACCGGGCTCGGATCGCTCTCTCTCCATACACTGGACTCGGAATGCTCTCTCTCTCTCTACACCGGGCTCGGATCTCTCTCTCTCTCTCTACACTGGGCTCGGATCTCTCTCTCTCTCTATATACACTGGACTCCGATCGCTCTCTCTCTATACACTGGACTCGGAATGCTCTCTCTCTCTACACCGGGCTTGAATTTCTCTCTCTATACACCAGGCTCGGATCGCTCTCTCTCTATATACACCGGGCTCGGATCTCTCTCTCTATATACACTGGGCTCGGATCTCTCTCTCTATACACCGGGCTCGGATCGCTCGCTCTCTCTCTCTCTCTATATACACCGGGCTCGGATCGCTCTCTCTCTATACACCGGACTCGGATCGCTCTCTCTCTGTATACACCGGACTCGGATCGCTCTCTCTCTGTATACACCGGACTCGGATCGCTCTCTCTCTCTATACACCGGACTCGGATCGCTCTCTCTCTCTATACACCGGACTCGGATCGCTCTCTCTCTCTATACACCGGACTCGGATCGCTCTCTCTCTCTATACACCGGACTCGGATCGCTCTCTCTCTCTATACACTGGACTCGGAATGCTCTCTCTCTCTCTCTACACCGGGCTTGAATTTCTCTCTCTATACACCGGGCTCGGATCGCTCTCTCTCTCTATACACTGGGCTCGGATCGCTATTTATCTCTATACACTGGACTCGGATCTCTCTCTTTCTCTATACACTGGACTCGGATCTCTCTCTTTCTCTATACACCGGGCTCGGATCTCTCTCTCTATACACCGGACTAGGATCGCTCTCTCTCTATACACCGGACTCGGATCGCTCTCTCTCTATACACCGGGCTCGGATCTCTCTCTCTCTCTATACACCGGGCTCGGATCGCTCTCTCTCTCTCTATACACCGGACTCAGATCGCTCTCTTGCTCTATACACCGGGCTCGGATCTCTCTCTCTCTATACACTGGGCTCGGATCGCTCTCTCTCTATACACTGGGCTCGGATCGCTCTCTCTCTCTATACACTGGACTCGGAATGCTCTCTCTCTCTACACTGGGCTCGGATCGCTCTCTCTCTCTCTATACACTGGACTCAGATTGCTCTCTCTCTCTCTATACACTGGACTCGGAACGCTCTCTCTCTATACACCGGGCTCGGATCTCTCTCTCTCTCTCTCTCTATACACCGGGCTCGGATTTCTCTCTCTATACACCGAGCTCGGATCGCTCTCTCTCTCTATACACTGGACTCAGAACGCTCTCTCTCTCTACACCGGGCTCGGCTCTCTCTCTCTCTCTACACACTGTGCTCAGATCTATCTATATATACATGGATGAATATAATTATAATTTGGTGATACTAAGTGTTAATATGTGGCCTGACATTTGTTTCTAGGCGGAGAAGGAAAATAATAAGAAGTTGTCGAAGAAGCTCTCGTGTCATTCTTATAGGATATCGGCACTGAGTTTGTTTTTATTCTGGTTCGGAATGCTCGTCTGTCTGCCGCTACTGCTTATTCTTATATCCTATATTCTGGCTGAGGTGGAATGACCCCTCACCTCTATAATATTACAAAACATGTATATATGTAAATACATTTAATGAACACTATGTGAATAAACGTGTACTATAGCCATGTATACCAACTGATTTCATGAGAATAAAAACAGAGCTCTCAGTACTTGTATTGTAAACACCAGAGTCAATTAAGCCATGTAGGGTTTGACGAGCAGGAATTCTACAAGCTCCTTTCTACTCTCACAACCCTCAGCCAGTCACTTGAAGGAGGGCTGAATAGCTATCTTGCATTTTTCCTCCAACACTAGCCTAATTACATTCTACGAAGAAGTAAGTAGAAGTATAGATCAGGGTGTTGCAGTGGATGTGATCTACTTGGATTTTGCCAAGGCATATGATATGGTTCCTCACAATAGGTTAGTCTTCGAACTAAATGAAATTGGTCTAGATGAATATTCTTGTTCTTGGGTAGAACACTGGCTTAAGGACAGAGTACAACAGGTTGTCATTAATGGACAAAAGTGGCTGGACAAAAGTGGTAAGTGGTGTCCATCAGGGTTCTGTTTTTAACATATTTATAAATGATCTTGAAATAGCCATTGAAAGTCATGTTTCAGTGTTTGCAGATGACAAAAAACTTTGTAAAGTAATAAAATGTGAGCAGGATATTGCTTTGCTGCAGATGGATTTGGATAGATTGGGGGGCTGGGCACTAAAATGTCAGATGAAATTTAACGTAGAGAAATCCAAAGTTATGCACTTCGGGGTCAAGAATGCACAAGGAACTTAAACCCTAAATGGTAGTGAACTAGGGATAACCAAACACGAGAAGGATTTGGGAATTGTTATAGACAACAAATTAGGTAGCAATATGCAATGTCAATCTGCCGTTGCTAAGGCCAGTAAGGTTTTGTCATGTATAAATAGGGGCATAAATTCTCGAGATGAAAATATAATTTTGCCTCTTTATAAATCGCTGGTAAGATCACACCTTGAATATGCTATGCAATTTTGGGCACTTGTTCTAAAGAAGGATATCATGGCACTAGAAAAAGTGCAGAGACGAGCTACAAAATTGATAAAAGGAATGGAGCATTTTAGTTACGAAGAAAGGTTAAAAAATCGAAATCTCTTTAGTTTGGAAAAACGGCGCCTCAGAGGGGATATTATAACTTTATACAAATATATTCAGGGACAATACAAACCTTTATATGGAAATCTATTCATAAACAGGGCTATACGTAGGACACGAGGTCACACATTTAGGCTGGAAGAAAGGAGATTTCATCTAAGGCAAAGAAAAGTTTTTTTTAACAGTAAAAGCAATAAGGATATGGAATTCTTTGCCTGAAGAGGTGGTTTTATCAGAGTTCATACAGATGTTTAAACCGCAATTGGATAAATACTTCCAAAAACATAACATACAGGGATAATGAAATGGATTAATGAGCACCTTTACCCTTGTATCCTGTGTCACACCACACAATTGATTAAGTAATGTCAGGATGCTCTATTATAACAGCTGGCCTTTGATCATGATTTCTTGCCCCCCCCCCCCCCCCCCCTGCACTGCATATCCTGTTAACACCTTGTCTTTGTGACTATTGGAAAGTGTTTGTGTAATCAAGTAACACCTTTTGACCAGCTAATGCCAAATGTGATTTAAGTTCTTTGAAGATGCAATTGACAGGAGATGACTGTATTATGTAAAGACAACCCCTTTTGGATGTGTACAGAATTCTGTTATAAAATCTGTGTTTTTCCCCATTAAAAGTAGGAGCAGTATTTTGTCATACTTATGATATGTACTGTCCTCCAAGCTTGTATTTCTGCTGTGTCCATTCCTTGTCTTCATACCTGAGAGAAAACATTGCTGTCTGCTGAATTTAAACCACAACAGATATAATTTCTAATAAGTGGGGAAATAGCTGCTTGATCCAAGGAGACATCTGACTGCTATTTTGGGGTCAAGAAGGAATTTTTCCCTAGTTTGTTGCAAAATTGGAAGCGCTTCAGACTGGGTTTTTTGCCTTCTTTTGGATCAACAGCAAAAACATGTGAGGAAGGCTGAACATGATGGACGAGAGTCTCTTTTCAGCCTGTGTAACCAGACAAGACTTAGTGAAGGGAAAAGCAAATGTGTATTTTAGTAAAGGGGGTACCGGTTTAAATAGGAAAACACGGGGGAGGATAAAACATAACCAAGAACAGTGACCGGACTTAATAAATGACTGATAACAGGTTTACTATTATCCAGTGTAACAGTAGTGTACATAAAAAAAAAAAACTAGAAATTTGACTGTGAAATAATAGCAGTCAGTTTCCTTCGCACGTGTGCGTTTCAGGGCCTGCCAGGGTACAGTGTCACACCAGTGCAACTCATATCTGGTGTAACAGTAGTGTACATTTAAAAAAAAAAATACAGGGGGATTGTTGTCACCTTTCGGGGACCCTTGGTGTTGTACGTGGCTGGGTGGAGGAAGAGACCTTCAATGACATCAGTGAGGACAAGGATCGGGACATGGCTAGCTTGGTATCCAACCTTGTGCAAATGGGGAGCTTGCGTTTGTGCAAATGGACTGTTTGCGGTGCGTTAAACGGGGAGTTTGGTCTGTCACTGTGAAGCGGGCGTAACCCTTACACTACCTGATCGATACAACATCATACCTGATGTTTTAAAGCACGTTATTCCAAACAATTTAGGAATGTTAGGTGATTTATGCCCTTTATGGATTAAAACCAGACTCTGCATCAACTATGTAATTTTCCATGGGAGTTTTGCCATGGATCCCCCTCCGCCATGCCACAGTCCAGGTGTTAGTCCCCTTGAAACAACTTTTCCATCACTATTGTGGCCAGAAAGAATTGAAGTCTATGGCGGTTCGCCCGTTCACGAACATTTGCGGAAGTTCGCGTTAGCGAACGGAAAATTTTATGTTCGCGACATCACTAATAGGGAAGCATTGGATTGTCTGAGATTGTCAATTCTGATAATCTCAGCCATTAAGCCGGCCCAGGGGCAGAGCCGAGCACCACCCTGGCCAATCAGCATCTCCTCATAGAGATACATTAAATCAATGCATCTCTATGAGGAAAGTTCAATATCTCCATGTAAACATCAGAGCTAACTTACTCTTTAACGCATATTATACTCAAGTGATTCCACTGTATAACCTTTGCATATAAAATAAATAAATGGGACTTATACACGAATGAGCTATGTCATAACTAAACTAATAGTCCATGGTGACAGTTTCCATAGAGACCTATGGCAGGCCCTGACTGGTCATAAAAGCAAAGCTCAGAGAACGGGACGGGGCAGATAATGCAATATGGAGGAAAAATAAGGTCAGGGGGAAGAAAATGTGGTTTTGCTTTTAAGATCACGTTTCACATGCACCTTAAATTGGCTGGGATTACTGTGGAAGGCTGCTCCCTCCATTTGATGAGTAAAGGGGTAATTGAGGAGGGAAAGAGGGTCAGGATGGGGAAGAAGAGGGGAGTCAGAGTTTTGGGATGGGGTTTGGAGGGGATAGTCAGAGGATCAGGATGGGTGTAAGGAGGGAAGGGATAATCAGAGGGTTAGGACGAGGATGGAATGGGATAATCAGAGAGTCAGGACGAGGGGAAGCCAACGGTCATAGAGGAAGAAGCTAACGGTTATAGAGTGGGAATCCGGACGTTATAGAGTGGGAATCCGTCCGTTATAGAGGGGGAAGCCGGCCGTTATAGAGGGGGAAGCTGGAGATGGATGGTTGGTGGACTGCTACCCTGTTCCGACAAGGCAGTAGTAGAGTCATGTTTTTGTACGGAATCATAGGAAGAGAGCTGGTCGGCCCCTTTAGGGTCCCCGAAGGTGTAAAGATGACCTCTGCAAAGTATGTGGAGTTTCTGACTGACCACTTTCTTCCCTGGTACAGAAGGAAGAACTATGCTTTCCGTAATAAAATCATGCATGACAATGCACCATCTCATGCTGCAAAGAATACCTCTGCATCAATGGCTGCTATGGGGATAAAAGGAGAGAAAGTCTCCATCCTCCCCTGACCGCAATCCTATTGAGAACCTTTGGAGCATCCTCAAGCAAAAGATCTATGAGGGTGGGAGGCAGTTTACATTCAAACAGCAAACAGCAGCTCTGGAAAGCTATTCTGACATCTTGCAAAGAAATTCAAGCAGAAACTCTCCAAAAACTCACAAGTTCAAGGGATGCAAGACTTGTGAAGCTGCTAACAAATAAGGGGTCCTATGTTAAAATGTAACGTGACCTGTTAAAATGTTTAAAAAGTTAATATATTGTTATAAGTTTGATTGAAATAACTTTTGAGGGGGGGAAGGCGGAAGTTATGGGGGGGGGGAGGAGGTTATAGGGGGGGAAAGGAGGAGGTTATAGAGGGGGAGGAGGTTATAGAGGGGGAGGCAAAGGTTATAGAGGGGGGAAGGCGGAGGTTATGGGGGGAAGGCGGAAGTTATAGAGGTGGGGAGATTATAGAGGGGGGAGGGCGGAGGTTATAGAGGGGGAAGGCGGAGATTATAGAGGGGGAGGTTATAGAGGGGGGAAGGCGGGGGTTATGGGGGGGAGGTTATAGGGAGGGAGGGGGAGGTTATAGAGGGGGGAGGGGGAGGTTATAGGGAGGGAGGGGAGGGGGAGGTTAGAGGGGGGAGTTTATGGGGGGAGGGGGAGTTTATAGAGGGGGAGGAGGAGGTTATAGAGGAGGGGGAGGTTATAGAGGGGGGAGGTTGAGGCTATAGAGGGGGAGGGGAGGTTATAGGGGTAAAGGTTATAGAGGGGGGAGGGGGAGGTTAAAGAGGGTGGGGAGGCTGAGGTTATAGAGGGGGAGGGGGTTATAGAGGAGGGGGAGGTTATAGAGGGGTGAGGTTGAGGTTATAGAGGGCGGGAGGGGCAGGATATAGAGGGGGGTGGGAGGGGGAGTTTATAGAGGGGGAGGAGGAGGTTATAGAGGAGGGGGAGGTTATAGAGGGGGAGGATATAGAGGGGGGAGGTTATAGGGGTAAAGGTTATAGAGGGGGGAGGGGGAGGTTAAAGAGGGTGGGGAGGCTGAGGTTATAGAGGGGGAGGGGGTTATAGACGAGGGGGAGGTTATAGAGGGGGGGAGGTTGAGGTTATAGAGGGCGGGAGGGGGAGGATATAGAGGGGGAGGATATAGAGGGGGAGGTTATAGAGGGGGAGGGGGAGTTTATAGAGGATGGGGAGGCGGAGGTTATAGAGGGGGGGAGGGGGAGGATATAGAGGGGGGGAGGTTATAGTGGGAGGGAGGGGGAGGTTATAGAGGGGGAGGTTATAGAGGGTGGAAGGCGGGGGTTATGGGGGGAGGTTATAGGGAGGGAGGGGGGTTATAGGGGGGGGAGGGGGAGGTTATAGGGAGGGAGGGGGAGGTTATAGAGGGGGGGAGGGGGAGGTTAGAGGGGGGAGGTTATGGGGGGAGGGGGAGGTTATAGAGGGTGGGTGGGAGGGGGAGTTTATAGAGGGGGAGGAGGAGGTTATAGAGGAGGGGGAGGTTATAGAGGGGGGGGAGGATATAGAGGGGGGAGGTTATAGGGGTAAAGGTTATAGAGGGGGGAGGGGGAGGTTAAAGAGGGTGGGGAGGCTGAGGTTATAGAGGGGGAGGGGGTTATAGACGAGGGGGAGGTTATATGGGGGGGAGGTTGAGGTTATAGAGGGCGGGAGGGGGAGGATATAGAGGGGGAGGATATAGAGGGGGAGGTTATAGAGGGGGGAGGGGGAGGTTATAGAGGGGGGAGGGGGAGTTTATAGAGGATGGGGAGGCGGAGGTTATAGAGGGGGGGAGGGGGAGGATATAGAGGGGGGGAGGTTATAGTGGGAGGGAGGGGGAGGTTATAGTGGGGAGGGGGAGGTTATAGTGGGGAGGGGGAGGTTATAGGGGGGGAGGTTATAGAGGGTGGGAGGGGGAGTTTATAGAGGGGGAGGAGGAGGTTATAGAGGAGGGGGAGGTTATAGAGGGGGGAGGTTGAGGCTATAGAGGGGGAGGGGGAGGATATAGAGGGGGGAGGATATAGAGGGGGAGGTTATAGGGGTAAAGGTTATAGAGGGGGGAGGGGGAGGTTATAGAGGGTGGGGAGGCTGAGGTTATAGAGGGGGAGGGGGTTATAGAGGAGGGGGAGGTTATAGAGGGGGGAGGTTGAGGTTATAGAGGGCGGGAGGGGGAGGATATAGAGGGGGAGGTTATAGGGGGGAGGTTATAGAGGGGGAGGTTATAGAGGTGGGAGGGGGAGTTTATAGAGGATGGGGAGGCGGAGGTTATAGAGGGGGGGAGGTTATGGGGGGAGGTTATAGAGGGAGGGAGGGGGAGGTTATAGGGGGGAGGGGGAGGTTATAGAGGGGGGAAGGCGGAGGTTATGGCGGGAAGGTGAAAGTTATAGAGGTGGGGAGATTATAGAGGGGGGAGGGCGGAGGTTATAGAGGGGGAAGGCGGAGGTTATAGAGGGGGGGAGGTTATGGGGGGGAGGTTATAGAGGGGGGAAGGCGGGGGTTATAGGGAGGGAGGAGGGGTTATAGAGGGGGGAGGGGGAGGTTATAGGGAGGGAGGGATGGGGAGGTTATAGAGGGGGGGAGGGGGAGGTTATGGGGGAGGGGGAGGTTATAGAGGGGGAGGTTATAGAGGGTGGGTGGGAGGGGGAGTTTATAGAGGGGGAGGAGGAGGTTATAGAGGAGGGGGAGGTTATAGAGGGGGGGAGGTTGAGGCTATAGAGGGGGAGGATATAGAGGGGGAGGTTATAGGGGTAAAGGTTATAAAGGGAGAGGGGGAGGTTAAAGAGGGTGGGGAGGCTGAGGTTATAGAGGAGGGGGAGGTTATATAGGGGGGGAGGTTGAGGTTATAGAGGGCGGGAGGGGGAGGATATAGAGGGGGAGGTTATAGGGGGGGAGGTTATAGAGGGGGGAGGGGGAGTTTATAGAGGATGGGGAGGCGGAGGTTAGAGGGGGGAGGTTATGGGGGAGGGGGAGGTTATAGAGGGGGAGGTTATAGAGGGTGGGTGGGAGGGGGAGTTTATAGAGGATGGGGAGGCGGAGGTTAGAGGGGGGAGGTTATGGGGGAGGGGGAGGTTATAGAGGGGGAGGTTATAGAGGGTGGGTGGGAGGGGGAGTTTATAGAGGGGGAGGAGGAGGTTATAGAGGAGGGGGAGGTTATAGAGGGGGGGAGGTTGAGGCTATAGAGGGGAGGAGGGGGAGGATATAGAGGGGGGAGGTTATAGGGGTAAAGGTTATAGAGGGGGGAGGGGGAGGTTATAGAGGGGGAGGGGGTTATAGAGGAGGGGGAGGTTATATGGGGGGGAGGTTGAGGTTATAGAGGGCGGGAGGGGGAGGATATAGAGGGGGGAGGATATAGAGGGGGAGGTTATAGGGGGGAGGGGGAGTTTATAGAGGATGGGGAGGCGGAGGTTATAGAGGGGGGAGGGGGAGGATATAGAGGGGGGAGGTTATGGGGGGGAGGTTATAGTGGGAGGGAGGGGAGGTTATAGTGGGGAGGGGGAGGTTATAGAGGGGGGGAGGAGGAGGTTATGGAGGGGGGGAGGTTATGGGGGGGAGGGGGAGGATATAGAGGGGAGGAGGGGGAGGTTATAGAGGGGGAGGGGAGGTTAGAGGGTTGGAGGGGGAGGTTATGGGGGGGAGGTTATAGGGGGGAGGAGGAGGGTATAGAGGGGGGAGGGGGAGGTTATAGGGGGAGGTTATAGAGGGAGGGAGGGGGAGGTTATAGGGGGAGGGGAGGTTATAGAGGGGAGGAGGAGGTTATAGAGGGGGGAGGGGGAGGTTATAGAGGGGGGAGGAGGTTATAGAGGGGGGGAGGTTATAGAGGGAGGGGGAGGTTATAGGGGGGAGGGGAGGTTATAGAGGGGAGGAGGAGGTTATAGAGGGGGGAGGGGGAGGTTATAGAGGGGGGAGGAGGTTATAGAGGGGGGGAGGTTATAGAGGGGGGAGGTTATAGGGGTGAGGGGGAGGTTATAGAGGGGGAGGCGGAGGTTATAGAGGGGGGGAGGTTATAAGGGGGGAGGAGGAGGTTATGGGGGGAGGGGGAGGATATAGAGGGGAGGAGGGGGAGGTTATAGAGGGGGAGGGGAGGTTAGAGGGTTGGAGGGGGAGGTTATAGAGGGGGGGAGGTTATAGGGGGGAGGAGGAGGGTATAGAGGGGGAGGTTATAGGGGGGAGGTTATATAGGGAGGGAGGGGGAGGTTATAGAGGGGAGGGGAGGTTATAGAGGGGAGGAGGAGGAGGTTATAGAGGGGGGAGGGGGAGGTTATAGAGGGGGGAGGAGGTTATAGAGGGGGGAGGTTATATTGGGGGGGAGGAGGAGGTTATAGAGGGGGAGGAGGAGGTTATAGAGGGAGGGGGAGGTTACAGAGGGGGGGGAGGAGGAGGTTATAGGGCGGAGGGGGAGGTTACAGAAGGGGGGAGGAGGAGGTTATAGAGGGGGAGGTTATAGGGGGGAGGTTATAGAGGGGGTGGAGGGGGAGGTTATAGAGGGGGGAGGAGGAGGTTATAGAGGGAGGGAGGGGGAGGTTATAGAGGGAGGGAGGGGGAGGTTATAGAGGGGGGAGGGGAGGTTATAGGGGGAGATTATAGAGGAGGGGGAGGATATAGAGGGGGGAGGGGGAGGTTATAGAGGGGGTGGTTATAGGGGGGAGGGGGAGGATATAGAGGGGGAGGGGGAGGTTATAGAGGGCGGGGGAGGAGGAGGTTATGGGGGGAGGTTATAGAGGGGGGAGGGTGAGGTTATAGAGGGGGGAGGAGGAGGTTATAGAGGGAGGGAGGGGGAGGTTATAGAGGGAGGGAGGGGGAGGTTATAGAGGGGGGAGGGGAGGTTATAGGGGGAGATTATAGAGGAGGGGGAGGATATAGAGGGGGGAGGGGGAGGTTATAGAGGGGGTGGTTATAGGGGGGAGGGGGAGGATATAGAGGGGGAGGGGGAGGTTATAGAGGGCGGGGGAGGAGGAGGTTATGGGGGGAGGTTATAGAGGGGGGAGGGGGAGGTTATAGAGGGAGGGAGGGGGAGGTTATAGAGGGAGGGAGGGGGAGGTTATAGAGGGGGGAGGGGAGGTTATAGGGGGAGATTATAGAGGAGGGGGAGGATATAGAGGGGGGAGGGGGAGGTTATAGAGGGGGGAGGGGGTGGTTATAGGGGGGAGGGGGAGGATATAGAGGGGGAGGGGGAGGTTATAGAGGGGGAGGATATAGAGGGGGGAGGGGGAGGTTATAGAGGGGGGGAGGGGGAGGATATAGAGGGGGGAGGGAGGTTATAGAGGGGGGAGGGAGGTTATAGAGGGGGGAGGGGGAGGTTATAGAGGGGGGGAGGTTATAGGGGGGAGGGGGAGGTTATGGGGGGGAGGGGGAGGTTATAGGGGGGAGGTTAGAGGGGGAGGGGGAGGTTATAGAGGGGGAGGTTATGGGGGGGAGGGGTGGTTATGGGGGGAGGTTATAGAGGGGGGAGGGAGGTTATAGAGGGGGGGAGGGGGAGGTTATAGAGGGGGGCAGGGGGAGGTTATAGAGGGGGGAGGGGGAGGTTATAGAGGGGGGAGGTTATGGGGGAGGTTATAGAGGGGGGAGGGGGAAGTTATGGGGGGGAGGGGGAGGATATAGAGGGGGGAGGGGGAGGTTATAGAGGGGGGAGGTGGAGGTTATGGGGGGGAGGGGGAGGTTATGGGAGGGAGGGGGAGGTTATAGAGGGGGGAGGGGGAGGTTATAGAGGGGGAGGGAGAGGTTATAGGTTATAGAGGGGGAAGGAGGTTATAGAGGGGGGAGGGGGAGGTTATAAAGGGGGGGAGGGAGGTTATAGAGGGGGAGGTTATAGGGGGAGGATATAGAGGGGGAGGAGGTTATAGAGGGGGGGAGGATATAGAGGGGGGAGGGGGAGGTTATAGGGGGGAGGTTATAGAGGGGGGAGGATATAGAGGGGGAGGTTATAGGGGGGAGGGGGAGGTTATAGAGGGGAGAGGGGGAGGATAAAGAGGGGGAGGTTATAGGGGGAGGTTATAGGGGGGAGGGGGAGGATAAAGAGGGGGAGGATATAGAGGGGGAGGTTATAGAGGGGGAGGGGGAGGTTATAGAGCGGGGAGGGGGAGGTTATGGGGGGAGGGGGAGGATATAGAGGGGGGAGGGGGAGGTTATAGGGGGGAGGGGGAGGATATAGAGGGGGAGGGGGAGGTTATAGAGGGGGGAGGGGGAGGATATAGAGGGGGGAGGGGGAGGATATAGAGGGGGAGGTTATAGAGGGGGGAGGGGGAGGATATAGAGGGGGAGGTTATAGAGGGGGGAGGGGGAGGATATAGAGGGGGAGGGGAGGTTATAGAGGGGGGAGGGGGAATATAGAGGGGGAGGGGGAGGTTATGGGGGGAGGGGGAGGATATAGAGGGGGAGGTTATAGAGGGGGGAGGGGGAGGATATAGAGGGGGGAGGGGGAGGTTATAGAGGGGGAGGGGGAGGTTATAGGGGGAGGGGGAGGATATAGAGGGGGGAGGGGGAGGTTATAGAGGGGGGAGGGGGAGGATATAGAGGGGGGAGGGGGAGGTTATAGAGGGGGAGGTTATAGAGGGGGGAGGGGGAGGATATAGAGGGGGGAGGTTATAGGGGGGAGGGGGAGGATATAGGGGGGGAGGGGGAGGATATAGAGGGGGGAGGTGGAGGTTATAGGGGGGAGGGGGAGGATATAGAGGGGGGAGGGGGAGGTTATAGAGGGGGAGGGGGAGGTTATAGAGGGGGAGGGGGAGGATATAGAGGGGGGAGGGGGAGGATATAGAGGGGGAGGAGGAGGTTATAGGGGGGAGGGGGATGTTATAGAGGGGGGAGGTTATAGGGGGGAGGGGGAGGATATAGAGGGGGGAGGTTATAGAGGGGGGGAGGTTATAGAGGGGGGAGGATATAGAGGGGGGAGGGGGTGGTTATAGAGGGGGAGGTTATAGAGGGGGGGGGAGGATATAGGGGGAGGTTATAGAGGGGGGAGGGGGAGGTTATAGAGGGGGGAGGGGGAGGTTATAGAGGGGGGAGGATATAGAGGGGGGAGGGGGAGGTTATAGAGGGGGGAGGGGGAGGATATAGAGGGGGGAGGGGGAGGTTATAGAGGGGGAGGATATAGAGGGGGGAGGGGGAGGTTATAGAGGGGGAGGTTATAGGGGGGAGGGGGAGAATATAGAGGGGGAAGTTATGGGGGGGAGGGGGAGGATATAGAAGGGGAGGGGGAGGTTATAGAGGGGGGAGGGGGAGGTTATAGAGGGGGGAGGATATAGAGGGGGGGAGGGGAGGTTATAGAGGGGGGAGGGGGAGGATATAGAGGGGGAGGGGGAGGTTATAGAGGGGGGAGGTTATAGAGGGGGGTTATAGAGGGGGGAGGATATAGAGGGGGAGGGGAGGTTATAGAGGGGGAGGGGGAGGTTATAGGGGGGGAGGGGGAGGTTATAGAGGGGGGAGGGGGAGGATATAGAGGGGGGAGGGGGAGGTTATAGGGGGGAGGGGGAGGATATAGAGGGGGAGGGGATGTTATAGAGTGGGAGGTTATAGAGGGGGGAGGATATAGAGGGGGCAGGGGGAGGTTATAGAGGGGGAGGGGGAGGATATAGAGGGGGAGGTTATAGAGGGGGAGGGGGAGGTATAAAGGGGGGAGGGGGAGGTTATAGAGGGGGGAGGGGGAGGTTATAGAGAGGGGGAGGTTATAGAGGGGGGGAGGGGGAGGATATAGAGGGGCGAGGTTATAGGGGGGAGGGGGAGGATATAGAGGGGGGAGGGGGAGGTTATAGAGGGGGGAGGGGGAGGATATAGAGGGGGAGGTTATGGGGGGAGGATATAGAGGGGGAGGGGGAGGTTATAGAGGGGGGAGGGGGAGGTTATAGGGGGAGGTTATGGGGAGGGGGAGGATATAGAGGGGGAGGTTATGGGGGGAGGGGGAGGATATAGAGGGGGGGGTTATAGAGGGGGGAAGGGGGAGGATATAGAGGGGGGAGGTTATAGAGGGGGGTTATAGAGGGGGGAGGATATAGAGGGGGAGGGAGGTTATAGAGGGGGAGGGGGAGGTTATAGGGGGGGAGGGGGAGGTTATAGAGGGGGGAGGGGAGGATATAGAGGGGGGAGGGGGGTTATAGAGGGGGGAGGGGGAGGATATAGAGAGGGGAGGGGAGTTATAGGAGAGGGGAGGTTATAGAGGGGAGGGGGGAGGTTATAGAGGGGGGAGGGGGAGGTTATAGAGGGGGGGGGGAGGTTATAGAGGGGGAGGTGATAGAGGGGGAGGGGAGGTTATAAGGGGGGAGGGGGAGGTTATAGAGGGGGGAGGGGAGGTTATAGAGGGGGAGGGGGAGGATAGAGAGGGAGGTTATAGGGGGGAGGGGGAGGATATAGGGGGGAGGGTGTTTATAGAGGGGGGAGGGGAGGTATAGAGGGGGGGGGAGGGGGAGGGGGAGGTTATAGAGGGGGGAGGGGGAGGTTATAGGGGGGAGGGGGGAGGATATAGAGGGGGGTGGGAGGTTATGGGGGGAGGGGGAGGTTTAGAGGGGGAGGGTGGGGGGGTTATAGAGGGGGGGGGGGGGAGGTTATAGGGGGGGAGGGGGAGGATATAGAGGGGGAGGGGAGGTTATAGAGGGGGAGGGGGCGGTTATAGGCGGGAGGGGGAGGTTATAGAGGGGGGAGGTTATAGGGGGGAGGGGGAGGTTATAGAGGGGGGAGGGGGAGGTTATAGGGGGAGGGGAGTATATAGAGGGGGGAGGGGGAGGTTAT